>NC_135879.1:198928885-199584349 GCF_964194155.1 Cetorhinus maximus
TTCGGGCTATCTGCTCCCTCAACGGTTTGCAAATCGCTGCCTGGGCACTTTTTAAATCTGGCGCTTGGTTATGACAGTTGGGTGCGGGCCATCTGTAGTTCAACTCTTTGGTTCAAATAGGGACAAATGAGCTGTACTACAGAGATGAGGTGAGAGTGACTGCCCTTGACATCAAGGCAGCATTTGACTGAGTGTGGCATCAAGGAGCCCAAGCAAAACTGGAGTCAATGGGAATCAGGGGGAAAACTCTCCGGTGGTTGGAGTCATACCTAGCACAAAGGAAGATGGTTGTGGTTATTGGAGGTCAGTCATCTCAGCTCCCGAACATCACTGCAGGAGTTCCTCAGGGTGGTGTCCTAGGCCCAACCATCTTCAGCTGCTTCATCAATAACCATCATAAGTTCAGAAGTGGGGATGTTCGCTGATGATTGCACAATGCTCAGCGCCATTCACAACTCCTCAGATACTGAAGCAGTCTATGTCTAAATGCAGCAAGACCTGGACAATATCCAAGCTTGGCCTGACAAGTGGCAAGTAACATTCGCGTCACACAAGTGTCAGGGAATGACCATCTCCAACAAGAGGGAATCCAACCATCGCCTCTTGATGTTTAATGACATTACCATCTCTGAATTCCCCCACTATCAACATATTAGGGGTTAGCATTGACTGGAAACTGAAATGGACTAGCCATATAAATACTGTGGTTACCAGGTGCAGTTCAGAGGCTAGAAATCATGTGATGAGCAACTCACCTCCTGACTCCTCAAAGCCTGTCCACAAGGCACAAGTCAGGAGTGTGATGGAATACACTCCACTTACCTGGATGAGTGCAACTCCAACAACACTCAAGAAGCTTGACACCATCCAGGACAAAGCAGCCCACTTGATTGGCACCACCAACAGGCACACAGTAGCAGCAGTGTGTACCATCTACAAGATGCACTGCAGGAATTCACCAAGACTCCTACAACAGCACCTTCCAAACCCACGACCACAACCATCTAGAAGGACAAGGGCAGCAGGTAGATGGGAACACCACCACCTGGAAGTTCCCCTCCAATTCACTCACCATCCTGACTTGGAAATATGTCGCCGTTCCTTCACTGTCACTGGGTCAAAATCCTGGAACTGCCTTCCTAACAGCACTGTGGGTGTACTTACACCACATGGACTGCAGCAGTTCAAGAAGGAAGCTCACCACCGCCGTCTCAAGGGGAATTGGGGATGCACAGTAAATGCTGACCTAGCCAGTGATGCCCACATCCTGTAAACGAATTTTTAAAAAATCCATCCTGCCCCACCACGTGAAATGTCGGGTAACCCTCCACTACACAATTAATGAGGCCAGCGTCACATGATACAGCGCGAATTCCCAATGGCTTCTGCCGCAGGAAACACACTCTGCCCCCGCCCCTGCCAGGAATTTAGGGCAGAATAGCCCCATCGGTGTGCGGGGTGGGCCCGACACCCCAGTGCGTAAAATGACGTGTGATAATGTCAGGCATGCGTCCCTACATCATCGCGCATCATTTTGACATTTTATTCGGCAGGCACGCACCGAAGGCAGCTGCGTGCCCGCCTAACTGTCCACAGCCTATTAAAAAAGCAATTAAAGTTGTTGACAACACTGTCCTTCCAACCTTAAGGTTGGCGGGCAGGCGGAGAGCCCAAGCAGCCTTCGTGTTTTTCAGGAAATCTCATCCACGGGTGGGATGAGGTTTAACTGAAGATTTAATAAAATAAATAAATAAATTTTGCTTACTTGACAAACATGTCCCAGCTCATGTGACACTGTCACATGAGGGGACGTGTCTAAATAATTTTTCATTTTATTTATAAAAAAGTTTCATTATGTATTTAATCTCCCTGAGGCAGCTCCGTGCCTCAGGAAGTCCGCTGCACTCTTTCCCACACGTGCGCGAAAGAGTGTAGGCCCCGACTCTCCCTCCTTCCCCCGCCTGCACAGGTAGCGCTGAGTGCTACGGAACATGTATTACACTGGGCGGTCCTGCTCCTGCCCAGCCTGCCCGACATAGGTAAGATTCAGCCCTTAGTCCTGGAATAGGAAATTCCGCCATATGTATGTTGTTGAAATTAATGTTAAAAAACATATTTACTATTGTATATTTTCACAAGACTGTTTTGAATTATTACATTTGCTAACTATTCAGTATTTCAGACATGCGTCATTGTACAAAAGCAATGTGGTCATGACCTTATGACCCATTCCACAAAACCATGCCCTTAAACCTCAATAGTCACATTTCATACCACATAAAAGAAGCTTACATTTGGCAAACCTGACCACAGTACTGACTCTGGGATCGAGATGATTCCCTTTATCAAAGATGAATTCATAAACCTTTGAATAAAGCGAATTCTAGCCAGCTGAACAAAAATTATGTTTGTGTTTTTATGGAAGGGCTGACTCAGACCCAAGATGGAGGGCTGATGTCCATTGTACAGAATACTATCAAGGTTGAAATGAATATGAATACACTAGGCAAATCTAGAAATAGGTTAAACCTAAGCATGGATTTTAAACGCCTGAAAATTTTAAGGAAGGAAGACTGAGGGACAGTTTAAGCTCTTGGTGGTGGCGGGTGGGGAAGGAGCTAGAGTCGGTGACAATGCAGTGAGTTTGGATTTTAATGGAGTGAGGATCATGGAAGAAGGAAGTTTGTGTATGATTGTGTATTGCGAGTCAAGGAGAAACAAAAATGAGAAGTTTGGAAGAGAAAATATTCATCTCATGCTCATGATACACGTTTTCCTTCACCTTTACGGCACTGCTGGCTGGGTCAGCATTTTTATTGCCCATCCCTAATTACCCTTGAGAAGGTGGTGGTTAGCTGCCTTCTTGAACAGCTGCAGTCCATGTGGTGTAGGTACACCCACAGTGCTTCTAGGGAGGGAATTACAAGATTTTGACCCAGTGACAGTGAAGGTACGGTAATACATTTCCAAATCAGAATGGTGAATTACTTGGAGGGGAACTTCCAGGTGGTGGTGTTCCCATGCACTTACTATCCTTGTCTTTCCTAGGTGGTAGAGGTCGAGAATTGGAAGGTGCTGTCTGAGGAGCCTTGGTGAGTCCCTGCAGTTCACCTTGTAGATGGTACACACTGCTGCTACTGTGCATCAGTGGTGGAGGGAGTTAATGTTTGTAGATGGGCTGCCAATCAAGCGGACTGATATGTCCTGGGTGGTGTCAAGCTTCTTAAATGTTGTTGGAGCTGCATTCACCCTGGCAAGTGGAGAGTAGTCCATCAAATTCCGCCATTTTGAGTGGGCGGGCTGCCCGACGGGAAGCGCTATGCGCTTCCTGTGCAGAGGGGGAGGGATTCCCCAACTGTCAAAGTGCGCTCTTTCACGCATGCGCACGAAAGAGCGCACAGCTCCTTGAGACTAAGTGCTGTCTCAGGGAGAGCGCTGAAAGTTTTATAAACTTAAAAAATAGAAAAATAAAAACATTATTAACACGTCCCCCTCATGTGACAATGTCACATGAGATGGGACATGTTAATAAATATCACATAAACTTTATTAAAGTTTTTTTGAAACAAACGTGAAACCTTATCCTGCCAGTGGATGAGGTTTCATGTTTTTTCAGAAGCCCGCTAGGCCTCCTGGCCTGCCCACCAGCCTTAAGGTTGGACGGGCAGGGCCTTTAATTGGCCTAATTATCCTGTCAATGGCTGATTTTGCTGTCCGCCCACCTTCCTGAATATTTAAATGGGGCAGGATGACGTCGGGGGTTACCCCCGACGTCAACCCGCGTTATTTTGGCTTCAGTGAACAGGCCCCGCCCCCAACTTGCCGACGGGAAAATTCTGTCCCAAGAATGTTGATAGTGGGGTATTCAGCGACGTTAATGTTGGGGTGCAGGTAGTATTCTCTCTTGTTGGAGATGGTCATTGCCTAGTACTTGTGTGGCCTGAAAGTTACTTGCCACTAATCAGCCTAAGCCTGGACATTGTCCAGGTCTTGCTGCACGTGGGCATGGTCTGCTTCAGTATCTGAGGAGTCACGAATTGTATTGAACATTGTGTAATCATCAGCAAACATCCTTGCCTCTACCCTTATGATGGAGGGAAGGTCACTGGTGAAGCAGCTGAAGATTGCTGGGCCTAGGACACTACCCCGATGAACTCATGCAGTGATGTCCTAGGACTGAGAAGATTGACTTCCAACAACCACAACCATCTTCCTTTGTGCTAAACATGACTCCAACCAGTGGAGAGCTTTCCCCCTGATCCCCATTGATATCAGTTTTGCTAAGGCTCTTTGATGCCACGGTCGGTCCAAAGCTGCCTTGATGTCAAGAGCAATCACTCTCACTTCCCCTCTTGAGTTCAGCTCTTTTATCCATGTTTGGACCAAGGCTGTAATGTGGTCAAGAGTTGAGAAGTCTAGCGGAGCCAAAATTCAGCATCAGTGAACTAAAGATATAGCCAGTTATAAACAATACAAAGAGATGCATCTTAAATTTTTATCAATAATCGTTGTCTTTTATTTCAAGTGAAACTCATTTTTCCACTACTTTGTTGTTATTGTGTTATAGCAGACTTTGTACTCTTTTTCTGGTAATGGTAGGGTGGGGGCTGGAGGTGATGGTACAAGGACTCTTGCCTCACTAGCAGTAGGGCAAGTAGACTTGTTTTGGTTGAATGGGATATTAAAGTAAATGTCTCGATCTTCCCACTTTTAGGGTCTGCCTGCGTTCTCCCACCACCTGATTGCAGGTTGACTTGCCATCTGATCTCAACTGACATCACTCTAACAGACTACTAGAATATTCCCAGATCACTATATATTATTAGGTCATTTGGTCTACCCTGGTTCACCCATTCAAAATGA
This sequence comes from Cetorhinus maximus, assembly GCF_964194155.1. NCBI lineage: Eukaryota > Metazoa > Chordata > Chondrichthyes > Lamniformes > Cetorhinidae > Cetorhinus > Cetorhinus maximus. The sequence goes on from NC_135879.1 coordinate 198,933,749, forward strand.
TCCTAAATCCTTTCCCTCTTCCCATTATAGCATTGAATACCCTTAAATAACTCCAGGGTTTTCATCTTCACTGCTTTCTCCAGAGGTCCTATCCATGGATTTCTGGAAAAAGCAATGGAGGTGCTTTCCACTCCACTGTCATCCTTTTTTCTGAAGAAGGATATTCTGATATCAGTCCTACGTTTGTTTTTCTAGCTTTGCACCTATGGTCTTTGTTCTCACTTGAAACTTAATTTAAACTTATTTTCAATACCATTTTCTATCTTATTTAAGACACCTCTAATATTTGTAAGATCATGTCACAGAGTCCTATTTTCATGGCTGTATAGTCTATGTTTTTCCAGTTTTTCTTCATATCTGAGACCTCTTATACCAGGGATCATCTCTGCCTCCAATGCTTCAATGTCTCCATTGTATCTTGGTGATAGCACTGGATCCAGTGCTCAAGGTGTGGTCTGATTGAGCTCTTTTGAGCTTGATCATGTCTTGTTCAGACTTATATTCTATTATTTTGGCTATGTTGTTCAAAGTTTTATTGGCTGTTTTGATTGCTGCTGGAGATGTTGGCCATTGAGCCTATGAAGACTCCAATGTCCCTTTCAACTTTAACCGTGGCATTTTCAGCACAGTTCATCGACTGTGTGTTTTGTTCATTTTCCGTTGCTCTTTGCAGTACTTAACATTAATAACGGTTTTAAATTTCATCTGCTGTTGTTTCTCCCGCTTTTCATATTTTGTCTAGCTCATACTGTAGTTTCTGGACTGTCTCCTCTGATTCCGCTGCCTCTCCTAGTTTGGTACCATCTGCACATTTATTCAAGCTGCATTTGTTTTGTGAGTTTAAATTATTGATGTGAATTAGAAACAGTAGTGGTGCACCCCTGGAGCATTTCACTCAGCATTCTCCCACCTCCCCAATCCTGAAGTAACTCCTCCAGGAGTACCGCTTCCACCCTTAAACCACAAGTGTCTTGGATAATCCTCCTGATTTTTATCACTGCCTGTGGTGAAGGCCTTTGTCTCTGACTAGTGTCTCATCATAACGGCACAGCTGAAGTGAATGTGTAAGGGTGGCTGCAAGCTCGCTCAGTACCACTGTTCATTGTTGCTCCAACATACTGTATCATTATAGCAATCCAATCATAGAACTTTGAAAACAACATTATTTTTACAGTTGCCTTTGCATAGCTCCATCATCAAGTGCTATATTCCCTATGATTGAGAAGCCGGTTAAGTATCTAACCACAAATCAGCTCTGCTCCTCTGTCACATATCTTACACATAATATTGTATTTTTTTTGATACTTGTAGGAGATAAGATGATTCGCTTAAGAAATCATAGGAGAATTTTCAGTTTGGGGGCAGGCAGAAAACTGATGGTTGTGACAAGGTCACACGTGAGACATTGTATAACGCACAATAAGGCGTTACTGAAGAATAGATGCTTCCACTAGCATTCAACATGCTAATGTGGAGTCTTCCAGGGGATCTAAATGAAATTTTCAAGATTATGAAGAGAATTGACAAAGCTGGTTGTTCACTATGGCAATGAGTTCAAATGCCGAAATACATGTAGGAATAAAAAGGGAAGTCCAGCAGAGCTTTTTCACAAAGACTAATGAAATAATTGGTTGAGGAGACTAAACTTTATGCTATAAATGGGCTGAAGAAACAATTAAAATCTGTTTCTGAAGTTATTCAAAGATATGGTGAGCTTGTGGATAAGTGGTGTATAAAAATGTGAAGAGACTTGATGGGCCTAATGACCTTTATCTGTTCCTAAAAATCCTTGCGTTTTTGGTGTAGTCTGTGTTGTATTAGTTCTTGGCACAGCCATAAGGAAAGATGCCTAAGATAGTGGAAACTTAGCTAGCTGGTATGCTTCTGTAATAATAGCACCTCTCATCACACACTTCAATCATTGGGAGACATTCCAGATATGTAATAATCCATGCTGTGAAATATGGAAATGTGAGAGAAAGGTTTAAAAATTATTTTATTTCTAAATAATCTACATTTCCAGCCCAGATATTATGTGATGAAGTCTTAAATTTACCAGTTCACATCTTTAATGCAGCCCTTAAGAACAGTAGGCTTCGCAATCACCACCTGTTCTCCTGATGATCTTATTCAAAAATGGAGTATGGGAAACTAGCCTTTAATTATGCCTTTGACATTTATTTCCTCCCCTGACAGTAAGCATCGTAAGATTTAATCAAACTGCCTGCTTTTTCTGCATCTCCTACATTCCATGTGATATTCTGAAAGTAACCCTTTAATCTCTATTGCTGATTGTCCAAACTCAATAAGCTTCTGCCATATGCCATTGTGGTGTAAGATTACATTTCAAAGCTGCTTCTTAATGAAATCCCAATGTAACCCTGCAGTGTGGGAGCTAGTTAGGAAGGAGGAAGGAGAAGAGAGAAAATAAAAGATAGAGACAAGTGAATGGATGAAAGAATAACATAGAGAGTGAGATAAAACAAGATAATTTTTTTTTTAAAAATTAGAGTGAATGTGAGGTAAATAGTTAAATGGAAAACAATACTATTTCTTACCATCAATCATCCATGAATAATTTCACAGCATTGATAATCAAACATTTTTCAGCTTCCAACTTGTTATTCCAAAAACATTTTTTGGAAATGTTCAGGAACGAGCTTCATGGACAAAGTTCAGCTTTGTCAGTGTTGTATCCAGATTATATTCTATGACTCAATGGGGCATTCTGCACACTACACAGGCAAGAAGATTTCTGATGATTAAGTGAAAGATATTCAGTGGGCTAATATGTTGGCTATTGCTACGCTAATGCCATACAGATCAGGTTCAATGCCCAGTTTTAGTTAAAATAGCTAATCATAGCAAAAACAAGAGTGGAGATGGAGGTGGGGGGGTTTTGATGGCCTGCGTGCTAATAAGTGCAAAAATCAGACAGAGATCCTGCCAGTGAATCCTGCTTCCTATGGGATGGTTAGATTGCCAGCATTCCTTCTCTAGGCTCAGACATCAAAAATGGGCATCTGGATGAGCTATTGGTAAGGAGGTGGAGCCAGCAAAAGCAGCTCCCTGTATAAGTCTGTACCTTCAGGGGAGAAAATAGGAGGAGCATGGGTAAAAACTCCACTTCTGTATCTATGGTAACATCATAAATATTTTCTCTAATTTCAGAAGGAAGGAAGTACTACAAAAGAATTGGCAGCAATGTAACCCTGCAGTGTGAGACATCTGACAGTCATACTTCAGTGATATGGAGATTTAATGGGCATGCGATAGGCCACAATGAAGACCAGCTTCTTCAAGGCACCAACCTCACCCTCCGAAACATAGATTCAATACATAGTGGAACCTATAGCTGCCATGAGAAACACAGTGGAAGGTTGAAAAATCAAATAACAATCCAAGTTGGAAGTAAGTGCTTTTTAAGTGTTTATATTTTTAATGGAACCTATCAAGATGTGGCACCTTTAAGGAAACTATCCTACGGTGTCCATAAATAATCTTGGAATAATGTGACTGAAAAGTCTTAAAAACAGGCTTATGGTGGGGGGAACTAAGTCTGTCAGTGGTACAATAATAACCTCAGCAGCAACCACTGAGTGTGTTGTCATAACTTGCACTTATCATTAGGACAACATCAGCTAGGCACAAAAGTAAAAGGAAACCGTGTTAATCCACTTACTTTTGCTTAAACCCACTAGATCCCCTGATGTCTCTAATTATTGGATATTTTGGGATTCTCTGTGCATTCTGAAGGATAAATTGTTTTTTTATAGAAAACATAAATGAAACTTGAGACTTTCCTTTCAAATGGAGGTGGATGCCATCAGCTCGTGTAGCATTAAAGGCAGATTATGTAAGATTCAGAGCTTTATCTGTTGGCATTTATCCTTTTCAGCAACTTATGGAGTTACTGAGCATTTTGTTATTTAAAGAACGAAACAAAAATGTGTACTAAAAATACACAGCATGTCCATCAGCAACCATAAATAGAAAAATCAGTTTAGCATTTTGGCTATAGACCCTTTATCAGAACTGAAGGGTCTGCACCTGAAACATTAATCCATCTTTTCTCTCTTCATCTACTGACAAGCCTGTTGTGTATTTCTAGCCTGTTTTTATTTTAGATTTCCAGCATTTGTAGGGTGGAAATCCTTTCTACCTATACTGTCATTTAAAGAGTTAGGATCAACTTAGTTGCCAGCTTGGGCTAAGTCTGTGCTTCTCTCATAAGGGAACAAAAAGGATGCAAAAGGGAAGTGGAAGAGATTTCTACAAACAAAATGTAGATTAAGGTTAAATGATTCAAAATAATCGATCAATGGCTTGGAGGGAAATAAAGTACAGTAAGTACTAGCAATCTAGGTTGCATGATTACTAAAGTGTATAGGTTTCTGCAAGGGAAGGGGATTGCTGTGAGGCCTCCTAGGGGAAGTGTACAAGAAGGAATGACTAAGCTACCCTAAAGTTACATTGCATTTGATGGCAATAAATTGTGAAAGATTACCTGTCCCATTACAGCAGCAGTCCTTCAGTACTTCGTTGGAGTATCAGCCTACATTACTTGTTGAAAACACAGAGTGAGGTTTGAAGACATGATTTTCTAATGCAACGGTGAAATACTACCAACTTGACAAGCTCACATTTAAACCTATCGCAGGAGAACCCTTTAGACAATGTACTCACATTTCTATAGCACTCCTTGTATACCGAGAGGTATATCAGGGCTCTTCACTGGCTGAAGAAGAATAACAGAAAACAACATTAGGAAGAAGAGAAAAGGAAAGAAGGGGAAATGAAAGCAGACAGGCAAAGAGAAAGGATTTTTGGGGCCTTTTGAAAGGGGGAGAGATGTGGCAAAGGGTTGGGTTTGAGGGAAGTTGGCCCAAGAACGGGACATACTAAAGCAATGCAAACACATCGTAGATTTGTATCAAAGTTAAAGAAAACTACAGAGATTTATAAGTACAGAACTTATCCTCCTTTGACGCTGGGAAGCCATACCAGCTTGGAAAAAAAAACAATTTTGTGGGTTTACTGCAATATTGATTGGATGTCTGAAATTTTGCTATTGAACGCTCTGGCAAACTTTGTTATTTTCCTTGCCATTGAGACAGAAATACAATTCTATTTTTTTTAAATCTTATATGAGATGTGGGCATCACTGGCAGAGCCAGCATTTCTTACCTATCCCCAATTGCCCTTGAACTGAGTGGCTTGATAGGTGATTTCAGGTGGCAGTCAACCCCATTGTTGTGGGTCTGCAGTCACATGTAGGGCAGACCAGGTAAGAAGAGGCAGATTTCCTTCACTAAAGAACAAATGGGTCTTTATGACAATTCATGATATTTAGTGCTCACCCATTACTGAGACTAGCTTTTCAATTCCAGAATTGAACTTAAATTCCAGCTGCTATGATGGGATTTGAACACATGTCCCCAGAACATTATCCTGGGCCTCAGGATTACTGATCCAGGGACATTGCCACTATACCACCATCTCCAATTAATAACATATCCAATAATGTAAAAACAAAAAGCTAAAAGCTACTGCGGATGCTGGAAATCCAAAACAAAAACAGAATTACCTGGAAAAACTCAGCAAGTCTGGCAGCATCGGCGGAGAAGAAATCAGTTAACGTTTCGAGCCTTCATGGCCATGAAGGCTCGAAACGTTAACTGATTTCTTCTCCGCCGATGCTGCCAGACTTGCTGAGTTTTTCCAGGTAATTCTGTTTTTGTATCCAATAATGTATGTGTTTGATTTAAATAGTAGCTGAGACTAGTCACTGGGTAGTATTTTTTATTCATTCACGGGATGTGGGCTTCACTGGTTGGGCCAGAATTTATTGTCCATCCCTAGTTGCCCTTGAGAAGGTGATGGTGAGCTGCCTTCTTAAACTGCTACAGTCCATGTGGTGCAGGTACACCCACAGTGCTGTTAGGAAGGGAGTTCCAGGATTTTGACCCAGCAACAGTGAAGGAACGGTGATATGTTTCCAAGTCAGGATGGTGAGTGACTTGTAGGGGAGCTTCGAGGTGGTGGTGTTCCCATCTTTCTGCTGCCCTTGTCCTTCTAGATGGTAGTGGTCATGGGTTTGGAAGGCGCTGTCAAAGGAGCCTTGGTGAATTCCTGCAGTGCATCTTGTAGGTGGTAAACACTGCTGCTACTGTGCGCCAGTGGTGGAGGGAGTGAATGTTTATGGATGTGGTGTCAATCAAGTGGGCTGCTTTGTCCTGGACGACATCAAACTTCTTGAGTGTTGTGCAAGCTGCACTCATCCAGGCAAGTGAGGAGTATTCCATCACACTCCTTTAGGGGATGGAATCTGCCGTCCATACCTGGTCTGGTCTACATGTGACTCCAGACACACAGCAATGTGGCTGGCTCTTTAATGCCCTCTGAAATGGCCTAGCAAGCCACTCAGTTATATCAAACTGCTACAAAGTCTTAAAAAAGGAATGAAACCGGACGGACAACCTGGCATCGACCTAGGCACCGGAAACAACAACGGCAAACTCAGCCCTGTCGACCCTGCAAAATCCTCCTTACTAACATCTGGGGGCTAGTGCCAAAATTCGGAGAGCTGTCTCACAGGCTAGCCAAACAACAGCCTGACATAGTCAACCTCTCAGAATGATATCTTACAGATAATGTCCCAGACACCACCACCACCATCCCTAGGTGTGTCCTGTCCCATAGACCATAAGATGATAAAACGTAGGAGCAGAAGTAGGCCATTCGACCCATCAAGTCTGCTCCACCATTCAATGTGATCATGGCTGATCTGCTAACCCTCAATTCCACTTTCCTGCCTTTTCCCCATAACCCTTGATTCCCTTACTGATTAAAAATCTGTCTGTCTCAGCCTTGAATATACTTAATGACCCAACCTCTACAGCCCTCTGTATTAAAGTATTCCACAGATTAACAACCCTCTGAGAGAAGAAATTCCACCTCATCTCTGTCTTAAATGGGTGACCGCTTACTCTGAGATTGTGCCCTCTAGTCCTAGACTCTTCCACAACAGGACACAACTTCTCAGCATCTTCCCTGTCAAGCCCCCTAAGAATCTTATATGTTTCAATAAAGTCGCCTCTCATTCTTCTAAGCACCAATGATTACAGGCCCAACCTACTCAACCTCTCCCCATAAGAAAACCCCACCGTATCCAGGATCAACTGTGTGAACCTACCCTGGACTGCCTCCAATGCCATTATATCTTTCCTTAGATAAAGGGACCAAACTGTTCACAGCATTCTAAGTGTGGTCTAACTAGTGCCTTGTATAGTTTTAGCAAGACTTGCCTATTTTTATACTCCATTCCCTTTGAAATAAAGACCAACATTCCATTTGCCTTTCCTATTCCTGCTGAACTTGTCTGCAACTTTTTGGGATTCATGCATGAGGACCCCCAAATCCCTCTGTGCTGTACCTTCCTTCAGCCTTTCTCCATTTAAGTAATATTCAGCTCCTCTATTCTTCCTGCCAAAGTGCATGCATTATATTCCATCTGTTACATTTTTGCCCACTCACGTAACCTGTCTATATCCCTCTGTACACGCTTTGTGTCATCCTCACTACTTGCCTTCCCACTTATTTTTGTGTCATCCGCAAACTTGGCGATAATACATTCATTTCCCTCATCCAAGTCTACTGGCTACATCTACTGGTTACCCTGCTTGTTACCTCCTTAAATAAGTCTAATAAATTTGTCAGGCATGGTTTCCCCTTCATGTTGACTCTATGTGATTATATCATGCATTTATAAATGCTGTGCTATTACATCCTTTATAATAGATTCCAACATTTTCCCAATGACAGATGTTAAGCTAACTGGCCTATAGTTACCTGTTTTTTGTCTCCCTTTTTGAATAAGGAATTGGCAGTTTTCCAGTCCTCTGGGACATTTCCAGAATCTAAGGATTCTTGGAAGATTACTACCAGTGTACCCACTATCTCTGCAGCTATTTCCTTTAATATCCTAGGATTCAACCCATCGGCAGGACAGACCCAGCAGAGGTGGCGGCACAGTGGTATACAATCAGGACGGAGTTGCCCTGGGAATCCTCGACATCGACCCCAAACTCCATGAAGTCTCATGGCATCAGGTCAAACATGGGCAAGGAAACCTCCTACTGATTATCACGTACTGTCCCTCCTCAGCTGATGAATCAGTGCTCCTCCATGTTGAGCACCACATGGAGGAAGCACTGAGGGTGGCAAGGGGGCAGAATGTACTCTGGGTGGGGGATTCAATGTCCATCGCCAAGAGTGGGCTCGGTAGCAACACTATTGACTGAGCTGGCCGAGTCCTAAAGGACATAGCTGCTAGATTGGGTCTGCGGCAGGTGGTGAGGGAACCAACAAGAGGGAAAAACATGCTTGACCTCATCCTCACCAACCTGCCTGCCGCAGATGCTTCTGCCCATGACAGTATCTGCAGGAGTGACCACCGCACAGCCGTTATGGAGATGAAGTCCTGCCTTCATATTGAGGATATCCTCCATCGTGTTGTGTGGCACTAACACCATGCAAATGGGATAGATTTCATACAGATCTAGAAACTCAAGACTGGGCATCCATGAGGTGCTGTGGGCCATCAACAGCAGCAGAATTGTACTCGAACACAGTCTGTAACCTCATGGCTCAGCATATCCCCCACTCTACCATTACCATCAAACCAGGGGATCAACACTGGTTCAGTGATGAGTGCTGAATGAAGGGCATGCCAGGAGCAGCATCAGACATACCTAAAAATGAGGTGCCAACCCGGTGAAGCCATAACACAGGACTATTTGCGTGCCAAACAGCATAAGCAGTAAGTGATAGACAGAACTAAGTGATCCCATAATCAATGGATCAGATTTAAGCTCTGTAGTCCTGTCACATCCAGCTGTGAATGGTAGTGAACAATTAAACAACTCACTGGAGGAACTCCACAAAATCTCCATTCTCAATGATTGGGGAGCCCAGCACATCAGTGCAAAGGATAAGGCTGAAGCATTTGCTACAATCTTCAGCCAGAAGTGCTGAGTGGATGATCCATCTCAGCCTCCTCCAGAGGTCCCCAGCATCACAGATGCCAGTCTTCAGCCAATTCAATTCACTCCACGTGATATCAAGAAACGTTTGAAGGCACTAAATAGTACAAAGTCTATGGGCCCTGACAATATTCTGGCAATAGCACTGAAGACTTGTGCTCCAGAACTTGCCACGCCCCTAGCCAATCTGTTCCAGTACAGCTACAACACTGGTATCTACCTGGCTATGTGGAAAATTGCCTAGGTATGTCCTGTACACAAGCAGAACAAATCCAACATAGTCAGTTACCACCCCATCAGTCTACTCTCGATTATCAGTAAAGTAATGGAAGGGGTCATCAACAGGGCTATCGAGCTGCACTTGCTTAGCAATAACCTGCTCACTGATGCCCAGCTTGAGTTCCGCTAAGGACCCACTCCATCTCTAACCTTTCCCTACCATTGATGGCAGTGGTTGAGGGAATATAACAAAAAAGACACCTTACTATGTCTGAACATTTACAATGGAAGCATTAACTACTCCATAGCTTTGGGTGCACAGACGTTTCTCTGATACTTTGCCCTTTAAGTTGCTGCAAGCCTATTATTCATAGACTTGATAGCTTCATCTTTCATCCTTCTTCATCCATTAATATTCTTGATGCCATCATTTCCTCTGACTCCAGGTGGAACTCCCATTGCTGCATTGTAAAGACTGTCTCCAAATGCTTCTTTCATCCTCAAACTGTTTTAACTCTCCAGTAAGCCCTATCCAGTTGAAAACTTGTATACTGCTCCCATATCTAGCAATTTTTGTCTAACACTCCTCTGACACTCCTTAAAAGGATACAAGAGAAAGCTGGTCATCAGATAGATGATCCCTCTTGCCTTTATAGCCTCTTACCTTTCTCTACCATCGATGGGGGTGGGTAAGGGAATATAACAAAAAAGGCACCTTACTAAGTCTGAGCATTTTGCTGAACCAACTTTGGTATCTGATGAATTGTTTCTTCAAACCTACAAAGTTTCAGCCTTGACAGGTATTGCCCTAAGCAAGCAAATTAAATTACAGTCACGTCCACTTACACGCAAACCCAATACACTTAGGCAAATAGACTTTAAATCAATGTTACTGATAAGTGAATAGAAAATGAAATAGAATCTCATTTTCTACATGAACTTTTGTATTCACTTTTGTTGACTGAAACACTTTGTGTGTTCTTAGTAAATTGATGTCTTTTTGTCTAGGTAAGCCATGTTACCACATCTTCAACTTAGAATGATAATCAGATTCTGCGTGAAGCATGACTTATGCTATTTTGAGAGTCTAAAAAATCCAGCAAATTAAAAGTAGTATGAAACAGTTTGTATTTTGGGAAATTTTCCATTGTATTTACGCAAGTACAAGAAATTGTGCAACAGGAAATTCTTCACGTTAATTCATCTTAGTACACGCAAACCCTGGGTAAGTAGATAATACTTAAGTGGAATTGACTTTAAAGCATTAATCCCAGCATTATTTTGGCATAAGCCTAATTGTTACCAACTCAAAAGTTCTTGCTTTACTGAGCAACTTTGATGAAGAACCAAGGACCATAGCCCGGAACAACACCAAAGTTGAAAACAAGAAGTAAAAAGACAAGGTATATTTAAAAATAGCTGTTGGAAGACTCCAAGCTAAGAATTTAAAAGCTTTTAAACTGTAGGACACTTGTTCTTGATTTAGTCAGTGCTATTACAAAACTATTGTATAATAATCTCAAATACTAGTCAGCACATAATATTGAAATCAGAATATATTAGCCCTTTGAACTAATAATACTGTATCATGAGAGGCAGCATGAGAGGCACATTTACTTTCTTTATTTACCTATTGTTTTAACTTATGGGAATGCATTTTATCATGAGGATACTGAGTTAGGGTTTCATAGAACCCATACCATAAGTGACAGACCCTTATTAAATTTAGTAGGAGATGAGCACAAATGCTATGCATTCTGTGTAAACATGGATGCCCAATGCATTCTTTTTCTTATATTTTAACACAAAATGACTGGAAAAAAGAAAATGACTGAAAGGAAACAAGGAAATGTAGGAGAAAAGGATAAGACAGAGAATGATGAGGAAAATTAAAGAATGGAGGAGAAAAGAAAGTAGAGAAGAAAAGAGGACTGAAGAAAAACGTAAGACAAATATGTTACTGTCACTTTTATACTGCACAGGATGATGCAAATTGAAGCCAAGTACTTCTGCCTGCTTGCATCATTACTAAGTTGGAAAGCTCCACAAAAGGAATGCTGTTCACTGGCTCCCCACTTCCAGTGTGATTTTAAAGATTGAAAATAGCCCACAATAGCTGTCAGTTCTTTTCAATCAATGAAATGTTAATCTAAAACTTTTTTGGCAGGTGCTTTTTAACTGGTGCTTTTATACTGCAGCCAGAGCCCATCCTTGCCACAATAAGGATTAGTCTTGATAGCTTCAGCTGAAAAGCAAGAATCAACAGAGACAAGATAGGCCAAAAGACCTCATCCTGTCTGTAATTTCTAAAATTAATTGACATTACTTCTTCCAAGTAGTTTCTGATAAATAATTGGCTAAAGAGGCTTCCTGGGGAATTCTCTTCCACAATTCTATCTGATTCTGACTGCAGGTCTACCGTTACCTCACTATGTGCCCAAGATTTCCCTTCCTTGTCCTCATAGGGACCATTACTGGATACTTATTTTGTTGTCACATGTAATTAGTATGGGTGGCACACATTCCAAGTTTCCTACGAATTTCCCCCCTACCCACCTGTATCATTATCGGTTCCATGGGCTATTATAGCAAACGTGACCATTGATGACCACTTTAGGCCCTCAGCCTGTCGCTGTTGGGATTAATCCAGCTGCAGACATACCTGTTGCCATGTGGAGTGCACAACAGGTAAAACTGGGCCGTCAGCTTGTTACCTTGGGAGGGGATGGTCCCTTGATCAAAGGCATCAGTGCCTGATTGAGGGATTGAAGATTGGGCCTGCTAAGAGCCACCCCCCTGCTCTTTCTTCTGACCCCCCTGTCTCCCTCTCCCCATGAGCCCTGCCCTGGAAAGCCCCTGCTCCCACATTACTTACCTGTGTCTTGGATTGCTCTGCAATCCTGGGCCTCCGGGGCATGTTCTTCTGGTAGCAGCCATGGCCTCCTCTGTGGTATTGCTGGGTGCAAGAGTTGCCGGTCTCTGCTTGGTTGACAGCTCTGTCTAGGCGGGACTTCTACCCTGGGGTCTTGATTCCAGGAGAAGGTCTGCCAATCGCCTAGCTGCTACCTGATTGGCTTGTGGTTTGGCAGGCCTTCCTGAGAAGAAGCAGCATTGGTTACTTGCTGGCTCTCTAGCCAGAAGGCGAGACCCCCAATGCCTCGCGAAGATTCTGCCCAGAGGTCTGAATTCAAACTCTCAAAAATCAAGCCATTGTGTCCAGACTGTCACCGTCCTCATCTCCACTGGAGATTTTCCATTCAAATGCTCCAACCTCATAGCCCCAATCCCATAGTTGCTTCTACCTCCTTCCCAAAACCCATAAACAAGACCCCCCGGTTGTCCATTGTTTCAGCCTATTCCTGCCCCACTGAACGCACTTTTTCCTATCTCAATTCCATTTTTTTCTCCCCTCTTCATTCTCTTCCCACCAACATCCTTCACTCTTCTGATGCCCTACATCACTTCAACAGTTTTCAGTTTCCTAGCCCTAACTGTTTCCTCTTCATTATGTATGTCCGATCCCTCTACACCTCCATCCCCCACTAGCATGGCCCTCAGAGCACTCCTCTTCTTCCTCAACCATTCCCATCCACTGCCACCACCACCCTTCTCCTTCAACTCCGCTCACTTCCTCCAAATAAATGGTGTTGCTATGGGTACCCACATGGGTCCTAGCTATGCCTAGGTTTTTGTGGGATATGTGGAATATTAACTATTCCAGTCTTACTCAGGCCCCCTCCCTCATCTCTTTTCCTGGCACATTGATGACTGTAGCAGGACCACCTCTAGCTCTCACCACAAACTGGAAATTTTCATTGATTTTGTTTCCAATTTTTACCCTTCCCTCACCCTTCACCTGTCCATCTCTGACTCTTCCTTCTCTCCCTCAAACTCTCTGTCTCCATTTCTGGGTATAGGCTAATATTCACTACAAACCTTACCTAGTCTGGCCTACATGTGACTGCAGACCCACAGCAAAGTGGTTGACTCTTGGTTGCCCACTCAAATGGCCTAGCAAGCTACTCAGTTCAAGGGCAATTAGGGATGGGCAACAAATGCAGGTGCAGCAATGCCAGCATCCCATGAAAGAATAAAGAAAGAAAACCTATTCTCTACCTCCGTCATGCAGCCTTCCACAACAGCGCTCCTGGTATGTCTTCATTTTTCCTCAAACGAGGATTCCCATCCATCCTGGTTGACAGGGCCCTCCATTATGTCTGATCCATTTCACGCACTTCTGCTCTCACTCCTCCCCCTCTATTCCAGAACCATGATAGGCTCTCTTTCTCTTCACCTTCCACCCTACCAGCCTCCGTATTCAACGGATCATCCTTCACCATTTTCACCAGCCCCATTCTATGTGATGTCAGCACAAACAAATCATCCCCTTTCAGCATTCCAAAGGGACCATTCCCTGCAAGTACCCTGGTCCACTCCTCAGTCATCCCTAACACCCACTTCCCTCTAGCACCTTTCCGTACAAGTACAGGAGCTTTAACAGCCGTCCTTTCATCCCTTCCCTTCTCACCACCCAAGGCCACAAAGAGTCCTTCTAAGTGAGACAGTGATTTACTTGTACTTCTTTTAATGTAGTATACCAAATTTGCTGCTGACAATGTTGCCTCCTCTACATTGGGGAGACCAAACATAGACTGGTGACCGCTTTGCAGAACACCTCCATTCAGTACGCAAACATGATCAGGAGCACCCTGCTGTTTGTTAGTTTAAATTTTCGCCCTGCTCCCACTCTGACCTTTCTGTCCATGGCCTGCTTCAGTGTTCCAATGAAGCTCAATACAAGCTCGAGGAACAGCACCTCATCTTTAGTCTCAGCATTCTATAGCCTTGTGGACTAAATATTGAATTCAACAACTTTCAATCATAACCCCTGCTTCCATCTTGTACTATATGATTTTGTTAGTTTTTTGCTGGCTTGTTTCTTTTATCATCCCTTCATGTTGCAGTCAAATGGTTACTATGTAGCCATTCACACCTCATCTGGGCACAACCTTTGACCACTCTCTTTGGCTTTTGCTTCATAAAATCTTTTGTTCTTTAAACTTTCCCGCCCTTCACCCTGTCACGGACCTTTTGTTCTTCCTATCCCTCCTCCTTCTACTTGCTTCAAAACTCTTAAATTTCTATCTTCCTTCTGTTCTGATGAAAGGCCACCAACCTGAAACGATGGCCCAAATTTCCTGATCAGCATCGGAACCCCTACTTCCGAAGCTGATCAGGCAAAAAAATACACACTTGTCTTACTCCAAGTTTTCTGGGCAATCTTCTGACAGGATCCTGCGGAACTCAGTCAATGCAGGAAACCTCAGAGACATCAAGGAAGGCAATCAGTGCAGGAGCCACGCCCCCTTTTTACGGCACCTGCTGTTGTATTCTGGAAAGTAGAAAGCTTAATTCTTTTTTAAAATTCATTTATGGGATGTAGGCTTTGCTGGCTGGGACAGCATTTATTGCCCATCCCTAATTGCCCTTGAGAAGATGGTGGTGAGCTGCCGTCTTGACCCGCTACAGTCCATGTGGTGTAGGTACACCCACAGTGCTGTAAGGAAGGGAGTTCCAGGATTTTGACCCAGCAACAGACAAAGAACGGCGATATATTTCCAAGTCAGGATGGTGAGTGGCTTAGAGGGGAACTACCAGGTGGTGATGTTCCCATGTATCTGCTGCCTTTGTTCTACTAGATGGTAATGGTCGTGGGTTTGGAAAGTGCCGTCTAAGGAGCCTTGGTGAGTTTCTGCAGTGCATCTTGTAGTTGGTACACACTGCTGCCACTGTTCGTCAGTGGTGCAGGGAGAGAATGTTTGTGGAAGGGACTGCTTTGTCCTGGATGGTGTCAAGCTTCTTGAGTGTCACTGGGGCTGCATTCATGCAGGCAAGTGGGGAGTATTACATCACACTCCTGACTTATGCCTTATAGATGGTGGACAGGCTTTGGGGAGTCAGGAGGTGAGTTACTTGCCACAGGATTCCTAGCCTCTGACCTGGTCTTGTAGCCACAGTATTTATATGACTAGTCCAGTTCAGTTTCTGGTCAATGGTAACCCCCAGGTTGTTGATAGTGAGGAATTCAGTGATGGTAATGCCATTGAACATCAAGGGGCGATGGTTAGATTCTCTCTTGTTGGAGATGATCATTGCCTGACACTTGTGTGGCGTGAATATTACTTGCCAATTGTCAGCCGAAGCCTGGATATTGTCCAGGTCTTTCTGCATTTGAACATGGACTGCTTCAGTTTCTGAGGATTTGCAAATGATGCTGAACATTGTGCAAGCATCCCCACTTCTGACCTTATGATGGAAGGAATGTCATTGATGAAGCAACTGAATATAGTTGGGTCTAGGATATTACCCGGAGGAATTCCTGCATTGCGCTTCTGGAACTGAGATGACTGCCTTCCAACGATCACAGCCATCTTCCGTTGTGCTAAGTATGACTCCGACTGCTGGAGAGTTTTCCCCCGATTCCCTTTGACTCCAGTTTTGCTTGGGCTTCTTGATGCCCCACTCTGTCAAATGTGGCCTTGATGTCAAGGGCAGTCACTCTCACCTCATCTTGGGAGTTCAGATCTTTTGCCCATGTTTGAACCAAGGCTGTAATGAGGTCAGAAGCTGAATGACCCTGGCAGTACCCAAACTGAGTGTCAGTGAGCAGGTTATTGCTAAACAAGTGCTGCTTGATACCACTGTTGATGACCCCTTCCATCACTTTACTGATGATCGAGAGTAGACTGATGGGGCAGTAATTGGCTGGGTTGGATTTGTCCTGCTTCTTGTGTACAAGACATACCTGGGCAATTCTCCACATTGCTGGGTAGATGCCAGTGCTGTAGCTCTACTGGAACAGCTTGGCTAAGGGCGTGGCAAGTTCTGGAGCACAAGTCTTCAGTACTATTGCCGGAATATTGTCAGGCCCCATAGCCTTTGCAGTATCCAGTGCCTTTAACTGTTTCTTGATATCACATGGAGTGAATTGAATTGGCTGAAGACTGGCATCTGTATGCTGGGAACCTCCGGAAGAGGCCAAGATGGATCATGCACTCGGCACATCTGGCTGAAGATTGTTGCAAATGCTTCAGCCTTATCTTTTGTACTGATGTGCTGGGCTCCTCCTTCATTGAGAATATTTGTGGAGCCACCTTTTCCAGTGAGCTGTTTAATTGTCCACCATCATTCATGACTGGATGTGGCAGGACTGCGGAGCTTAGATCTGATCCGTTGGTTTTGGAATCGCTTAGCCCTGTCTATAACTTGCTGCTTATGCTGGTTGACACACATGTAGTCCTGCGTTATACCGTCACCAGGTTGACACCTCATTTTTAGGTATGCCTGGTGCTGCTCCTGGAATGCCCCCCTGCACTCTTCATTGAACCAGGGTCGATCCCCTGGCTTGATGGTGATGGTAGAATGGGGGAATATGCCGGGCCATGAGGTTACAGTTCTGCTGGTGCTGATGCCCCACAGCGCCTCATGGATGCCCAGTCTTGAGTTGCTAGATCTGCTTGAAATCTATCCCAGTTGACACAATGGTGGCACACAACACAATGGAGGGTATCCCCAATGAGAAGGTGGGACTTCGTCTCCACAAGGATTGTATGGTGGTCACTCCTGCTGATACTGTCTTCTGGGGCAGGCAGGCTGGTGAGGATGAAATATGCCAGTGGGACAGGACACACCCAGGGGTGGCAATGGTGGTGTCTGGGACATTATCATGATTCCGTGAGTATAAGTATGTCAGGCTGTTGCTTGACTAACCTGTGAGGCAACTCTCCCAATTTTGGCACAAGCCCCCAATTGTTAGTAAGGAGTTTGAAGGACCAAAAGGGCTGGATTTGTCGTTTCCAGTGCCTAAGTTGATGCCAGGTTTCATTCCTTTTATTTGGCTTTTTACGTCTTCAGATGGTATTTAAGAATCAACCACATTCCTGCAGATCTGGAGTCACATGTAGGCCAATCTAGGTGAGGACAGCAGATTTCCTTCCCTGAGGACATTAGTGAACTGGATGGGTTTTTACAGCAATGGTTACATGGTGATCATTAGACTTTTAATTCTAGATTTTTATTTCACCCAAATTCCATCATCTGGTGAGATTCAAACCCAAGTCCCCAGGGCTGGGTCTTTGGATTCCCAGTCCAGTGACAATACCACTACACCACCACCTCCCCACTTCTTTGAAAAGCTACGGAGAAAAGGTAAGTTGATAAGGTTGTAGTGTGGGTAAGGGGGTAGGTAAGTGGGGTAAGGAGGTAAGGGGAAAGGGTGGGTAAGGGGTGGGGGTGAGGTAAGGGGGTAAGGGAGTAGAATGGATAAATGGGTAGGGTAGGTAAGGTAAGCGGATAAGAGGGTAGGGTGGGTAAAGAGGGTAGGGTGGGTAAGGTAAGTGGGTAGGGTGCCTAAGGTGGTAGGCTGGGTAGGGTAAATGGTTATTGTGGTAAGGTGGGTAAAGGAGTAGGGTAGGTAAAGGGGTATGGTGTATAAGGTAAGTGGGTAAGATTGTTGGGTGGGTAAAGGGGCAGGATGGCCGCTGGGTAGGGCGATGAGCTCAATTGAGGTTGGGATTGGAGGGGAATCTGAGCAGCGTGGAGAGTCGGGGGTAGTCGGGTGGTGAGGTCAGGTCAGGTAGGAGGTGGGGAGTTGGAGGTCAGGGAGGGGAGTAGGGCGATTAGGGAGGTAGTCGGGTGGTGAGGTTGGGTCAGGTGAGGTTGGATCGGGGGCTTGAGGGGGGGAATCGGGGTATCAGGGAGGTAGTCGAGTGGTGAGGTTGGATCAGGTCAGGTTGGGGGAGGAGTCAAGGGGTCAGGGAGAGTTGTAGGGGGGATGAGGTTGCGTCAGGTCAGGTCGCTAGGTGAGGGGGGTAGTTGGGAGGTTGGGGGTGGGAGTCAGGTGGTGAAGAGTGGAGTCAGGCAGTTCAGGCGGAGTTGGGGGGGTCAAGGGGCAATCGGGGGATTTGGGGTGGAGTCGTGATGCCAGTTAAATAGTTATCCAGGAGTTAGACTAGATTTTTCTGTCTAACGTTTCCTGGGTAATTATCCAGTCAGAACTGTCCAAAGTCTCCGACTCTAACTCAGAGTTGGCCTTTTCGGAGGGTCCTGGGGAGCAGGGGAATTGCTCATCAGTCGTTCAGACTTCCCGGGCAACTCCCACAGAGTCATTGCCATGGGACCTCCGAGAGGTCTCATAATGCAACTTGGGGCATATGTCCGGTCTACCTATTTGGAGACCAGAGGATCTGGGCTGCAAACTGTATATCTCTCTCCACGGATGCTGCCTGACCTGCTGAGTATTTCCAGCATCTTTTATTTTTATTTCAGAGTTCCAGCGTTCAGGGTATTTTGCTTTTGTCTCAAGAATTACTTCCTTTTACTTTGCATTATGGTACGAATCTTCCCCAGTGTTGGAGGAAAGTCTGTTTAGATTGCAGCTATCTTGCTGGCCTGCATCTGGAACAAAATGGTGGCCCGTAAAGATAATGTTCTAAGCTGGTCTATTATCTTTTTTATACCATGAGAATGTCTCAAACACCAGAGCAATTCCATTGTATCAATGGAGTATTAGTGTAGACATGTGACTGATCTGTATCTCTTTTTTTAAAACTGCTGAAATAATGACTTCTTCCTGTAATCAGTTATTAAAGAAGCGATTATCTAACACATATTGGGCAGAATGTTGTGGTGTGATGAGGGTCTGGGCTGCCGGCTAGTGAGTCAGCGAGATCCCTCATTGCCTCTTTTTGAAAAGAGCCACCATATCCTGTGCCACTCAGGTTCCAAAGACCCCGGAGAAGACCCACCCACCAAGAGCCTCCACCCAATCAGAGGCCGGCAGCTGTTCTGTACTCAGCAGTGCCGTGGGCAAGGTGGTGGCTGCTGCCTGTACTACACCCACGTGAGGCCTCAGATCGAGAAGGGTTCCAGGCACAGGTGGGAAAAAGGGTTGCAGGGTGGGAGTCGTGGGGGATCTGGCAGCAAGGGCAAAGCGGTGGCTTTCACTGTCTCCCTCTTGCTGATGCCGGATCACTCAAGGGACATCCCTGGAAGCCTGCAAGCAATCCCACATGGGTTTGTTTGTTGCGCATCCCGTATGGTGAGACCCACCTCTGGGTTAATACCAGTGGCAGCGGGATGAGAGGCTTAAGTGGGCATTACGTGGGGGAGATGGTGGTGCAGTGGTAATGTTGCTGGACTAGTACTTCCAAGGACCAGGCTAATGCTTTGGGGAACATGAGTTTAAATCCCACCAGACAGCTAGTGGAATTTAAATTTAATTAATATAAAAAAAAGGAATTGAAAGCTAACATCAATGATGGTGACCGTAAAACTATTGTCGACTGTTGTAAAAACCTGCCTGGTTCACTAATGCCCTTTAAGAACGGAAACTGCCATCCTTACCTGGTCTGGCCTACATGTGACCCCCAGATCCATAGTAATGTGATTGACTCTTAACTGCCCTCTGAAACAGCACTCAGTTCAAGGACAATTAGGGATGGGCAACAAACTGACCTTGCTAGTAATGCCCACATCCCACAAAAGAATGAAAAAAAATCTTTATTAAGTGTCCCACCTCTCCATGTCAGGACACACAAAGTCAGAGTAGAGGCAGCAAACTGTTGGGAATGCATTCCCTGCATTGAATTCTTTAACCCATTTCCCAATTTCCAATGTAATTGCATAATGCATTTTGTTTTTTTTTTTAACATGTAGTTTCTGGTCTAAATCCTCCAGATGGCCAAAACCCTGATCATTATAACAGTGGCCCTATCCTGGACATTAGCATATAAAAATTGTACTGCTCAAGGTTTTTGAAAACCACAATGTTCTCATTCTTTTCTCCCCAGCAGCGAATGCTGGGTTTTATGAGACTGTGTTTCTTGAAGACTTTGATGTGGTTGGATTCTGCGTATTTTTTTTGTTTAACTACACGACACGCCACTTGTACACTGGTGAGTCCAGAAGACCATAAATGATGTGTAATGTTACAATTTACGAGAGTTTTCAACTTAAATAGCTTTCCAGAGGTATTCTGACTTGTTTGTTAGCTCATTGACTCTGCAATGTCTATTATTACTTTGTTGATGTAAAGAGTTGTAACATGGCTCTTACTAACAGAAAAGACATTAATCTAAATCCACTGTTTTTTAAAATGTTCTTAATAAAATCTAGTATGCCATATAAAATATCATAATGAGCTGTGAAATCACAGGGCCTGAAATCTCTGCCATGCTGTAGAGCCGGGCTGCTGCCAGCCATGATACCGGGACCTTGTGCACACCATAAGTTATGGCCTCAGATAATTATTACACCAGAAGGTGTGCGTACAAGCTGTGTAAAGCCTGACTACAGTGCCTCACAAAAGCAGGGGGAGTGGTGGGGGTGGTTGAGGGAGTTGGGGTGGTGGTGGAGGGTGCAAAGATGGAGGCAGGGTGGGAGGCTGGTGAAAAGCTTTTGTACTAGTTGGAATGACACCTCAAAAAGACCTTGAATGGCCAACAGATTGGGGCCGCGTGGAACATAACTGGAGGAAAGGCAGAGACTGGGGTTGGATTTTAAGGGGTGCCCTAATCCCCACCCCCAGCCTAAGAAGTCCGCAATCCCGATGACTGCCCCTATCTTGGGAGGAAATTCCTCCTTAGAGAGCTCCCGGCCAATCGGATTGACCGACAGCTGTGTAGTCCCAGCAGCACCAGCCAGGAATTGGTGGTCACTGCTAGATGTGATGGAAAACTCTCCGCTTGCAGCTCCCACAACACTGAATAAGCTTGTCACCAACCAGGGCATGCAGCCCGCTTGATTGGCACCCCTTCCATAAACATTCGTTCTCCCCACCACCGACGCATAGCGGCAGCAGTGTGTACCATCTACAAGATGCACTGCAGAAACTCACCAAGGCTCCTTCGACAACACCTTTCAAACCTGCGACTTCTACCATCTAGAAGTACAAGGGCAACAGACACATGGGAACACCACCACCTGGAAGTTCCCCTCCGAGTCACTCACCATCCTGACTTGGTAATATATCGCTGTTCCTTCACTGTCACTGGGTCAAAATCTTGTAATTCCCTCCCTAACAGCACTGTGACTGCAGCAGTTCAAGAAGGCAGCTCGCCTTCTCAAGGGCAATTAGGATGGGCAATTTACTCCCCAGACTTCTGTATAAAGAGTAGCTACTTGTGATTTCCATTGCATATGGAATCATAGCCCAGCAATATACAGCACCTTTGGGAGAGGAACAGAGATTTTTTTTTTTAAAAAGAGCAATGTTTGTGGATCAAACTCAAAATTAAACTGTAAGCGTGCACTGGATTGTGAAGTCTCCTAAATGAAATTGAAATGTATCAGAGACAAGGTGGGGCTAGATTTAGGTACATTTTTTAAACAAAATCACTGACTACAGTTAATCATTCAGATTCATGGTGCAACCATTGAGTTAAAATATTTGGCATCATGTAATTAGTGAATTGTCAGTGAGATCAACCATTCAGGAGCCCCAAACATCAACTGGTTAAAATCAAATTATATATTTGACCCAATCATTCAATGTTCTGGTACTTGTTTTGGTAAAAAAAAGTTTTGTTTTGGAAGGGGTGGGGGTTGAAGCAATCAGGGACCAATTTCAGAAAATGCACTGGGTAGCTTGTGAATTTCATTTTCTTTAAAAAAGAACAAAAATTATGGAATTCTTGAAGACTGGCCTATTGCTTAGAAATAATCTAAAACCAAAGTTAAGATTGTACAAGTAGAAGAAAAAGAATAGAGAGGAAAGACCAGAGAAGAAGTCTTAATGTTTTTAGAACCACTATTTTAATAATAGTGTTTTGATGTACAATGAAAATATAAATAAATGTGGGTAGGGGAATTGACATATGGGTAGGGGAATTTTCAGTATCACAGTTTTCCAGCTAAAACCTTAAAAGGCAACAATTGGCTGGACCATGGGAGCAGAGAATTCCCTGGAGCTACCAGCTGCCTTAATGTTATAGATTTTAAAACACCAATTTCCTGTTCATTTTTTTTGTATAATTTAATCCTGTTGTAAGTAATAAAATAACTTGTTCTGTTGTAGAAATTTATTTAGGTTAAAGTACATCAGCAAGCTACAACTGACCTGAATTTGATATATAAACGCATCTAATGCTTAACTTATATTCCACAATTTCTGCCTGAAGGATGAGATTGTGTTACACAGAAAGTAACTAGTAATGAGAAGTAGGGAAACTTGTAACAAAGAATAGCTAGCAATGGGTGTGTTGAATAAAGAATGATGGATAGATGAGTATGATATAAATACAGTATGAAGTTTGCACTGTATTTTCATCATGCCACCAAAATTACAAGAGAAGGTAGAATTGCAGCTTTTGTGATAAATGATGAAATGATATGAGAGACAGAAGAAGTCTACTAACATGCATTGTTTTATTGTAAGGTAAATTGTACCCAAATGTATTGAGCATTTGCACGAGTGTTGTTTTAAGATCCATTATTCTTTCATTCTTCACCAGTTTAGTTATGCAGAATTTTTCTGCCTAATCACATTCTGCGAAAACCAAGCACTAGACATTTGTTTATTCCAATTATGTTGCAAAGAATAGATCTTTCCGATCTGAATAAGGGAAAACAAATTCTTAGGTGCAGCTTAAAACTTCAGGAGTGCGATGCAGACTCTGTCCCTGCGCATCATGGTCAGGCAAAACTGAACTTTGCAGGGTTTTTACAGTCACAAAACCATTTGGAGATCAGAAATTGCAATTTGTGACATTTGTTGCAAATTGTAAATATGCAAAATGCCTGCTTTTCAGGTCATTGATGTATTCAGAGGACATCTGAATCAAAGCAAGGGAGCTTCCTGATGAAATTAAATTATTGTTTCTACTGGTAAATAGAATTTGTAATCAAATTATTTGCATTTAAGCATACTCTGTTTCCATAAAGTATGAAAGGTTTTATATAATATTTTAATACATATTGTACTCATAGTTTTAATGCACTATGGATTACTACTGAAGTGTAAAAACTATTTTTATGTAGGCAAACATTTTTCATGCAAAGTCCCACAAACATCGTAAGTGCCAGATAATCTGCCTTTAATGGTGTTGCTTGAGGGAGTAATATTGGCTAGAACACTTGTAGGACTCCCCTTCTTCAAGTAAGATTGTTTTCCTTTGAACAAGTAGATTGGACCTCCGGTTAAGGTCCCAAAAGCCACAACTCTGTCTTTGCAGCAATCCCTTGGTATACCAACATAAATACTGAAATACCAACCTAAATTATGTGCTCTGATTATACTGTGGTTGACCCCATAACTTCCTGGCTCAGCCAAGCTGACAAAACAGAGCTTCGATAGACTTCTCTTAAGCCATGATGTTGGCTTTTGAATGAATGGATAACTTCTGCTTTATGCGCAATGTTTTAAAATCAATATAAATTTCAATGCGATAAAGAAAAAATAAGTTGTGAAGAAAATATTTTGCTTTTTTGCCATTTTGTATGTTTCTGGGAGCTGTGACAAGGCACTAAATAAATATGGACAGCCTCTCCATTGTGGTGAAAATGGCAGACGTATCTGAAAATCATAAGTCCCGCCCCTGAACACAGCACTTCCCCATTTTCGCAGCGGTGAGGCACATTTTGCACATGCACTGTTGGCCATTTAAATAATCAGCTGTCTCCACTAGAGTGGGTTTTGGTAGACCAGGAGTGTGAAACCCAAAGTGTGCAGATTATACCAGATAAGAGCAGGTCTGAACTTTGTAGGTTTGTTTGGATAGCCAGGGTGCCTCTTTGGATTTGGGCACAGCACACTTTTGGGAGAGGTAAAGTGCCATTTTGTGGAAATCAGGTGCCATTTGGAGTTGTTAAAAATAGGCATAAATATGCATAAAAGATGCAGAAACTCATTACTGTCAAGCTCATTGGAACTGTCAACAAATTTGTCAGAATCAACTTTCAAAACTGTCAAAAGAACTTATCAAATACTGTCAATACTGTCAAGGCATTTAAAAGTCCTGCCCTTTAAATCTTTGAAATATGGAGTGTTAAAAATGAGTGCTTGCTTTTTCACTCTCTCTCTCTCTCTCTCCATCAGCCTGAGGGCTTCCATTACTAGATTAGTGCTGCATGACTGATTTCACAACCATCCATTATCACAGAAGGGTGCCTGCGATTTCACAGTTTGATTGGCAGAAAAAAGTGATTATAGACTCTTTCATATGGGACTATGAATTCCATTGCTTGTTGTTATAAGGAATTGAGCACTTGAATGAAATGTTTGTTGTTTTAAGACTTTATTTACTCAAAGGCATGTAAATATCGCAAATGGGTTTTTACTTAATCCACTTAGATTAGGAGAAATAAACACGAGAGGACATGGCTTTAGGTTGAAAGGGGAAAGGTTTAGGGGGAACATTAGGGGGAACTTCTTCACTCAGAGAGTGGTGAGAGTGTAGAACGAGCTAACATCTGACATGGTAAATGCGGGCTCATTCTTAACTTTTAAGAAAAAATTAGATAGATACATGGATGGGAGAGGTCTGGAGGGTTATGGATGAGGTGCAGGTCAATGGGACTAGCGGAATAATATTTCGGCACAGACTAGAAGGGCCGAATGGCCTGTTTTCTGTGCTGTATTGTTCTATGGTTCTATGGCGTTTTTGCAATATTGTAAAGTCTGCAATGGATACTTAGGCCTAGACTTTCGTCCCTGGGTCAGGTTCACAGAGTCGGGCAATTTCCTGGCTCGATGAACCTGACCTTTAAAAATGACTGCCTGCGGGTGGGATTTTCGGTTGGGCGTGTGGGCTGAAATAAGAGTCGGGGTGGGCAACCTCAGAATGAATGTGCAGGCTCTTGGGTGTGGAGGCAGGCTGGGCACAAGGCCAGTCTCTGTGCTCCGACAAGTTTAAATAAATGCAAAATAAGAATAAAAAAAAAAGAAAGCGCTCACCCCTCACTGCCCCAAATACTCCTTATTCCTCATTCATGCCAACCTATGCCAACTCATGCTCCCACCCACCCCCATGGCCTCTCACACCCTTATGCCAACTAATGCCCCTCTAACCACACCCCTTGTGCCAACTTAGTGCCAACCCATGCCAAAGCATGTCTTTCGCCCACCACCCTTTGCTCTTACCCCTTCTATCCCAACCCACCTAGTATCCTTGGACAGTTCCATGACAGCTTTGACATTTCTTGGGCATTTGGGCATTCCTTGACAGCTGGACAGTTCTTTTACAGCTTGACAGTTCCAATGAGTTTCTACGTAAAAAGTGCATAATCATGTTCACTTTTAACAATTCCCCAAAGTTGTCCTTGGATCCTATCCAAAGGGGTATCTTGCCTCTCTAAAGTGTTACCCCGGCTATTGAAATGAATCCAACAAGTTCAGACCTCCTCTTATCTGTTCCAATCTGCACACTCCGGGTTTCCTTCTCCTTTTCTTCCAAAGTCCCACTGGAGATTTAAATGGCTGGCTGCCTCCTTGAATTGCAATGTGTGAACACCGGCCTGACTCCAGTCCTGCCTCCATGAAGGTGTGAAATGCTGAATTCACAGATGGGACTTAGAATTTTTGTCCATTTCTGGGATTTTCACCACGACTGAGAGCCTCTCCATCATGGTGAAAATCTGGACCTTAGAACTAAATAGAACTTTATTTTATTTAATCTCTTCATGGGTCTGCCCATGGTGGATACTAGGTTCATTGGCATGGTACGTGTAAGGGCAATGGGTGGTGGGTGGGGAGGCACGGGTTGACATGAGTTGGTACTATGTTGGCATGGGGGCTATGAAGGGCCATGGGGTAGGGTGGAGGGGCATATGAGTGGCCATGGGGGGTTGGCGTGGGGGGAGGTGGCATGAGAAGAGTGAGGGCTGGAGGGGTGTTTCACGTTTTAATCCACATTTTGAAATTTTGATTACAGCAGGGGAGCCCTGAGGCACGCCTTCTGCCCAGCCTGCCTCCGCACCTTGCATCCTCCTCAGTTCTTCCTGGGTTGCCCAACCCAACTTCTAATCTGAATGCCACCAACCACCCCCACTCCACCCCGGACCAAAATTCCAATGTCTGGGCAGCCGTTTTTAAAGGTCAGGTTTGCTGAGCCAGGATTTATCCCGTCTCTGCACACCTGACCCGGGAGTAAAAATCTGGGTCTAGGTTTTTCTTTTCTTTTCTTTCTGAATATAATGCAACAGAAATGTGAATTTCTGGCAGGAAGAGAGGAATCTTCTTCATTGTTGGGGCAGGTGCCGTAGCAATCAGCCCCAGCCATCCAATGATTTGATTTTGACCTGTAGTAATACCTGGACTCGATTCATTATATGCTATAGCGAAGTACCCTATATATATTTTGTGATGTAACTGCATCATGGGGATGAGCTGGCAAAATGCCATATCGCAAACAAATCTCAATAATCACCTTTGTGCGTTCCCTTAGTGCCTGTCCTGTATGTGCTTTTGCCTGTTCTAGTGCTCCAACACAGTGCTACCCAGCAGCTGAAGTGTGGCTGGTAGAAGGCTGCTGACTTTCAGGGAAGGAGATTTCCAAGGTCTGGGAGGATTCCCTCACATAGCACTGGAATCAGAAAGCGTGGCTATGGAATCCATCGCTGTAGCACAGTTATTTGACAAGTCAGCAAATGTTATGACGTTTAGCTTGAAACGATATCCAAACTTCTCCTTTTTGCTGGGGAACTAATTTCTGTTCATTGCTCACCACACGTGGCCTATTCTGTGTGGGCATGTCTTAAACTCCCGCGCATCTTGTTGACAACATGGCCCGTATCACCTGCTTGATCCCATGCACCGACTTATAAGGGATTAAAACATGCATTTCTGAGGTGAAAAATTGAGACTACACCCTAATGTGAGAATAACATTTCTTAGCAGAAAAGCAGAGCGTGGCAGGGAAGAGGGGTCAACTTATACATTGAGTATAGCACTAAACATGAAGTTTGACACTGGAAACAAGGGGTTGTCTTCTAATCCGGGTCGATTTATATGCTTCAATCTATGGCATTCTCTAAAGTACCCACAGTGTGGGTATCTGAGCTGGTGGTTGTTTGTAAGTGTGAAATTGTGTGATGGTCTTTCTTCTTCATCACTGTCTTCCTGCACTTGCACCACTGCCTGGCCAGGTTGCAGTTCTTAGGTATCTGAAAGATGAAAAGCAAAAGTATACTGTCCTGGTGAGGGAAGTAGTTGTAAGCAAGAGGTGAATGCTTACACTATCTGCAGCTTCTAAGTTATAAGAGATTGTGGGATGAAGGAAAGTCAAGTATGAGGAGGAGGAGGATTAGTGCTCTAGTGTTTTAGTCCCACTGCTGACCATGGCCTCAGCAATGGCAGCTCCAGTGATGGTGAGCACCATCTCCCCTGAGGGTGTAAGGACAGACAGCCGTGCCTTTCTTCCACCTGGTTAGCTTCTGCTGTAAGCAGTTGTGAGCCACCTTGTCCTGAGATAAGGAAGTGTATCAGTAAGTGTTGTGAAATCTGTTTACCTGATGTGGCGGTCTTGGTTCAATAACTGGAAGCGTGTGCAGCCTCTGAGATGAAGATGTACCACTTGCAGCAGCTGCTAGGTGTGTGAGGGTGAGGTGAAGTTATAAATGGATCCTGAGTAGTAGAGATTGTTGGTAGGTGAGTGATGGGGATATGGTGTATTGAGCGGAGTCTGAGGCTCATGGGCAATTTGGTGGGATATGGTATTTGAAGATGCATTCACTGACCTTGATCACATGTGAGGCGATTAAACGTATTGCGGCACTGCACCCAGGTATTTGGGGCTTGTTTCCTGGCACTGACTTCCACGGCTATCTGCTTCCACTGCTTTCTGAGAGTTTGTCAAGAGGGCTTCCTGACCCCACCCTCACCCCTGCCCTGTGGATCGAGCACTTCTCTCCTTCTGTGCACCTCCTCGATTGAGGCCTGCAGTGCAGCATTGGAAAATCTCGGAGCCCACTCTCTCCTATGTTGTGCTATTGTTGAGTGTTTTATCAGGTCAGAATCAATTGTGGATTGACTTCCAGCACCTGCACCAGCCAGAATGCACCTCCCCTTTAAGACCTACAGGCTGATTTTAAGTAGCGCAGGCTAGCTTCAACTGGTGCAAGCCTCTCACAATTTTGGACACCACGCTGAGGCATACGGTTGTTCCACAGCGCGGTTAGTGCTGGTGGCTTGCTACAATCATATTAATTATCAGGCAGCACAGAGTTAGCATGCTGTCTACATTCGAAGCTTTGGGTGCTGGTTAACCCCACATCACAATCCCCGTGCCTGTTTTTGAGAGCCATTGAATTTAGGCCCTCTTTATATTTGGATTAGAATGTTTATAAAAATGCAATTTTAAGGATCTGTACCTCAGCTTAGTTAATCACACATGTTGCAAGAATTTGCAATGAAAATAATTTCTTGATGAAATACAATCTTTCATGAGAAATTGCAAGTGTGCAAAAAGCAGATGCAGATGGATAGATGGTAAATAAACAGAGAAATAAGAGGCTAAGTAATTAAAAAACATTTTGTCCTGGAAGCAGGATTATATAACCAAGTGTTGTATTCCCCTGAAGGAGGAATTCTGTGTGTCTCTGAGAGTGAACGGAAAGCGATTTGGTTCACTGCATCTCTATTGCTGGATCAGAATTCCACTTGGGATCAGTTTTCTTTATCTGGAGTCAGCTGCACTACAATGAGCATTGCACGGACCTCGCCAAACATCTGAGCAGAGGTCGATTGTTTTGATTTTGTTCTCTTGCCCATATTTCAACAGAACGTGCTGACCGCAGCCTGCCAATTCACAATCAAGTGCATGGTTGGCAGCATTTCAGCCGTGGTGTATTACTGGGCAATACTTAACAAAGGAGCACATTGTTTCTTGTTGGCAGCCAGGATGATTTCTATTTTTTTTGATTATGTAAGGCAGTTTAAAAAAAAAAGAATAATCAATGAATGGTTCACCAATTTTTTTTTTTCAAAAACCCTCCCTCAATAGATTATATGAGTCTGATTTTTAATGTCTGCTGTTCCAAACAAACTTAAATGATACCCTTGTAAAGATGGAGAAAACAGTAAACATCTTAATCAAAATTGAATAATTGTGTCTGGCCCAGTGACATTGGCCAGATGTGCAGAATTAGGCCAGCAGGGGAAGGCTGCTGAAAGAATGGAATGCTAGAGTATTGTTTCCATTTTTAATTGTTGTATTTTCTATGCTTTGTGGCATGGGCTCCACTGCTTGTAAGAAGCCACTTTTACATTCTCTACTAACAGGACGATATTAATATCGTAGATCACGGCCCCATTTTTCCAGCCCCAAAATCGTGCTTTTGCATATACTTGGCATATAAGTCAGCTTGCCCCCTCCGCCTACATTTCACCCACGACATGATATGCATTAGTAGGCTGCCTCAATTTTTCACCCCACAAATACATGTTTTATTTACCTGTACCTTATAACTGAACACAGGGGAGCGAGCAGGTGATACAGGCTGTGTTCTGAAGATACAAGGCAATTTGAAACATGCTCACACAAGCAGACCCCACTTGGAGAATGACAAACAGAAATGAGTCTTCCAACAAATTGAATGAAGTATGAAGCTGGTTTCAAGAAGTTAATAGTTGTAATATTTGCTAACTCCTCAAATCACTTGCTGCAGCAAGTGAATTTGGTGTTAGTGAAAAACCGGTGTGAGAATGGAAGAAGAAGGAATCCAACTTGAAGAAAATTCCCACGACCAAATGCGCCATGAGAACAGAGACCAGCTACCAGCCTGACCATGAGAAGCATTAATCAGAATGGGTCCTCGAACATCATCAGAATGGTTACATCGTCCACAGAAGTGCAACACACTTAAGTGGGCCAAACCTAACCCTGAGCCCAGCAAAGATTTCAGAGCAACAACTAGTTGGTGTAGCAGCTTTATGGAACAAAAATGTCTAGCATTGAGGCAGAAGACCAAGATCGCTCAGAGACTACCAAAATACCTCGATGTCAAAATGACCAGTTTCCTGTGATTCATCATCAGACAGTGGCAAAAACATGAGGACCCCTTATGTCACATCAGCAAGATGATGAAACACCCATGAATTTCGATATGCCCAGCAATCGAATTGTGGAGCAGAAAGGTTCGAAAACAGTTCTAGTGAAAACCACAGGATAGGAGAAGACACAATTCATGTTGGTACTACCCTGCATGGCTGACAGAACAAAATTAAACACTATGGCAGTTTTCAAACAGAAAACCATGCTGAAAATCAAGTTCCCTGCAGGAGTTTCTGTGTCATGTCCAGAACAATGATTGGATGGATGAGGATGGAGTTAAGTTGTGGATTGATAATGAGCAGAATGGACTTCCTGGTGGCCTGCGCAAAGAACACAGCTTATTAGTGTGGGACATGCTCAGATTCCTTATAAACAATAAGTTCAAGATGCTAATGCATCTACTAATGTGAAGAAATAACACCTAAATTGCAGTCACACTAGGGGTGTAATGTCTGCAGTTCAACGTTTGGATTTGTGTCTCAACAAGCCATTCAAGGGTCATGTTCATGTCGAATGGAATAGGTGGATGATTGACAGAGGAAAAAACCTTCACAAAGAGAGGATAATATACATGGTGCCTTGCTTAATGTTTTGTGTGATTTTGTCATTAGATTGTGGGAAGCTATTAGTGCACAAAGTGTCATTAGGTAGTACAAAAGATGCAGAACATCCAGTTCACTTTACCACATCCCTCTCCCTTTACATAAAAGTATAGCTAATAGGCTTAACACACATTAACTATTTACACAATAACTATTTCCAGGTCAGGTCTCTCAGGAGGCCTTCTTTGACTGGTTGAGCGTCGTAGCCCAGCAACCTCAGCTGGTTTTTCGGAGACCTCCTTTTCAGGGACAGTTGCCCACTATGCTCCTCAGTGGATGATTTCACCATCTTCCAGGTGCAATCACGTTCACTCCTGCTGCCCCTCCCCTCCAAGCTGAAACAGATAAAGGAGCAAGCACAAAACAATACAGCAATGAGCTACATGATGTGTGAGGAGAAAGGGGAAAAGAAAAAAAATTTGTTTTTCTTTCCGAGGACTGTCAATAATTTCTCTTTTTCTTCCTGCATATCCTTTTCTTGGTAGCACTGACCCGTATCTCTGTCTTCTCTCTAATGTTGCTGTTGGCTGGACACTACTCAGGCCTGAGCTGAACATGAGTGAGCTCAGTAGTTTGGTTTTCCAACAGCTCTTCTGAGAATTCAGGGCCTTCTAGTTTTAAAACCAGTCATTGGGAAATACGGCCCATATATCAGGCATCACACTGAAGCTGAAATTCAGACACCATGCTACTCATTTGTGTGATAGGTAGATCTTTTGGGCTTGCTGGCAGCATCCTGTTAGTGGTGAATACCACTAATTTTGTCACTGCATAGCAGCAGTGTGAAATGGCTAGCTTCACCTATTTCTCAATTTTTTGACACACCTTGCCCTTCCAGGCAATCTTTTCAAAACCGAAAGTGGCAGCCTTAGGCCTATTCATGAGTTTGCATGATTAACAGCAACCAATTATCTGATCAGGTTAGCCATTATTCCACAGGATGGCTTTGATGCGCCTATTTCAGCATCAAGCTTGCACAGTGAGCAAATGGCTCAGGCCCTATTTATAGGGTTGATGATCAAACCAATCTTATAGTGCGTGGAACTGTAGGAATCCCAACATGTCTCTTGACCAATGAAGGTAAGCTTGCAATAGACAGTAGATTGAGCACATGGAGACGGCATTGCTATTGGTCAGTTTCGATGAGAAATGTTTCTTTGATCACCATTACAGAGACATCTAGTGACAAGGTGATTAAGGATGGGAAATAAATATTCCAGGGTACACAACGTTTAGGAAAGACAGACAGAATGGCAAAGGAGGAGGGGTAGCCTAGATATTAAAAGATGACATAATAAAAACAGTGAGAAAGGACCTGGCCTCAGGTGATCATGAATTAGAATCAATATGGGTGGAAAATAGGAATAGCAAGAGTCAGAAAACACTGGAGGGAGTAGTTTATAGGCCCCCTAACAGTAGTTATACAATGGCGGGCTTCTACAATGCTCTACAATGGTCAGAGCATTAAATAAGATATTATTGGAGCTTGTAACAAAGGCAATGTAGTAATTGTGGGGTACATTAATCTTAATATAGACTAGGACAATCAAATTGGCAAGAGTGGCCTAAAAGATGAGTTTGTAGAATGTTTTTGTGACAGTTTCTTGGAGCAATATGTTGTGGAACTGACTCGGGATAAAGCTATCTTAGATCTGGTATTATTTAATTGAAACAGGGCTAATTGGTAATGTTGTGGTTAAAGATCCTCTGGGAAATAGTGATCTTAACACCATTCCATGTTATGTTTGAAAGTGACAGATTCAAGTCACAAACAAGAATCACAATCTTAAACAAAGCCAATTACATAGGGATGAGAGGAGAACTGGCTACATTTAATTGGGTAAATAGACTAAAAGGTATGGAGGTAAATGAACAGCAGGAAACGTTTAAAGAAATAAGTCAAAATGTTCAACAAAAATACATTCGATTGAAGAGCAAAAATTCAATGAGAAAGACCCATCAGTGGCTCACTCAGGAAGTTAAGGAAAGTACTAGATTAAAAGAAGAGACTTGCAATGTTGCAAAACACAGTAGTGAGGATGAGGATTGGGAGTATTTTAGAAACCAGCAAATGGCCACCAAAAAGTTGATAAAATTGGAAAAATTATAATATAAGACTAAACTAGCCAAGAATATATACTTATAAAAGCTCTTACAGAGGAAGAGAGTAGCTAAAATAGACATTGGCCCTTTAGAAGTAGAGAGAGGAGAAATTATCACAGGGAATGAGGAAATGGTGGGGATATTGAACCCTATGGTGTAGGCGAGTAACATGTTGGCATGGATAGAATATTGGCTAGCTAACAGGAAATAGAGCATCATCATAAATGGGTTATTTGGTTGTTGGGATATAATGAGTGGTGTGTCCTGGTGATCAGTGCCGGGGCCTCAAACTTTAAATTTATATAAATGACTTGGATGAAGGGACAGATGGTATGGTTGCTAAATTTGCTGATGAAACACAGATAGGTAGGAAAGCAAGTTGTGAAGAGCACATAACGAGGCTACAAAGTGACATGGGTAGATTAAGTGACTGGGCAAAGATCTGGCAAATGGAGTGTAATGTGAGCATTTTGGCAGGAAGAATAAAAAAGAAGCATATTATCTAAATGGTGAAATATTGCAGAGATGTGAGATTCAGAGGAATCTGGGTGTCCTAGTGCATGAATCACAAAAGGCTAGTATGGTGTTATGGCACAGCTGATGGTAAATGCTGAGTTGCTCAAATCCCAGAGGGAAACTTGAGACAACTGCCACGACCATTTTTGTAATTTTTATGTTTTGAGATGCAGGCTTTGAACTCAGCAGTAATAAGACCACCGAGCCTGTTACAAAACTAGATTAAGCATTTATTAATAAGATAAATGATTTTAAGCACATACGTGTGTCTACAAATTCCTACTATAATAACTTCTAAATCCCCTAATTAATCTGACTCCCAGCTACACCTCCATTAAGGCAACAGTAAAACACAGGCAGAGAAACATGATACCCTGAACAATCCAATTCAAAGTGAGTTTCCTTAACTTCCGTTCTTTGTAAACAGTACTTGAGGCTGTAGGCATTTCACACACGTTGGATCTTAAAATGCCTGCCTTTACAAACAGCCTTCTTTATACATATTTATACATCCTTTACACATATTTTCCCCTTTGAATTCAAATTCCCGTTGTTTCACTTTGGACTTTACCTCCATGATCATAAAAAATTATCATAGTACCAATTTTACCGGTAATCTTTGGGAAAAATAAACAAACAGTTTCTGAACTTCACCTGGCTACGTGACGCATTTCACCCCTCCTTTGAAAACAGTCTAGTCTGGTTTATTTTAAAATGCAAATGCCCTTTTACACCTTACATTCTAAACTTCCCCCATGTTTACCTACTTAACATTTCAAACCTAGCTTATCTTTTGTTACACCAAAACCTCCAGGCCTGCTGCCTTTAATCCAATTAATTCACAACACACACACACACACACACACACAACACATGCACACATAGGCCAGGATATTGAGGTCGTCGAGCAGGGGGTGGGGCCCGCTTGCTGATGCGTAAAATGACGCGGGATGACGTCAGGCGGAACTCTCGACGTCACCCCGCGTCATTTCAATTTTCAGGTCGGCGGGGGTTTCATGTCCGTTTTTAAAAACTTCAATAAAGTTTATGTGCTTCTTCTTAACATGTCCCATCTCATGTGACATTGTCACATGAGGGGGACATGTTAATAATTTTAATATTTTTCTATTTTTAAAGATTTTTATACTGTCAGTAATCTCTCTGAGACAGCACTTAGTCTCAGGGAGATGTGTGCTCTTTCGCGCATTGACAGCTGGGGAGTCCCTCCCCCCCCTGCACAGGAAGCGCATAGCGCATAGCGCTTCCTGTCAGGTAGGCCGCTGAGTGAGCCTTAATTGGCCCACCCACTCAAAATGGCGGCGGGCCCTGTTTCGGCGGCGGAGTTCGGCTGCCCGCCCGCCGTCGAGCCGGTTGGGCCCGCCCGCCCATCAAAGTAAAAATTCTGGCCATAGAATCTTAGAGTTTTATAGCACGGAAAGAGGCCTTTCGGCCTATCAAGTCCGTTTGAGTCACAAGCCCCTATCTATTCTAATCCCATTTTCCAGCACTTGGCCTGTAGCCTTGGCGTTTCAAGTGTTCATCTAAATACTTCTTAAATGTTGTGAGGGTTTCTGCCTCTACCACACTTTCAGGCAGTGAGTTCCAGATAGCCCCACCCCCTCGGTGAAAATATTTTTCCTTAAATCCCCTCTAAACCTCTTGCCACTTACATTAAATCTATATCCCCTGGTTATTGACCTATCCACTAAGGGGATAAGTTTCTTCCTATCTACCCTATCTATGCCCCTCATAATTTTGTACACCTCTATCAGGTCCCACCTCAGCCTCTGTGCTCAAAGGAAAACAACCCCAACCTATCTAGTCTCTCTTCATTGCTGGAATGCTCCAGCCTAGGCAACAGCTGGTGAATCTCCTCTGTACCTTCTCTAGTGTAATCACATTCTTCCTATAGTATGGCAAACAGAACTTCACACAGTACTCTAGCTGTGGCTTAACCAGCGTTTTATACAGCTCCAACATAACCTCCCTGCTCTTGTAAACAATGCCTCAACTAATAAAGGCAAGTATCCCATATGCCTTCTTAACTATGCGTCCTGCTGCCTTCGAGGATCTATGGAAACCACACCAAGGTCCCTCTGATCCTTTGTACTTCTTAGGGTCCTACCATTTATCGTGTACTCCCTTGCCTTGTTAGTTCTCCCAAAATGCATCACCTCACACTTTTCAGGATTAAATTCCATTCGCCACTGTTCTGCCCATCTGACCAGCCCGTCTATATTGCCAAATTGCCCTGGATCCCATGGGCTTTTACCTTCTTGAGGCTTTCCTCCTCGCTATTTATCACAGCACCAGTTTTCATGTCATCTGCGAACTTACTGATCATACCTCCTACATTCATGTCTAGATCATTAATGTACACTGTGTATACAATTATGAGGGGCATAGATAGGATAGACAGGAAGGAACTTTTCCCCTTGGTGGAGGGATCAAAAACCAGGGGGCATAGATTTAAGGTAAGGGGCAGGAGGTTTAGACGGGATGTGAAGGAAAATTTTTTCACCCAGAGGGCATTGGGAATGTGGAACTCACTGCCTGAAAGGGTGGTACAGGCAGAAATGCTCATAACATTTAAGAAGCATTTGGATGTGCAATCGTGATGCCATGGCATACAAGGTTATGAGCCTAGTGCTGGAAAATGGGATTAGAATAGTTAGGTACCTGTTTGACTGGCGCAGACTCGATGGGCCGAAGGACCTTTTTCTGTGCTGTAGACTTCTATGACCTCTATGACTCTAGAAAAAACAAGGGACCCAGCACCAAACCCTGTGGTACACCACTGGACACACGCTTCCAGTCACTAAAATAACCATCGACTATCACACCCTGCCTCCTGCCATTAAGCCAATTTTGGATCCAATTTGCCAAATTGCCCTGGATCCCATGGGCTTTTACCTTCTTGAGCAGTCTCCCATGTGAGACCTTGTTAAAAGCCTTATTGGAGTTCATATAAACTACATCAACTGCACTACCCTCATCTACACACCTAGTCATCTCCTCGAAAAATTCAATCAAATTTGTTAGACATGATCTCCCCCTGACAAAGCCATGGCGACTTTCCTTTCCAAATGGAGATTACTTCCGTCCCTCAGAAATTTTTCCAAAAGTTTCCCTATCACTGATGTCAGACTGACTGGCCTATAGTTTCCTGGTTTATCCCTACCACCCTTCTTTAATAATGGTACCACATTAGCTGTCCTCCAGTCCTCTGACACCTCTCCTGTGGCCAGAGAGGATTTGACAATTAGTGTCAGGGCCCCTGCAATCTCCTCCCTTGCCTCCCACAGCAGCCTGGGATACATCCCATCTGGGTCTGGGGATTTATCCACTTCTCAGCCTGCTAAAACTGCTAATGCCTCCTCCCTCTCGATGCTAATTTGTTCAAATACGTTACAGTCCCCCCTCCCTGATTTCTACACCTACATCGTCCTTCTCTATAGTTAACACAAATGCAAAGTATTCATTTAAAACTTCAGCTACGTCTTCCGGCTCCTCACACAGATTGCCACTGGAGTTTAGAAGAGTAAGAAATGACTTGATCGAAACTTTTAAGATCCTGAGGGGTCTTGACAGAATGGATGTGGAGAAGATGTTTCCTCTTGTGGAAGAACCTAGAACTAGGGGTCATGGTTTAAAAATAAGGGGTCGCTCATTTAAGACAAAGATGAGGAAAATTTTTTTCTCAGGGTCGTGAGTCTTTGCAACTCTCTTCCTCAAAAGGCTGTGGAAGCAGGATTTTTGAATACTTTTAAGGCAGAGCTAGATAGGTTCTTAATTAACAAGGGGTAAAAGGTTATCTGAGGTAGGTGGGAGGTTACAATCATATCAGCCATGATCTTATTGAATGGCAGATCAGGTTTGAGAGGCCGAGTGCCTACTCCTGCTTCATGTTCATATGTTCATAAATATTTAGTGTCTGTCTTCACAGTGGAAGACACAAGTTCCATACCAGAAATAGAGAGTAACTTAGGGGCTAAAAAGAGTGAGGAAATTAAGGAAATTAATATCAGCAGAGAAGAAGTATTGGCAAAACTTGAGGGACTAAAATCCGACAAATCCCTGGGACTTGATGGCCTACACCCTAGGGTTCTAAAAGAGATAGCTGCAGAGATCGTGGATGTGCTGGTTATGATTTTCCAAAATTCCTTAGATTAGGGAACTGTCCCATTAGATTGGAAGTTGGCAAATGTTACACTACTTTCCAAGAAAGGAGGGAGAGAGAAAACAGTGAAATCCAGGCCAGTTATCCTAACATAATTTGTTGGGGAAATGCTGGAATCTATTATTAAGGAAGTTTTAACAATGCATTTAGAAAAGTATAACATGGTTAGAACAAGTCAACATTGTTTTACTAAGGGGAAATCCTGTTTGACAAATTTATTAGAGTTTTTTGGGGATGTAACTAATGAGCTAGATAAAGGGGAATCAGTTGGTGTTGTATATCTGGATTTCCAAAAGGCATTTGATAAGGTGCTGTACAAAAGGTTAATAGGCAAGATAAGGATTCATGGAGTTGGGGGTAGTATTTTAGTATGGGTAGAGGATTAGTTAATGAATAGAAAGCAGAGTGTGGGCATAAATGGGGCTTTTTCAAGTTGGCAGGCAGTAAATAGTGGATTGTTGCAAGGACAATGCTGGGGCCTCAGCTATTTACAATCTACATTAATGACGTAAACGAAATGATAGAGTAAAGTATCAAAGTTTGCTATTGATACCAAACTAGGTGGAAAGGTAAGCTGTGGGGAGGATACAAAGAGGCTGAAAAGATATATAAACAGGTTAAGTGCATGGGCAACAAAACAGTGGGGGTTGGGGTGTCAGATGGAATATAATGTAGGGAAGTGTGAAGTTATTCACTTTGGTCTTAAGAACAGAAAAGCAGAATCTGGATTATACTTCCTGAATGCACTTGAAGCAGCACTTAGCCTCAGGGAGATGAGTGTGCTCTTTCGTGCGCACTCTCAGGTTTAGGGAATTCCCCCCTCCCCGCCCGCACAGGGAGCGCATAGCGCTTCCATGTGGACGGCACGCTGGGTGGGCCTTAATTGGCCCGCCCACATAAAATGATGGCGCCGATCGGAGGCCTGCCTTTGTGTGCCCACACTTCAACTTCGCCCCCAACGGGGAGAAAATCCTGCCCTATGTATTTGATTCCTCCAAAAAATAATGCTATACAGATGAAGGTACCAAAACCCTTTTGAAGGGATAGTTTCTGCTGTACCTTTGCTGGCAATGTACTGTCTGGTGGCAAAATTAAAGGGGTAAAGTGGACAATGCTTTCTTTGATCCCAGTATTTTGTTTCTATTCAGTGATAGACTGTGCTCTCAATCTGATCATTTAGGCCAGCAGTACACTTTTCTGGATTTGTCTGTCCAGATATTCTTTCACTGATGGAAAAGGTCTTCAGAAAAAAATACAAAATTCCGTTTGTGACTTTGGTCAGTTTACAAGCAAATAGAGTGGATGTGACCTGTTGTGGAATCCCTCTTATTGAGTTAAATAAATCAAACAGATTACACATTAAAAAGCCATGTCCATTAATATCATTTAATGCTGTCAATGTGAACAGAAGGTGAATTTGAAAATGATACATCAACAGTATGACTGCCTTGAACTTAGTATATGTCTGATGCAGAAGTACAATTATTGTTTTGTTAGTGTGCCACTAGTAACTCACTGGAGACATCCTCACAATATCTTTATCACAAATGCAGTGATAGTCTACATAATTTTATTCATATTTTCTTGAAATTAATTGCTTTCAGGTTTGTCACTGCAAAACTGATTTCAGATGGAAACTGTGACTTCGAATTTTATGGTCCCAGTTTGACACCAGGCACTGCATTTCCTGAGCAATGAAGAGAGCTCATAATCAGAAAGCAATCTCAATTGCCTTGTCATGACTGGCTGGTGAGCGGGTTAAAAGCTGGTGGCTGCACTTCATAAATACAAATGTGTTTAATTAATGTTTCTAAAATCAGACAAATTAAAGCAATATGTAGTGATACAGATATAGGATGATTCAGACTTCAAGTGGTTCATAAAATAGATGCAATGCCCATTGTTTATCATCTGTACATGAGTCAATAGGAAATGCTAACCTTTGATGACTGAACTCTCTGCTGGTTTCAAACTGTACTCATCTCCATTTGCATAACATCTGGAAAGAAGATTGTGAAGAAGTTAGGATGCTGAATATTGTAATAGTGTGAAAGTGGATATATATTAAGCTACAGAAGACACATATAAAAGTACACAATGGGCAGGATTTTACCGTCGGCGAGCGGGGGCAGGGGCGGGGCCCGCTTGCCGACACGTAAAATGACGCACGGTAATGTTGGGCGGAACTCCTGACGTCACCGCGCCCCATTTAAGTTTTCAGGACGGCGGGGGCGCAGCAAAATCAGCTGCGCGCCCGCCGACCCATCAATGGCCAACTGAGGCCATTGACAGATCAATTAAAGTAATTAGTGGTCCTGCCTGTCCAACCTTAAGGTTGGTGGGCAGGCCAGGAGCCCAGGTGGGAACTAGAGAAAACATGAAACCTCGTCCACAGGCGGGATGAGATTTCATGTAGGGTTTTAAAAATTTTAATAAAGTTTTTATGGAAATTATGAACATGTCCCAACTCATGTGACATTGTCACATGAGGGGACATATAAAGGAATTTTTTTTCTCTATTTTTAATATTTTTGAAAGTAAAGACGATCTCCCTGAGGCTGCACTTAGCCACAGGGAGATGAGTGCGCTCTTTCTTGCGCATGCGCGAAAGAGCGCACTCTCGATTTTAGGGATTCCCTCCCTGCACAGGGAGTGCATAGCGCTTCCCTGTAGACGTCATGCTGGGCGGGCCTTAATTGGCCTGCCCACGTAAAATGGCGCCACACCTCCGATCGGAGGCGATGATTGGAAGCGCGCCCGCCCATCAACTTCCCCCCTGATGGGTGGAAAATTCTCCCCAATATTTCTAAATACAAGAGCTGAATGAAAATGGCCAGATGTTAAATGGAGAATTGGGAATTAAAAATTCTAATGGTATAACCAGTTGAATCAATTATTTTCAAGTTTTTATTTCTTCATTAGAATAGGTTTTCATTGAGAAATCTATGTGAAGTATTGAGCATTATTGAAGTTCAAAGGAATAGGGAAGAAAATGAGGTAAACTGAGGAGTACTGGTTTGGATAAGCTTGGGTTTTAAGAACATGTGTTACTTTTTCTTTCTTCCTTCATGGGATTTGAGCTTCTCTGGCAAGGCCAGCATTTATTGCTCATCTCTAATTGAGAAGGCAGCGGTGAGCCGCCTTCTTGAACCACTGCAGTCCATCTGGTATAGGTACATTCACAGTGCTGTTAGGAAGGGAGTTCAATGAATTTGACCCAGCGACAGTGAAGGAAAGGCGATATAGTTCCAAGTCAGGATGGTGAGTGGCTTGGAGGGGAACTTGCAGGTGGTTGTGTTCCCATCTATCTGCTGCCCTTGTCCTTCTATATGGTAGTGGGCACTAGTTTGCAAGGTACTTTCGAAGGAGGTTTGGTAAGTTGCTGCACTGCATCTTGTAGATGGCCCTGAATGGCACTACACTTCTTGAATGTTGTTGGAGCGGCACTTATCCAGACAAGTGGGGAGTATTCCATCACACTTCTGACTTGTGCCTTGTTAGATGATGAACAGGCCTTGGGGAGTCAGGAGGTGAGTTACTCACAGCAGAATTTCCAGCCTCTGACCTGCTCTTGTGGCCACAGTTTTTATATGGCTGTGCCAGTTTAGTTTCTGGTCAATTATAATCCCCAGGATGTTGATATAGTCAGGAATTCAATAATGGTAATGTGGCTGAATGTTAACAGGAGATGGTTAGATTCTCTCTTGTTGAGGATAATCGTTGCCTGACACTTTTGTGGTATGAATGTTACTTGTCACTTAATATCACCGTTGAAAAGAGCATGAGGAGAGAGAGGGAGTGGGACACCATTAAAATAGCGTGAGGAGAGAGAGAATGGGGCAGCATTTGATGTGTGAGGAGAGAGAGAGAGAGAGAGAGAGAGAGTGGGATGCCTTTTAGTAGAACACAAAAGAGAGAGAGAGCAAAACACCATTTACAAGGGAGAGCAGAGAGAGAGGGTGGGATTTTCTGGCTCCACCTGTCACTGGGATCATCCGGTCCCACTGAAAGTCAATGGCCTTTTAGAGGGGTCACCGGATAAGGCCATAAGACCATAAGATGTAGGAGCAGAAGTAGGCCATTCAGCCCATCAAGTCTGCTCCACCATTCAATGAGATCATGGCTGATCTGATAATCCTCAACTCCACTTTCCTGCCTTTTCCCCATAACCCTTGATACCCTTGCTGATTAAAAGCTTGTCTATCTCAGCCTTGATATGAATCTCTCTTGGCAGGTCTCACCACAACAGGGCCAGAAAATCCCAATCAGAGAGATCCAGACACCATTTAAAATAGCAT
The DNA here is from genome assembly GCF_964194155.1 of Cetorhinus maximus. Lineage (NCBI taxonomy): Eukaryota > Metazoa > Chordata > Chondrichthyes > Lamniformes > Cetorhinidae > Cetorhinus > Cetorhinus maximus. The sequence goes on from NC_135879.1 coordinate 198,975,758, forward strand.
GAGGAGAGAGAGAGAGTGGAATACCATTTAAAAGAGAATGAAGAGAGAGAAAGAGCAGGACACCATTTAAAAATGCGCGAAGAGTGAGCAGAACACTTTAAAAGAATGTGAGGAGAGAGAGCGAGACACCTTTTGGAAAAAGTGCAAAGGAAGGGAGAGCGGGAAACCATTTAAAAGAGCGTGAAGAGAGACAGAGAGAGCGGGAGGCCATTTAAATGAGAGCCAGTGAGAGAGAGCGGGACTTTATTTAAAAGAGTATGAGGAGAGAGAGAAAGAGAGAGAGAGAGAGAGAGAGCAGGACACTATTTAAGATTGCAAAGAGAGAGAAAATGGGACACCACTTAGAAGAACGTAAAGAGGGAGAGAGAAGGAAGACACCAGCTAAAACAGCACAAGGAGAGAGAAAGAGTGGGACACCATTTAAAAGAGCATGAGGGAAAAGAGTGCAAAGAGAGATGGGGGTGCAGGGGGTGGAACACCATTTAAAAGAGCCGGCTGTCTGTGGCTTCACGGTGGACCAACTGCGATCTGAGAAAATTAAAGCGTGACCTCAGAGGGAAACAAGTAAATGATTGGTTATTGAGTATTTTTCATATTTATCTTCCAAAACTCAGTAATTTATTAGTAATTATGAGATTTTGGTAGTAGTAGCAAGGTTTACTAGCAGTAGGGTTTATTATTTATAAAATAATTAACAAATACATATTGGGCCGTAGCTTCTGATGGAGTGACAATTGAGTTGGATTGTCACACCGCTCGAAAGTTCTTACCCTCAAGTCCAGGCGATCCTATCTCGCTCGACTGTTTGACTTAGGCCAGGCGAGATCTGGGCAGTACAGCAGTGTGTCCCTGGGGCCTAGCACCGAGGGCTGTAGAGTTGCAGGTACGTAAACCCTGTCCCGTTTTTTGCAGAACTTTTGCTTCTGTAGACCAGGTAAGTTTAAAGGTCCAGCCAGGTTTAAAGGTCCTTGACAAACCAGGCAGAAGGTAAATATATAAAGTAAGTGGGTAGGATTGGGTGGGGGATGGGGTTGTTGGGTTGGGTCGGGACGGGGGTGGGTTGGGTCGGGTTGGGCCCTGTGTGAGGGGGGCTTTTGGGTCAGGCCTTGGGGGTGTATGTCAGGTCGAGTTGAGCCTTGCAGGGAGTGTTGGGTCAGGTCAGGCCTTGTTAGGGGCGCTGTGGGCGGGGATGCTGTCGGGCCTGATGGCGGCTGGGGGTGGGGGAGAGGCCAACATTCAGGCCTGGCAGGGGTGGTCCCTGTGTGTGGGGAAAAAGAGTGCTGTGGGGGGTGGAGGCAATCCTGTGGGGGGTTTAGTCGAGCGGTGGGGGAGTCCCATGGGGAAGGTTAATTGGGAGGGGGTTGGGAGAGTGGCGGGGGGGGGGTGGGGGGTGTTAGTTGGGGGTTGGGGGAATCCCCTGAGGGTTCGGGAGTGAGGGGAGAGTCCCGTGGGGGGGTCAGTTTGGGACTGTACAATAGTTAACTAAAAGTTTGAAACGGCTTTAATTCTTCTAACGTTTTCTGGGTATATATTGATGTAACACATTCAGAACCGTTCAAAGTTTGCAATTTAAATTGCATTTTCGGGTGGTTCCCAGTGCAGGACAATTGCCCAATGAAGGTTTGCATTTCCTGGGCAATTGCCATGCAATCCTTACCTAGGAACTTCCCCCTGGGGGTTGGTGGGGTGGGAGGGGTTGTCCCAGCACGTCTTTGAGTATACCCCAAAATACAGCGCCCTGGAGCTCGGAAGTTAAGGCCCGTTAATTAACACATAATAAGGATGGCAAGGCAGGTGATGTGGCTGCAGTATGTGAGTGCTGGTGGAGGCCTGAGTGATCCAGAGCAGCCACATCTGCAGTAAATGTCCACAGCTCAAAGAGTTTCAGCTCAGAGTCAGTGAGCTAGAGGCTGTGCTATGGACACTGTGATGCTTCAGGGAGGGGGAAAATTACACTTTGTTCCCGAAGGCAGTCACACCCCTTGGGATAGGGTCTTTTGATTTGGTCAGTGGTCAGGGATAGGAGAATGTGACTGTGAGTGAGACAGGTGAGGGGATCAGGAAGTGGAGGAGCCTCAGCCTTTGCGAATGTCCAACAGGTTTGAGGTTCTTGCAGCTTGTATGGATGAGAGCGAGGACTGCATAGTGGACGAGTTAACTGACCATGGCACTGTGATACAAGAAGTCACTCAGGTTGGGGAGGAAATAGGAATGTAGTGGTAGTAGGGGACAATATAGTTGCACGAATAAACTACACAGTTCTCTGCAGCTGAGAGCGAGACTCCAGAAAGCTGTGTTGTCTCCTTGGTGCCAGGATTCAAGACATCTGCTGATGGGGCCGGTGGGGTGGGTGGCGGTGGGGTGGAGAGGAACTTGCTGTGCGAGGGGGAGGATCCAGTTGTCATGGTCCACATGGGCACCAACAATATAGATAGGAACAGGAAAGGGATTAAGGATCTGCTTAAGGTATTTGAGCAGCTAGGGCATAAATTAAAAAGCAGAACCGCAAAGGTGAATAATAATCTTTAGATTATTACCTGAGACACAAGCAAATTGTTTTAACATGAATTAAATTAGGGAGCTGAAAGCATAGTGCAAGGTCTGGTGTGGGAGAAATGGGTTTTGATTTATGGGGCACTGGCACCAGTACTGGGGAAAGTGGGAGCAGTACCATTGGGATGGTTTTCACCTGAACTGTGATGGGACCAGTGTTCTGGCAAGTTGTATAGCTCGGGCAGTAGAAGGGGCTATACACTAAATAGTGAGGGGGGTGATCAAGTGAGGGGAGATGTGGTAAATTAAGGAGAAATGACAAAGTAATAGAGCAGGGTAGCAATTTGGGTAATGGTAACCAGTGTGTGGCAGGAAGGGGCAGAATGTACAAACTTAAAAGAACACCAGCAGATCAGGCCAAAGATTGCAAAAATGGTAAAAAGACAGAGTTAAATGGTCTGTAGTTGAATGTGCACAGTATTCATAACAAAGTGGATGAATTATTATCACAGATAGATATATGTATGGCTGATAGTCATTTCAGAGACATGATTGCAAGGTGACCAAGGCTGGGACCTAAATATTGAAGGCTATTTGACATTTTGAAAAGACAGGAACTAGGAAAAGGTGGTGGAGTAGCCCTGTTAATTAAGAATGACATTAGTATAGTAGAAAGTAAAAGACCAAGAGTCAGTTTGCATACAGATAAGGAATAGGGAAAGTAGGAAGTCATTTGCAGGAGTCATTTATATGCCACCTAACAGTAGTTACACTGTAGAACAGAGTATATAGTATTACGGACAGGAGAGAGGCAAACTGAACTCCTTTATTTTTCTCACTCTCTATCTGTAAGCAGAGGTGTTTTAATTTTTGAAATAGACTGTGGCATGTTTTCCAAAACCTTCTGTCTGTGAAGTCAATTTTAAAGTGACTCGAAGCAAACTCTCTTTAGGGCTAAATCAGAAGTATTGTTTATTCATACATTCAAACCCAGGAGATGACCATTGCAACCATTACACACAAGCACACAAGAAGGTGATAGGAGAGAAAAGAGTTTTGCAACCAGGAAGAACTTAGAGCAAAAAAAGGAATATCGCCAAAAAAAGAGACATGTTGAACCTTTTCGTCTTGCACTCATCAGGATATTTGCAAGAATACCAAATGTAAAAGGAACAACAATTTATACTTCATGAGAAGAGAGTGCTGATTGGTTAGCAAATGGATTCTGATTGGTAGAGGAGTTGCCATGCAGAATGCACCAGTTAACTGATGACTTACAGTTAACTGCCAAGTTTTGTTTAAATTCAAACCAGGCAGATTGAATCGGACTGGTCAATGCATTGCCCTGGGGAATAAACCAGAAAATAGATGTCACCTATTTTGTTTGGTTGAAACAGGCGCAATGTGTGTACATGCTCTTTCTGTCTGCAAAGAACAGGGCTCTGAGTATTAATATACGTAGCTCCTAGCATGCCTAAGTACACTACACTGTGAGCCTGACTGATAATCTTAAATTAGTTGTCAGCATAATTCTTGGAATAGTTAGGATTGTTTAACAAATGTTGTCCAATCATGGAATCACATCCAATGTTGGACACTGTTTTGAGTTTTGCAAGCACAGGCTGGTTGGGTATGGTCAGTACCTTGCCTGCTGCGAACAGCCAAAGGAACATGCTGTTTGATTGGTTCTGTCAGTCTAGGGGACATATTGCCTACATACCTAGCATCACACTGGCACTGAAATTCATATATCACATTACTCATTTGTGTGATAGACAGAACGATTTTTTGGCTTGACAGCAGCATCCTGTTAGTAGTGAACACCAATCGTGTTGTTCCTGCATAGTAGCAGTGTGAAACAGCTAGCCCCACCTGTAGCTCAAATTTTTTGAGGTCCCTTTCCAAGGAACCTGCGGTTGACTGGTCACTTTTCAGGGCCGAAAGTGGCAGCCTTCAGCCCATTCATGAGTATAAATTGTCGTTCCATTTACATTTGGTATTCTTGCAAATGAGTGCAAGGTGAAAAGCTTTGACATGTCTCTTTTTTCAACAATACTCAAACTCTGTACTACCAAAGGACTAAAAGATAGGAATGTTAATTCACCTGAATGTTAAAATGCAGAATATCCAGTGAGGGTTCCTTCATGTAGGAGCTAAAGTTCAGCTGGGTTTAACTAGCTGAAAACAGGAATTACCAAATTCCTTCAAAGTTGGTGATGCCACAAGATGAGGTCGGTATACAAAGACTTGGTCCACTCTATGGATGATGGCAGAGATCTTCAGGAGAACCAGGCTTTGAAGAGGTTTAGACTTGAGGCAGGCTTTGTTGTCAGCCTAGAGTCCTGCTTTGGTATTGACAGGCTGGATGTTAACAGAAAACTGCCCAGGAGTCCAGGAATGTAACATTGAAACTTTCCAAATGCCAAAGGAGCTTAGGTCATGTGGTGTTGCCCACTGATGAGTCAGCTTCAGGTTAATAATCGGTTTCTGTTTCTCTGGTCAAAATCTATTGTTCACCTTAAGAGATATATGGTGGCTATTCGCACCCCCGCAGGTATAACAAGTTTCCATAGCTCTCTCTTTGTTACAAGTCCAGGTTGGGGAGACAGGCCATCTGTAGCTCCATTGTTTAATTGATTAGATTTGGTCCACACAATGATAGGTATGAGATTCCACAAGGGTGATGGTTGAGCTTTGTCCTGGAATTACTTTTGGAAGTTTCCAAAATTGTAACCAACTTGCAAATCAGGTGACCTGTATCAGCCATATTTTTGGTCTAGCAAATTCCATTTTTAAATAAGCAGAAAGTAAGGTTTGATTTAAATAGTTAACGAACTATTTCGTGGCTTATGGACATGAAACAGGAAGAAATAAATGGGGCATTAAGAAAGTTACCAGAATAATCATGGGTATCTTTAACCTACATGTAGATTGGTGAATCATATTGGCAAAGGTAGCCTGGAAAATGAATTCATGGAGTGTTTTCAGGATAACTTCTTAGAGCAGTATGTTCTAGTGCCAAACAGGTAACAGGCTATTCTAGACCTGGTAATGTGCAATAAGACTGGATTAATCGACAGTCTCTAGGCAAAAGTGATCATAACATAATAGAATTTCATTTTCACTTTGAAGGTGATAAGTGTGGGTCTAAGACTAGTGTTTTAAGAGTAAATAAAGGTAATTGTTATGAAGAATGAAGGCAGATTTGGCTAAAGAGAATTGGGAAACTAGGTTAAAAGGTAGGACAGTAGATATGCAGTGGCAGATTTGTAAAGTGATATTTAAGAACTCTCAGCAAAGATTTAGCTCAGTGAGAAAGACACTAGGAGAAGGATACATCATCCGTGGCTAAACAAGGAAGTTAAGGATACGATCAAATTGAAAGAAACTCTGTACAAATCTGTGAAGACTAGTGGTAGGTCATAAGATTTTTTTTCATTCTTTCATGGGATGTGAGCACTGCTGGCAAATCCAACATTTGTTGCCCATCCTGAATTGCCCTTTAACTGAGTAGCTTGCTTGGCTATTTCAGATGGCAGTGAAGAGTCAACCACATTGTTGTGGGTCTGGAGTCACATGTAGGCCAGACCAGGTAAGAATGGAGATTTCCTTCCCTAAAGGGCATTAATAAACCAGATGGGTTTTCACGACAATCAATGATAGTTTCATTGTCACCATCGCAGAGACTAGCTTTCAATTCCAGATTTTATTAATTGAATTTAAATTACACTCGCTGCCATGGTGGGATTTGAATCCATGTCCCCAGAACACTAGCCTGGGCCTCTGGATTACTAACCCAGTGACATTACCATTATACCACCATCTCCAGAGCACTAGCAAAGAGTGACTAAAAAAAATTAAGAGGAAGAAATTAGAGTGTGAGCGACAGCTCGCTAGAAATATAAAAAACAGATAGGAAGAGTTTCTACGAGTATTTAAATAGGAAACAAGTAACTAAAGTGAGTGTTAGCTCTCTTAAGCGTGAGCCTGGGAAATGAATAAAGGAAAACAAGCAAATGGTGGAAAGGTCGAACAGATATTTGAGCAGTTTTTTAAGTCTTCTATGGTGGAGACAAACACAAAGATACTTGAAAGAAGTGGAAGGGAGGGAGAAACTTAAAACAACCACCATCACCAGGGAATATGTACTGCGAAGACTATTACACCTAGAGACTGACTAGCCCCCAGGACCCGATGGCCTGCATCCTATGATCTTAAGAGAAGCGGCTTCAGAGGTAGGAACATAGGAAGAGGAGTAGACCATTCAGCCCATCAAGCCTGCTCCACCATTCGATTAGATCATGGCTGATCATCTACCTCAATGCGACTTTCCTGCACTATCTCCATATTCCTTGATGTTATTAGTGTCCAAAAATCTATTGATTTCTGTCTTGAACATGCTCAATGATTGAGCTTCCACAGGAAGGATAGAGAATGCCAAAGATTCACTAACCTCTGAGTGAAGAAATTCCTCCTCATCTCAGTCTTAAATGATAGATAACGGAGGCATTGGTTATAATCTTCCAAAATTCCTTAGATTCTGAAAGGATCCCAACAGATGGGACAATGGCAAATATAACATCTTTATTCAAGAAAGGAGGGAGAAAGAATTTTGGGAAACTCTATGCCATTTAGCCTAACATTTGTCATAGGGCAATTGCTAGAATCCATTATTAAAGAGTTTATAGCAGGATATTTAGAAAATCATAATACAATCAGGCAGAGTCAACATGGTTTGTGAATGTTTAACTATTTTATTAGAGTTCTTTGGGGAATAAAGGGAACCTGGAGATGTGGTGCACTTGGATTTCCAAAAGGCATTTGATAAAGTTCTACGTCAAAGGTTACTACGCAAAATAAGAGCTCATGTTGTAGCCAGTAACATATTAGCAGGGATAAAGGATTGGTTAGCTAGCAGGGAGCAGAGAGTCAGCATAAATGGGTCATTTTCAGGTTGACAAGCTGTAACTAATGGAGCACCACAGTGATCAATGCTGTGATCGCAACTATTACAAACTATATCGATGACTTGGATGAAGAAACCAAATGTGAGGTAGCTAAACTTGCCAGTGACACCAAGTTAGGTAAGAGAGTAAGTTGTCAAGAGGAGGTAAAAAGTCTACAAAGGGTTATAGACAGGTTAAGTGAGCGGGCAAAATATTTGTCAGATGGAGTGTAATGTGGGAAAATATGAACTTGTCCACATTGGCAGGAAGAATAGAAAATCTGTATATTATTTAAATGTAGAGAGATTGCAAAACTCAGTATCGAGGGATCTGGGTGTCCTCGTACATGAATCACAAAATGTTTGTATGCAAGTACAGTAAGTGATCAGGAAGGCAAATGGAATGTTGTTATTTATTACAAGGGGAATGAAACATGAAAGTAGGGAGTTTTTATTGCAGCTGTACAGGGCCTTGGTGAGACCACATGTGAGATGCTTCATACAGTGTTGGTCTCTTATTTGTAAAAGGATATAATTGTGTTAGGAGCATTTCAGAGAAGGTTAACTCGACTCATTCCTGGAATGAAGGGCTTGTCTCATGAAGAAACGTTGAACAGGTTGGGCTTATACCCATTGGAATTTGGAAGAATAAGAAGTGTTCTTATTGAAACATATAAGATCCTGAGGGGACTTGATAGCGTAGGTATCAGGAGAATGTTTCCTCTTGTGGGGAAGACTAGAACTAGGGGACACAGTTTAAGAATAAAAGGTCTCCCTTTTAAGACAGAGATAAGGAGAAATCTTTTCTCTGAGAGGACCGTTAGTCCATGGAATTCTATTTCCCAGGAAGCAGTGGAGGCTGGGTCACTGAATTTATCCTAATCAGAGTTAGACAGATTTTTGATAAACAAGGGAATCAAGGGTTATGGAGGGCAGACAGGAAAGTGGAGTTGAGACCACAACCAGATCAACCATGATCTTATCAAATGGCAGAGCAGGTTCAAAAGGCTGAATGGCTTATTCCTGCTCCTATGTCCTATGTAGTGCAAGCCTAATTGTTGTCCAGTTCTTGCTGTATGTGGGTGTGGACTGCTTCAGTATCTGAGGAGTTGTAAGTATTACTGAACACTGTGTATTCATCAGTGAGCATTCCCCATTTCTGACCTTATGATAGAAGGAACTTTATTGATAAAGCAACTGTATATGGTCAGGCCTAGGACACCACCCTGAGGAACTCCAGCAGTGATGTCCTGGAGCTGAGGTGATTGTTCTCTAACACTCATAACTATGGATGTTTGGTAGTACAGAACTTGAGTATCGCTGAAAAAGATATATATCGAAGCTTTTCGTCTTGCACTCACCAGGACATTCACAAGAATACAAGATGTAAAGGGAACAACAATTTACACTTCATGAGAAGAAAGTGCTGATTGGCTGGCAAGTGGATTCTGATTGATAGAGAAGTTGCCATGGAGAATGCACCAGTTAACTGATGACTGACAGTTAACAGCCAAACTTTGTTTAAGTTCGAACCATGCAGGTTGACTCTGATTAGTCAAGTAATTGCCCTGGGGAATGAACTAGAGAATGGTTGTCACCTATTTTGTTCAGTTGAAATAGCTGCAATGCGTGTACATGTTCTTTCTGCATGCAAAGAACAGGGCTCTGTGTATTAATGCATGCAGCTTCTAGCACTCAAAAGTGTGCCACACTGTGAGCCAACTAATAATCTTAAATTGGCTGTCAGTGTAATTCTTAATAAGCTCACCACACAAGCTTCAACATGTATCTTTTTTCAGCGATACTCACAACTATCTTTGTTTTTGCTAGGTATGACTTCAGCCAGTGGAGAATTTTCCCCTGTTTCCCACTGACTTCAATTTTCCTGTGCCTCTTTGGTGACAAATTCAGTCAAATGATGCTTTTTTGTCAAGGGCAGTCACCCTCAGGTCACCTCTGGAATTCAGTTATTTCGTCCATGTTTAGATCAGGGCTGTAATGAGGTCAGGAACTGCGTGGCCCTGGTGGAGTTCAAACTGAGCAATAGTGAGCATGTTATTGCTGTGTAAGTGCCACTTGATAGCACTGTCGAGGACACCTTCCATCATTTTGCTGATGACCGAAAGTAGACTGATGGGGTGGTAATTGGTCGGATTGGATTTGACCTTTTTGTGAACAGGACATACCTGGGTAATTTTTCACATTGTCGGTTGATGCCAGTGTTGTAGTTGTAGTAGGGGTGTGGTTCATTCTGGAGCACAAGTCTTCAGCTCTGTTGCCAGACCAATAGCTTTTGCTATATCCAGTGCTTTCATCCATTTCTTGTAATGATATGGAGTGAATTGAATTGACTGAAAATTGGCATCTATGATGCCTGGAACTACAGGGGGAGGTCAAGATGCATCATCCACTTGGCACTTCTGGCTGAAAATGGTTGCAAATGCTTTATCCTTGCCTGCTGCACTGACTGCTAAGCTCTTCCATCATTGAGGATATGGATATTTGTGGAACCTCCTGGTCTGGGTGGTTGTTTAAACCACCATTCACGACTGGATGTGGCAGTACTGCAGAGCTTTTATCTGACCCGTTGGTTGCAGGGTCCCTTAGTTCTGTCTTTAGCATGCTGTTCCACTGTTTAACATGCATGTAGCCCCGTGTTGTAGCTTAATCAGGTTGGCACCTCAGTTTTAGATATGCATGGTAATGCTCCTTGCCTAGCCTCCTGCACTCCTAATTGAACTTGATTGGAGGGCAAAATGAGACAGGGCAGGACTAAGTTTAATAGTGCTCAAAAAAGGCATGGAGGTTGTGACATGGATTAGTCCATGCCAGCTAATTTTTTATTCCCTGCTGATCAACATGATTGCAGTGTAGAGCCAGCATTAACTGCACTGTTGAATGGCTGTGCACATCAGCAAGGAACCTACCAACTGTGGAAAGCTAGTATCAGTTAAAGCTGTCCTGCACCTATTAATGCCAGCCTGTACCACTTTAAGGGGAGGTGAATTAAGGCTGCAACAGGTTCTGGAGGCTGGTTCTACTACTGAATTTGACCTGGAAAAGACAGGGGAATGGCACAATTTGGAAGAGAATGGGCCCCAAGGTTTTCAGATGCTGCACTGCCTTGGTGGAGGAGGTGCATTTGAGAGATGTCTTATACCTTTAGGAGGCCAGGAGGTCCTCAGACACATGCTCAGTAGCCAGTGGCAGTAGAAGTCAATGCCGGGTGTCAAGCCTCACAGGCCTGGATGGGATGCTGCAAAAGGTTCAATGACCTCACATAAGTAGTCAATGTCAGTGCATTCATCTTTAAATGCTACATCTCACCAAGTGCACAACTAGCCTCAGATACTATTCAATTCACCACGGTCATTTCACCTATACCAAGAATCTGACGCAATCAGGACTTATACTTGACATACAGATGCTTCACCTTACCCTCAATCATGGTGCTGCTGCAAGCCTCATGCCCACATCTTCCAGCCAGCACCCACTGCCAGCTATTTGACCATGGCAGCCAAATCGGTTAAACAATTTGTGTGACACTCACTGAAATAATTCCATCCCTCTTGCAGGACAAGGTGGTAGATGAAGCAAACTGCAGGGGCTCAGGTGGGCCCGCATATCCTGACCTCCATGTTGGAGGTGGTGCTGGCCAATATTAAGACGCCCATGAGGCTGCAGAATGCAGAGGGCTAAATAGATTCAAAAGTGACAGCATTCGTACCTAATTATCCCTCTCACAGCCCCACCTCCCCCTCATCTCAGAATCTCTTCTGATTTTCCAGCTGCAGATGGTGTGAGCATGCACCACTTACTTTCCTCTCATTCCCGCACCACAACCTTATCCGTAGGTCTTTTTCTTTGAGGTATCCAAGAAGCACAATCTGGCCAAGCAGCCTAGGAACAGAATGAAGACAGTGATGCCTAAGATACATGACTTATATTTGATTTCACACTGGCAGCCAACAGCTCAGATGACACTATGATAGCACAGAAACAGGATCTGTATATGCTGAAACATTGGGCATGAGTTTCCTGCGGCCAGGGAGGGGGCAAATATAGCACATGTGCCAATTCTCTGGAGGAAAGGGTTGCACATGAGTCTGCTGCAGAGGGTTCAGAGGAGGACTTTGATGGATCAGCCTCCAAATGAATGCCAGTGGTCATGTACACATGCTGGGTACCTGTGTGTGGGTTAAGGAACCACACCATCTGCCTTGTCATCTGTAGATAGCCCCTGGTACCCTGTAGCTATCCTTCGTTTATTATGGTGGCTCAAATACAACTGGCACGGTGGACTGTTGCAGAAAGAAGGCATCATAGTTGTTGCCATGATAGTGGGCACTGACCAGCATGATTCTCTGCATGTGGTCACCCATCAGCTGGATGGTGAGGAAGTGGAATTCCTTTCCAGTATAGGGCAGAACTGACATGTGTTCTCTGTAAAGCAATGTGTGTGCAGTCAATGACACCCTGCACCATGGGGAGGTTTGAGTACCTCATGAACCCATTGGCTCGCCCTGCTTGATTTTCTTTGGTAAGAGATAGTGCAAAAACATCCAGCTCCATCCTGAAAAGAGACAGACACATAAAAGTTCATCGCTATGGTAACCTTGACAGCCTTGTCAATGTGGTCCTTACCCTGATCTGAGGTTGCAGTTGTGGCTGCAGCAGGTGGCAGATATCAGTGAGAATGTTTTTATGGAAGCAAGATATCAAAACAACAGTTCCTCACTGAGTTTCAGGTATGAGAATGGCTCTCTATGTGGCCTCCTGCTTTCTTTTTCCCCTCCTCCTCCCTCTCCAATCAGATTGTCTTATTCTGTGTGCTGGCCTCTGCTGAATCTCCAAGTAAAGCAGAATTTCAAGAGAAATGGCAACTCATTCTAGTAGCAGTTCTAAAGAGTTCTCATGAAGGACACAGGGACCTGGGGTTCATGTTGATAGATCTTTGCAAGCAATAATATATATTGAGAGTGTAGTTATCAAAGCATATCAGATCTTGGGCTTCATAAATAGAGGTATTGGTTACAAAAGCAGGAACATTTTGTTGAACTTTATAAAGCTCTGCTTAGGCCACAGGTAGAGTATTGTGTACAGTTAGGGTCACCATGCTTTAAGAAGGACATGAAAGTCCTTGACCGGGTGCAGAGGAGATTCACCAGAATGGTTTCAGGTGTTATTGATAGGAGGGGGTTCCCCAACCCCTCAGTTTTGGTGTGATCCATTTTTCTATTAATAACCCCAAAACAAACTTGAGATTGGATGAACTCAAATGGTTAGTTTATTTGCACACACTGAAAAAGTGGGAGGAGAGTCACAAAGTAGCCTCCTTTGCATTCATACAGTAAAAGAGGGATAGAGAAAAGAAGGATTTACAGTGCAGAGACCACAGAGAAAATAAATATTGTTCCACGTGGTTCCAGAGTCCAGAATCAAAGTCCAATGAGGTATTCCTTCACAGAGGTTGGTGGGATGAAAACCGATGCTGTATAATTCACTTTTCTGCTGGTGTTGACTTGACATGATGAGATAGGCATGCAGAGAAAAATCAGGCGATGGTATAGAATTTCAAGCAGTGAGCAAGAAAATGACCTGGAACTTGCTGTTTATCAGAGTGGTGGAAGCATAGATTTTTTAAAATATTTGTGGCCAGGCCAGAGTCAACCACATTGCTGTGGGTCTGGAGTCACATGTAGGCCAGACCAGGTAAGGACAGCAGATTTCCTTCCCTAAAGGAAGTTTTTACGACAATGGTTTCATGGTCATCGTTAGACTTTCAATTCCAGATTTTTATTGAACTCAAATTCCACCATCTGCTGTGGCGGAATTTGAACCCCGGTCCCCAGAGCATTACCCTGGGTCTTTGGTTTACTAGCCCAGCGACAATACCACTATACCATTGCCTCACATGATTTCAAAAGGGAGCTGATGGGCAATTGAAGGAAATAAACTTGCAGAGATATAGGGACAGAGTAGGGAATGGTACTGATTGGATTGTTATACAGAAGCTGGCATGGACTTTATGGGCTGAATGGCGTCCCTATCTGCCATTACGAGTCTATAATTGGTACATCGATGTATGAGAGCAACTAGTTTGTGCAGGAGCCTGAAGTCAGCACAAAGTCCTTCAGCACCTGCCACATCACTCCTTGTAGATCTTTGAAACCAGCTATACACCTGTAGAGACAGACCAACGGCCAGAAAGAAAGTCAGCTGGTAACTAAACTGTAATTAGTTGAAGATCCTTTTAAATTGCATTGGCGAGGCATACTTCCTCCTGCTGAACAGTGCAATGTTAAGACAGGGTGTTAGTTGCCATACTGAGCTCCAAAATGGCACAGTGTCAAATGAAGAGTTTACACCAATTGACATGATCTGCCTACTCTGCTTACTTCTGGCAGATGTTCACTACATGCACATTCACTCCCTCACCAATATAGTGTCTGGCGCAATTTGCTGCAGAAATGTGTACACGCCTCATTTTGGACCTCAATTTTTTTTTTATTCATTCACAGGATGTGGGCATCACTGGCTAGGCCAGCATTTATTCCCCATCCCTAATTGCCCTTGAAAAGGTGGTGGCGAGCTGCCTTCTTGAACCACTGCAGTCTGCAGCCGTAGTGCACTATATCAGGCACTAGCAATCCAAACTTCACAACGATCATGTTCCATTTTACCTTGACTATATGCAACACTTTCAATGGCACAATACACATGGGACAATGAACTACAAACAGCAGCATCAGAACGATATATCCATGGTATCTCATATTTCTTAAAGCGTGAATGGCCCATTTTCTCATAGATTTGAAAAGCATACTCTATTCTTGCCATTTGTGCAACTGCGCCTTGCAATGTAACACCCTTCTTCTTGATAAAAGAGTTTTGAAATCAGACCAGGGTCACCAAAATGTACCAACAACAATAGGGATCCCTAAATTGTTCAAAGCTGAAAGGTTGCTCACCTAGATTATATTGCAACATACTGGAAACAGATAATTCTGTGCCCTGCCCCATTAACAGTTAATAGTTCTAAAAGAATAATTGAAATAAAGATTTCAGTGTGCAAAGTCAGTGTTTCTCCTCATCATTTCACTTGACCGTATTTCCTGTTGGTATAAACAACTAGATTAGGTTTTCATTTAACACCTTAATGCAATTAAACTTACAGCAGTCAACCAAATATTGAAATAATACAAGAAAAAGTGGTTGCTGCCCCTGTCTGATTTAATTTGTCTGACACTGTGCATTGTTCCAGTGCCTTAGATCTGCTCACAGAGGGGTGAATAAGGGCAGACTGGCTGGTAACCTGGGCAGCTAATGGGAGATGCCTCAGAGAAGCTTTGAAATGTTATTTAGTTTTCTCTTCTGGTATTCAGTCATCTAAATCTCCTTGTTAATGTTAAATCTAGTTTTGAATAGGACTACAGTGTCAGCAAAAAAATAAACCAACCCACAATTATGTGGCCAGTCACTCTAACCTGGAGTGGGGAAGATGCAGAGTGACTAGGTTTCTACAGCAAAGCTGTCCAGAAACAGACAAAGCTTTCCACAATTGGACCCAATGTCTTCGCCATGGTTATAACCACTGGGCAGGGGGGAGAGATAGGGACTGACTATTCCATCCTTTCAGAAATAAGCACATCCTTTCCGTGATAAGTAACTACTGATCTAATTTTCTAACACTATGCTAAAGTAAAGCTGGTCACTGTAGTTAGTCTCCTTTTGCATAAATGATACAAATAGGGTAACAAAACTTCACTTTTGAAGTGTTCTGGAGATACTAACATAATTTTTGAAACTTTATAGAAATAATATCTTGAAACTGCAAATACATATTCATATACATTAATTAAAAAAGGAACAGATCAGATTTATTTTTAAATTCACCTCAATCTATCAAAAGTAACCTGCTATGTTTTCATGTCAATATAGAAGTTAGTAATAGGAAAACAAATTCAATCAATAACTAAAATTATCTGGAAGTGTTTTTCTCCGAGAAATGATTTTTTTTCTATGAACTTTAGCCTCAGTATTATAATTCACAATCTTGCTCTATTGCTTGTCATAACATACTGTGGGATTTATTGTTCTATCAATAACTCACGCCCAATAAGTTCACTGATTTATACTGTGCAGTTCAGTCTGCATGTTGAAATGTAATGTAATGCTTTAGACACACATACATGTTCCCACAAAAAGTCCTGCCAGAGCTTTTTCTCCATTTGAACAGCCTAACAAGCTGCTTTGAAAATTCTTATGAAAGTAAATGTCCAATCTACAAATACCAATTTTACAAGCAAGTTGTGCTTAAGGTCAATTGAATTGGTTCATTTGTCAACTGGACATGATCAAATACATAGCGCATGATGGAAATCTGATTGCCTATCAGACTAAATAAAGAGGACAAGGAAGAAGGTTTCCATGCAATATGAGAGCCTTTTAGAAATGCAAACCTTGTGACCATAGACTGATAACAATAACCCATCCTTTTTCCAACAAAACATGCAGAACTGCAAGATGAAAGCTTGACTGTTTTGATTGTGCTGCTGCCTTGTACAACACTTATAACAGTGTTAGCATTAGATTTTGAGAAATGGGGAAAGTGCATTAGACCAAACCAATCCAGTATAACCTGACTGTTTCACATACTACCACCACTGAAGCAAACAAAGAACAAGAGAGAAGGAACATGATAGATAAAGTGGGAAAATGAATCAAAAGAGATGGATCAAAAGGAGATTCCAGAATGAACATAAGATGAATATGTTCCCTAGAGTAAGGTCCATTACCACTCGCAACAATGGCCCATATATTGAAGATGGTCCCTACTACCTTCAGTCTCCAATTATTGACCTAAATTTATAGTTGTGTGTATACAGCATGTAGTCTGCTTTAGCACCTGTAGTGTATTGAAAATTGTATTGTGCATTTTCTCCACTTAAGGCCATCATACCCATATTGCAGCAGTGGCAGTCTCGAAGGAGCATAAAGGAATCTATGTTTTAGCAGCACATGCAGTTCTGATTCTGAATGCTCCTTAATGAATCTTCCCAAGAACTTGACAGCACCTTTGCAGTTACATTTTTCCACAAATCTGTTACTGTTAGATGAGAATGTATTATTTCATTTCCCTCTTAGTTTCAACTTTTTTTTTTAAACATTTACCTGGGTACTTGAACACTTCACCAAAGTGAACAAGTTGATTGGATGATGGTAATCAGTTCCCTCCTTAAATCCATCATAATTTTGAAAAGTTCATCTAGGACATTTCAAAATTTATTTTTCCCAAGATAAGCAAGCGTTGTTCTTGATCTTTCCACAAGAAAAAGAATGTCAGGTATTTTGCAAGGTAACTATATCCTTTACATGCTTAAATGACCAATATTGCATGCGAGACTACAAAATATACAATATCTGCTGTTTGGCTTCAGAATATCTAAGTAATGGACCAGTAGACCACTAATTTTTTTCAATCGCTGCTATGTTTATGGACTAGTAGGGCTTAAATAATTTCTTCCGGTTCTGAACTTTGGGTCAATTCTGCATTAAAATCATTTAAGTAACAAAGCTAACTACTTTGTCTGGAAGTCTTAAGGCACAGTTCAAGAAGTGTTCCCCAAAGATCAAGGGGTGCAGAGATGGGCAAATTTATCCATCTTGTGTGGAAAAACACTTGTATTGTAATGTAGAGTAAGCAACAATTTTCAGAGTTCTGTGTAAATATAGTTAGCTATGTTTTGTCTGCAAATATTTCATTGCGGCTGTAAATTGTCACTTTGTAAACAGCTTGAAGAGATACAAATGTAAACAACTATAATGCTAAACATCCACAAGGGCTTTGTAAGTAGGAAGCTATATCCAAAAGAAATTTATTTTAAAAAACATTCATTTGTTTATCTCAGTACTGCCCTTTTACTTTACACATTGACTTGTATAATCTGTTTTATCTCTTTTTTTTCTTTTCACTTGTCTACTGAAAACAGTGACAAACTGAAGTATATTGCCTTGGGCGTAGGCAGCTCTCTGATCTCCTCTTCATATGTGAGACTGGACAGTCAGAAACTGGACAGTCAGAATCAGCACTCTTTTCAATCATGTGGATTATCACAACTCACACCTGGTCTTGCTTGCACCTGACACCCAGCAGACCCATCATTCCCACAGGGAAGCAATAATTAATACTGATTAAAAGGAGGGTACATTGGCCCGTTACTCTCCTTTCTCGAAATCCTGGTTGCTGCATTGATTTTTAGGTTGCCATCATTGCCCTTACTGAGATGAGGTAATGAGCTAAGATCAGAGATTGAAACTCGTTAAACCACTAAGGACAGAAAGTAAAAATGAAGGCTAAGATTAAGAATTGAAGTCAAGCATAATATTTTCAACAAAATAGTATTGGAATTGTGAAAGTAGTTAGCAGGAAATGCTGTTTCAGCACACAGTATCATTAATTGACCAAAAAAAAAACCTGGCGAGAATAGTTTAAAAGATAAAGAGTTAGATCGGTTGCTTTAGGAAAAGTATGGTTTGTTGTGTCCAATGGCATGTTCTAGTTACTAGAAATTATATATTTATACTTTCATTCATTGCTTAATTTGTTTTGCTTGTATTTGAATCTAACAGCACTCTGTTTAATTTCAAATTAATAATGCAGTAGCAATCCGGGCAACACTATAGCTCAAACATTTGGCTCTTACCCAGAAAGCCATCGTTCTGAAGGTGAGGATTGGCTAACTTGCCTTAGTTGAGTGAGTTCTGTTAGTTCAGTCAATCAGCCAGATTAAATGGGACATAAGAATAATGTGTTCCATAATTTTATCAAGGGAAATGGAGAAAATAGAACAACTGATACTGTGCTGACTTATAATTGCTTCCCAATGGCCAAGTACTGAGTGACATTCATGGTGATTAAGAAGCCCACAGCCAAATGCATTGGACCTTTGGCCACAGTGTAACATATGACGTCAAATAAAGTGTAGAAAGTTTGAAAATAATCTTGTCTGCAAACACTGGCAGTGTTTTCAAATGAGGTGCGGTGAAACATTTTTTCTTAGCCGTTTGCCCTTGACCGCAATTGCCTCCCTAACGTGTGTGTTGCTTAATCTGTGCTTGCTTGATTCTAACCTGTAATGTCCACAAAGACCAGCATGTGTACAGCTATTGCCAGTACTGAAGTGCTGGCAACCACACCCCTGCATTTGAAAAATCAACAGGAACACAGTGATGATGACATTACCGCTGAATCAGTTGCTTCTTTAATGTCATACAATAATTAATTAGGCACTTGTTAAATTCCATTGAGGATAGCTCATTCCTTTTTAGAATAAAACAATAATGCAATAAATATGAAATACCTGAGTTACTGATAATACTGAGATTGAAGAAGGAATTAATTGTTTCCCATTCAGTAAAGTATGAGATTAAAATAAGAAAGAAAGAAAATTGTGCATTTATATAGCATTTTTCACACCCACAGACATCCCGATGCGCTTTACAGTCAATGAAACAGTTTTTTTTAAATGTAGCCAGTATTGTAATGTAGAAAATGCAATAACCAATTTGCACACAGCAAGGCCCCACAAACAGCAATGTAATAATAACCAGATAATCCGTTTAGTGATTTTCATTGCAGGATAAATATTAGTCAGGGCACCAAGGAGAAGTCGACTGTTCTTCTTATAAGCAGTGTCAAGAGATATCTTTTAGGTTCGTTTGAAATTGAAGACAGGCCTGGGTTTATTGTCATTCAAAAGACAGCATCTCCAGCAGTGCTGTACTCCCTCAATACTGCACTGAAGTATCTGCCTAGATATTATGTTGAACTGGGATTTGAACTCACAACCTTTTAAGTTAGAGGCAAGTGTGCTATGACTGAGCCACAGCTGACAATTATCTATATGAGCCATCTTACAAATAGAACTCATTGCAACATCCCATATGCTTATTATTACCAAGGGTTTGAAATTGTGCCATCAATTAACCATTATTTTTGAATTTAGCTCATCTACTCTCCTATTCTTTTTAACAATTAACATTTTAAGCCATGGCCTTGAATATTTACTTGGTATTGCTGGAAAAAAGAGAAGTGCTGTCAAAACTTTTCATCTTGCACTCACAACAGCTTCACAAAAATACCAATTATAAATGGAACTACAATGTATACTGCATGAGAAGGGAGTGCTGATTGTTTGGCAAGTGAACACTGATTAGTTGAGCCGTTGCCATTGAGAATGCACCAGGGAACAGTTAACTGCCAATCTTTTGTTTAAATTCAAACCAGGCAGGTTAACTCTGATTGGTCAAGGCATTGTTCCTTCTATGGACATGTCTATGCATTGCACCTTTTTCAACTAAACAAAAGCTCGAGGGAAAGCCATTCCCTGGTTTATTTTTCATGGCAATGCCTTAACCAATCAGAGTCAAACCTGCCTGGTTTGCATTTAAACAAAAGATTGGCAGTTAACTGTTCCCTGGTGCATTCTCAATGGCAACGTCTCTACCAATCAGAGTCTACTTGCCAACCAATCAGCACGCCCTTCTCATGCAGTATAAATTGTTGTTCCCTTTACAATTGGTACTCTCATGAATCTGTCCTGATAAGTGCAAGACGAAAAGCTTTGACAAATGTTCTGATGAAGAGTCAAACGGACTCGAAATGTTAACTCTATATTCCTCTCCAAAGATGCTGTCAGACCTGCTGAGTTTTTCCAGCAATTTTTGTTTTTGTTTGACAAATGTTTCTTATTTTCAGCAATACTCAAGCTCTATGCTACCAAATGACTATGGGCTGAATTTTTCCATCGGCGAGAAGGAGGCGGGGCCCGCTCGCTGATGCATAAAATGATGCGGGATGACGTTGGGGGGAAACCCCAACGTCATCCCACCCCATTTAAATATTCAGGAAGGCGGGGGCACAGCATGATCAGCTGTCCGCCCACCAACCTGTCAATGGCTAATTGAGGCCATTGACAGGATAATTAAAACAATTAAAGGACCTGCCCATCCATAAGGTTGGTGGGCAGGCCAGGAGCCCCGGCAAGGAATAGAAAAAACACGAAACCTCATCCACCGGTGGGATGAAGTTTCATGTTGCTTTTAAAAAAGTTTATTAAAGTTTTTGTGCAATTTATTAACATGTCTCATCTCGTGTGACATTGTCACATGATGGGGACATGTTAATGATTTTTTTATTTTTCTAATTTTAAAGTTTGAAAACTTTTCACCAATCTCCCTGAGGCAGCACTTAGCCTCAGGGAGATGTGCGCTCTTTCGTGTGCAAGCGCGAAAGAGCACAATCTCGCATTTGGGGAATTCCCCCCCTCCGCCCGCACAGGGAGTGCATAGCGCTTCCCGGCAGACGTCACGCTGGGCAGATCTTAATTGGCCCGCCCACTTAAAATGATGGCGGGGCCCGCTCCTCCAGTGGGGATCAGCTCCCCGCCCGCTGGAGATTGGGTCAGGCCCGCCCGCCCGACCGGGAAAAAATTCAGCCCTATGTGTTTACCAAAATGATTTGTCGGTGGCCGAACAAATATTTTTTCCCTCAGCAATATCACCAAAACACATATTAATTGTTGATATTTTTAGAATTTTGCTTTATGGCAGAATTACTGTGGGCAAACATAACA
This sequence comes from Cetorhinus maximus, assembly GCF_964194155.1. NCBI lineage: Eukaryota > Metazoa > Chordata > Chondrichthyes > Lamniformes > Cetorhinidae > Cetorhinus > Cetorhinus maximus. The sequence goes on from NC_135879.1 coordinate 198,996,833, forward strand.
TCAGTTACTGCATTTCAAAATGATTCACTGAATTTAAACACTTTGGCCTTAATTTTTCAGTCGTCAGGCACGCGCGGTCATCGGGCACACATGATTGGTGGGCCCGGGAGTGGAGGGGAAATGGGACACCGGCTGCGATCGGCCCCCAACTGCGATTTCACGCTGGCTGACCAATTGACGGTGTGAAAGACACGCTGAAATGCTTAGCACTGCTGGGATGGGGGTGGGAAGAGAGCAGGCACCGGTGTAGCCAAGGGTGTGGGTGAGCACTTCGAGAGAGCACCCTGAAGGCAGACAGCTGCTCCAGGAAGCTGAAGACCTCCACAGACCAAAGGACATGACAAAAACGCTGCGAGATATCTCCAAGCAGCAAAATCAAGCACCTGAAAGCATACCTCATTAAAAAAAAACCAGTACCCAGATATCTCTTTTTATTTTATTTCCCCACGGAAATTTCATCCAGCCCTGGGTCGAGGTTTGAGCAAAAATGTGAATAACGCCTGGGAGAATGGCTCGTCTGCCAACCGTAAATGTGGACAGGCCACATAAAATCACAGTTAATTGCTTTGTTAATGGGCTTAATTGTCCATTTAATTGTCAGTGGGCACGCTTCTGACTGCCGCACATGCCCGCCGAGCAAAATATCGCACGGGTGCGCAATAACATCAGGACGCTCGCCCGACGTCATCTTGTAGTATTTCACATCTGTTCAGGTCGGGTGCGTGCCCGCCCATGGGACGTAAAATTGTGGCCTTTGAGTTGGGTGATAAGACCCTGTGTGAATGCTAGGTTCTCTCTTTTCTTAAAAAAAACCATTGCCTTTTGATTCTGGTCTGAAGTTGTATTAATTTTGGTGTTTTTTTTTTAACCTACATTAGTTGATCTCCCATGTTTTTGCACATGTGATGCAAGACCAAATATATTCTTCAGAAAAAGTGGGGTTAAGTGGGCAAAGAACGAGTGCAGCTTCAACAACACTGAAGAAGCTCAATGCCATAAGGCAGCCACATGATCAGCATGTTATCCGCCACCTTAACCATTCACTCCCTCCACCACCAGCGCACAGTAGCAACAGTGTGTACCATATACGAGATGCGCTGCGGCGAGTTGCCAAGGCTCCTTTGCCTATACCTTCCAAACCCGCAACCTCAACCTCTAGAAGGAGAAGGGCAGCAGGCAAATGGGAACACCAGCACCTGCAAGTTACACTCCAAGTCACATGCCATCCTGACTTTGAACTGTATCAACATTCCTTCACCGCCACTAGATCAAAATCCTAGAACTCCCTTCCTAGCAGCACTGAGGGTATAGTTACACCATATGGACTGCAATGGTTCAAGAAGATAGCTCGCCACCACCATCACAAGGGCAGTTGGGGATGGGCAATAAAGGCTGGCCTTGTCAGTGATGCTCACATTCCAAAACTGGATTAAAAAATAGATTGTTTTATCTCTTAAAGTCATACATTTGTCCATATTTTTATACTTCTATTAAAAATTCCCATGTCCATAATTATAATGGTAAACGTGCAAGAGGATATAATTGCAGCATATTTATTTAGGAGTTTCCATTCTAAATCTGGACTCAGAAATCCATAATCAGAAAAGTTGACAGAAATGTATATAGATATAGGTTCTTAAAATTCTATATATGTGTACATTTTTTGTTTAAATCTAACTTCTTTACATATTAATTAATTCCCTTCCTTTAGGTATCCACACTATTTGCTGTTATCCAGCTGAGAGTTTGGATAAATGATCTGTTCCCAGACACCATTCTACCCAGGCAAGGCAACAATAAATGGTCTGAATGATTTACCCTTCAGTATTCCATTCATCTTTTTATGGAAATGCCTGGTGTGTTGTCTACATTTTCTTGTCCCAGACGAGATGAAGAACTCTCCACGTGTTGTAGCATGAACCGGTGTCCTACTATTGAGTGATTTACAAAGATCACAACAATTTATTACTGTGGGCTGGAAATAGTTAGCAGAAGACAATTTAGCCTATTTTCTTGCACAATAAGATTTAGAAGATTGTGTTGCACAATGTCCAATCTTTCAGGCATTAGCTCATATGGAGAGGGAGCTGTAAAATGCTAACAGACCTTTGAAAAGAGAAACATATGAGAATCTGAAATGGTCTTGTCAGCAAGTTGGAGGCATAGTCACAATAATTTTTTTTTTGCCATGGTAAATACAATTACTTGGCCTATAAACTGTGGGTAATGGAGACTGAAGTATGCATTAAAGTTTAGTGACTCTTTTGGTCTGAAGCAGTTTAGTCTCAATTAAAATACTTTTAATCAAAATGTTTTTCACCAACAGAGCCAGCTGGAAATGTGCAACAGGTCAGTCAGCATCTGAAGAAGAAAGAAAGACAAATGTTTACAGTGAATACCTCTCTTCAGAGCAACCTGTTGTGCATTTCCAATGTTCTCTGTTCTTATTTCAGATTTCCGGCATGTGTTACTTTTATCTCTGAAGCACTCTTCAATTTAGATGGTATCATTATGAGGCACCCATTGATCTCTGTGGGTTGACTAGAAGTGAGCTTTTAAAGATTTACAAATTGGATACACTGATCTAGAAGTGAGACACCTGAAATACTTCCTTTCCTCCCAGTGTCTCTATTGAGTTGAAAGGCATTTCCTGTTTTCTGTTTGCCTCAGATCTGTTGTATAGAATTGAGTTGAATTGAAAGCAGAAGATACCCCACAGTGAACAGACATTTATCAGAAGTCTGGGAGCAGGCAGACTAAGCGTTGATGTTGGGAGTGTTGTGGGCCAGCTGTGGCCAGTCGCGGTAGCGGTTTGATGAATAAATTCAGCTGGTTCTTAGGTTGCAGCGAGGGCATGTTTGAACAGTCATGAATACAAGTAAGAAAAATTAACGGAGGGAAATTGGAGCGTGAAATAGACATTTTAGCGAGGTAATTCAGCCTAAAGAAATATCTTGAATTGCTTGGTTCCATGGCAGATTCAATAAAATGATAGCTACATAGCAAGATGTACCCAAGGTTGTTTCTTCATGTCATAATTTTGAGAATTTGGGTATGACAGTGATTGTTTTGAAGATGTTGAGTGACCCTAAAATGCTGACCAATCCAACTTTTAAAAATGAATGAAATTTGTCAAAAATAGGCAAATGGAAAAATAATGAGTAAACTAATTATATGAAAAACAGTGATTAAGACCAAACAGCAGAAAGTGGAAGTTTCTTTTATAAGGCCAGATAAGGCGGTTTACAGAAAATAACATTTGCCAAGCAATAGATTTTCCATTTCTATTAAGCTCTTAGTTGCGCAGAGAGCAGAATAGGGGTGAGGTGTGGTACATGATCATGGCTTGGGCTCTAATGATTATTTTGACAACTGGTTAAGAATTCATAGAAAATCTCCAATTTAAAGGACAATTGCCCTCAGGTCTTTGAGGCATTAATAAAGAAACTTGTGGATTTCAGTGTCGCTGTGAAGTGTTCATTTTGTCTGCAAGAACAGATGGAGGCGGAAGGGAGATTCAAGTGAAGGAGGTTTGAATGGATCCTGGTCAAGGACTGACTTCCCATACAAAGCCTGATGGGCTGAATAGCTTTTCCTCATCTTGCATTGTGAAATGTCCTTATGAGTGACTGAGAACAGCTTGTAGCATCATTAACTGTTAAGTGGCAATTAATATAAATACATACAGAAATGTGATATGTATTTTTTCTCCCCCCTCCACTCTTTCCTCATGTTAGGGCATGGTCCCATAGGTGGCAATCAGGTCACCTTCTGGTACCTTGCTCATGTGGCCATTCCTCATTAATAATAGCAGGCTATTTCACTTTGGAGCTCATCAGAGAGAAGTTCAACTAATATTCAAGAATGTGCAATTTCCAGAAGGAATCACTGGATTATACGTCCCCCTTCATATCTGTCATCCTGCATAATTGTTCTGAGATTAATTGTTCTACTGGGCATTAGCCTCCTGTTATCTCCCCCCAGATGAAAATTGCACATTATAAACCGACCTTCAAATGAACTTTTAGATTATTCAGAAGTCATTAATCTAATGGTGTCACTCACCATTCCCAGTACTATGGAGCTCAAGACAAACTATGCAGACTGAAAAATTGTTCAGCTGTGTTTCTCAGCTGGATAAAGGAACAGTTGCTGCCTGTGATAAGAACTGAAAAGCCCAATCATCCAGAGATTAGTCTAAGAGTTATATTAGGGAATAAGGCACATCTTTTTACTCCCAGGTTGGGAGCGCAGAGACAGGAAATTTCGCAGCTCCACGAACCCGACCTTGGAAATAGAAGCCCAGAGGACCTGGATTAGAATTCCAGCCAGGCACCTCCTGGAACGATGTGGGGGCTGCCAGTTGCTGAGGTGGGCTGGGCAGAAGGCTTGCCTCAGTGCACCAACACTTTGTTGAATTTATTTTAAAAATGAACCAAACAAAAAAAACAGCCCTCCAGCCCTTACCCCCATCACCTCCCACAAACACGCCATACCCATCCATGTCAACCCTATGCCACTTCATGCCCTCCACTCACACGCTATGACCCCTCATACAACCTATACCATTCTAAGCCCCCCAACCCCCCCATGACCCCTCATACCCCCTTTACCACCTCATGCCACTCTACCCACCCCTATTGCCCCTCACACCACTATGCCACTCTATGCCTCTTCGCCCATTCCCATGGCCCTCGTTCCCCATACCAACACATGGCCCCCACTCATCCCCATGGCCTTTAATAGCCCCATGTCAATTTAGTGTCAACTCATGCCACCAATTCACCACCCTTTGCTCTGACCCTTCCATGCCAACTCAGCTAGTATCCATCATGGCATGTATCCAGTAGCCATGTTGGGATGAAATAAAGTTATTTGTCTATTCATAAGAACATAAGAACATAGGAACATATGAGCAGGAAAAGGTCATTCAGCCATTTAAGCCTGACTCACCATTCAATAAGATCATAGCTGATTTGGTTGTGGTCTGAACTCCACTGATGTCACTATTCAACAAAAACACTCTCATTGATTAAAAAAAACATTCAATACATTGAAATTCCTTCAACTAATCACTTATGAAAGCAAGCATTTTTATTCCATAACCGCTTGAAGGTGTCAATCAAACTGCTTACTTAATGGCACCCCACTGTGATAATGTTAGGTTGTAAAATCAGTCATCTTAACACAGAGTGAAATACCAAACACTGATTTCTTTTTAAACTCCACACTTTATTTTAAATTTGAAGCCCAGCAGAGCTAAATGCCTTGACAGCTTTGACAGTTCCAATTAGTTTTGTCAGTTCTTTGATAGTTTTGACAGGTCTTTGACAGTTTTGACACTTCTTTTGACAGCTTGACAATTACAATAAGTTTGTGTACTTTGTGCACAAAATCATGTCCACTTTTAACAACCCCAAAGGGCACCTGGCCTTTCCCACAATGTACCTTACCTCTCCCAAAGGGTACCTTACTTCCACCAAAGGGTGCCTTACCTCTCTCAAAGGTGTCCCAGGACCATATCCAAAGGGGTACCTTACCTTTCCAAAAGGGTACACTGGCTATCCAAATGAATCCACAAATTTCAGACCTACCAGTTCTAATCTGCACACTTTGGGGTTCAGGCACCTACCTCACCAAAATCACACATGCGTGGAGAGAGCTCCTGATTTTTGAGGGCAGCTGCCTCTGTGAACCATGGATGTGTGATTTATAATCCACCCCCATTGCCCCACCCTGCACCCACCCTCCCCCTGCAAAAATGGCGGTGGCAAGATTTGGGGACAGAACTTCTGGATTCGGGCTACTGCCAGCACTTTTACACAGACAAGGAGCTTCTCCATCTGCATGAAAATTGAGACATAAGTATCAGTTAGGGGGAACAAAAAGTCCTCAGGAATCTTCAGTGAAAGACTAGAGTTTGTTAAAATTAAAAACTGTAAATGCTAGAAATAAAAACACACAGAGAAATGAACTGCAGATCTGTCAGCATTTGAATGAGAAGAAAAGACTGATGATAAAAGATCCCACATGAAACATTGGCCTACCTTTTTCTTTCAGATGTTGCCTGATCTGCTGTGCTTCTGCAGCATTGTTAATTTTAAATCAGTTCAGTGGATAACCGGTTCATGAGACTCTTCAGGTTTTAGGACAACCTATGCCAAATCCAGTGCCTCAATATTCACGCAGCAAGTGGTTAAGGTGTCTGGATGCACTGATGGAGATTATGGTAGAGGCAAGTACAATCGAAGCATTCAGGGAATTAAACCGTTGTGCGGAAATGAAGAATATGCAGGATTACTGTTGTAGGGGGTTGGATACAGTTCAGCAGGTCTGAAGAAGTCTTCATAGTCACATGTAGGTTAACTGTAAGTCTTTATTGACTCTTAGAACTATTTGCAAATATACTGTAAAGGGTATAAGCTAGAAGCTGTCTCCATGCTTGCTGGTACATATGGCTCTGTCCAGCACCAGACTGACCCTGAGTGTGGGTCATGTGCTCTCTTATATCAATGTGTGGGTGGTACTGTACTCAGTCCCACATTAATCCTAAATGGGCCAGACCCTTAGGCTACACCTCCCCCCAAGTCTTTATCCAATGTATTTTAAGTGATTATAGTTTACCATTTGTCTTACATTGTTATGACTATGATACCTTTACATCGTCATGACTACATTTTCACTACCCCATCTCCCCACCCACCCCCCCTCCCCCCTTCAAGTCAATTCAAAGATCCAGATGCTCCAGAGGTCTTATAACCCTTCCATACCTTGTTCACACTACTGTTGGAGGAGTGGTAGGCTCTGTCGCTGCTGATTCTCTCAGTTGTTTTGGAGGTTGTTCTGGCTTCTGGGTATCTTTTCATCCTTTTCTTCCATTCTTTCGTATTGAACCGCCATTGGTCAGTCCGGCTGTTGTGCTGATCGTTGGTTGCTATTGTAGCTCATTTCTTGTGGGGTGGACCAACAGTGTGCTCATTTCCTTGTCACTTTTTTCACTTCTTCCATCAGTGTGTGTGGGTCATTGCAAAGTATGTGGAAGCTTGTGTTTTAAAAATGGCACCCTTGTCCCTATTTGTTTCAAAATTTTATCCAAATTTTTGCATACTTTCTTCTTTTCCAGTTGTTTTTCAAGCTTATAAATCTTTCCATTCAGCTCAGCAGCTACTCTGGTAAAATGAGTTGTCTTTGTTTCACTATTATCTGTGGAACTCCCGCACAAGTTTGACAACTTCATCTGGGCATTCAGTTCTGTTCAGAATCCTTCCTCCATGGTCACTGACTGCTCCTTGGACTCTTTCAAATCACTCTTTAGATCATCAATCTGTTTTATAGAATTCTCTTTCCTGCTTTCAAAGCCTGGATTTGCTCTTTCATGTTGTGTTTATCTGCCTTCATGTTGTTCAGATTAGACCAAAGTTTGTGAATTTCATCAGTTTTGGTTGTTAATTCTGTTTTCAAACAACTGTTCTGTTGCATCAGCAGTTTTTTCTTCTGTTCCAGGCATTTTGCACGATGCTTACTAGAGGCTTCTGATGTATCAAGTTTTAATTAAAGATCTGTCTTTGTTAAATATGCATCTTTGAGTTTCATTTAGGCTTTTCAAGTCCTCTTTCAAGCGTTCTACTTCCTGTGAGCAATGTTCCAGTGTTCTCATCAGTTCTTGTTTTTCCTTTGCAAACTGATCTTTTGTAAGTGAAAGTTGGTTCTTTATGCTGATCAGTTTTTTTCTTTAGCTCAGCTCACATTCTCTTATTGCGCTTCTGCCAATTGTTTCTGAGACTCTTCACGCTCTGTTGTGACAAGTTCTACCTGCTCTCGCCATTCGAATTTCTTAATTTTCATCTCTTCATATAAATCTTTGAAAATGTAATGTTTTCCCAAGTTTCCTCCCAAATGTCCAACCATTTTCTTCAGCTCTGTAGTCTCTTTCTTGTACCTCTAGGCTTCCTCTTGTAATATGGAACATTCCTGCATCTTCTCTGCCAACTGGTTCTTCGGTTCTTTCAAGGCCGTGACTTCTTTGAGTGCATTTCCTGTCTGCTGTAGTGTCTGGCTGTATTTCTGGTTGAGCTTTTCCAATTCCCACTTCAATTTGCCAACAATGGAATACGGAGTTGTTATTTCCTCCTGGTACCTTTGTGATGCCTCAGGATTCATTGAAGACTTTGGCCTATCGTATGTTTTCAAAGCTTGAATTTACTCAGCTTGAATTTTGTGTTTCAAACCTTCCAATTCAGCTTTGATGTGAACAGTCTCCAACCCTTATTTCATTTTCCTTTTGCAGGGTTTGAGTATTTTGGACTTCATCAGATGGTTTTTCTTCATTCACTGTCAGCTGCTTGCTCTGCACTGCCACCTGCTGTTGCGGTCCAGGTAGTGTGTCAGGGTTTTTAGAAAGATATATTTTTGGCACTTTGGAAAGTTCTTTGCCTCTCTACTACCCTCGTGTGGTTTGTGTGGGTACTTTCTTTTTCCCCTTCATAGCTTTACTGGGGGTTTTCTATTGCTCTTTTAAAGCCCTCTGCGTGCTACAACTTGAAGATTAAAATATTCACCAAAGGCGTTTATTATTCCATCTAAGCTGGTTGAGGATTCATCAATGCACTTCATCCACAAGTTCACCAAAAAAGTACAAAAAGGTATTAATCTGGACTTTTTTTGACTTTCTACTTAGACCTGGTGTACTCTAAAAGTTTAGAAATTCTCTTCTCCAGGACGCCCAATTACCCATTAGGGTTTGGCCCTTGGATAAATCCAAATTGTTCTGAACGAGTGGAATTCTGGATAGAGCGGGTGTGGGGAAGATGTTTCCATTAGTAGGAGAGACTAGGACCCGAGGGCACAGCCTCAGAGTAAAGGGAAGACCTTTTAGAACAGAGATGAGGAGAAACTTCTTTAGCCAGAGAGTGGTGAATCTATGGAATTTATTGTCACAGAAGGCTGTGGAGGCCAGGTCACTGAGTGTATTTAAGACTGAGATAGATGGGTTCTTCATTGGTAAGGGGATCAAAGGTTACGGGGCGAAGGCGGGAGAATGGGATTGAGAAACTTATCAGCCACGATTGAATGGCGGAGCAGACTCGACGGGCTGAATGGCCTAATTTCTGCTCCTATGTCTTATGGTCTAATTCTAATCCATGGTTAAAAATTTAAAAATGTAGTTTCTGCTTTAAGAGCTTTTTGCATTTCAAGCTGGTGTTGCTGTTCACTTGGAAACAAAGGGATTTCCCACGCCTGCTGGTTTTGGTGGGCTCCACTATAATGGTGATTGTGCTCAGCTTGAAAAAACATTCAACAATGGCTGCCCGTATTGAATGCTTGTAGAGTTCTCTTGCTCAGCGCTTTACTTTAAAGTCATGTATTTGTCAAATCCTGGCCTTTGGTTTCTCTCAGCTGAGCTTAGAAGTAGCGATTCTCCCAGATAATTTAGTTAATTATTTTTTTTCTCATTTCAGAGCAAGTTGTTTGGGTGCCGACTCAGGGATCTGGTTTTAGTAACAGGGTTTTTCAAGCTGCACTTCTGGGTCTGAATTATTTAAAGATTTCTCAGGACTTTCTGTAGCCTGGAGTTTTCAAGGGGTTAGCTCACCCCTACTAGATCTGCTGACCCTGCACTCTAGAATTAGAAGCTGGACTTTCAAAGGAGATTCAATGGAGTCTTCTGCTGCAGTGAGGAATTTTAAATTTTTGCCTCCAGCTTCCAAGCCTTTCTTTGGAGCTTTTTCCTGGTGATTTTTTCTCTGTGCTTCTGCTCCAAGAGCTCCCTTTCAGGTCAGACTGCTTTGCTGATTTTTTTCTCAGTCTTCCAGCACTTTAGCTTTTCTTTGCATTTTCTGCAAGGTCTTGGATTTTTCCACAAGTTGCCACCATGTTGTACGGTGTTGGTTACATTTCAGTCGGCCTGAAGAAACATGCATAGCCATTTATTGGTTAACTGTAAGTCTTTATTGACTCTTAGAAATATTTACAAATATACAGTAAAGGGTACAAGCTGGGAACTGTTTCCATGCTTGCTGGCACACACGGCTCTGTCTAACACTAGACTGACCCTGAATGCGGGTCATGTGCTCTCTTATATCACTGTGTGGACAGTATTGGACTTACCTCTACATTAACTCTATATGTGATGGACCCTTATCCGTTCCAAGGATGACCAGTTCATGAGACTCTTCAAGTTTTAGGACAACCCGCACCAAATCCAATGTCTCAGTATTCATGGTGAGTGGTTGAGGTCTGGAATACACTACTGGAGAATGTGGTGGATGCAGGTTCAATTGAAGTACTCAGAACAGAATTCGACTGTTATCTGGAAGGGAATAATGTGCAGGTTTACAGAGAGAAGGCAGGAGAATGGCTCTAAGTAAATTGCTCACTCGGAGCTGGTGCACTTACAATGGGCTGAGTGGCCTCCTTTTGCACTGTGATTCTGTGATATTTTCTGCCAAGGTAACAACATTGACAGACAGACTGGTGGGAGATTGCCAACTGTATCTACACTCAGCAGCATAATCTGTCTTATTTGGAAACATAATCAGATTTATTCAGCTCAAAGGCTCCATCATGGCTACATTTGTAGAATTGTTCTATCACTATATCTCTAACCAAGATTGACAGTTATGTTGTGGTTTAATAAACTACAAAGTTTGCTCTTTATATAATATAAAAGCAAAATACTGCTGATGCTGGAAATCTGAAATAAAAAACAGAAAATGATGGAAAAGCTCAGCAGGTCTGGCAGCATCTATGGAGAGAGAAACAGAGTTAAGGTTTTGAATCTGTGTGACTCTTCTTCAGAGCTCTTTACTTGTGGCTGATAGTTAGGGTTGCAGTGCAGAACATAATGTCAACAGCTAAACTTCAGATCTTGCTTTAATAGGTTAGTGTGACTGTAGAATGACTTTGGTGCAAAGGTTTATGGTTTCCAACAGCATGTCCCGAAATTTCAAGGTGGATTTCTGAAACACAGGAGCAGAGCTTGCTTTGTTTTATTGGAATTTTTCTTTGGTTGCAATAACCAGCCATTATATAACATTGTGACATTCATGTTGTACAGCAAGTAAGGCGCAATGTACAGTGCAATAGGGAGTGAATCGCACATAATGATTTTATGGATGACAGATTGACACTGGGACACATTAATCTAATGCCTGATCCGTCATTGTTCAGTAGGTTTGATTGGTTCCGTCAAACTTTGAGTTTCAATATTTGGATATAGTGAGAAATTACCCTTTTGCATTATGCTTTAATTATAGAAAGACTCTTACAGCAGTACTGGCAGAAAGCCAAGAAAGGAAACCAGATTTTAGAAAAGTTCTTTGACAGACTGCATCTGAAGCAAATCCCTTAGGCATGAAGACAGTATTATGGGAAGTCCCAAACTCCCACAGCTCTCTCCAGGAAACATTTGTGCACAGAGTGTTACTTTTCTGAACTTCAGGGCCAAAGTCAACAATTTTTTGCATGAGTGTTTTCATGTAACTAAGAAAATGAACGCAGAAAAGATTTTTTTCTAAATAGGTAACTTTTATTCTTGCCTCAGCAGTTGATACATCACAGTCATTTCCTCTTTGTGGCACAACCATTGCTTGGAGACTGGCAAAGGGAGCCAAGGGGAGCCTAAATGTTCTGCTGTTACTCCCTCACCATAAGAATCAATAACAGAATGTCAAACAAGTTATACATTATTTCAGTCACAACTAATGCCGCCTGTCGAGTCACCAGTTATTTGAACCTTAGAATTCTCCTGCATTTTTGTGGCAATGTAAAGTGGGAAGAATCCAGATAACCTATGTTTTCCTGACCCCCCCCCACCTGGACATGCAGCAGACTCCTGATTGAACTATTTAATTGCAGTATTAAGAGCAGGATACATGGGGTTTGTCTGCAACATCAGGGGCAGAAATTTCCCCCCATCAGGGGGGTTGGGAGGGGGTGGATGCAAACCCAATTGGCATCCCTGATCGGGGCCGTGCCGCCATTTTACTTTGGCAGGCCAATAAGGGCTCGCCCAGCGTAACGCGCACCCACAAGTGCTGAGCGCTCCCTGTGCCACATGAGCCGGGACATGTCAATGAACATTAATGGAAAAATGTATTAAATTTATAAACCCTTCATGAAACCTCATCCCACCCGTGAATGAGGTTTCATGAAAAGTGCGAAGGCTGCCTGGGCTCTTTGCCTGCCTGCCAACCTTAGTGTTGGGCGAGCGACTCAGGTTATTGCTTTAACTGCTGTTTAAATTTCCTTAATAGGCCTTTGACAGCCGACCTGGCTGCGCACCCGCCCAACTGAAAATCTAAATGTCGCGCAGTGACATTGGGACGCCCGCCCGACGTCACCACGCTTCGGCGAGCGGACCCCATCCCCGCTCACTGACCAGAAAATTCTTCCCCAGGAATCAAGGCCGGCAGAAATGATCCAGTATCTTTCCAGGAAACTTGTACTCTATGCTGTGAGATTTTATAGAAAACTGTGTAAGAAACTTTCGTTTGGACCTTTCTGTGACTCTATATTGTTGTTGATGAAATGGCGATTGTTTGTGTCCTGCTGGGATGGGTAATAATTTTCCTTGAGTACTTGCTGTCAATAGCCATGATGTTAAGAGGCAAAATTGATCAGACAAAAAGATAATGGCCTTTTATAGTACAGTTATATTGCACCATATTTAAAAAGCCATTTCTGTGTTGCAGTGATGCAAGATAAGCAAAGAAAGACTGCATTTATTTTTCTTTATTCTTTCATGGGATGAGGGCATCGCAGGCAAGGCCAGCAGTATACCTACACCACATGGACTGCAACGGTTCAAGAAGGCAGCTCACCACCACCTTCTCAAGGGCAACTAGGGATGGGCAATAAATGCTGGCCCAGCCAGTGAAGCTCACATCCCGTGAATGAATAAAAAATAGCATTTGTTGCCCATCTCTAATTGCCTCTTGAACTGAGTGGCTTGCTGGGGCCATTTCAGGGGGCAGTTAAGAGTCAACCACATTGCTGTGGGTCTGGAGTCACATGTAGGCCAGGCCGGGTAAAGATGGGCAGATTTCCTTCCCTAAAGAACATTAGGAACCAGATGGGGTTTTTTTGTGACAATTAATGATAGTTTCATGGTGACCATTACTGAGATTGGCTTTATATTCCAGATTTATTATACAGCACTTCTTATGGCCACTGGATGAATCAAGACCCTTCACAGCCAATGAAATACCGCTGAAGTATAATCACTGTTGTAATGTAGAAAATGCAGCAGTATAACTGCAGTCATTGTGGTAAATATCAGATTATTTGGGGAGCTGGCCTCTCAAATGGTTTTTCTTTGCATAGTTGCCGTGTAACTGGAACTGGTGTGGGATTAAATTTTAAAGTTTATAGTGACAATTTTGAAATAGTTATAGTCAGTGCTCATTTTGGTAACAACTATTCAAAAGTCAAAAGTGTAATGACAGCAAAGAAGGAGGATTTACACTCTGCCATTGGGCAATCAGTCAGGTTTCAAATATAAACTAACTACCACCAAAGGCATCATTAAATTTCTGAGAAAGGGGGGCCCATTCTCAAATTGCCTTTTCCAGGTTTTCTCTATTTTAATTTGATGTGATTTTTTTTTTTAACGAAAGGCAGCTGAAAGCTTTGATAAATTTCTCCAGATTTAAAAGCGGTAAGCCAGAGAGGCAGAGATATAAAATAAAAAGGTTCAGAATTTCCTAGAAAGTTTCAATATAATTGTGCTGGAACAGCAGTTTTTTTCCTGGATTTTTCCAAGAAAATTTGTATGTAGCTGATCTACACTAGTTTTACACTGAACAATCGCTATATAAGGATGCCTCAAATCATTGCTGTCACTTCAAGATAGGTCTGCCAAAAACTTTAATCGGTCATTTACATACTTCCACCCTTATACAAAAGACCATTGCATTGAAAAAAAAATTCAGTGATAAAGGTCCATTCCTGACTTACTAGGGAGTTTAAGGATAGCATTAGATTAAAAGAAGAGGCTTAAGTGTTGCAAAGAATAGTAGTAAGTCTGAGCATTGGGAGTGTTTTGGAAACCAGCAGAGAGCCACCAAAAAGTTGATAAAAATGGGGGAAAAGTGAAGATGAGAGTAAACTAGCCAAGAGTATAGAAAAAAGATTGCAAGAGCTTTTACAAGCATATAAAAAGGAATAGAGTAGCCAAAGTAAACCTTGGTCCCTTAGAAGCAGAGACAGGAGAAATTACCATGGGGAATAAGGAAATGGCAGAGACATTGAACAAGCATTTTGTGTCTGCCTTCACAGTAGAGGGTACCCTAGGGGTTAATAAGGGAGAAGAAAATAAGGTAATTAATATCAGCAGAGAAAAAGGACTGGAGAAACTCAAGGGAATAAATCCAACAAATCCTCAACACATGATGGTCTACATCCTAGGGTTCTAACAGAAGTAGTTTCAGAAATAGTGTATGCACTAGCTATGATTTTCCAAAATTGTTTAGATTTTGGAATGGTCCCAACAGGCTGGAAGTTAGCAAATGTAACACCGCTATTCAAGAAAGGAGGTGGGGATAAAGCAGGGAACTGCAGGCCAGTTAGCCTGACGTCTGTCATTGAGAATGTGCTGGAATTTATTATTAAGGAAGTATTAACAATGCACTTAAATGCATAGTATGATTACAACAAGTCAACATGGTTTTATGAAAGGGGAATCCTTTTTGACAAATTTATTTGAGTTTTTTAAGGATGTAACTAGTAGGGCAGATAAAGGGGAACCAATAGATGTAGTATACTTGCATTTCCAAAAGGCATTTGATTAGGTGCCACATAAAAGGTTAATACATAAGGGCTCATAGATTTGCAACCCCCCCAACTATTATAATTAGTAATTAATTATTATTTAATTAAGTATTATTTTATGTTAGCAGGGGTAGAGGATTATTTAAGGACAGGAAGCAGAGACTAGGGATAAATAGAGTATTTTCAAGTTGGCAGGCTGTGACTAGTGAAGTGCCACAAGGATCAGTGCAGGGGCCTCAGATACAATCTATATTAATGATTTAGATGAAGAGACAGAGAATAATATATCTGTGTTTGCTGATGATACAAAGATGAGTGGGAATGCAAGCTTTGAGGAGGACATGAAGACGCTTCATAGAAACATAGACAGGTAAATGAGTGAGCAACAAGGCAGTAGATAGAGTGTAATGTGAGGAAGTGTGAGATTATTCACTTCGGTCATAAGAACATAAGGGTCCATAACATAAGAACCCACGGATGAGATGAGGTTTCCAAAAGCAAATACAAATAAAGTAAAAACTTTATTTTTTAATTTAAAAATGTTCCATGAGGGGACAGGTTTTATTACATTTTTCTGTTGTTTATTAATTTTTTCAATATCTTCTTCGTCTCCCTGAGGCAGTTCCATGCACATCACACTGGGCAAGCCTTAATTGGCCCACCAGCATGAAATCGTGGTGCGCTGTCAACCGCGGGCGGTAATCGGCTTCCTGACCGCCCCCGTCGATCCCGCATGCCAAGGGTAAAATTCTGCCCTAGATTTATCACAGCCAATAAACATTTTAAATCAGTGTTAATCCACCACCTGTGAGTACCCCAGCTTTGAAATGATTGACAATGACCTTTACAGAAATGCAGAAATTTTCTAGGTGGATTGAGAACAGTGTAGTCAGTTCTTTAGTAAATTTAAAGAAAAATTCATTCAAAATATGTCAAAATGCGGCTATTAGTGTCCTTGCACTCAAAGGTCCAGCTCCTTCAAGGAGCCTATTCGAAGGCCTGCAAACAAGTGCAATTAGGGGAAGTCCCCAATGGCGATTAATTCACCCTGGGGTGTGGCCTGTTTTGTGGGCAGTGCCTGTTTCTAATGCAAGCTTTTTAAACCAGCGGAAATTAGCTTGAAAACTCTAGATGTGCTGAATGCAATTTGCGATTAAGATATCATTATCTTTTCTGCCAGTTACAGCATGTCAGTTGAATCGCACTGAGGGAAACAACAAAATTGAGTGGAAACTACAGGGCCATGGTGTATTTTATTTCTTTCAGGTTGGTGTAAAGATTAATAAACCAAAGAGCAACCTTCTGAATAACTTCATAAATATAACAACGTGCTTTTCTTCCCAGTGTTTCTTTTAAATTTGACCTGTAAGGTTGTATATTGCACTAAATAGTGTTGAGTATTGTTCTGTTTCAGTTGACCAAGGAGCTCAGTAAGTTGATAGCCACTTTGGAGCTGAATTAAAAATCAACCCAATAATATGGGAGTAGAACCAAAAACAAAAATAGCTGGAAAAACTCAGCAGGTCTGACAGCATCTGCGGAGAGGAATACAGTTAACGTTTTGAGTCCGAATAACTCTTCATCAGAATGTGGGAGTAGAGTCGCTTGTAGGCCAGATCAGGTAGGGGCAGCACGCTATACTGTGAAAAACCTCTCAAATTTCTTAAAATAATCTGGTAGCTTTTGTACTGTTTTATTTTTTCTGGGTGCCAGGCAACGTTTTACCAGATTTATTGGGCTGAATAATACGGTCGCACGCCGATGGCGGGTTCCAAACCCGGAAGTTGGCAGCGTTCCGACTTCTGGGCCCGCCATTGGTTGGAGTCTGGAACTCACTGCCCAAAAGGGCGGTTGAGTCAGAAACTCTCGTAACATTTAAGAAGTATTTAGATATTCACTTGCGTTGCCATAGCCTCCAGAGCTATGAGCCAAGACCTGGAAAATGGGATTAGTGTAGTCAGATCTTTGTTGACTGGTGTGGACATGATAGGCCGAATGGCCTCCTTCTGTGCTGTAGACGTCTATGAGAACTGGGAGGTGAGTGCACACAACCTTGCGCAGCACTCGCAAGCATCACCTGTACCCCAACAAAGAGGCACCGTGCATTTGGGGGGGGTGGGCACAGGCAAGTCGCTTTTTCCCGGCTGGCTTTTAGTGCAGTGCCGGGGCAAGGGCTCCAGTGTGGGTCAGGCCGGGGGTGGGGGAAGGAGGGGGTGAAGGAGGTGGCCACGCACTTGGAAAACCTTGTCAAAAGTGAGCATTCTTCCACAGCTGAGACCATTCAGCTGCAGCTCCATTGACATGCTTGGAGTCGAGCCTACAAGGGCAACAGTGTTGACATGGTGAGGAGGACTTGGCCCCAGTGTCACAGAAGGCTCAATGACTTCATGAGGTCACTTGCAGGGAGCTAAATATTTGCCTGTATATCCTTGGGGCAGCATAAGTTTGTCTGCTCCTCTGCTGAGGGTTCCTGGGTTACTCCTGACCCTTGGGGTCTGGCATTGTTCTGTCCCCTCCCTGAGGAATAACAGCATCCTGAGCCTCCCTTCTTCGTCTCACTCTTCCCCTCCTCCTTGTCTCCTCTTCACTGAAGATTGTGCCTCCAACTGAGACCACAGTCCCCATCCGACCCAGACACTTTTCACCCCTCACCCCTGGATAATGGATAGGAAAATAAACCATCAAAAGAGCCCTCTCAGGCAGAGGAGAGTTCTCCTCATGAAGAATATCCTAAAGATTGCTCTGTCTATTGAAATGAGCAACCCCTGCAGTCAACAGAGTTTAAGCTGCAAGGCTGAGACTCTGGTCTCAACTGCAATTTTAAAATCCGCACAAACAAGCTTGTCCTTAAAAAAAAATGGATTCCCCACCTGACGTAAATCTCACCCTGAAGGTGTATTATTGCCTTTGGACTATATTATTGCAGTGAGATGGGTAGTTAATTAGTTAAATTGCCTTTTAAATAACGTCAGGAGGGTTCCTGACTTTTTGACCCGCCCGCCTGCCATATTATCGGAAACTGGTGTGATGACGTCGTAAATGGCGCCTGACCTCATCATGCTCCATAATACGCTCTGCAAAGCGGGAAACGCTCTCAATCTCAGAGCATAAAATTCAGTCTGCTCAATTTAGTTTTACAACTTGCAATCAGTGGGACTGGAACTTGCAACTTTTGGAGTACTAGTCCAGTACAAAATTACTGCACTTCTATACACACCACTCTGCTTGAGGTGCATGCTCTTGATCTTCAATGTAACAAGCACATTTTCTATTTCCAAGAGAATGACGGTAAAAGAACAATAGATAATAGTGTCAATAATAAATCCAATCTGGAATTTAGAAGAAAGATCTTTCCCAGGGGGGTGGTGAGAATGTGAAATTTGCATCGTAAGGAGTAGTTCAGGTAATAGAATTGATGCATTTAAGGGGAAGCCAGAAAAGTTCAGGAGGGAGAAAGTAATGCTGATAGCATTAGATGGAGTAAGGTGGGAGGAAGTTTGTGTCGGGGATGATTTTTAAAAATCCATTCATGAGTCATCACTGACTACACCAGCATTTATTGCACTTGTTTAGAGGGCATTTAAGAGTCACCCACATTGCTGTAAGCCTGGGACATATGTTAGCCAGACCAGGTAAGGGCAGCAGATTTCCTTCCCTAAAAGACATTAGTGAACCAGATGGGTTTTTTTTAACAATTGACATGGTGACCATCAGAATTTTAATTCCAGATTTTTATTGAATTCAAATTCCATGTGGAATTTGAACCTGGGTCCTCAGAGCATTACCCTGGGTCTGTGGTTTATGAGTCCAGTGACAATACCGCTAGGACACTACCACCCCTTACTGGTTGGGCTGAATGGCCAGCTTCTGTGCCATAAATTCTATGCAACATTACTACTAGTTTTGGCTATCAAATTTTAGTGCTCTTAAAAAAAAATCTATTAAATCCTATTTGATTTCTACGAACATATAACTTCAAACAGGAGTGACAATAGACAAAATGCACAATAAAACTGAAAAATGTATGATTTATATAGCAAACACAGACACAAGGCTTACCCCACCACAGCAAACAACCAGTCTCCCTCCGACAGTGCAAACTATGCTACTCTGACTTCTGAACCCAGTGTACATGCTGAGGATTAAAGTGGCCTATGCCAGTCGTGCAAAAAGGCACACATCAAAGCAGTTGTAACCGTGGTCTAAAACAGGCTGCCATGTCACTATAAGACCATTTCATACCACTGACGTAGACCAAATTTGCTGCCACTCAGCCCAATGTCACTTCTTGTTAGGGCTAAACATGCTTCCAGTAGCTGTATTTTTACTTCTAATATGTAATCCCGCAACATGGTTATTTTTTTGTTTTGTTCATCTTCTCCTGAGTTTTATTTTCAATTTTTGTTAATGAAACGTCTTTGCTTCATTCAGAATAATTTTAACTTTGGGCAATAAAATCCTCAGATCAAGACTTTGACGTATTTGAGCTTGAATGGTTAACTTTTTAAATCAGCAAAGAGATATCAGAAGTGAAGCCATAATTCCAGTCCCTTCACTGCTCTCATCCTGCCCCAATTTGAATTGTCAGAAGTTGGCAACCAAATTCTTGAGTTGTGGCTGGGGTTGGCATGTTAGTTAATCAGACATACACATGTTCTTTGCACTCTCAACCCAGCTATCCTCTAGACTTCTTAGCTTGAAGAAACCTTGCTACCCTGAAGTAATTAATCTGAGCAACGATGCCTCTTGTTTAAGATGAGCTTGGCGGGCTCAACCACAATCCCAGCTGCAGAAGAATGCAGGGAGGTGAGCAGCTGGATGAAAGAACAAAACAAAGGGAAGAAAGAAAATTGAGAAATAATTAAATAAAAATGCTTAAATAGGTTTGGGCTTTTTTTCTCTGATTTCTGGAACTAATTAACCCCCTACCCCCTTTTAAAGAGATGCAGGTGATAATGGCGCTACATTCTCTCAGCTCTGCCAAAAAACGAATAGGCGCCAGTTCCTCACATCAATAAACTTTTTTGACAACATTGTTCCTCAGATCAATGGGCTATTCTCAAAATGCTGTTCTTCAGTCTCTGCAGCATACTGAAAATGTGGTGTGCAACATCAGGTGGATAATTAGGGATCTCTTTCTACTTGAAACTTGTGTTTTGGCATCCGTCCATCGCCAGTATTCAACCCTATCAGGTTTTAACTATGAAAAAAGAATTGATGTTGGCGGAAAGGCTGACCTGCTTATAATCTCTTGTCTGCTTCTAAAATTCTCCAGATGTTGGGGCTCTGGCCCATGTCCACTATACTCGGTGAAGCTTACGGAAACATTTGGTGCTCATGTGAGCCCACTTGCTGTGTGTGTGTGTGTGTGTGTGTGTGTGTGTGTGTGTGATTTCCTTGATTTCTCTGCACGCAAACTCCACTGTCACTACAGGCATTGTGAGCCTTGCTTCACTGGGTTGCTTTTGCTTAAATATTCCCAACATAACAGAATGTATCATTGTCAGCTAAGACTCAAACTTGCAGTCTTAATAATTTAATCCATGTATTTATGACCGCCACAACCCATTATAGATATCCAGAAGGAACATCAATCCGAATACAGCTGCAGATTGGTCGAAACTCAGGGCAAGCTCTGGTGCAGGTTGAACCAGTTTGGAGCCTGATCATGTAGTCATGGAGAGTGCTATAAGTGAACTCCACAATTTCTCAGACTGACTAAAACACAGTGCCAGCTGCTCGGTTTTGAGTCAGTTGCTTTTTTTTTTGGAATAAAACAGTTTTGGAATAAAAATAAAAAATAGTACATAAGCATTTAGTTTCAGAGGTGCCAACTTTTGTTAATTTTTAAAAGTAAATTTTTCTATCTAATTTTGTTTTTTATAATACAAAACAATTGATTATTCAATGTGTTTAAGGTTTTCAAAAAAATTTCATTAGGAGCATAGAATCCAAACTCTACATGCCTTTTTTTGGATTTTGAAAAAAATTGGCACCTCCTAAAACTAAAAGTTTCTAATGTACCATTTTTCATTTTCAGGTTTACTGAAGCAATTGATAGTTTTAGCACCAGGCATGTTTCAGAGGATATGATAGAAGACCAAAACAGACCGTCTAGTAAATGTTGGAAACTGGGCAATTAAGAGCCTGGCTCTGGTTTTGCTGAACTAATTAAGTCCCCCATTCCCTCCGGGAGCTTTGTTAAGGGCCTGCTCAGAAGTCTTGTAGCAACGTATTTTATGGATTTTAACTGGCTAAGAATCATACTTTCAGATGTCAGCATAAAAATCCATTTTACATGCAACACACTAAGTTTTACTTTGGTTGAAGTTGTATCTTAATTGCTTTTAAGATAAGCAACTATATACCCAGATATTAATTGACAATGAAATAAAGGCCCGGGTCAGGTAGTCAAGCCTGCTCGGCTCGGCGGGTTGTCGGGTGGCTGGCGAGTATTTGGGGATCGGGGGGTGATCGGTGGAGTTGGCTGTCTAATTACCCAGGTGTTAGGCTAGGTTTGAAACTGTCTAACACTTCCTGGATACTTGGACTTTCAGAAGGCTTTTGATAAGGTCCCACACAGGAGGTTAGTGAACAAAATTAGAGCACATGGCATAGGGGGTAATGTACTAGTATGGATTGAGAATTGGTTAACAGGCAGGAAGCAGAGGGTAGGAATTAACAGGTCATACTCAGGATGGCAGGCTGTTACTAGTGGGATACTGCAAGGATTAGTACCAGGGCCACAGCTGTTTGCAATCTATATAAATAATTTGGATGTGGGGACCAATTGTAACATTTCCAAATTTGCTGATGACACTGATGCACTGGGTGGGAATCTAAATTGTGAGGAGGATGCAAGGAGGCTTCAAGGGACTTGGACAAGTTTAAGTGAATGGATAAGAACATGGCAGATGGAATATAATGTGAATAAGTGTGAAGTTATTGAAAAAAAAACAGAAAGACAGAATATTTCCTAAATGGTGAGAGGTTGGAAAGTGTTGGTGTCCAAAGGCTCCTGGGTGCCCTTATTCATGAGTCACTCAAATCTAACATACAGGTGCAACAATCAATAAGAAAGGCAAATTGTGTGTTGGCCTTCATTGCAAGGGGATTTGAGTACAGGAGTAAGGATGTCTTGCTGCAATTATATAGAGCCTTGGTAAGACCATACCTGGAGTATTGTGTACAGTTTTGGTCTCCTTATTTAAGGAAGGATATACTTGCCATAGAGGGAGTGCGACAGACGTTCACCACACTAATCCCTGGGATGTTGGGGTTGTCTTATGAGACAAGATTGAGGAAACTGGGCATGTATTTGCTGGAGTTTTGAGGAATGAGAGGTGACCTCATTGAGACTTGCAAAATTCTTACTGGGCATGACAGGGTGGATGTAGACAGGATGTTTCCCGTGCTGGAGAGTCTAGAACCAGGGGACATAATCTCAGAATAAGGGGCCAGCCATTTAATACTGAGATGAGAAGGAATTTCTTCACTCAGAGGGTGGTGAACCTTTGGAATTCTCTGCCCCGAGGGCTGTGGAAGCTCAATTATTGAGCATGTTCAAGACAGAAATTGATAGTCTCTAGAGATTAATGACATCAAGGGATATGGAGATAATGCAGAAAGTGGCATTGAGGTAGATGATCAGCCATGATCTAATTGAATGGCAGAGCAGGCTCGATGGGCTGAATGGCCTACTCCTGTTCCTGTGTTCCTCTGTTTCTATCCAGGTAAGTAGTGTGGATCTCTCCTAAGCCTCTGACTCTAGCTCAGAGTCGGAGGAAGTTGCGCAGGGTCCTGGGCGGCAGGCAGATTGCCCATCAGAAATTTAGACTGCCTGGGCAATTCCCATACAGGCCTGCACATCAGGGCTTTCACAGGGTCTTGACACACATCTTCAGTTGAACGTCTGGTCTCCGACAAACTGAGGCAGAATTTTCCAGTCGGCATGCACGGGCGGGCCCTCCATGCCGACGTGTAAAATGGCGCGCGATGATGTCAGGCGTGCACCCCGGGTCATCACGCACCATCTGGATATTTCATTCGGCGGGTGCGTGCCAGAGCTGAAATGTAAACAGCCTATTAAGGCCATTAAGAAATTAATTGAAGCACTTGTGAATGCTGCCCGTCCAAGCTTAAGGTTGGCAGGCAGGGGAAAAGTCCAAACAGCCTTCGCGGTTTCCAGGAAACCTCATCCACGAGCGGGATGAGGTTTCCTGAAGCTTTTATTAAATAAATAAATACATTTTCATGAATTTAAAAACATGTCCCAACTCATGTGGCACAGCCACATAAGGGAACATGTTTAAATAAATTTTTTAATCATTTATTCAATTGTTTTAATAGCCATTCAATCTCCCTGAGGCAGCTCCGTGCCCGCTGAGCGCTACCGGTCGCGTCTTACTCTGGGCAGGCCTTAATTGGCCCGCCCATGTAAAATGGTGACACGGAGCCGATCGCGGGCGGTGATCGGCTCAGCGCCTTCCCCCGCCCACTCCTGCCCAGCCTGCCCATCATAGAAAAAATTCTGCCCCTGGAGACCAGTCGATTTGGCTTTTTCTTGGATTGCTCCCTTTATGTTTCCTCTTCTTCTTAACTGACCTTCCGATTATATCTTTTTTTATTCTTGCAGAGGATGTGGTGTTGCTAGCTAAGTTAGCATTTGTTTCCCATTCCTAGTTGCCCTTGAGAAGGTGGTGATGTGTCACCTTCTAGGTACACCCACAGTTCTGTTAAGAAGGGAGTTCCAGGGTTTTGATCCAGTGACAGTGAAGGAATGGCGATACACCCGCAAGTCAGGATAGTTTGTGGCTCGGAGGGGAACTTGCAGGTGTGGTGTTCCCATGCATCTGTTGCTCTTGTCCTTCCAGGTGGTAGAGGGTGCAAGTTTGCAAGGTGCTGTCAACGGAGCCTTGGTTAGTAGCTGCAGTGCATCTTGTATTTGGTGCACATTGTTTTCACTGTGCATTGGTGGTCAAGGGAATGAATTTAACGTGGTCGATGGGGTGCCAATAAAGCGGGCTACTTTGTCGTGGATGGTTTGAACTTCATGAGTGTTGTTGGAGCTGCTCTCATCCAGGCAATCCTGACTTATGTGTTGTAGATGGTGGTCAGGCTATCGGGAGTCTGGAGGTGAGTTACTTAATGCAGAATTCCCAGCCTCCGACCTGCTCTTGTAGCCACAGTATTTATGTGGTTGGTCCAGTTCAGTTTCTGGTCAATGGTAACCCCCAGGATGTTGATAGGGGGGATTCAGCACATGGGCAGGGGAGAGACCTCATCCTGAGTGAGACACAGCCAGAATGAGTGTGGGTATTGGCAATTTAGTGCACATTGGGAATTCAGTGCAGAGGGGAAGAGGTGCTATTTGCATTTTTTCTTTGCTATCCAACTTCTTAAATCTTCAGAGAGTGGTCTTGCCCTGCTGCAGCGGTAGAGGCTACAAGGGAGAGGAATGACTGGCAAGTAGTGGGTAAGGTCGGGTAACTATTTACTACTTTTATTGCTTGTAGTTTAAGGTCTTTTTCTGATTTATAGTTTGTATATTCTGTAGTAATGAGGGTCAGGAAAGAAGGGCCCAAGAATAGTTGCTTTAAAAGGTTTAATTTGAAGGGATAAGTCATGGCAGGAGAGCTCAAAGCCGTGGTGTGCTCCTTGTGCTCCATGTGGGAAGCCGGGAACATTTCCAGTGCCCTGGAACAGCAGGTGTGCAGGAAGTGTGTCCAGCTGCAGCTCCTGGAAGCTTGGGTATCAGAGCTGGAATGGCGGCTGGGGACACTGTGGAGCATCCCTGAGTCTGAGAGCATCATGGATAGAACGTTTAGATAGGTGGTCACACGCAGCAGGAGGGACTTGAGGAAGGAAGGGAATGGGTGACCACCAAGCAGTCCAAGAGAAACAGGCAGGTAGTTCAGGAGTCCCCCGGGGTCCCACTTGCAAATCGATATTCCATTTTGGAGGCTGTTGAGGACGCTGGTTCCTCCAGAGAGTGCAGACAGAGCCAAGCTTCTGGCACCACAAGCAGCCTGTCTGTACAGGAGGGTAGGAAGAGAGGTAGAGCAATAATAATAGGGGATTCTATAGCTAAGGGAACAGATAGACTGTGGCCGTCCACATGACTCCAGGATGGTGTGTTGCCTCCCTGGTGCCAGGGTCCAGGATGTCACTGAATGGTTGCAGGGCATCCTGTAGGGGGAGAGTGATAAGGCAGAGGTCATGGTACATATTGGTGCCAATGACATAGGTAGAAAGAGGGATGAGGTCTTGCATCAAGAATTCAGGGAGTTAGGCAGTAGACTGAAAAGCAGGACCTCTCAGGTTGTAATCTCTGGATTACTCCCAGTGCAACATGCTAGCGAGCAAAGAAATAGGAGAATAGCGCAGATGAATAAATGGTTTAAGAGTTGGTGCAGGAGGGAGGGTTTTAGATTCCTGGATCACTGGGACCGTTTCTGGGGAAGGTGGGACCTGTACAAGTGGGACGGTCTACATCTGAACCAGAGCGGGACTAACATCCTTGTGGGTGGGTTTGCTACTGCTGTTGGGAGGAGTTTAAACTAATTTGGCAGGGGGAGGGGACACAGAATGTTAGCAGAATAGAGACACATCATAATACAGTAAAACAATCAAGTTAGAGGGAATACAGCTGCATTAAGTTTCAAGGGAGTAAGGCAGGGCTGAATGGCCTCTACTTTAATGCCAGGAGTATTATAGGTAAAAGGGATGAGTTAAGAGTGAGGATTGACACGTGGAATTATGGTATAGTAGCCATCACAGAGATGTGGTTGAGGGAGGGGCAGGATTGGCAGCTCAACATTCCAAGATATAGAATCTTCAGGTGAGACAGGGGAGGGGGTAAAAGAGAAGGAGGCATTACATTACTAGTTAAGGAGTCAGTTACTGCAATAAGGAGAGATGATATCTTGGAGAGGGCATTGAATGAAGCTTTGTGGGTAGAGCTTAGGAATAAAAAAGGGGCAACCACATTGTTAGGTGTTTAGTACAGACCCACAGATAGTCAGTGGGAAATTGAGGAGCAAATATGTGCACAATTTGCGGAGGTGTGTAAAAACAATAACAATAGGGTAATTAGATTAGGTGATTTCAACTTTCCCAACATTAATTGGGATAGACATAGTGTTAAGGGCTTGGATGGAATGGATTTCTTGAAATGTGTACAGGAGAACCTTTTAGGTCAATATGTAGAGGGTCCAACAAGGGACGGCGCAGTGCTGGACCTAATTCTGGGGAATGAAGACGGACAGGTGGCTGAGGTGGTGGTGGGGGAGCATTTTAGTGATAGCAACCACAACACGGTACAGCTTAAGCTTGTTAAGGACAAAGAAATAGACAAGTTGCAAAAACATGTTTTGGATTGAGGGAGAGCGGATTTTAGCAAAATAAGGCGGGACCTGGCCAAGGTAGACTGGGAACAGCTACTTGTGGGGAAATCTACAGAGGAACAGTGGGGGGGCGTTCAGAAAGGAAATGGGGAGGGTACAGGCTCAACATGTTCCCTCTAGGTTGATAGGAAGGAGCAACAAGTCCAGAGAATCATGGATGACCAGAGATATTCAAGATACGATGAGAAGGATAAGAGAGACTTTTAGCAGGTACAAGGGGAGCAAATCAGCAGAGGCATTAGTGGAGTACAGAAAGTGCAGGGTGGAGCTTAAGAAAGCAATTAGGAGAGCAAAGAGGGGATATTAGAAAGCTCTGGCTGGTAAAAGTAGGGAAAATCCCAAGATATTCTATAAATATATCAATGGGAAGAGGATAACCAGAGAAAGAGTAGGGCCCATTAGGGACCAAGGGGGCAATCTATGGGTGGAGCCAGAGGGACATCGCTAGAGTGTTGAACGAATACTTCACATCTGTCTTCAGCTAAGAGAATGAGGATGAAGGTATGGAACTTGAGGAGTGAGACTGCGAGGTTCTTGTGCAAATTGATATCGGGAGTGACAAAGTAGTGGAGGAGTGGGCAGGCTTAAAAGTGGACAAATCTCCAGTTCTGGATGATTTGTGTCCCAGACTGCTGAGGGAGGTAAGGGAGGAGAACGCAGGGGCTCTGACCCAAATTTTTAATTCCTCTCTGGCCATGGGGGAGGTGCCAGAGGACTGGAGAACAGCTAATGTGGTTCCACTATTTAAGAAGGGTTGTAGAGATAAGCCAGGGAACTCCAGACCAGGGAGTCTAATGTCAGTGGTAGGGAAACTATTGGAGAAAATTCTGAAGGGGAGAATCTATCTCCACTTGGAGAGGCAAGGTTTAATCAGGGATAGTCAGCATGGCTTTGTCAGAGGGAGGTCATGCCTAACAAATTTTTTGAGGAGGTGACCAGGTGTGTAGATGAGGGTAGTGCAGTTGATGTAGTTTATATGGATTTCAGCAAAGCCTTTGACAAGATCCCACATGGGAGACTTATAAAGAAGGCAAATGCACATGGGATACATGGTAATTTGATAAGGTGGATTCAAAATTGGCTTAGTTGTAGGAGACAGAGGGTGATGACAGAAGGATGCTTTAGTCACTGGAAGCCAGTGTCCAGTGGTGTACCACAGGGATCTGTGCGGGTCTCCTATTATTCGTCATTTATATAAACAACATAGATGACTATGTGGGGGGTAGGATTAGTAAGTTTGCAGATGACACAAAGATTGGCCGGGTGGTTAACAGTGAGGTTGAGTGTCTTGGGCTACAGGAAGATATAGATGGGATGGTCAAATGGGCAGATAAGTGGCAGATGGAATTTAACCCTGAAAAGTGTGAGGTGATACACGTTGGAAGGAGTAATTTGACAAGGAAGTATTCAATGAACGTCATGACAATAGGAAGTTCCGAGGAACAAAGGGAATTTGGCGTGTGTGTTCATGGATCTCTGAAGGCGGAGGGGCATGTTAGTTGGGTGGTGAAAACAGCATAAGGGACACTTGCCTTTATCAATCGAGGCATAGATTACAAAAGTAGGGAGGTCATTTTGGAGTTGTATAGAACCTTGGTGAGGCCACAACTGGAGTACTGTGTGCAGTTCTGGTCACCACATTATAGGAAGGATGTGATTGCGCTAGAGGGGATGCAGAGGAGATTCACCAGGATGTTGCCTGGGATGAAATATTTAAGTTATGAAGAGAGATTGGATAGACTTGGGTTGTTTTCGTTGGAGCAGAGAAGTCTGAGGGGCGACCTGATTGAGGTGTACAAGATTATGAGGGGCATGGACAGGGCGGATAGGGTGCAGCTGTTCCCCTTAGTTGAAGGGTCAGTCAAGAGGGGACACAAGTTCAAGGTGAGGGGCAGGAGTTTTAGGGGGGATGTGAGGAAAAACTATTTTACCCAAAGGGTGGTGGCAGTCTGGAATGCGCTGCCTGGGAGGGTAGTGGAGGCGGGTTGCCCCAAGTCCTTTACAAAGTACCTGGATGAGAACTTGGCACATCATAACATTCAAGGCTATGGGCCAAGTGCTTGTATATGGGATTAGGTAGGTAAGATCAGGTGTTTCTCACGTGTCGGTGCAGACTCGATGGGCCGAAGGGCCTCTTCTGCTCTGTGTGATTCTGTGATTCTGTGATAATGCCATTGAATGTCAAGGGGAGATAGTTAGATTCTCACTTTATATGAATTTCAGTGCTGGCATGATGCCTGGTATGCAGGCCGTGCTTCCCAACGACTGGCAGATCGTATCAAACAGCACGTACCTTTGGTTGTTCACAACAGGCAAAGTATTGACCAAGCCCAACCTGCTTGCTTGCAAAACTCAAAACATAGTGTTCAACATTCGATGTAATTCCAGAATGAGGCTTCACTTGCTAAACAATCCTGATTGTGCTACAAATTACACTGAAAACCAATGTAAGATTATCAGTTGGGCTCGCAGCGTGACTCACACCTGCCACAAGCCATATAGATTCACACACAGGGTCTAGTCCCTTGCAAACAAAAGAAGAATGTCCACGCATTGTGCCATTTTCAACTAAACAAAAGTTTGGGGGACAGCCATTCCCTGGTTCATTCCTCACGGCAATGCCTTGAGCAATCAAAGTGAACCTGCTTAGCTTAAAGTTGAACAAAGCTTGACAGTTAACTACTCCCTACTGCATTCTCCATGGCAACGCCTCTACCAATCAGAGTCTTGCCAATCAATCAGCACTCTCTTCTCATGCAGTACAAATTTTTGTTCCCTTTACTGTTGGTAATTTTGCAATCTGTCCTGATGAGTGCAAGACCAAAAGCTTAGATAGCGTGTCTCTTTTTTTTCAGCAATACTAACGTTATCTCTTTGACAATCAGTGGATGACTTCAGAGTGGCACTAGCCAAGATAAAGAAGCAGCATACGAAGCTACCACTTCATCTGTGAATGGTGAGGGCACAGCTCGACAAAGAAATGAAAAAGGGAGAAAGAAAAACAGAATTCGTACACTTGATAATCTGAAAGTTGGAGAGTACTACATCGTTGGCAAAAGCAAAAGCTATATCCAAAAGATATATAGCTAACGGCGCAATTAAGAGAGACTTGCCCGTCCAACGTTATGGTTGACGAGCGGGCGAATCGGCCAGGCGGCCTTTCCATTTTTCAGGAAACCTCATCCACGGGCGGGATGAGGTTTCCATGATAAATTAAAATTAAAATAAATTTCTGTGGGCAGCATTTTCATTCCCTACATTTTCATCTGACTGATTATGAAGCTTGGGCACTTTTTTCTTGTTTCTGCGGCCTTTATTTTAGGCTGTTATGGCCTTCCGCTCTCTGAGGCAGCTCTCTGCCTTCAGAGGGCTTTCTGTTAGTTCTCCGCCTACGCTGACTTCAGCACTCGCCCTCCTCCCGCCCCCACCCCAGCGGCGCTGAGCCTTTCAGTGCGTTCTTCACACTGGCTGGCCGTTAATTGGCCAGCAAATATGAATTTGTGGTCTGAGGACGATCACGGTTGGCGGTCCATTCGCCGGCCGATCCCAGACCTGCCGACCACGCCCGCCTGCCGAACTGAAAATTCTGCCCAGTGAGTTCAGTTACTTAACAAACAAGTTCCTGCAAAAGGATTGGAGTAGGTAATACATTAGCCTATGTCAACATCAATAAATAGATTTGTGGCCCCAATCAGCTTGTCTGTTAGGCAAACCTCTCTGTCTTTACAAGTATAGCCCAGACTTGGCAGAATGAATTAAATGGATTCACTGTGACATCAGCACCTCCTCACAAATATGCAAAAAAAGGAATTAATGCAGTGAAGCATAACATTCTGATGATTAAATTGGAGAAAATCCCAGTGATCCATTGTGATTTCCATGGCTATGGTCATTCCTGCATAATCAGAAACAAAAGGATACAGCTACTTTCTTGATAAATGAAATTTGGATGCCTGCTGAGAAGTACTGTAAATAGGGCCACAGTTAGATTTAGTACTGGTGTACGACCTAAAACCTGTATAATTCAATA
Source organism: Cetorhinus maximus (assembly GCF_964194155.1). Taxonomy (NCBI): domain Eukaryota; kingdom Metazoa; phylum Chordata; class Chondrichthyes; order Lamniformes; family Cetorhinidae; genus Cetorhinus; species Cetorhinus maximus. Next base: position 199,027,037 of record NC_135879.1, read on the forward strand.
ATCACTTGATTGCCCCTGTAAATGATTTCACAGCAAGCCAAATGCTAGGCAAAGCAGGCTGCAAGAGGAGCTGCACCATATGCACAAAGAAAAAGAAAAAGGAAGGCCGCAAATGATTGCAGAGAAGAGTCATGAAATAGTAATAAAAATCAAGAAGTATTTGCTAGGTTTCATGCTGGACACAAAATTGACCAAGTGAAAAATGAGGACTTTTTAGCCATGGGACCAATGAGGAGCTAAGGCACAAGAGCCACTTGCTGTACATTTTTCCCCTACACTTTAGCACCCAGCTTAAATGATGGACAACAGTTCAAAGGCTCTAGTTTATAGTACCTTTGGGAAAAAACAAGATCATGTACATTATTCCATGCCTATATATCATGGGGTTATATGTGTCCCACTAGCTTGCAGTTTTGTAAAAATTATTGAGAGGAAGTTGCCTAACTTTAAAGATGTTGGATAACCAATTGCGATGGGTCTTTGCTGAGAAATCACGCCCAGAGCCTGAACATTCCTTACCTTTCATAATTCTTGGCAAATAAAGGGAGGACTTAGAAAAATTAAAGGCAGGTCGCAATGACTAAACCATAGGTTGAATAGCTCAAACAATACTTCCTACATAGAAGGATAGGTGCAGGCTAATCCAGCCTTGCCCTCACTCTGCAGACACAACTGATTTTCCTTTTACCTGTTATGTCCAAGGTGCAGAGGTGAGTTGTAGCACCCCTGGCTGAGACCAGATAACTCAGTACAGGTTGACTACCTTCCTGATCTGCATGGTTAAGTTCAACACAACAATGTATTCATCAATTGAGCCATTGAAAAAGTAGACTGCTGAATCTTTAACTCCATTTTAAGCTGAGCTGATGGTATTCATGGACCACCCAAGCACCACTTGGAATTAGGTCACTTTTTTTTCACAGGGTGCAGGATTCATTGTATTGTCTGTGTTTTACAGCATATTTCAAGGACAGAATTACTTTTAGTAAGAAAAGATTGCTGTCTGAACATTTTTGCCAGCGGGATGTTTGCTGCATTATGCTTGAGGTGTTTAGTTCAAGAGAGCTATCGATATCCATTTTTGAAAAATGAATCATTAATAACTTATCATTTTTCATTATCCATTTTCTATATGCTTTTAGGTATATATCCTCCATGCATTGTCCTTCAATATTGTTTTAATTATTTCACTGTAGGAGCTTATCAAATATATGATTCATTTCCAACATTGCTTTAAAATGGGAGAAAATATTCCATGATTCTGTATTTTGCTCATGCTATATTCTGTAGGATCTAGCATAATGCAACTTATTGGTCAAGCACTCAATTCCTAGAGGAAGAGGGCTACGCATTTAAAATCTGTTTTTTAATTGATGCAAATATTGTGCACTCAGTCTTCAGCTGATGAGCACCTCCAGCTGTTTAGGTGCACCTCCAGGTCTTTATGAATTGTTGGACAAAACAGTGTTCTTTATACTCTGGACTATATGGTATGCTCATCAGGTATAGCTTTAACTGGACTATTTACTCTTCTTATAGGAACACTGTGGAAAATATTGGCAGTTTAAACTTTAGCGACCAGTGTCTTTTAATCAGAGTGCAATAGAAATTTCTGCACTGAACAGTAAGTGTTCCCCTAACAACCAGACTGATGACAAAGAAAAGAAATTCAAACTTAATCAATTGTAGCCATTCCTCAAGTTGCAACCATAACAACAAAACACAAGATCAGTTTTTTTTAGCCCACTTTGTATAATGCCACTTCGCTCTTAGTCACTATTTGTCCCCCGATCACTTTTTTTAATGCTTCAATTGTGTACCTCTAGTCAATCAGTCTTGGAGTAGCTTGGTTTCCATTCCAGTGGGGCAATAAACAACACCATGGAAATCAATGATAGGTATTAGGGCAGCCATTTTTATTCCAATGAAAGTAAGTCCTCTTTATTCCTATTGCTATTTATTCCTCAGAAATAGCAGGCTGCATTTTATTGCTTCTTCAGTTGTCATAGAAAATCGGAGCCATTACAGAGTGGAATTAAACACTAGGATGATGAGCTGAGATCTGAAATTAATATATAAATATGTAGGGTGAATAGGTAAAATCTGAGTGAATTATAAAGAGTTGTTGGGGGTGGGGGGTGGGGGGGTGTTTGTGAGGTCGGTGGTTAAAACAATCTTTTCTGCTCCTCTGATGCTTCCCACCAGTGCATAAGGACACTAACACCATGTACTGAGCCATTCAAATCAGAAGGCTCAGATTCAAATCCTAGCCTGTACTAAGTAAGGGATCTTAGGCAGGGCAGTAACTGAGATTGTATTTATGATCACAGGATCTCCCTACCGCTGAGGGAGAATTCTTGATGTATGATTAAGTGTTCATATTGCTATACACGATTGAACTCAATTGTGATGCACTCCACTGTCAAAGAGTCTGCTGACACTTATTGGATTGAATTTTCACAGCCCTGTGGTAAGGGATTTGAAAGCGGAGAGGACTGGGTGGGTGGGTGATGGCAGCAGCAGAAGCAGTCCTTCATGCTTCCAGAGGCCACCGGTTCCATGGATATGGCCCCCCTGTGGTGGGTTGGAGGCTCCATGTTCCAAGGAGGAGGCAGAAAATGCCCATGAACCAAATGCTGCTGCCAAAAAGATTCCCCTCCCATCTGATGGGGCCTATCGGTTTGACCGCTTTGAAACCTTGATTTAAAAGTTTGACTCCGTGCCTGCCTCCAACATGCCTCAGCAGCGCCCACCTTTCCTGCTAAAGCTGCTGGCCCCTCTGGTTGGACTTGGACCATTGGGAACCCACCTAAAGGCAGCGAGCATGAAAGCTGCCAATTTTGGAGCCCACCTCCCGGAAGATAGCTTGGCTGATGTCCCACTCAGCAAGTGGAGTCTCGGGACCCCATTTGGTCGTGACTTCGGCGTCCTGAAGCCTGAGGGAAAACTGCCCATTCATTCACTGAGACCAGAAAACAACAGCAATCTGCATTGATATGTAACTTTTGGGTAGGTAAATAACCCAAGCCACTTCACAGGAAGGTAATCAGATAAAGTTTGACACCGAGCCAAAGAAGGAGATCTCGTGTCTAAAAGCTTGGTCAAAGTTTTATGGTAAATCTTAAAAGAAGACAGAGAGGTGGAGAGGTTGAGGCAGGGATTCCAACATAGAATATGTTGAATTTGTTGAAGGCTCGCCCACCAATGGTAGAACAAAGAGCAAGGTGACACAACTGAATGGATACATAATGAGAGTGGATTACTTGGGCCAGGGTTCCATGGCCCTAATCGTGATCAAACAGGGTGGAAACATTTCCCCCCTCGACCATTTGCATGAGGACGGGGGTGAGAGCAGACCCCAGAACCAATCCACTCCTATTAAGGAGGCAACTGACAGCATTGTAGGCTCATTCTGAGCCCACCCCAGGTAAGTTTGTTCATTTTCATGGAGATAGTCGGATTTTAGCAGCATTTGGATTTAGCTGCATGAAGGCGTGAACCATAGAAAGGAAGCGGGGGGAGTTTAAAAGGTAATTAAAATAGTTTTGTCTCCTTAACAGTTCATTAAATGCTGTAAGATGAGTTGTATCTGCGTCCATTGAGGCAATTGATGATACTGCTGTGATTGGAAGATGTAGCTTTCCCTTAAATAATGTTCACCAGATTGTTACTTCTGCCAAATTGGCAAACTGTCAACTAAAAAGATCAACGTTGTAAATGTGGAGAAGTCTTCAGATGAGTTAATAAGAAGTTCATCTAATGGATAAAAAGGTAGAGGACATTTCACACTATTGAAAGGATAGCCTAGTATAATAACCAAGTGTAAATGTTTAATCTTTTCCCATTGCTTTTACTTATTAAGTTTGGACATCTGTTGAGATAGCAGTTTTCACTCCCAGGTCAGGTGCACAGAGACAGGAGAATTTTGGGTTCTGCAAATCCGACCTTGAAAAATGGCCACCTGCAGTTGGGATTTTCATTCCAGGGAGTGGGCTGGATTGGATATCTGGCCCACCACCCCCAGAATGAGTACAGAGGCTGCTGGGTGTGGAGGCAGCCTGCTTCTGTGCTCTGGCACTTTAAGTTATTTTTAAAAAGATCAGAACAAAAAAAAGCCCTCCAGCCCTCACCTCTCACACCCCCCACAAACTCACCATGCCCCATCCATGTCAATCTGTGCCACCTCATGCTCCATTGCCCCCCATACCCCTATGCCTTCCAATGGCCCCCACCCACCCCCATGGCCCCTCATATGCACTTTACCCCCTATGCCAACTTAGTGCCAACTGATGCCCCCCACCCACCACCCTTTGGCCTTACCATGTCAACCTCTCAATGTCAACTCACGTAGTATCCTTTGACAACTCTTCAACAGCTTAACAGTTCTTTAACAGCTTTCACAGTTTTGATGGTTCCTTGGCAGCTTGACTGTGCGAAGACAGCTTGACAGTTCTTTGACAGTTCCTTGACAATTTGACAGTTCCTTGACAATTTGACAGTTCCTTGACAGCCTGACTGTTCTAAAACAGCTTGACAGTCCTGTAGAAACATGCTCTGGGAGGCATACAGCCATCTTTTCCTAGGAAACCCCTCCCTAGAATTTATTCCCCTGCGCTAGCCACACTTTGATTGAACAAACTATGTGACCCCTATTCAGTTGAACTGATCTTAAAGTGACAATCATCACAAGTTCTTTGACAGTTCCTTGACAGCTTGACAGTTTCAACCTGTTTATGCATTTTCTATGCACAACCATGGTAAACTTTAACATTCCCAAAGGTTGCCTTACCTCTCCCAAAGGTGTCCCAGGACCCTATCCAAAGGGGTACATTATCTCCCCAAAAGGGGAACCTAGCTATCTAAACAAATCCACCAAGCTGAAACCTCCACTTACCTGGTCTAATCTGCACGCTTTGGGTTTCACATATCTGGCCTAGCAAAATCTCACTTCAGTGAAGGCAGCTGCTAATTTAAACGGTTAGCTGCCTCCGTAAACCACACAAGTATGAACCCAGCCTGAGTTCAGTCCTGCCCCTCGAAAATAGGATGTGCCATGTTAAGGGGCGGGGCTTAGGATTTCTGGCCATTTCCAGCAAATTTGTTATGACGGAGAGCCTGTTGGCGATTTTTATGGGCTCTTGACTACAATCCAACTGCCAAGTGCTTGACATTGTTTACACAGATGGATGAAGAATCTTTTTGTTTAGTCAGAGAGTTTTATGGGCTATTCAACAAGTTCCAACTGTTAAAGGGGTGGTGAGTTCTGTTCATTTTTTTAAAAATACATTCAGGGGATATGGGCTTCACTGTCTGGGCCAGCATTTATTGCCCATCCCTAGTTGCCCTTGAGAAGGTGGTGGTGAGCTGCCTTCTTGAACCGCTGCAGTCCATGTGGTGTAGGTAGATCCACAGTGCTGTTAGGAAGGGAGCTCCAGGATTTTGACCCAGCGACAGTGAAGGAACAACAATATATTTCCAAGTCAGGATGGTGAATGACTTGGAGGGGAATTTCCAGTTGGTGGTGTTCCCATCTATCTGCTGCCCTTGTCCTTATAGGTGGTAGTGGGCATGGCTTTGGTAGGGTACTGTCTAAGGAGCCTTGGTGAATTCTTGCAGTGCATCTTGCAGATGGTACACACTGTTGTTACTGTGCTTCAGTGATGGAGGGAGTGAATGTTTGTGGATGTGGTACTAATCAAGTGGACTGCTTTGTCCTGGATAGTGTCCAGCTTCTTCAGTGTTGTAGGAGCTGCACTCATCCAGGCAAGTGGGGAGTATTCCATCACACTTCAGACTTGTGCCTTGTAGATGGTGGACAAGATTTGGGGAGTCAGGAGGCAAGTTATTCATCGCACGATTCCTAGCCTCTGACCTGCCCTTGTAGCCACAGTATTTATATGGCTAGTCCAGTTCCGTTTCTGGTCAATGTTAACCCCCAGGATGGTGGTAGTGGGGGATTCAGTGATGGTAATGCCATTGAACATCATGGGGAGATGGTTGGATTCTCTCTTGTTGGACATGGTCATTGCCTGACACTTGTGTGGCACGAATGTTACGTGCCACTTGTCAGCCCAAGTCTGGATATTGTCCAGGTCTTGCTGCATTTGGACATGGACTGCTTCAGTATCTCAGGAGTCATGAATGGTGCTGAACGTTGTGCAATCATCAGCGAATATCCCCACTTCTGACCTTATGATGGAAGGAAGGTCATTGATGAAGCAGCTGAAGATGGTTAGACCTAGGACATTACCCCTGAGAAACTCCTGCAGTGATGTCCTGGAGCTGAGATTATTGACCTCCAACAACCACAACCATCTTCCTTTGTGCTAGGTGTGACTCCAACCAGCGGAGAGTTTTCCACCTGATTCCCATTGGCTCCAGTTTTACCAGGGCTCTTTGATGTCACACTCAGTCAAATGCTGCATTGATGTCAAGGGCAGTCACTCTCACTTCACCTCGGGAGTTCAGCCCTTTTGTCCATGTTTGAACCAAGGCTGTAATGAGGTCAGGAGCTGAGTGGCCCTGGTGGAACCCAAACTGGACATCAGTGAGCAGGTTATTGCAAGGCAAGTGACGCTCGATAGTACTGTTGCACTGTTGATGACCCCTTCCATTACGTTACTGATGATGGAGAGTAGACTGATGGGGCGGTAATTGGCCAGGTTGGATTTGTCCTGCTTTTTGTGTACAGGCCATAGCTAGGCAATTTTCCACATAGCTGGGTAGATGCCAGTGCTGTAGCTGTACTGGAACAGCTTGTGTGGGGGCGCGGCAAGTTCTGGAGCACGTCTTCAGTACTATTGCCGGAATGTCGTCAGGACCCATAGCCTTTGCAGTATCCAGTGCCTCTAGCCTTTTCTTGATATCACGTGGAGCAAATTGAATTGGTTGAAGACTGGCATCTGTGATGCTGGGGACCTCCAGAGGAGGCCGCAATGGATCATCCACACAGAACTTCTGGCTGAAGATTGTTGCAAATGCTTCGGCCTTATCTTTTGCACTGCTGTGCTAGGCTCCTATATCATTGAGGATGGGGATATTTGTGGAGCCTCCTCCTCCCGTGAGTTGTTTAATTGTCCGCTCCCATTCACGACTGGATGTTGCAGGACTGCAGATCATTGGCTGTGGGATCGCTTAGCTCTGTCTATCACTTGCTGCTTATGCTTTTTGACACGCAAATAGCCCTGTTTTTTAGGTTCACCAGGTCGACACCTCATTTTTATGTATGCCTGGTGCTGGTCCTGGCATTCCCTTCTGCATTCTCCATTGATCCAGGGTTGATCCCCTGGCTTGATGGTAATGGTAGAATGGGGGATATGCCGGGTCACGAGGTTACACATTGTGTTCGAGTACAATGCTGCTGCTGCTGATGGCCCACAGCGGCTCATGGATGCCCAGCCTTGAGTTGTTAGATCTGTTTGAAATCTATCCCATTTAGCACGGTGGTAGTGTCTCACAACATGACAGGGGGTACCCTCAATGTGAAGGCGGGACCACGACTCCACAATGACTGTGCGTTGGTCATGCCTACCGATACTGTCATGGACAGATGCATCTGCAGCAGGCAGGTTGCTGAGGATGAGGTCAAGTATGTTTTTCCTTCTTGTTGGCTCCCTCACCACCTGCCGCAGACCCAGTCTAGCAGCTATGTCATTTAGGACTCAGCCAGCTTGGTCAGTAGTGGTGCTACCGAGCCACTCTTGGCGATAGACTTTGAAGTCCCCCACCCAGAGAACATTCTGTGCCCTTGCCACCCTCAGTGCTTCCTCCAAGTGATGTTCAACATGGAGGAGCACTGATTCATCAGCTGTGGGAGGGAGGTATGTGGTAATCAGCAGAAGGTGTCCTTGCCCATGTTTGAATTGATGCCTTGAGACTTCATGGGGTCCAGAGGCGATGTTGAGAACTCCCAGGGCAATTGTATATTCTGATTGCATCAGAAGCACTGGGCTGAGGGTTTTGGGGAATGGAGTTGAGTCATTTAACCTGTCTGATCTGGACTCAGACGGCTTCCATTTCCACCTCAGGTGAGAGGCATTAGGGTGTGAGGGTAACAGTGTGAGAGGGGAAGAGAGAGGAGGAAGCTTAAAGCAGTCAGAAGGTTCAACTGTATATAGATGAGCCACTGATTGTATCAGGAGTCTGAGGCTTTTGGAAATCGAGGCAGGCCTAACATGCCCACACTTGACTCAGCCTCCTCCAGGCCACTTAGGGATGGACCCCGGAAAATCCCACCTAACACAGCCTTGAGACAGAAGTGAGATCACAACTGTGGGATTAAACCTGTCTCCTGATTCCTGTGTCTGACATGAAAATCCAGCTGGAAAAACTCAGCAGGTCTGTCAGCATCTGCGGAGAGGAACACAGTTAACGTTTCGAGTCCGAATGATTCTTCATTAGAACTAAGGAAAAATAGAAAAGAGGTGAAATATAAACTTGTTTAGGGGTGGTGGGGGGGGAACAAGTAGAGCTGGATAGAGGGCCAGTGATAGGTGGAGGTAGCCAAAAGATGTCATAGACAAAAGAACAAAGAGGTGTTGGCGGTGGTGATATTAGCTAAGAAATGTGCTAATAGGGACATTAAGGGTGGAAAGCAGGACGAACAAGGGACAGATAGCCCTAGTGGGGGAGGGGTGGGGTGGAATCGAAATAGGCTAAAAGGTAGAAATAAAACAGTGGATGGAAATACATTTAAAAATAATGGAAATAGGTGGGAAAAATATATATAAATTATTGGAAAAATTTTTCATGATTAAATAAGGCTTGGGAATTTAGAATGTATTGTAGGACTGAAGTGCACAACTCTGAAGGCTGTGTATCGTTGCTTGAATGGTTGAAAATCCTGTGGAAAACAGTGACCAGTATAATGTTGTTTAGTTAATGATAAAGCAAACTGTTGAGCTCTAAGTGAGATCAGGCTCATTCCAGTAGGGAACTGAATAGTTGCTGAGAATATTTTTAATTGCAGAATATGGTACCCTAATTTATGTATTCACACATTCATTATCCTTGGTGGAATTCAACGGATTAGGCTCTAAAAGGGAATTAAACCCCCCAAGGTGCAGTGAGCTTAGTGAACATACTCTGTATGCAATGGTATGCCAGGTCATGCATTTAACTGTTCTTAGATATGCACCGTTAAGTCTTGGGGGAATAAATTTCAAGGGTTTTTTTTTGCTTAATTGTAGGGTGCGTGTGTTATAATATGAGATCCAAGCTAAAAGTGGCTTTTCTAGTATGGCTTTCATTTTTTTGGCACTTTATGTTTTAAGTTAGTTTTACTCATGAAAAACAAATAACAGTAGCATTTTAAAACAAACTGTCACTTTATTTTTTCATTCAAGTTATGAGTTTTCTCTTAGTGTTATCGCAGAATGTTGGCTGCCCCACTGTGCCTGCATACTAACGCGTACCTGAGCACCGTTAAATGAGGGCACATATCTTATCTCCATTTTATCAATTCTGCTTGGAATTTTCCTCTCCTTTCTCCAAAGCTGTAAATATGTCATTCCCACATTTTCTCCTCTCAAGGTCTCTGTGTTGAAATCAGGATTGATCACCGTTTCGTGCTGTAACTTAGTCTTTCATGATAACCGCAAAATTGTGGAACTTCTTACTCTGCCCCCACATTATAACTTCTCATAAAATGTCTTAATTTGAATGAAAATCTGCAAAATAGTTCTCAGGGTGACACTAACAAAGGGAACAGTACAGTTGAGCAACACAATTCTCTTGAGAAGAACAATTAGATTTCTTGTGTACTGAATCCAGTTAAAAGAAAGAAAAAAAAAGAACAACTTGCATTTAAAGAGTGCTTCCTCAGCTACTGGATGTCTCAAAACATTTTATAACCAATGAAATACCTTTGAAGAGAAGTCACTGTTGTAATGTGGGAAATGCAACCAATTTGCACTTAGAACATTCCCACAAACATAATGATCAGTTAATCCATTTTTTGTGATGTTGATTTGACTGATAAATGTTAGCCAGAACACTGGGAATAACTCCCCTGTTCTTCTTTGAAATAGTGCCATGGGATATTTAACGTATTCCTGAAAGGGCTGATAGGATCTTGGGGTTTGTAACATCTCAACTGAAAGACGGCACCTCCAGCAGTGCAGCACTCTCATACTTGTACTGGAGTGCTGGCCTTGATTTTTGTGCTCAAGTTCTGAAGCAGAACTTGAACCAGGATCCTGGTGACTCGGAGCCAAGTGTGCTACCAACTGAATCACAAAAATAAATATAATTCAAACCTGTGTAATCAGAAGTTCTTCTTTGGAGCCTTGCTTTGGATATAATTTTATTTTGTAAATATAGGTTTCCACTTTGGCAAATGGCAACCAAGGATTTTTATGTTTATTAAAATGAATGAGAGGAGAAACCATAGGCTGTGGCAGGCACCAGTGTAAAACTCTCCCCATAAACTCCCAGCTTCCTCTCGTTTTGGTTTGGTTACTCTGCAGCTAAGAGGGTGGATGGACTATGCATTAGCAAACCATTGCCAATTCCTTCATAGTTCCAAGCACACTGAAAGATGACTTTTCTTTTTCTACTGACATTCATGCGGTCATTATTACTTCAACTTGGTATGTTTCTGTGTAAGCCTGGATCAAAAAACAATGATAATTAAAGGAATATTTTGAACTTCCGAAGAAAGATTTTTTCATGAACTGTGCCAATACTGGCTAAAAATTTCACTTATTTTGCATTTACTCCTTCTTGTTTTTTTTCCCCAAACTAGATCCTCCGGTGACACCAACTGTGCTATGCAGATCAAACGCTTACCCAGAGACATTCTACTGCACATGGCAGCTGTCAAGCCCAACTTACATCCCAACAGAATTTGACATCTCTGTAAGGTCCGTTCTGGCTTAGCTGCCCTGCTTACTTACCTCTGGTGTATTTTTCTTAATTGTTGTTAAATTTGAGGCTAAGTTGATTAACTTCTCCAAAAAGGGTAGATACCTGGTTACGAACTAGATTGGAGGTACAGGCTGAGATGATTAAATACTTCATGGTACACAGTGCTGCAGAAGCGGTGAGGAGAATGTTGGCTAGAGGAGGATAGATGAGGCTTGGCTGAGAGCCAAGAACTCAATTAGAGTACTGGAACACCTGAGCCCCAGGGGAAACATTGCTTGATTGACATCTCTAGCTCTCCGATCTTTTCTGTCAATTGCCAATGTTTATTTACACAAAATAAAGGGGTTTCAAGCTTGAAGTTTCAGCTGTTGATATTTTAAAGGATCTGGATGATTGGCAATTCTATTGGCCCTGTAGTAAAAAGGAGTCTTTTTTTAAGAAAGTAGAAATTTATCAGTGAATGACTTTTTTTAAAGCTGTTTTTACACATCCTATGGTTACTATAGCATTCACTGGTTCTATACAGTGTATAGTGGGTGAATGGGCATGGAAGGGCCATAGATTGGCATGGTGGGCATGAGGGGCCATAGGAGGTGAGTGAGAGGCATTCCTTTGCATGGTGGGCATAAGGAGGATCTTTTAAACTTACCTTTCAAAAGGTTCCCTCATGCAGACAATGGTTTACAACACCTCAGAGGTGCCGTGAATCATGACTCTTTGAAAAGCTGGCCTGACTCCATGAAAATAGGTCACCACAATGGAGCCAGCCAGGTCTGGAGTGCAGGATGCAGACCCATGCCCTGAACAAGCCTGCACCCTTCAAAGGCAACCTGAAATTCAGAAACTATGGGATTGGGGTTGAAAATCCCAGAACTGGATCCAAACCCCCATTTTCACCCTTGCACGGAGTCTCCCCGACTCCATGAGAATCCAGTCCATTGTGTCCTCAAAATTATGCTAATTTTGAGAAGTCATTTTCCGCTGATGTTTCTGCTAAAATTCATATGCAGATCAAGAAACATAAAACTTGCTTCGAACAAACACTATTTGGCAGTGTTTTTAAAATGCAACTTTTTAAAAAATGTTTTGTTTTTTTAAAAAGTGTCATTGATATATTTAAGAGTGGGAACCAGGTGCTGTTTAATGAATATAGCTGAAAATGGGATTAATTGAAAAAAATAAACATTTTAATCAGAGTGTCTGGTCTCACACCAGTGAGTAACCCAATTTTAAACAGCTGAAAATTACTTTCAAAAGACTATGCAGAACAATTTGCTCATTATATTGGTTCACAAAACTATTTTTTAAAGTAAATTAAGAAGAATTAAATTCAAAAGATTTTAAAACATGCGTAGTTAGTGTCATGCACACCGAAGATGGAGTTTAAGAGCCTCCTCAAAAGTCTAAAAACAGACAAGCTTAGCGGAAACTCCCAATGGTGATTAATTCAATCTCAGGGTGTAACCATTTTAGAGGGCTGGGCATGTTTCTAGCGCAATGTTCTTTAAACTAGCGCAAAAGATTGCAGAAACTCAATTTACACTGAACGTAATTTGTGTTTAAAAATTTGCGATCTTTTCTGCTATCTTAGTCACTTTTAGGTAAATTGCACTGAAATGAATCGATGCAACTGTCGGGAAACTACAGGCCAATTGGCTTAAACTATACAGATAATCTTACGGCAGGATCTGAAACACTGATTCTTGAACGATAAGTCTCTACAAAAGCTGATTAAAAGGTTTTCCGAAAGAATAAAGAATATCCAAAGGGCAATGGAAAACCTGGGCCACTAAAATGCTGCTAACTTGAAACTATAGCTCACCTATTGGCTCAGCTTTTAAGCACATAACCCATTGTGGGGCTGAGCTATGTAAACCAGGAAGGTCATAGTTTTGATCAATGTTAGTCTAATCTCAACTGAGGTGGCAGGACATGCAGTATGGTTGGCCTCAGCGCCCCAAACAAGGAGAGCATCAGCCAAGATTTTCGGTCTGGATCACAATTCAGTAATACCTACTGGAATATATGTGTATGTAGATGTTTGATGAGGAAAGGATTAGGTTTAGGGTGATGCTGCCAGAAGTCTGCAATTACCGTGCATAATATGAAGAACGGTCAGATTGGTGAGATACAAAAACCAGCCTGAGGCTTCTTCTTTAGTTTTTACAATATCCCCACAGTTTCTCCAAACAGCTGAAAGCATCAGCATCAGCACCCTCATTTCAGGGTAAAGGCTGCACTCAATCTTTTCTATAGGGCTCCCACCCCTTAAATTCACCTAAGCTATATGCACAGGAAAAGCTTACCCAGAGATCTTGATCTATGGTGCAGTTACCTGGGAGTACGCAATTCTGCAAGGTAGCAGATCTCAAAGAGCTCCAGCTTTCCATAAAAGAGGAAATGGCAAAAGATTAAAATATGTTTTCACAATAAGCAGACATGTGGACACCAGTGCTCTTACCAACAATACGAGAGTCAGTGAGGGGCTCTTCTTAATTCAAGTTAACTATTGAATTAACCAAATATGCTGACAGCTCCCATTGTCTGTAAAGGCACCACACTGTCATCAGAGCCTCGTACAAGTGGACATAAAATCACACCTTGGGGTAGAGATCGCTTAAACTCTAAGGAATGGTTTGTGCTGGTAAAAGTTGCTGTCACGTGCTTTTTTTCAAATGTGTATTAAGAAGTATGTGGTACCTAAGAGGTTAATATACTTTGCGGTTCCTTTGCCACGGTAATAATCACCTTCCTGCCTTGCTGGCACTCACCGGCTTTGCTTCATCAATATTTCTCAAATGTAACTCTGCTTAATGATGCTGTCAGCTCCTATACTAATGGAAAGTAATGCAGCCCAGTATCCCCATATGTAGTACAACCGCTGTCTGACGAGACATTCTGAGTGTGCTGTCTGCTAGATGATCATTAGCCTGTGGGTTCCTGAATTTGAATCATACATATAAAATGTTAATTTCCGTTTGAAGCCAATCTGGTGCCAAGAATCTAAATGCATTTCAATGCAAATTACTGTATCAAGGTCATTCTTTAGCAATACTGATATCCATATTACATTCAAAAGAGACCACAGAAAGCTACATGAAACTGCAGCTCTTAGCTTTCCTTTATTTTGCATTTTTTTGAGAGCTAAAGGAGTCTAACATTAGTTTTAAGAAACTATATTAATGATTCAATGATATACACCAGATATGATAAGAAGTCAAAACTGCAAGCGGGAAATTTAAAGTAAAGATAGAAAAGCTTTGCAATGGGATTGTTTAATTATTATTTTGTCACCAGCTGTGTGTCTGACATCCATGGAAACTATTAATCATATGAAAGAGCTTCCAAATCCAATTATTGTTAAATACACAAAGGGGTCATTTCTATTCACCTTGTGTGAAAGGCATAATCTTTCCCCTTGCACTTGGGTCTGATTTGACAAGAGCCAAGTACTCCCAAGTAGTACAAGAGAGTGCTACTACAGCTTAACTACCTAAAACCAAACATCTACCAGAGCATTGTTAGGCATCTTCAACTGGGATCACACTGCTTGTTTGGGCATTGATTTGTGGAGATATCCAGGGATGAGTGGAAAGAATCCTAACTCCAAATGGCAGGTTTATCTGTTCAGGTTCTGTGAACAAGCCAGCTTCCCTGGGCAGTTATTAACAGCCTCCTGGAGAATTACTTGTCTGGTTCAGGCATTCGATTACCAACTTTGACCTGGAGGATTAACTCAGTTCTAGTGACCCATTGCCAGACATCTCATCCTGATACCAATTTGAAGACCATGGGTGGAATCTAGTGAAGCCACTTGGAGTGGAAAACGAAGGAAGGAGATCAGGTCAAGGCAGCCCTAAAAAGGGTAGTGGGGATAAAGAGGGAGGGAGCTGGATGACAGGGAAAGTTAATCTCTACCAAAGGCAGCTCAAACATGACGGAGGGGAGATCAAGGGTGATTGAGGGCAGGTCAATGGTGAGATCAGGAGAGCTGAAGGCAACTGAAGACAGTTCTAGTGTATTAGAGGGAAGGTTGAGGATGACGGTTGGCAGGTCAAGGGTGCTGCAGGGGTAGCTTCAGGGTGACAGGCGGGCAGTTCAATGATGATGGGGGGTGGGAGAGGCAGGTCTAGGTTGACAGACAGTTGATCAAGGGTAATGATGGGTGGCTCAAAGGTCACAGTAAGCAGGGCCAAGAGTGTTGGAGGGTAGGTCAGAGATGACTGAGAGAGGGTGCAGGGTGATGGCTTGCAGCTCTCCAGGGTCGGAGCGGGAGTGTACAGGGACAAAGCTTCGACAACTGGAACAGATGGCCGAAGACAAAGTCGAGGAGGGAGTTGGCCAAGGTGCGGTCAATGCACAGTCATCAATTCAGGAAGGAGGGCTGACCAGGTCTTTGCTGACATTCTGTCTGCACTTCACTTCAGGCAGACAGAATGGACCTCGTGCACCCAGTGCTTTTTGATGCTGTGGCACAGGAGGGAAGGCAGAGGATGGCCCAGGGCCAGGCACAGAAATGGCTGGAAGGACAACAAGGGAGGCAGCAGAAGATCAGGTAGCTCAGGATGTTGGCAACCAGGGGCCAGTGAGACGCCGAGCAATGGCACCCAACCGAACATACTGCGCATGCGGAGACAGCTGAAAACGCCAGAGAGGCAATGTTCAAGATGCCTGAAGATGTCCTGGCAACTGGTCGCTCACCTATGTCAGCTCCTGCAGGAAAACCTATACCAGTAACCTTAAAAGTCGCTGCAGCCTTAACCTATATGCCACTGGGTCATCCCAGGTCATCAATGCCATGTTCAAAAGGACCAATTAATTTGTGTGATTCACCACAGACCCTGATAGCCAGGCAGCCAAAACTGCTGGATTCAGCTCCAAAGCTAGATTTTCACAGGTACAAGGAACATTGCACATACATGACACTCAGAGCTTCATGGGAAGAGCCAGCAGCATTCATAAACTGAAAGAGGTTTCATTCCATGAATGTGCAGCTGGTTAGTGACCACTGATTCTGAATCCTACAGGTGGGCTCACTTCCCGGACAGCTCACCCGAATCATATTCTCGGTCACTCTCAGTAGCCACAGCTTTTTGTCCTCTCCACACAACTGCTGGGGTGGCTCCTGGGGGACAGAGCTGGCTCATGATACCTGTGGGGAATTACCCACAAAGCCCAGCACAGGAGAGGGACAATGCCCCCCATGCCTCAACAAGGGCAACAATAGAACAGACCATTGTACTGCTGAAGATGGTGTTCTGTTGCCTGGACCACTTAGGCGGGGCACTGCAGTGTTTTCCACAGAGAATCTCACAGGTCATTGTGATCTGCTGTGCCCTACACAACCTTGTGCAGCAAGAGCTGAGGAATTTCCAGCCGGGGAGATGGAACAGTCAGGTTTATCACCAGATGAGGATGAAGACCCTTGGGGTGATGCATGGTCTAGTTGCAGATTCCAGGACGATGGAGCAATGCAGCAGACCAATGAGACACTCATTGCTTCCCAATTTCAGCCAGAGTGAGGCCCCTGCAAGATCTCTTGATTTCCACCTCAAGAAATGTTCCTTTGAAGCTGACGCCACAACCGGCACACTCCCTCCAGACCAAATTACAGGCCCACAATCTCTGGCACCTAGAAGGGAAAAGACTTCAGGCCCTTGGCATGACTGAACCCATATATATGGTCTTGTCAAAGTCTCACATGCTCCTGGCTTGGAAGGAAGTCACACATGAGTCAGTCACATATGCTCCAAACTTGGCAAGGCCTGGCTATGAACTCAATGCGTTCACCTGAAAAATAGGGATTGTCTCAACTGTTGAGTCAACAGCTTCTGAACGTTGATAAGAGGATGAGCAACATAATCTGGCTTGCCAGCAAGATCCAATCCCTTGACCTAAGAAAAGTTGACAAACATCGAAACCACCATATGTAAAGAAACTCAGATTTGGCACTATCTCTGAAGGAAATAAATAATGTGCCCATGACCCCACAAATCAGCCACCATTGAGTTTCAATGAAGCACCAAGCCCTTAAAAGCCCTGAAGAAAAGCTCTGAAGAAGGGTCATATGGACTCGAAACGTTAACTCTGTTTCTGTCTCCACAGATGCTGCCAGACCTGTTGAGGTTTTCCAGCATTTTCTGTTTTTGTTTCAGGTTTCCAGCATCCGCAGTATTTTGCTTTTATCTTAAAGTCTTTGTCTGGTTTCAAAACTGCCAACACTTTTTATTCATTCATGGGATGTGGGCTTCGCTGGCTAGGCCTGCATTTATTATCCATTCCCAATTGCCCTTAAGAAGGTGAAGGTGAGCCACATCCTTGAACCTCTGCAGTCCATGTGGTGTAGGTACACCCACAGTGCTGTTAGGGAGGGGGTTCCAGGATTTTGATACAGCGACAGTGAAGGAATGGGAATATAGTTTCAGATCAGGATGGTGTGGGGTTTGGAGGGGAGTTACAGGTGGTGGTGTTCATATGCATTTGCTGCCCTTGTCCTTCTAGGTGGTAGAGGTTCCCTGTTTAGATGGTGCCTTTGAAGGAGCCTTGGTGAGTTGCTGCAGTGCATCTTGTAGATGGTACACACTGCTGCTACTGTCTGTCGCTGGTGGAGCGAGTCAAAGTTGAAGGTGGTGGAATAGGGTGCCAATCAAGTGGGCTGCTTTGTCCTGGGATGTGTTGAACTTCTTGAGTGTTGTTGGAGCTGCACTCATCCAGATAAGTGGGGAGTATTCCATCACACTCCTGACTTGTGCCTTGTAGACGGTGGACAGGGTTTGGGGAGTCAGGAGGTGAGTTACTCGCTGCAGAATTCCCAACCTCTGACCTGCTCTTGTAGCCACAGTATTTATATGGCTGGTCCAATTCAGTTTTTAGTCAATGGTAACTCCCAGGATGTTGATTGGGGGGATTTAGCAATGCTAATGATATTGAATGTCAAGGGGAGATGCTTAGATTCTCTCTTGTTTAAGATGGTTATTGCCTGGCACTTATTTGGTGCAAATGTTACTTACCACTTATCAGCACATGCTGTCATTGGGTCAAAATCCTGGAATTTCTTAACAGCACTGTGGGTGTACATGCACCACATGGACTGCAGCGGTTTAAGTATGCAGCTCAACAGCACCTTTTCAGGGGCAATTAGTAATGGGCAATAAATGCTGGCCTAGCGAGCAATGTCCACACCCCGTGAAAGAATAAAAGAAAATCTACAACCAGTAGCCACTGAGCGTTCTGCTGGACCTGGCTCTCCATGGCAGTTGCCAACCTCTCCGTGGAGGAAGCCATGCACTCACATGCAGAAGCCATGACAGAACTCATGAGTTGGAAGGACTCCACCATTCCCGCAAGGCTGCACATAGCCTCTGGCATCTCTGCCAGATGTTCCCCCGCCTGTCTCTGCATCTCCAGCAGGTTTCTTGTGGCTGTGCCCAGAGGCATATCATCAGCATGGGGTTCAGCATGGGTCTAGTCTCCAGCAGTCCTTCAACTGTCAGGGCCCTTGACTGTCGTGTCACCCATCAGCTGCGGCGATATGTCTGTGATGTCTTCACCAGATTGTAACCCCGAGCCTAACTGCGAGTGCATTCCCACCGAGCTGACTGTCTCTGCACTGGTGGAGGGTGCAGAGGGTGTGTCAGTGCGTCTTCTGAGGTTGTGTCTCATCATTCTCAGAGGTGGAGTTCTGGCCTGCAGCAGGCTGTGGGTGACGTGACTTCTGACTGCAAAGACCTGTAGCAGAGAACACAAACAGTTTGGTTATGCACAATCCCTTTCCTAGAGCAGTGCCATGTGTGTCAACTATATGCACAGTTCTCAACATCAAGTTGTAGATATCCTCACTCTGCTTTATTCACTTTGCAGCCTTGACATCCACCTTGCTCCTCGGCAAATTCCTCCTCTGCAGAGGTCAGGGACACCTTAATTCTTTCATGGGATGTGGGTGTTTCTGGCAAGGCCAGAATTTGTTGCCCATCCCTAATTGCCCTTGCTAGGTCATTTCAGAGTGGGTCTGGAGTCAGACCAGGTAGGGATGGCAGATTGTCAGATTTCCTTCCCTGAAGGGCATTAGTGAACCAGTTGGGTTTTTTATGACAATCAGTGATAGTTTCATGATCACCATTACTGAGACTAGGGCCAGGATTTTCCCATCGGCAAGCAGGGGGCAGGGCCCGCTCGCCGATGCATAAAGTGACACGCGGTGACTTCGGGCGGAGCTCCCAACGTCACTGCACCCCATTTAAATTTTCAGGTAGGCGGGGGCTCAGCAAAATCACACCTGTCAATGGCCAATTGAGGCCATTGACAGAGTCATTAAAGTAATTAATGGACCTGCCCGTCCTTAAGGTTGGCGGGCAGGCCGGGAGCCCTGGTGGGCATTAGAAAAAGCATGAAACCTCATCCACCAGCGGGAAGAGGTTTCATGTATGTTTTTAAAAAGGTAATTAAAGTGTTTTTAAAAGTTATGGACATGTCCCAACTCATGTGACAGTGTCACATGAGGGGACATGTCAGGGATTTTATTTTTCTATTTTTGATATTTTTTACAGTAGAGGTGATCTCCCTGAAGCAGCACTTAGCCTCAGGGAGATGAGTGCACTCTTTCGTGCACATGGGCGAAAGAGCGCACTCTTGGATTTAGGGATTCCTCCCCCGCCCGCATAGGGAGCGCATAGCGCTTCTGTGGGGACATCACGCTGGGTAGGCCTTAATTGACCCACCCATGTAAAATTGCGGCCCCCTCCCCCACTCTCCAACTTCCCCCCCGATGGGGGGAAAATTCTGCCCTAGCTTTATATTCCAGATTTTTATTAACTGAATTCAAATTCCACCAGCTGCCATGGAATTGAACCCATGTCTCCAGAGCATTAGCCTGGATTACCATCTTCCCATAGAAGCACACCAGTCTTGGAGCATTCCCTGCCGTTATGTGTTCTTTTGTCTTGCAGGCAGGCAGAAGGATTGAGTATCATCTCAATGGACAAAAAACCCCTTTAAGAGCATGTAGGCCTATGGCAACTAATTTCACCACCCCAGTTAAGCATTTTGCCTGCACACTGTCCTGGAGCTGGTAAAACTTTCAAGGTGTGAACTGGCCTCACACATTCAGTCCGCATATTACATCTGGTAATGAGACCTAGAACCAAAACTCCTGCCTCTCCACTCACATATTTACAATGCTGATGCCATCGTGAGTGCCACGCTCCAGTGACTACATTGTGCCACTTACCCTTATGGAGCACAGGAGGTCATTAACATTTTTGGGACATGAGTTTCACTAACCTCCGCTGTAATCTGCATCCAGGCTGCCTTGGTCAGGCAGGAGGGTCTCCTGCTGCCATCACTGGAAAACAGGACCTCCTGCCATTCCCTGATGGCCTGGAGGAGAATCTGCCGGGAGGCATCGCTAAACCGTGGGGCCACTCGTTCTCCGCGCTGAGCCGTGTGTCCACTTTTCAATGGGGTGACGCAGCTGATTGGGATCTACAGGTGGGGACAGGGTAACAGCAGCTTCAGGGATCCAAGTGTGGCAGATGGGGTGGTGGTGGCTGCACCTTCAGTTTAAAATCCTCCTCTCAGGTGGGCAGAATGAGGCTGCTGGCTTGCAGTGGATGCCTGTCCGGGTGCTGTTTAAGTATGGGGCCCAGACCTTTTACCCTGTGAGGTCCTGGTTAGTTCCACCGCACAATTGGATGGGCCCTTAGACTGTGGAAAACTAATTGGCTGGCTGCCATTTGATTGCGCACAGCCACCTATCGGGACAGGTGCCACTTCATCAAGATTGCGTCCCACATGTTCCCCTTTTCCACCCCGATAGATTAGGCAGTTCGTCTTTGGTCTGTAAAGAACTGACAAGGAGCTCTGTCTTAGCCCTCATTAGGCAGATAGTGGGTACAGAAGCGGTATGGTGAGTGGTAATATTCAGCAGCCTCTTTAACACAGCAAGGACATATACCATACCAAGTGGTTCAACAGCATTAAGAGCAACATGATTCTGGTTACATAAGCATATGTTCATATTTCCATGTGACAGCTGTGATCACTTGCTCAAACTAAAGCTATTCAATGAAGAGTGCAGGAAGACATGCCAGGAGCAGCACCAGGCATACCTAAAAATGAGGTGAAGCAATAACACACTTGCGTGCCAAACAGCATAAGCAGCAAGTGATAGACAGAGCTAAGCAATCCCACAACCAACGGATCAGATCTAACCACTGCAGTTCTGCCACATCCAGTCTGAATGATGGTGGATAACTAAACAACTCACTGGAAGAGAAGGCTCCACTAATATCCCCATCCTCAATGATGGGAGAGCCCAGCACATCAGTGAAAAGATAAGGCTGAAGCATTTGCTACAATCTTCAGCCAGAAGTGCCGAGTGGATGATCCAACGCGGCCTTCCCCAGAGGTCCAGTCACAGATGCCAGTATTTGGCCAATTCGATTCACTCCACATGATATCAAGAAACAGCTGAAGGCACTGGATATTGCAAAGGCTATGGGCCCTGACAATATTCCCGCAATAGTGCTGAAGACTTGTGCTCCAGAACTTGCTGTGCCCCTAGCCAAGCTGTTCCAGTACAGCTACAACACTGGCATCTACCTGGCTATGTGGAAAATTGCACAGGTATGTCCTGTACACAAAAAGCAGGACAAATCCAACCAGGCCAATTACCACCCCATCAGTCTACTCTCGAGCATCAGAAAAGTAATGGAACGGGTCATCAACAGTGCTGTCAAGCGGCACTTGCTTAGCAATAACCTGCTCACTGATGCACAGTTTTGGTTCCACCATTCGGCTCCTGACCTCATTACAGGCTTGGTTCAAACATGGGCAAAAGAGCTGACCTCCTGAGGTGAGATGAGAGTGACTGCCCTTGACATCAAGGCCGCATTTGACCAAGTGTGGAATCAAGGAGTCCTGGCAAAACTGGAGTCGCTGGGAATCGGGGCGAAAGTCCACTAGTTGGAATCATCCTTAGCACAAAGGAAGCTGGTTGTGGTTGTTGGAGGTCAGTCATCGCAGCTCCAGGACATCACTGCAGGAGTTCATCAGGGTAGTGTCCTCGGCCCAACCATCTACAGTTGCTTCATCAATGACCTTCCTTTCATCATAAGGTCAGAATGTTCGCTGATGATTGCACAATATTCAGCAACATTCACGACTCCTGAGATACTGAAACAGTCCATGTCCAAATGCAGCAAGACCTGGACAATATCCAGGCTTGGGCTAACAAGTGGCAAGTAAAAGTCATGCCACACAAGTGTCAGGCAATGACCATCTCCAACAAAAGAGAATCCAACCATCTCCCTTGACATTCAATGGCAGTACCATCACTGAATCCCCCACTATCAACATCATAAGGGTTAGCATTGATCAGGAACTGAACTGGACTACCAATATAAATACTGTGACTACAAGAGCAGGTCAGAGGCTAGGAATCCTGCAATGAGTAACTCACCTCCTGACATCCCAAAGCCTGTCCACCATCTACAAGGCACAATTCAGGAGTGTGATGGAATACTCCCCACTTACCTGGATGAGTGCAGCTCCCACAACACTCAAGAAGCATGACACCATCCAGGACAAAGCAGCCCGCTTGATTGGCACCACATCCACAAACATTAATTCCCTCCACCAACGACGCACAGTAACAGCAGTGTGTACCAGCTACAAGATGCACTGCAGGCACTCACCAAGGTTTGTTTGACAGCACCTTCCAAACCCACGACCACTACCACCGAGAAGGATAAGGGCAGCAGATAGTTGGGAATACCACCACCTGGAAGTTCCCCTCCAAGCCACTCACCACCCCAATTTGGAAATATATCGCCATTCCTTCACTGTCGCTGGGTCAAAATCCTGAAACTCTCTTCTTAACAGCATTGTGGCTGTATCTACACCACATGGACTGCAGCGGTTCAAGAAGGCAGCTCACCACCACCTTCTCAAGGGCAATAAAGCTGGCCTAGCCAGCCACGCCCACATCATGTGAATGGATAAAAAACAAATAGACAACTGGCTTTACCATGGCAGAGAAACCTCAGTATTACAGCTTGCAATGTGCAAACTGCCATGATGTTCTGGATGACCAAGCCCAATACTACATATCTGGTCTTCTCTCTGCCAATGATTTCATCCTGGCCTTTGCTCCAAAGCTTTCCAAAGTGATACACCTGCTATTAGCTTGAGTTGTTCTTCAAGATGTTAAGCAACAAGTTGGTGCACACTGGAGCCTCTTTTCACTGCAACCAGTTCCACTTTTTGCTGCAAAGTCTTTTGATTTTGCACTTGACCTTATGAATAAAACCTAATAATAATAATATAAGGACCACTCCTTAAGCAAATTCTCCTTCCCTAACAACCAAGCTGTGACCTTATAGGCCAGGATTTCCCTGGCGGGGTCTGCTCACCGACATGCAAAATGACGTGGGATGACATCGGGTGAAACTCCCGACGTCACCCCACCTCATTTCAATTTTCAGGTGGGCAGGGGCTCAGCAGAATCAGCTGTGCGCCCGCCGACCTGTCAATGGCCAATTGAGGCAATTGACAAAGTAATTGAAGTACTTAATGGACCTGCCTGTCCAACCTTAAGGTTGGCGGGCAGGCCAAGAGCCCTGGCGGGCTTCAAAAAAAGCATGAAACCTCATCCACGGGTGGGATGAGGTTTCATGTAGGTTTTTAAATTTTTAATACAAGTGTTAATGAAAGTGATGGACATGTCCCAACTCATGGGACAGTGTCACATGAGGGAACATGTCAGGGGAACCTTTTTTTTCTATTGTTAATATTTTTAAATTTGGCACCGATCTCCCTGAGGCAGCACTTAGCCTCAGGGAGATGAGTGCGCTCTTTTGCGCACATGCGCGAAAGAGCACACACTCGGTTTAGGGGTTCTCCCCCCCCCGCCCGCACAGGGAGCGCATAGCGCTTCCTGGCTGATATCACGCTGGGTGGGCCCGCTCCTAAACTTCCCCCAGCGACGGAGGGAAAATTCTGCCCACAATGTAATATCTGGTATTATAGGTTTCCCATGAGTTGAACAAAAATTCTTTGTTACTGCATTTTAATTCCAGGATATAACATTTTGCATATTGTGACTTTCTCAACTTCCTAATGTGGAAGAATAAACATTATTGGACCTTGATTTAAGCTATTAACTGCAGCATGGATTTATTAGAAGTTACAGATAAGCCATGGAAAGAGATAAGGCAGAAACTTGCACTACTTTTACAGAACTTCTAACTTATTCCCTACTTGGTTACAAAGATAAAATAGTGCATCATTTTACTAACTCTACTAATAACACTCAACATAGGCCCACAATCATATTTTAACTCCAATGTGTGGGAATTTATAATTGTCCATCAACTTCCTCAAGATTATCTCTACATAAACTGCAGTACAGTGTTACAGGAAGAACTGACGAGCCAAGAAAGTCAGCCCAAGGTATATTTTCATCTGAGTATAGAGTTGTCAATCAACCATCTGCCTCAGAAACACTGCCCCACTGGCAAAATCTGTTCACATCTTTCATCTATTTCCAGGACAAAGAAAACCCAAATAGTATTTACAAAAGCAAATGTAGCTGTCACTCCATGATGAGGTTCAAAGGTATAATGACATTTCCAGTCATGTGCAAATGATGTGGATTGTACCTAATTCAACAATGGGCCTTCATTAAAAAGCCATCTTGCATAAACAGATATCAAAATGCTGATATTCACTTGCTTATCATTTGAATTGTGACCAAACCCCTATTTGCCACAGCCTTCCTGTTGCGTGCCTAGAAGCACTGAACAATGGAGAATTACTTGAGCTTAAGTCTAAAGTGCTGATAAATTAATTTGTATTATCAGCTTGGCTCACTTGATAGCACAGCTACTTTGGTCAAAAGGTGGAGGGTTCAAGTCCCCCTCCAGGAGTTGAATGCATAATCTAGGTTAGTGCGTCTGAAGTTGAAGCCAATTCTACTGCTCCAGTTTCCCCTACTTGAACTTTATTGGGTTGAAAGATTTAGTACCACACTGAGCAGTGCACATACAGAGCCACCAAGTGTTGCATTTGCACCACTCTTCTGGTATTTGAAGAATAGGTTTTGTTTAATGTGGTGGAAGTTTGTTGCACTATGTTAACAAACATGTTAATGCCTCATATGAATATGGCAGTTAGATTTTAACCCTAATATAGTGAAATTATTTGAAGTTTCTCTCCTAGGCAAATGATAATGTCCTACATAGGATTATTCTTTTCTGACAACATTGCAACTGTTTTTTGCAGGCATGGAGAGAAGGAAATTGAGACCATAAAGGATCCCAACCACAAGAATAGGTGCAACATAAGATTTCTGGAAATGTTTTCTACAAGCAAGTACATGGTGACTGTAACAGCAAGGAATGCACTGGGATCCAACTCTTCAACCATCTCATTTAATGAGAATGCTATAGGTATTGTTTGGCAACTGAAAAAGTTAATTGTGGCTTTAAAGTTAAAGTTAAGGCACTTTTACACTGGCGCTAGTTTGGTTTGGATCACAGGAAAACACATGTCCATATGTGTTAGCTGCCTGCAGTGGATCGCAATGATAAAACCGGTTCCCTTCTCCCCATTATATCATTGTCAACTCAAGAAAATGTTCCATGAGTCTCTCGTCAGCATAATGAAGCCACTATTAGCAAGGTAAAGAAGAGTAGATGACACACATATGCTGCTTTTCAACAATCTGAACTAAACAAATGACAATATAAAAGTACATTAGTGTCATTGTAAGAGCTGTTAGTTGTAGTGTTGTGGGTTCTTAATTCAATCTCGAATCCATGGAGTAGCAAATAAGTGAATTTGGATTAAAAGGATGAAGAAAACACCTGCTCGCTGTACTTGCACATGTGGCCCTCTGCCCATCACTCCCTCATGTCTGGAGAGGACAGCCCCTCTACTCTTTGGATCCCATGCATTTCTCCTAAAATCTGAATACCCCAATACCTCTGCCTGTATCTGAAAGAATATTAAATACACTTGCATTGGTGGAGTAAAAAAAAACACCAAGCACTTGAAAAGCTGAAGAGGAAATTCAAAAGTGCTAGTGTTGCATTTCTATTAGAATCCAGGGACATGGTCCCTTGGGATTGTTCTTACCCTGCTGACCTCTGTGTTAAGCATGCTGTGAATTTTACTGGTACATTGTGCATAAAAATAAGCATTGATTGAGGAATGCAGTTACCTGAATCATACTCTTGATGAACTTACCACATCCTTGAAAATAGCATATTGGTCTTCTAGTATTCAGGCGTCTCACTTAGTATAGTGTACTCCTTATAATTTAGTTAATTTTTCCACTAAAAGGATGGAATTATCCAGTGATTATTGGATGCATTGATTTCAGTGACTTTGGACAAATAAATTGACTATCATTCCTTTGTCTTGGAGTTTCTCAAAGGTTGTCTTGAATTAGTGATCATGTTTTGTTTTGGTTTCCCAACAAACTAGGTTAACATCCATTCTGACATATCAGGCAGGGCTGGGCAGGACAGGAAATTCCCACCCAAAGTCAGTCAACGTTTGGCTGCCTCTCTGAATGTGACATTCCAAATATTCTGCTGCTAATGAAACTGCAAATGATAGTCGCTTGGAGTAATGCTGTTGGCAAGGATGGCCATTTCAAGTTAATGTTTGTCAAAATTCTGAATTAGGGGTCAATTGGGACTCACCAATGTGATATATTTCTCAGATCGCACACTTTCATTTAGTTTACGGAAATAATGCAAATTTATACCGTGACATTTGATATTTGACAATGCTAGACCAGAGATTCATGCTCCTTTCTGAAAATTTACTGCTTGCCCTTCCATTCTGAAAATGTCCTCCTTCACTCTGGCAGCATTGGATATAACCTGTGAAATAAAGCTGCAGAAAGGATCCCATCGGGTTTCTTTTCTATCTATTACTCCCCAGAAAGTTTGTTCAGCCTGTTAAAGTCTTTAGAATAATTCATTTCATATTTGGTCTTTCAATTTCCATGGAATCAATTCGAGGCACTAGACGGAGCTTGAATCACTGGGTAACCTACTCATGATCACTGGGCATCTGGCACAAGCATAGATTTCTTAAGTTCCTCTACATTTTTCAGAATACTTAGTACTTTCCTGGTGAATTCTAAGAATTTTAGTTAATAGCTGTGAAGATGATTTCTTCAGCTCTTGTTAGACCTTCCAGGAACCAAACTTCTGGAATTTTCTGGTTTCCAGATAGTCAGAGACCGGACGTCTGAAATACATACTAGGACCCTGTGACCTCCATTTGCCAGATGAATGGCCTTGCCTCAAACTGTGTAGATGGACACCCAATGCCAGTGGCTCTTAAGGTAACAGTGGCCCTAAACTTTTTTTGCCTCCAAGAGTCAGTGGGAGATCTATGTGGTGTTTCCCGATCTGCCGCCAACAGCTGCATCAAGCTGGTCACTGATGCTCTGTTCAGATGGGTCATAAACTTCATTTTTTTCTGGACCGAAAAAGCCAGCAAGGCTGAGTGAGCCAGAGGCTTTGCTGCAATTGTTCCCGCATCCAGAGTGCCATAAATTGCACTCATGTGGCCATAAAGATGCCAGTGGGTGAGCTAGGTGCCTTCATCAACAGAAAGGGCTTCCACTGCATAATGCCCAGATTGTTTGTGACCCTGGGGACAGATTTTTCAGGTCTGCGCCAGGTACCTGGGTAGCTCCCAAGATACGCACATCGTGTGGCACAACCAGGTGCCAAGGCTCTTTGTCGCTCAGTTGGATGGTTGGCTCCTGGTTGACAAAGGCTATTCCCTGAAAAGGTGGCTCATGACACCGTTCTGACACCCAAGGACAGAAGCGGAGGAGAGGTACAATAGAAGTCATGCCTCTACAAGGGCAGTAATTGAGAGGACCATTGTGGCCTGCTCAAGATGAGGTTCCACTGCCTGGGCTGGTCAGGGGGAGCACTGCAACATCCTCCAGAGGGTGTCTCACTTGTTGTCTTTGTGTGCCGCACTCTACTCAATCTGGCTCTGACAAGGATGACCCACTGGAGGATGAAGACAGCAAGGCAGCTCCACAGGCCATAGAGGATGACTCAACTGATGGGGTCTGATGAGGTGCCAGAGGAGGCCAGGAGGAGAACGTGACTGCAGAAGTGATGAATTTTGTGGTAGGCAGGGAGAATGGATAGGCCTCGATTCTCCGTTCATTCAGAGAACACGTATCAACTGAAGTTATATCGCCTGTGACAACCGCTCTTGTGTTTGCAGTGTCTTAAATTTCCGCTTGCGAGTGCTGTGTCTTGGCAGTATTGGATGCAGCCTGCTGACTGTGATGTCCTGTCGGCCCTGATGACCTTGACGGATGTCCTCTGGCCGGCGGAGCCTGTGCAGGCAGCACCTGGGAGGGAGAGTCCAGCACCATGCCTGGGCACTCCTCAGTCATCACGGCCTCATCAGATGCTCTGGACACTGGTACAAGAGGTGGAGGAGCTGCTGCCTTTGACTGGAGTGCTCTGAGAGGAGCCCGCAGGTGTGACATGCAGCTCATCCGCCAGCATTTTTAAAAATTCATTCACGTGATGTGGGCTTTGCTGGCTAGGCCAGCTTTATTGTCCATCCCTAGTTGCCATTGAGAAGGTGGTGGTGAGCTGCCTTCTTGAACATGAGGTTGGTATGAACTTCTCTGATCACCATTGATGGACAGGCACCAGCAGAGTCACCAGGTGCCTCATCTATCTCTCATACCGACAGTGATCTGCTGAGGTCACTGCCAGTGTGTTGGTTTGCAGGTCTGAGCGCAGCCCCAGAAACCCCTGATTCTGGCCCTGGAATTGCCTTTCCATGAGAGTCATCACTCTCCCAATGGAGGAGGCTGTGCGCTCGAAGCTCCGGGTCAACACAGTGCTCATGCCCTGCATGGACTCCTCCAAGACAGAGACCATGGCACGCAGACCCTCAGGGATTTCTGCCAGACCTTCCTGTGCATCCTGCTGGACACCCAGCATAGCAGGCAGCAGACCTGATGGAAAACTCCAGAGGCTCATCATCTGCCTCAGACTCAACCCATAAGACATAGGAGCAGAAAATAGGCCATTCGGCCCATCGAGTCTGCTGCGCCAACCCGGTCCTGGTTTCCAGAGGCCTCTGACTGCCGGAGCCCTGGGCACCCTGTGCCTCCACCAGCTCTCATGCGAGAGTGAGGTGCCCTTACCACTGTGCACTACTATCTGATCCGATGTGCTATTGCCCACCGATGTGCCTGTGTCTGCACTGGTGCTTTGAACGGAGAGACAATGTGACACGGTGCATCTGTCCATGGCTCCTCCTCCGATGTCAAAGGAGGGCCCTCGGGGCTCTCAGGCATCATGAGGATGGCATATCTGAGGGAGGAAGAGAATATGTCATTGATTACATTGTAACAAAGTGACTGTGCAGGCACAATGGTTGCTTATCAAATGGACAACTGCCTCATTGAGGCACTGTGATTGGATGAGCAATGGGGACTGTTGATTAGAGCTTCTCATTGGAGATGGCACGATCCTTCATCTCTTCCACACTTCCCCAGTCTCTCACCTGTCCACTGGACTCTTACCTTCTTCCGAGACCTCTGCCTCTCTGCAGCCTGTGGATTTTGCTCCACACTTGTGCTCCATGTCCAGAGCGTCCATCTCAAACTTGGAAAATATCAGCAGGTTGGGCACCCAACACCTGTTCCTGCACGCTCCAGCGCATTAATGGCTTCTCTTCTGTGCTGACCAAAGTGTATTCATTAGTACACCTCCTACCTGCCATAGCATACCAGCCTCGCAAACCCCCAACCCCGCACCCCAAGGAGACCCAGGTGGAGGTGCCTGTCAGCTTAGCTCACCTCACACTTCTATACACCCAAGGCAAGCAGGCATATCTCCCAGTCTTGGCCGGGACAGGGATATGTGTCATTTGGCACTTTGCATGTCACACCCCCTGAGCGCCACAAAGAACAGCCACTCTCCAAGACATCTATACACAGCTCCAGAAAGTGATTGAAACTTTTCCGGTACTGGATCCATCTGTGGTGCACAACACCATGCCTGCTCACCTGGGCAGCCACCTCCGTCCAGGCCTTCTTCGTCTGGTGGAGTGGCCTCCTCTTGCCATCCCGCAGCATGAGGATGTCATGCTGGGCATTCACTGCCTCCACAAGGGTGCACAGGCACTCATCAGAGAACTGGGGTCAGGTTGCCCACCAGCATTGCCCATCCGCTTGGCTTGCCTAGCGGAGCTGAGGCCATAACTTGTGCCAAGTAGAAAATCTTATACTCTCTCGTGGACAGCTCCCTGAGGCTCCTCATCAATTCCTGGCAGCCTTCAGGGAGCTGCCTGTGCTCTTTTAAAAGCCCCCTTCGGGTCACCATTGGACCCGGTGCCCACCATGCCCCTGCCCCCACCAACAGTGCTGAATGAATGCCTGGCCGGATTTCATGCTGGTCAGCCCTTAATCCCCATACAACCGAGTGGTTTGCTAGGCCATTTCAAAGACTAGTTATAAATCAACCACATTGCTGTGAGCCTGAAGTCACGAAGAGACCAGACCAGGTAAAGATGGCAGATTTCCTTCCCTAATAGACATTGGTGAATCAGATGGGTTTTTGCAACAATTTGGAAATTTCATGGTCACCATTATGTGTAAGAGCTTATATTCAAAATTGATTTAGTTAACTGAGTTTAAACTCATATCTACAGATCTTCATCCAGTCGCCTGGATTGCTAATCTTGTAACTTCACCATATGTTACTGCACCCTTAGCTTTTTGGAATACATTTTTAATCTAATTCATTAAGTCTCAAAATCTTTAAAATCTATCTTTTTCAGGCAATTCAAAGTGCATGATCTGACTGTGTCAATCTTTAGAAGAGGGCATTAATGGCCCCTAGAGCTTGACAGCATTAGCAAAGTTCGTGGTGCTCTTGTAAGACTATAGTATTCAAGATATTAGAACCCTGAACATATACTGTAAATGTTTTTGGTTTCATGTTACTACTACAGCTCTTAACTGACAATTCCGTTCATTGCATGCTGAATCTTAGCCATGACCTTTGTCTTATCTGTCCAATTTATAACATCATGCACTGCCAGAGATCACTTGACAGGGGGGGATTCAACATACATTTAATAGTTAGTTAGTTAGGCATCCTTCCGTCTTGGGAGATGATGGACTGCACACAGGGTGAATGTCACTTCTGTATTGAACATCATCTGTTGTGGCTGTAGAGGCCGATTCACGAATGGCTGTAGGCTGCAGCTGGCACAGATAAATAGCATTGGCCCAAGGTCAACTGATGATTTTTCTCCTTCCAGCAGGCTCTCTTTTCCACCATCTGGTCATTTCTTTTTCCCTCTACTTTTTCCACACCCTTCCTGACTGCTTGTCTCCAATTTTACTTAATGATAAAATTGAATATGGTGTGTTTCATCGTCTGACCTTAAAGTGTTGGACAATATTTCAGTAAGAGACCAATTAGTTTGCAAAGTTTAAAAAGTATGCTGTTATTTCTTTGGAAACTTATTGCTGCAAGATAGCTTACAGAATTCAAAATGAGTGCTAGATAAATCCAAAGATTTTGTGTAGCATGGCAGTCCATAAAAAATATAGCACATAAACAGTATATTCAGCCAAACCAGTCTATGGCAGCATTTATGCTCCACTCAAGCCTAAAGCAGTATTAGTAGCGTATCAGTGACATCATATCAGTAGCAGGATATCTATGATCGTTTTCTTCATAATCAATAACTGCACATGGCAGTATTCTGACAGAGTCAGCTGGAGATTAACTGGACAAGTACATAAGCAGGGGGGAGCAGAGTTTCAGATGAAAAACCCAGAAGTCTGAGTTTCCTCACGTGTTAAGTCTTCTGTCATTGGCAGGTTCCTTGCCTGAAAGCCAGCCTAATTTTCAGGCTTGGCTTCCAGCCAGGCAGGGAGCACTGCAGAGCACGCCATAGAACCAGGTTATTTGCATCCACAGCCCCATGCAGGGGGATCTTAGGAACTTTGTATGGGCTGGAGCCCGATGATTGGGAAAATAGCAGAGTGGGGCTGGATGGGGGAGACGAGAAAAAGCTCCCACTTATTTTCTCCCTGAAGATGACCTCACCTCACTTCAGCAGCCAAGTTTCCCAAGGCCTGAGAAACCTGACCATGCCCTTACAAATCGGATTAATTCAGTGGCTTCCAGCCTCATTAAAATATTTAAATTGCCAACCATGGGAACAGGTTGGCAGCCTACCCCTTGATCCGCCTCTGAAAAATGCTAAAGTGGGCCAGTTGGACTTGGGTTAGGGTCAGGGATCAGATTTTAAAAATTTTAACATCTGACCTGGACCCATTTTGGTGCACTAAAATTCAGCCCATTATCTCTGCTACACTTGCTATTGACATCAATAAAATTCACTCATTATTTGGAGGACTCCTATTATACAGAAATGAAAAAGACTGTGTCTTAGTCCCAAATTTTCTTTTTGCCTTCTTTGCCAACCTTCTTATAATGTCTGTAAGTATTCCACCATTAAATGAGATAATGGCTAATCTTGGACCTAATTCTGCCTTTGCCTCATATCTTTTAATACCTTTGGATAGAATAATCTATCAATCACAGATTTAAATTTACAATTGATCTAGCATCAATTTCCAACTGTGGAAGAAAGTTCCAAACTTCTATCATCCCTTGTGTATAGGAATGTTTCTTAATTTCACTCCTAGAAACTCTGGCTCTAATGTTTGGACTATGCCCACTAGTCTTAGTCTCCCAAACCAACAGAAATAGTTTCTCTCTATCTACCTTACCAGCTCCCCTTAATATCTTGAACTTTTAATCAAATCCCCCTCTTAACCTTCTAATTTCCAGAGAATACAACTCAAATTTGTGTAACCTCACCTCATAACTTAACCTTTGGAGTCCAGTTATCAATCTTGTAAATCTACGCTGAACTACCTCCAAGGTCAGTATATCTTTCCTTAGGTGCGGTCTGACCAGGGCTTTGTATATAGCTGAAGCATGACATGTATGCCCTTGTAATCTAGTCCTCTAGATACAAAGGCTAGCATTACATTAACCTTTAGCATTTTAAGATCTATGGTCCTAGATCCCCAGGTTCCTTTGCACTTTCACTTTACTAGTTTTTCCCCATTTCAACATTTAGAAAGTACTCTATTCTATCTTTTTTTTAGGCCCGAAGTGGTGACCTCACATTTGCTTACATAGAAATCCATTTGCCACAGTTTTGCCCATTCACTTAATCTTTGTAATTTTATGTCTCCATTTTACACAGTTTACGATGCTATCTACCCCTGTGTCATTTGGACATGTGGTTTTCAATCCCATCATCTAACTTGTTAATAAAAATGGTGAATAGCTGAAGCCCCAACACTAGTCTCATCTTGCTATTTAAAAGCCGATAATTTTCCTTCAATTTCATGAGGTTCAACTATATCTTGTGAGTCCAGTTATCACTCTTGTAAATCTACACTGAACTACCTCCAAAAAGGGACCTATACCTTACTAATCAGTGCTGATTTTCTCTGATCAGCTGAAATTTTTCAAGGTGTTCAGCTACCTTACCCTTAATTTTAATCTCTAGTAATTTCTCAACAACAGATCTTAGGCTAACTGGTCCATAATTCCCTGGTTTTCCTATCTCTCACCTTCCTTAAGGAGCAGAGTGGCATGCATAATTTTCCAATCACATGGAATGCTTCCCAAATTGAGAGAACTTAGAAACTTATAGTTAGGCCACCTGCAATGTTCCCACCCACTTCATTTAAACTCTCAAATGCAAGTTATCTGGTCCTGGGGATTTGTCATCCTTTGTTGTTCTTTATATCATTAACATTTGTAACTATTCAGAAGTTATTTCATCTGGAACTTGCAGAGCCAGCAGAGAGCAGAGGAATATCCTTATCAACTTAAGATGGACTTCCAAGCTCAGCAACGGAAATGGGAGGACAATGTATGAACTCAATGTGCTAACAGTCCGCAAGTGTGGGCAGTCTCAACATAATTACTAGTATTTATGAATCCACAGAACTAAACTGGCCATAATTCAGCAACAGTTAATGCTTATTTGATTGTTTCACTCAGAATGCTGTGTAGAAAGTAGAAGGATTCACACAAGTATAGTTGGGTGTTTTTGCATGCATGAACTATATGGCACATCATTGGGGGTAGTTAAGAGGATCTGAGATAAAAAGGATAAAATATAACATTGAGAAATGGCATTCGCAGCATGATCTTAAAGCCTGAGATTCTGGTCCAGACTGAGAGGCAAAAGGGGTGGACTGATGGTCAAGGGATTGGAAAATGAGACAGAATCAGATTCCACCTGAAGCCTGCCCCATTCTTTAACACTGCCACACTCCTATGGGACATGCCATGGGTAGATCTCATGCCCGTTTCAGGATAAGTTCCTGGGCTACCTTGGCAATTCTGCCCTTTACACTCTGAAAAGGCTGAGTGCTGGCATGAGTCCTTATGGGTTCCCAGGATCAGTCAAAAATCTTGCCAGAAGTAAGGTAATTGATCTGGGAGGGGATCACTGATCTTACTGTACTGGAGTTATGGCTCCTGTTGGAGCTAGCCCTCCTTGAGAGCCGCTTTTCCTTCTGTCCAGGAAGGACTTCCTTGTGCTGATCGTGGAATGGGTGTGTTCTGCTTACCCTTCCCATCAGTGAATGAGAGCACTCAATCTTTGCATTTCCTGCGACATAAAAAATAGTAGTCTGGCTCCTGATGTATGACCTGGCTATTTCACAGGCCTTAAGGTATGATGGTGTTGATGCAGACTCGATGGGCCAAAGGGCCTTTTCTGCACTGTGTGATTCTGTGATCCTGGGAGGTTTCTAAAGGATCTCTCTTTTTTCTAAAACTCTACACGCCAAAAATTTATCTCGCGCCTTCCATTTAAGTTTGCCCATCCATGTTCAGAGACAGCCCTTTAGCCTTGCCATTTCTCCTGGCCTCTGTACTTGAATAGTCTCAATCACTGACAAATATCTCTGATCACTTCCTTGTCTACCCTACATCCACCCATCCATTTTCAATTATTTTTCTTTGTGCATGCACCCCCAGCATTCCTTAGAATAAAAATCTTCCCAAGCAATTTTTTACAACTGCTCTTCCAAAGTTCCAACTTCCTAGCCTTTGGAATTTCTATTTACCATAATAGCTCTGCAGCTGTTGACTTAGAGTCATAGAGGTCTATGGCACAGAAAAAGGCCCTTCGGCCCATCAAGTCTGCACCAGCCAAACAAGTACCTAACTATTCTAATCCCATTTTCCAGCACTAGGCCCATAGCCTTGTATGCCATGGCATCGCAAGTGCACATCCAAATACTTCTTAAATGTTATGAGGGTTTCTGCTTCTACCACCCTTTCAGGCAGTGTGTTCCAGATTCCCATCACCCTCTGGGTGAAAAAATTCTTCCTCACACCCTCTCTAAACCCCCTGCCCTTTACCTTAAATCTATGTCCCCTGGTTATTGATCCCTCCACCATGGGGAAAAGTTTCTTCCTGTCTAACTTTCTTCCTTCCTTGTTCAACCACTGCCTCACCTATACCCCTACCATTTTCATTCTCTTAAGTCCAAGGGACTCAGACGTGAGAAAATCTGAGCTGGTTTAATCATCAAGAGACCTGGCTGGACCAGTCAAGCTTTCTCGAGCTAATTTATCTTCTGCTTAAGCTGAACAGAATCATCCAGAATCATCCTACAGGTCAAAGATAACCCAAACTTCTTGATATACTTTATCTTCTCTTCTAATTATCAACCTTGGTGACATTCTAAACTTATCGGCATTAGTGCCACACTGAGATTTTGTCTATTTAAGGGACCTTTATTTTTGTGCTTGTTTCGCTTAGACAATGGGACAGCATTATCCATGAACTGCTTCTGCGTGTTTTTAATGCTGAAATCAGTTCCCCGAGCTTGAAAAGGAGACATAACCTTAAAATTAGAGCTAGGCAGTTCATGATGTCAGGATGCACATCTTCCTACAAAGAGTAGTGGATTTCTGAAACTCATAAAATAGAATGGAATGACCTTCAAAAAGCTGTTGAAGCTAGGTCTATTGAAAATCTCAGAACTGAGCTTGATAGATTTTCATTAGGCAAGGGTTTTAAGGGTTACAGGATAAAGAAGGGTAGATGGAGTTAAGATACAGATCAACTATGATCTAATTGAATGGCAAACAGGCTCGAGAGGTTCCAATAGTATCAGAATTATAAACCAACAAAAGAAAGCTGATTTTCAGCAATGTAAATCCAATGAGCTGGCACTCAAACATTGGTCCTCCATGTCCTGAGCTACGGAAGCACTAAATGTAAAAATGTCTAGAAAGTAATGGCTCCTCTACCAAGCCAGCAATCTCTTTTAAACACGTAGGAGAGGGGGAAAGTTTTGAGCTTATATGGAGCTAGAAGTGACAACAGAGAAGGAGGATCATGTCACCCATGATTACAACAAAATGGTAGAAGCTGAAGAGAATGAAAACTATTCTCTTGTGTCATCTTTAAATGTGATGTAAAAATGCATTTGAGGGGGCTGACCTTTAATCAAGCATCATGGAACCACATGCAAAAAGCAAATTCTTATTGGTCTGATTTTTTTTTTCTCTCCCTCTAGTGAAGCCAGACCCTCCAGAGATAATTGAAGTAAATACAATTCCTGACTCCCCTCGCAGACTGGAAGTTAAATGGAGGAATCCATTGACATGGCCGGAGCCAGATTCTATCCCTCTCAAGTACTTCCTGAGGTACAAGCCAGTCATTCTGGATGACTGGCAACATGTGAGTGTTTTTGTCTCTTAGTTCTGCTACAAATTGTAAACTGGAAATTATGTTTCTTTTACAGAATTGTCATTTCATGATTTTTTTTAGACAAAAAATAATGTTTTTAGTGCACCTAAGATGGGTTTTAAAGTAAACAAGGCAATTATTCATATAGGTCACTAATGATGGCTGATCTCTCCCTCCCGAGGCTATCTGTCAACAATTAACGTAAAGTGCAAGTGGGTCTACCTGTGGGGATCAAATGCTTTACACTTGCACTTCGGGGCTTTATCTGAACTCTGAGGCCATGCTCTGGGTGAAAATGGACACACTTGGGTTAGAATTGGCCATAGACATGAAGAAAAGAGAAAATTTGGCTGCATCCTTGGCACTGAAGGTGAAATTTACCTTACAGAGACACACACAGTGGAAGCTCCATAAAAATGTGTAATTCTTCAGAATTTCCTATTGCATAGAGTATTTCTCACTTGGCTTTCTTTCTCATTTAAAACAAAATAGTATTCTGTCAAGCAGTTTGATATAAGGTGTATGATATCTGGAATGTGATTTCTATGAAGACTGGGATACAATTTTAATATGTTACACATTGATTTTTAAGATAGATGATCAAAGCAATTGTCTTAACGGGATTATACTTAAGTCATGGAGGTATGGTTTTGTAAAGTGCACTAAATCCCCGCAGAAATTTCTCTCAAAGTCCCATTAAATCTGCTCAACAGCTACAATGTTGAATGACTCAACAGCAATATATAATTTTGGAATAAAAGCAAAAATACTTTTGATGCTGGAGTTCTGAAATAAAAACCAAAAGTGTTGGAAAAACTCGGCAGATCTGGCAGCATCTGTGGAGCAAGAAACATAGTTAATGTTTCAAATCCAGTATGACTCTTACAATTTTTGAACCCTATCTTCCTTAAATTATATACCCTGGAGACTATATTCCATCAATTGGGTTGTCTGCGGGAAGGAAAGGAATGTAGCTGGAATAAGAGACAAGATAATGGGGTCTCCAAAACTTAAAAATGATATAGATGATATCAATGGAAATATCCAGTAGCGTGATGATCCCGTCTTTGAAGCTGAGGTGGATTATCCCACTATTCGGGCGATAGAAAAGGCAAAGTGGGAAGCAAAGATCTAACGAAATGACAATAGAACTAACAGTTATGCAAAAATAGTGGTGCAATCATGAATAATAGTCTCCAATAAGTGTTGGTGGCCAAAGATGGAGCCTAAATGGATGTGCTGTAATGGTTAAAATATGAATATCAAGAACAAGCTAAACATACATCCCAGTTGGAGTGCTGAAGACTTGTGCCCCAGAAATAGCTACGCCCCTAGCCAAGCTGTCCCAATATAGCTATAACACTGACATCTTCCTGACAAAGTTGGCAATTGTCCAGGTATGTCCTGCGCATAAAAAAAGGTGGGACAATTCCAATCTGGCCAACTACCACCACATCAGTCTACTCTCAATTGTCAGTAAAATAATGGGGAAGGTATCTTCAACAATCCTATCAAATGACAATTATTCATCAATTACCTACTCAGTTGATGCCCAGTTTGGGTTTTGCCAGGACCACTCAGCTTCAAAGGGATAGATGGTGCTGCCAATGGCGATTTCAGGTGACAATTATCAATAGCCTGCTCACTGATGCTCAGTTTGGGTTTCACCTGGAGTAATGGGCTCCAGAGCCTTGTTCCAAATATGGACAAAAGAGCAGAATTGTAGAGGTGAAGTGAGAGTGACTGCCCTTGACATAAAGGCAGCATTTGACTGAATGTCAAGCCAAGGAACCCTAATGAAATTGAAATAAAAACAGAAAATGCTGAAATACTCAGCTGGTCTGGCAACACCTCCGGAGAGAGAACAAGGTGAACATCTCCGGTCGTGACTTTCATCAAAATTGAAATTGAATTCGATGTGAATCAGGGGGAAAATCTTCACAGGTTGTATTCATATCAAATACAAAGGAAGATCATTGTGATTGTTGAAGATCCAGGACATTACTGCAGGAGTCCCTCAGGGTGGTGTCTGAGGTCCAGCTGCTTTATCACTGACCTTCCCTCATCATGAGGTCAGAGCTGGGGACATTCACTGCTGATTGCAAACCGCTCAAGTCTGTGAGCTGCGAGTAACCTAGGTCTTGTATTTGCAAGCATATGCTGGGAGGA
The DNA here is from genome assembly GCF_964194155.1 of Cetorhinus maximus. Taxonomy (NCBI): domain Eukaryota; kingdom Metazoa; phylum Chordata; class Chondrichthyes; order Lamniformes; family Cetorhinidae; genus Cetorhinus; species Cetorhinus maximus. The sequence goes on from NC_135879.1 coordinate 199,065,902, forward strand.
CACAGCCTGGTTCTACACAGTGCCTCACTGATACAAAGGCTGCGTAACATTTATATCTTTTACTTATCACATTTCACTATACTGCCAAGTACAATCTCTAGTTACATACTTAATAAGCAGAATTATTCAGACTGTAGGTGTCTCTGTTATCTTACTGGGAGGCTGAGAAATGCCTTGGTCCTAATGCCTCCCAGTCTGTGCTCTTATCACCCTAACATTTGTTTACCCATCCTGTGAAGGTCATTAAAAGTTTTATGACTTGTGATTGCTAGTTGGATTCCCACAGTACCTACCCATCATGCCTGTGAGTTGGCTATATTTCCCATCATGCTTAGAAAGAGCTCTCATAACTACATTTGTATATTCTAAAGCTATTAATACATGTCCATCCTAATCAGTTACCCCACTTTACATAGTGTTCTATTATTTTGCAATTCCTAAGATAGTGAAGCAGTACATACCCACACCCAAGACATGGGCAACATCCAGGCTTGGGCTGATAAGTAACAAGTAATAACATTTCCACTGCACAAGTGCCAGGCAATGACCATCTCCAAAAGGATAAAGCCTAATCACCTCCCCTTGACATTCAATGGCAATATCATCAACGTCATGGGAGTCACAATTGACATGAAACTATTGGGCAAGTCACATAAATACTGTGCTTCCAAGACCAGGTCAAAGGTTGGGTATTCTGCAGCAAATGACTCACCTCCTGACTGCCCAGAAACTTTCTAACATCTACAAGGTACAAGTCATGGGTGTTAGGGAAGACTCCCCACTTCTAGTACAGCTGCAGCAACAACTCAAGGAGCTCACAACATTCAGGACATAGTAGCATATTTGGTTGGCATCCCATCCACCTCCTCAAACATTCATTCCTTCACCACTGTTGCAATGTGGTTGCAGTGTGCACTGGCTCAAGTACAAAAATTGACTTAAGGACAGAAAGCAGCAAGCCATGGTAAATGGTAATTTTTCAGACTGGAGGATGGTAGACAGTAATGTTTCCCAAGGTTCAGTGCTAGGATGATTGTTTTTTTTAATATTTATAAATGACTTGCATGGTGGAATGCAGTGTGAAAGATGATACAAAAGTTGGAGGTGTAGCAGACAGTGAGGATGGTACCAATTGACTGCAACAGGACACAGTTAGATGAAGTAACTGAATGTGTAGCAATTACATTTGTTGATTACACTAAAATAGGTAGGAAAGAAAGTTGTCAAGAGGAGGTAAAGAGTCTACAAGGAGATATAGATAAAGGGATATAAGTGAGCGGGCAAAAATTTGGCAGATGGAGCGTAATGTGAGAAAATGTGAACCTGTCCACTTTGGCGGGAAGAATAGAAAAGCAACATATTATTCAAATGGAGAGAGATTGCAGTACTCGGTGGTACAGAGGGATCTGGGTGGCCTGGTACGTGCATCACTAAGAGTGAGTATGCAGGTTCAGCAAGTGATTAGGAAGGCAAATGGAATGCTGATGTTTATTGCAAGGGGAATGGAATATAAAAGTAGGGAATTTTAACTGCAGCTGTACAGGGAATTGGTAAAACCATGTTTGGAGTATGTGCACAGTTTTGGTCTCCTTAGAAGAGAAGAGATACAATTGCATTAGAAGCAGTTGAGAAGGTTCACTCGACTCATTCCTGGGATAAGAGGCTTTATCTTATGAAGAAAGGTTGAGTAGGTTGGGCCTAATCCCATTGGAATTTGGAACAATGAAAGGTGATCTTATTGGAACATATATGATCCTGAGGGGACTTTGTAGGGTGGAAACTGGAAGGATATTTCCTTTTATGGGGGAGGCTAGAATTAAGGGTCACAATTTAAGAATAAGAGGTCTCTCTTTTAAGATGGAGATGAGGAGAACATTTTTCTCTCAGAGGGTTGTTGGTCTGTGGGACTCTCTTCCCCAGAAATCAGTGGAGGCTGGGTTATTGAGTTTATTCAAGGCTGAGTTAGGTAGATTTTTGATTGACACGCGAGTCAAGGTACACGGGGCATGCAGGAAAGTGGAGTTGAGACCACAATCAGATCAGTCATGATCTAATCGAATGGCGGAGCAGATTCAAAGGACTGAATGGCCTACTCCTGTTCCTAAGTTCTATGTTCCTATGTTCTTATGTCTTAATTTAGGCTAGCAGAATGGGCAGAGAAGTGATGTGTGGAATTTAATAGCGAAGTGTAAGGTGATGCATTTTGGCAGAACAGGTAGGGAGAGGCAATATAGACTTAATGGCACAGTTCTAAAGAGTCTGCAAAGAGATGTGGGTGTTCATGTGCATAGATATTTGAAGGCGTCAGTACATATTGGGAGAGTAATTAGCAAAGCATGTGGGATCTTGGGCTTCATAAACAGAGGTATTAAATACAAAAATAGGGAAGATATGCTGAACTTTAAAAAGCTTCTGGTCAAGACACAGCTAGATTATTATGTTCTGGTCACCATACTTTAGGAAGGATGTGAGGGCTGAGATACTACAGAGGAGATTTACTAGGATGGTTCCAGGGATGAGGGATTTTAGCTACAAGGTTAGGTTGAAGAAGCTGGACTTGTCGCGTTCATACGTTTACTGCTTTACCTCTGTGGCAGGGGTTGATGTGTCATCACAGTCTCAGGGTATAAATTTATAGGGGAGGGATTTGTTGATTAAATAGGGGAGTTGATGGTGAGACTGAGGCTGTTGGCCTAGTTCTATTCCTTCTTTGGTTCTGTGGTAGGCGTTGGTGTGAGCTTGGAACAAAGGAAATTAAGGGGTGATTTAATAGAGGTGGACAAATTTATGACAGATTTGAATAGATTAGACAACAAAAAGCTGTTCCTATTAACTGATGAAGGACTTGGGAGCACAGAGGGTGGTAGAAGTGGAGACAATCAATGATTTCAAAAGGATATTGGATGGGCACTTGAGGAAAATAAACTTGTAGGGCTATGGGGATAAAGTGGAAGAATGGGACAGACTCAATTGCTCTCCAGGGAATCAACATGGACTCAATGGGCCTAATGGCCTCCTTCTGTGTCGTAATGACACTATGGTTCTATCCACAAAATACACTGCAGCGACTTGCCAAGATTTGGCACCATCTTCTAAACCCGTGACTTCCACCACATAGAAAGACAAGAGCAGTAAGCACATGGGAATACCACGATCTCCAAGTTCTCTTCCAAGTCCCATGACACCTTAACTTGAAAATGCATTGCACCATCATCACTAGTTCAAAATCCTGGATCTTCCTAACTAACTCACCACATGGACCACAGTGGTTCAAGAAGGCAGCTCACCACTACCTTCTTAAGGGCAATTAGGGATGGGCAATAAATGCTGGCTTAGCCAACGATGTCCACTTCCTGAGAATTAATTTTAAAAAGTTCTCTAATGGCCTTGTGGATAAATGTAGTAAATATAGGTAGATAGTTCTGTATCACCCACTTTGGTATTGAACAGTGCAGACCAGCTTATCTGTGGTCTGTGGTGAGTTAATACATCTTAGTCGGGAAAGCAGTTGGAGAGCTATAATTTGCCTCAATCCCCTTAAACTAAAGAGGTAAGGAAGCAGAAAGTGTTTTAGCTTCTGGTCACTATCCAACAACCCCTATTAGAAAGTATACTCTAAAGCACTGGGTTGTATTCAGCTTTGGCACCCTGTACTATTGAATAGCTTTTCCAACATCACTGCCTTGACTCCCACAAAAGAATGGTCACTTGGGTAGGGTACTGGAGTGCTATCAGTCTACATGGAATCATATCTGAGCAAGAGTAAGCTCCTTCAGAAGATGAGTGGAGTTGGTTGGACAAAAACATGCAACTGTCTATGTATAATTGTTTTAGAACCAGAAGCAGCTTACAAAAGAGTGAAGCCTAAACTAGCCATAAAAACTTACATGGCAGGTCCATATTATAAGTGGGAACATGTCTCCATTAAGAAAGAAAACACAAATAATTAAAAATGAAGAAATATTGATTTTGCTTAACTAAGCCCTTAGAAAGGAAAAAATGAGCCTCATAGTTAGGTACAATTTATTAACCATCAAATACATTTAAATGTTTGGCATGTATAACAAATTGATCATGCACACAGGATGAATGAACTATATCTAGTCATCAGTTCTGTAATGAATTAACTGAAACACAAAACGCAATGGCAAGAACACCGCACCAGGCATGACTTTGACTTAATGTTTTTCATTAAAAGATTACTAGAAAAATGTCATCTGTTATCAAATTGATGCGTTTTCATATCCCTTGCTTTATCCATTTTTTTAAAGCCAGTACATCATAGAAGCTAAATGAATGATTTCCATGGAAACAGTTTTAGATTGAAGCCTCGACAATGTGCCCAAGAACAAAGGAGTAAAATAAAGGTTAAAGAACAAGAACAAAAAGGGAAATGTGACAGTTGAGCATTAAGGCAACATATTTCAGCCCGGGACTGGGTGACATCAGATACCTTGCCCAAGTTGCGAAGGGATTTGGGCTTTTCAGGACCATCTGGATGTCAGTCTGCGGTGATAACGATCATACATCTCTTGGTAGGAATAATGGCTACCTGCCAAAACTGTATTATTAATGCACACTTGGCAAAATGACATTAGCATGGTTTTTATCCCTTGTGTAGTGCTGCTTGATGTAGAAATCGTCTCCTAGAAGGAGGGGGAAGGGTAAGGAAAGACTTTCATGAGATAGCTGTCACAGGAGACAGCTGAATAACTGATTTTTGCAATGCTAATGGTTCCGCAATGCACTGGGTATTGATTGCCCATTAATCTGACTACTGATGGTTGGGCAAAGTGACTTTTGGCAGCAGCACAAAGCCTTTAAGAAACAGACCCAGGAAGAGAGAGAGAGGAAAAAAAATACATCTGAGGCATGTGACTTTGTAAGTCTGTGGCTACGGCCAGATTAAAGAAATGTGCAGTTCTTTGATATAACCTCCACATTGGCCTTTTCCATTTTTACAATGACCCTTAGACGATCGGAGCTATTGTAGTCCAGATGATATAGTTTAACTCCCAGGCTTTTGAGAATTGCAATTCTGAATTAAATTGCTAAATATTTACAAATGTTATTTACTCAAGAAACAAAACCTTTTTCTGTTAAAGAGCACACTTCAATTTATCAAATTGCTTCAGTCCTTAAAATATTCATAGGATTGCAGTTTAAAAAACTAAATAAAATAACGCAATTTTTATCCCATTGCAATGTGCATTTTTTGTAGAAAATCAGGTTAGGAAAATTTCCTGATCTTAGCCAAGATCATGACATGTGTGCTACATTGCTCCTGGGCCATGGTTTCCACCCCATGCACTGATCCCAGCTGTGAGTGTGTGTGTGTGTGTGTGTGTGTATGCTGGTTTAGGACAAAATCAAGCTTGGATGCAAAACCCATACAACCATTGTCCCAGTCAATGGATGTGACCCTTTGGACAAGATAGGGAAGGGAAATTAACAGCTCACGCAATCATATCTTAAAGCAAGTCAGCACTTTCATGAGAGGAGGCACAAAATTAGAAATGAAGGGCAATCAAATAAAAGTATTTCCTGGGTTTTGATCATTCTCACCTAGGGCACATTCATGTTCCACTGATATTCCGGGCAGAATGAGGGTGGAATCAAACATGCTAGTTTAGTAGAAGAAAACTCAAGATATCTCATAGAAATATTAATTTGGATGTATTCAGTCATCCTTTTGGCTAAATAAAAGTTTACAAAGTGTGGTGATGTTGACTAAATGCTGCCATGAATTGTTTGGAAAGTAATATCAACAACCATTTTAAATGGTCTAATTATTATGCAGTGAGTTTAAATGGTTGCAGGCCCTTCTCTATAGAAACAATGCGTAACTTGCAGTAATTTCTTCTTCTGCTTCCTAATTCTTTCTTCCCTTCTCCTGTAGCTGCTGGATTCACAGTAGAGCACAGTCCCATAGACACTAGCTGTCTCCAGTGCTTTAGTCTAGACTGTAAGGGGTTGATCTTGACTTTGTACAATAGTGCAAAATGGGTGAGCGTGAGTCAACAGCCCGTTTTACATCTCACACAATTGTAATTCCAAGTGTCAACAAGCAATATGACCTGCAGAGCAGAGCGAAATCACAGCTAAGCCCTATCCTGTTCTCGATCAATTCCCAGACTTACCTGCTTTCAACTCAGTTGGAGGGGGTAATGAATGTGCCTCAGGGGCATGAATGAATGAATCGGGGTAATGAATGTGCCTCATACAATTTTGCATGATTCTTTCACTCCTTAGTCGAGTGATACTGAAAAGCAAGTATAGCATGCCTATTGGCTCTTACCAGCTAACTCAACGCAGACTGGAACATTAAACCTGGGACCTTCCTTGTTTGAATGGCTCAGTTCCATACTGGCTATTTCACTTACCAACTGAGCCAAAAGGAGAACTTATAAATTGCCATAATTACCCCTTTCAGCACTGAATGTCTTTTTCGGCTTTGAAGACACAAACACACCTGTTACGTCATAAAACATCTGCCGGACTGATGTTCTGCACCATTTGAAGGGGGAAAGTTATGGTGTAGAATTAGAGAAATGTATTAAAACAAAGAACAGACTTAATTCGTTCTGTTCTCAAATAAGCAACATGTTTTTAAAAATATTGGTGCAGAAACACAATCACAGAACTGAAGTAGTCGAATCTTCCATCTATGTCTAAAATGGGAACATTCATCTATTCATGAAAATACTTCGGCAAACCTTGCAAAAGAAAAGAAAAAGCTGAAAAATGGAACGGGATCCCTCATATGAAAGCAATATGTTCCCACACATCAATTTTTCAAAAGAATCGTGAGCATAGTGCAAAACCACCAGAAGCTTTAACGCCGGATGTGATTCTGGTAATATTTTACTACAACGCAAATGACTGTGAGCTCAGTCATTCACATTATGAAACAATAGAGGAAACATTCTGAAATGCTTAAACATTTAAACAAAGAGAAAGGGTTTAGTGGGGATGGCTCCAAAAGTGTAGAAACGGGTTGCTAAGGAGAGAATAGTTGAAACAAAATGCTTTCGACAGTTCCTGGTATATGGACCCTGTTATATTGCCATCCCAGCCTACACCACATAACAGGATTCCACTGTATTTATAGCTAATTCAACGCAGATTGGAAAGTTAAACCTGGGATTTACGGATTTTTTTTTGTATTCCTTATTTCGTTTAGCTTAATGTATTTATTCTTTCTTTTGTAAAGGGTCTAATTCTTGCTGAGATACAATTCTATATGGGTGGCCACACTTCGGTGCATTACCCGAGTGCTCATTTTTCATTTGTGTGCCTGCTCATTGAATGTTGATAAGTTATTCAACTGTGGAAGGATCACAGTTAAGCTCAATCCTGTCTATCAGAAATCCGCGGGGAACTCAGCCCTCCAGGAACTCATTTAAAGTGGTCAGTCTTCATTTGTGAGCCTATAGGCTGTTGCTTATGGTAGGGATGAGTGGGGAGGAGGAATCACAGGCAAAGTGAGTTCTGTCCTCATCTGAAACGAACACATGTTCACTTTCCATTAGAGGTTACTAAATGGCATTGAGGCACAGAAACTCCTGCTGATCTTTGACCCATTCTAACCCAGGGACATTGAGGCTAATTTTCATATCTGCCCTCTTTCCTGCACTATCACCCCAGCTAACGTCAGCTATCTTAGCACACACTGGGGATAAAACCTGAGACCTTCTTGTCTGCATGGCTCAAATTGATTTTTTTTAAGACAGAAACATGATCTATATTGTCCTTTTTGGAGAAAATGGTGGAGAAATCATACTGCAAAGTTGGATTTGCTTGCTTGATGCTTCCCAAAATGTTTTTGTGATTAACTGAAATTTAAAGCTAAATGTCAGATTGATCTGGTGCTAATTTCCCTAAATATTGAAACTGTTTCTTTTAATGCAATACAGCAATATATATTTCAAAATAGTGAAAAAATTTCAAGATTTAAACATCAGACAAAAAAATGACAAACGGAAAATGCCTCTTAGCTTTCCCGTAATAAGCAGTGAAAGCCTGAGAAATTTTCCTTCACTGTTTCATGATATTTCTCTTCTTTTAATGCCTTCCATCTCTTTTATTGCCACTGGCATACCCCCAGCAAGATGGTGACTAGGGGATTTGCCCTTGGTCTTCTACGAACTGCAGCTATTTGCTTATTCACAAGCCCCAATGTTGAATCTCACTGGTATTTGCAAAGTGCAAGAAATGCCTAAGCTCTGCTGGGTATCTCATCCTGATAGTTTAGCTGAGAGTGAGAATTAAGCTTTCCTGCCTTACACACTAAGATTACTTTTTAGAATTTCGACACCTAATTGTTGGGATGTTGGCATGTTAAGGGGAAAAGCTTCAAACTCACTTCTGTATAATAATGCCTTTGCCTTGACAATGTCAAATTCTATGGTGGATCCCAAGATGCCTCCTGACATGAAATTATAAATGTTTAAGATAAGTACATTGTTAGCCGCTTACAAGAGACATACTTAAGTAGATTTGATTTGTTCAGTTTGTCAGATAGGTGCAAATGGTTTGCCAAGGCTTGGAATCTTGAAGAGAGTCATGAGTTACATGTGATAGACAACACAGAAACAAACCAGTCCACGTAGGCATTTATACTCCACTCGAGCCTTCACCCATCTTTCCTCATCAAACTCTATTAGCATAACCCTCTAATTTCCTTCTCCCTTATATGCTTATCTAGTTCCCTTTAAATGCATCTATACGATTCATCTCAACCACTCCCTGTGCTCAAGAGTTCCACATTCTCGCTACTCTTTGGCTAAAGAAGTTTCTTCTGAATTCCCTATTTGATTTGTCCCCTACAGGGGAGGTGGTAAAAGAGGAGGAGGCATTGCATTATTAGTTAAGGAGTCAGTTACTGCAGTAAGGAGAGATGAAATCTTAGAGGGAGCATCGAGTGAAGCTTTGTGGGTAGAGTTCAGGAATAAAAAATAGAGAGCCACATTGTTAGGTGTTTATTATAGACCCCCAGATAGTCAGCGGGAAATTGAAGAGCAAATACGTGCACAATTCACGGAGGTGTGTAAAAACAATAACAATAGGGTAATTATTTTAGGTGATTTCAACTTTCCCAACATTAATTGGGATAGACATAATGTTAAGGGCTTGGATGGAGTGGATTTCTTGAAGTGTGTACATGAGAACTTTTTAGGTCAATATGTAGAGGGTCCAACAAGGGACGGTGCAGTGCTGGACCTAATTCTGGGGAATGAAGCCGGACAGGTGACTGAGGTGGTGGTGGGGGAGCATTTTAGTGATAGCAACCACAACATGGTACAATTTGAGCTTGTTAAGGACAAAGAAATAGACAAGTTGCAAAAAAAATTTTTGGATTGTGGGAGAGCGGATTTTAGTAAAATAAGGCAGGATCTGGCCAAGGTAGAATGGGAACAGCTACTTGTGGGAAAATCTACAGAAGAGCAGTGGGGGGCGTTCAAAAAGGAAATGGGGAGGGTACAGGCTCAACATGTTCCCTTTAGGGTGATTGGAAGGAGTAACAAGCCCAGAGAACCATGGATGACCAGAGATATTCAGGATACAATGAAAAGGAAAAGAGAGGCTTTTAGCAGGTACAAGGGGAGCAAATACATGGAGGCATTAGTGGAGTACAGAAAGTGCAGAGTGGAGCTTAAGAAAGCATTTGGGAGAGCAAAGAGGGGATATGAGAAAGCTCTGGCTGGTAGAAGTAGGGAAAATCCCAAAATATTCTATAAGTATATCAATGGGAAGAGGATAACCAGGGAAAGAGTGGGGCCCATTAGGAACCAAGGGGGCAATCTATGGGTGGAGCCAGAGGACATCGTTAGAGTGTTGAACAAATACTTCACATCTGTCTTCACCTAAAAGAATGAGGATGAAGGTATTGAACTCGGGGAGAGAGACTGCGAGGTTCTTGAGCAAATTGACATAGGGAGTGACAAGGTATTGGAGGTGTTGGCAGACTTAAAAGTGGACAAATCTCCAGGTCCCGATGATTTGTGTCCCAGACTGCTGAGGGAGGTAAGGGAGGAGATCGCAGGGGCTCTGACCCAAACTTTTAATTCCTCTCTGGCCACGGGGGAGGTGCCAGAGGACTGGAGAACAGCTAATGTGGTTCCACTATTTAAGAAGGGTTGTAGAGATAAGCCAGGGAACTACAGACCAGTGAGTCTCACATCAGTGGTAGGGAAACTATTGGAGAAAATTCTGAAGGAGAGAATCTATCTCCACTTGGAGAGGCAATGTTTGATCAGGGATAGTCAGCATGGCTTTGTCAGAGGGAGGTCATGCCTAACAAATTTGATTGAATTTTTTGAGGAGGTGACCAGGTGTGTAGATGAGGGTAGTGCAGTTGACGTAGTTTATATGGATTTCAGCCAAGCCTTTGACAAGGTCCCACATGGGAGACTTATAAAGAAGTCAAATGCACATGGGATACAGTGTAATTTGATAAGTTGGATTCAAAATTGGTTTAGTTGTAGGAGACAGAGGGTGATGACAGATGGCTGCTTTAGTGACTGGAAGCCTGTGTCCAGTGGCGTACCACAGGGATCTGTGCTGGGTCCCCTATTATTCATCATTTATATAAACGACATAGATGACTATGTGGCGGTTAGGATTAGTAAGTTTGCGGATGACACAGAGATTGGCTGGGTGGTTAACAGTGAGGTTGAGTGTCTTGGTCTACAGGAAGATATAGACAGGATGGTCAAATGGACAGATAAGTGGCAGATGGAATTTAACCCTGGAAAGTGTGAGGTGATACACTTTGGAAGGAGTAATTTGACAAGGAAGTATTCAATGAACGGCATGACACTAGGAAGTTCCGAGGAACAAAGGGACCTTGGCGTGTGTGTCCATAGATCTCTGAAGGCGGAGGGGCATGTTCGTGGTGAAAAAGGCATTTGGGACACTTGCCTTTATCAATCGAGGCATAGATTACAAAAGTAGGGAGGTCATGTTGGAGTTGTATAGAACCTTGGTGAGGCCACAACTGGAGTACTGTGTACAGTTCTGGTCGCCACATTATAGGAAGGATGTGATTGCACTGGAGGGGGTGCAGAGGAGATTCACCAGGATGTTGTCTGGCATGAAACATTTAAGTTATGAAGAGAGGTTGGATAGACTTGGGTTGTTTTCGTTGGAGCAGCGAAGACTGAGGGGCAACCTGATTGAGGTGTACAAGATTATGAGGGGCATGGACAGGGTGGATAGGGAGCAGCTGTTCCCCTTAGTTGAAGGGTCAGTCACGAGGGGACACAAGTTCAAGGTGAGGGGCAGGAGGTTTAGGGGGGATGTGAGGAAAAACTTTTTTACCCAGAGGGTGGTGACGGTCTGGAATGCGCTGCCTGGGAGGGTGTTGGAGGCGGGTTACCTCAAATCCTTTAAAAAGTACCTGGATGAGCACTTGGCACATCATAACATTCAAGGCTATGAGCCAAGTGCTTGTAAATGGGATTAGGTAGGTAGGTCAGGTGTTTCTCACGTACCGGTGCAGACTCGATAGGCTGAAGGGCCTCTTCTGCACTCTGTGATTCTGTGATTTCTCAGTTGGGCTCGGCATCAACGATAAATATGCATGAAACACTGTTTGTCCATACTAATATACCTGTTTTGGCTAACCATTGTATCATAGCAAGAAAAGAACTTGCACATATACAGTGGCCTTCCCATCCTCAGGATTTCCGAAAGCATTTCACAGTCAATTACTTTTGAACTGCAGCCACAATTGTTATATGGGAAAAGCAGCAGCAGCCACTTTGCACATAGCTTGGTTTCACAAACAGCAATGAGAAAAATGATCAAATAAGATTTTAGTGGTGTTAGTTGAGGAATAAACATTTGCCAGGACACAGTAAGAACTTCCTTGCCATTCCTTGAATTGTGCAAGGAAAATTTTGATACACATAGCTTATCCGTTTTAATTAATTTTAGTCAAATCTTATCCATTACACAAGGGAATGAAATTTTAAAGTAGGGATGTTTTGCTACAGTTGTATAGGGTATTGGTGAGGCCATGTCTAGAGTACTGTGTACAGTTTTGGTCTCCTTATTTAAGAAAGGATATAGATGAGTTCAAGGCAGTTCAGAGAAGATTCACTCAATTGATACTTGGGATGGTTATCTTATGAAGAAAGGTTGGACAGGCTGAGGCTGTACCCATTGGAGTTTAGAAGATTGAGAGGTGATCTTATTGAAAAACATAAGATCCAGAGGGGACTTGACAGGGTGGATCCTGAAAGAATGATTCCCTTTGCGGGAGAGACTAGAACTAGGGGAACCAGTTTTCAAGAAAAGGGTCTCTCATTTAAGATGGAGATGAACCCTCTCTCAGTGGGTTGAGAGTATTTGGAACTCTTCCCCAGAGAGCAGTGGAGGCAGGATCATTCAATATTTTTAAGGCAGGGCTAGGTAAATTCTTGTCCAACAAGGTAGCCAAAGGATATCGGGATTGGCAGGAATAAGGAGTTGAGGCTACAATCAGATCAGCCATGATCTTATTAAATAGTGGAGCAGGCTCAAAGGGGATGAATAGCCTACTCCGGCTCCTAATTTGGATGTTCATATATGGAATTGGCATAACTACAATTGCTCTAATAAAGGTATGGAAGCTAGCAGAATAGAACACTTATGTGGAAAAGTAGCAGTCCTTTACACTATACTGCACTTTTAATGACATATTATCAGGTGTCAGCAATCCGCACCAATTTTATCCTTTGGCTGACATCTGCAAAACTAATTGTACGTTCATTTACATAATTGTTGTTGTTGGGACCTTGCTGTGTGCAAATTGGCTGTTGGGATTCCCAATGTTGGCCCTCTTTAAAGTTTGCTGCTCCATTTGATGTTTAGCAGACAGGTAGTCCTGAGTAGCAGCCTCAAGAATTAGGTACCTCATTTCAAGGCATTCCTGGTGATACTCCTGACACACTCTTCCACACACTGTACTGAACTAACTATGAGGTTACAGATTGTAATGGTGTACAAGTTAATGTTGCTAATCCCCCACAGCATCTCATGAATGTCCACTTTTGGACTACCAGATCATTGTTTACTCTGTCCCACTTAATGTTGCATTAGCGCCACACTAAAGTATTAAGGTATGTAGAACTCTGGGAGATGCAAATTTCTGGTACGGTTAATAAATCTCAATAATTTTATTTGTAAACTATCTTCTGCAGATACAGTTATCTTTAAATTTGGCTATAAACAATGTTTTGTCATCATTAACCACTTCCTATACACATTAGGATGAATATCCAGTGACTAATGTATTCAAATAATGTAAACAGCTGCATATATTGCTTTTTAAAAGTTCATACCAAACGTTTATCAATTTAATCAACTGCACTTTCAAAAAAAATGCTCACTTGGCTAAGACCTTGCTTTTCTGACTGAGGCAAAGGCCTCAATGTCAAACCACATCTCCCCAACACAAACCTTTCCACCCCAACCCCATGACAGGCAGGGAAAATTGTGGGGGTGTTAAACCATAAAAAGCACAAAATACAACCTTAACCCTTTATCTAGGCGAGTGCCACCATCGTTACAGCACCAAGTTTTGTAGCAGGTTTGAATGTCCAACCTTGGAGAGGTGAGACACCTCATTAGCATATTTAAATAAGGTTTTGACTATGCAATTAGAAGCCTGATTTAAATTTAACAAATACTGCATGGGTTTCCCAAGACTCAGGAAACGCAGTAATATAATGGAGGCTGGAGTTGCTGACTCCAAAAAGGCCTTTTACAGCACTTTTTGTGGACCTGGAGGAGGAAGAGTGCTTTCCCTCCTCAAGGAAGACTCCAAACAGCCAATCCTAACTTCTCCCTAGACAATCATGATAGCCAACCACTTCCTCCAGTATTGACGGCCTCTCTCCCCCCACTGTCTGTGATCACAGTCAACCACCCCTAACCCAAGTTCTGATCTGCAGCCTGCCAATCCCTGATTGCCAGAGTCCGACCCCTAAGGCTGCAGCCTTGAACCACTAACAGTGGTTTTCCTGTCTGGCAGTTGGCCAGCATGTGAATGTGGCCGGCTGCTTGGTGAGAAACGGAATTTTAAAATTTTAATGAGGTCCAGTTAGGTTAAATTTGACAGGATTCCTGTGTCTCTGTCCACTTTTGGCTTCCCCCCCACCTCCACCAGGACCAACATACTGGAGCCAATGATCTTGGTTTTGTTTGTGTTATACTTCAGCTGGTTACTAAGAAATTTCAGTAGAGTGGGGATTATTCACTCTATTTCCAACTTTCCTTTCCTCTTCTGCTGGATGCTTTCCCCCAACAACAACAACTTTTTTGGGAATAATAAAATGTCGCAAGGTAATTCACTAAACGTTATCAAACAAAACTTGACCAAGCGCATGGCCAAAGGGTAGGTTTTTAAGGAGCATCTTAGAGAATGAAAGAGAGGTGGACAGGTAGAGAGGTGTAGAGAGGCAATTCTAGAGTTTAGTACCTAGGCAACTGAAGGCACAGCCACCAATGATTTAGTGATTAAAGTCAAGGACGTTTAAGAGGGCATAATCTGGAGGGTTAAGGCTGGAGGAAATTACAGAGGCAGGGAGGGGAGAGGAATTTGCAAAGAAGGATAAGAATTTTAAAATCCAGCAAATTCCCTGAAAACTTGCATACTCTCCCAAATTTGTCTCTCCGACACTGGCCGCTATAACCTGGTGAGCCACAGGGTAATTGAAAATTGGTTTGTACCTGGAATTCACCGCTTAATAACTTATTAATACCAGACATGTTCCTGAAATATGTTATTCTGCTGAGGGACCAAATGGAGATTAAGCAGAAGAGAAAAATCCAAGACAAAGTCACTATAAGGAGCAATTCTTGCTCAACTTTTTCAACTTATCTGATGCTTTGTTGGACAATGTACCAGGTTCAGGGAAGCTTAAAGGAATATAGAGGCAAGAAAATAAATAAAGAATCACCAGTTCTGCACTATCACATTCAGTATTTGACATGTGAAGAACAGCATGTGATAGATGTGTTGAAAAGTATGAGCTTGAGCAGAACCAGGCTGGTCGTAAACATGGTCTGGATCCTCACGGGGCTCATGTCTCATCCAACTTCTAGAAATAAAAAGTTTACGAAAATGTATCAGGAGAACATTATAATGTACTGCCTGCTCAACCCCTTGATATTTTTCTCAATTTAATGTCAAAATTTTCCTGGAATTTGAAAGATCTAGATGATAGTCTTCTCATCTTGACACCCAAAAGCCCTTATCAGTTAAGAAATGGTTTTCTAATAACGATATAAGCTCTAGAATTCCCTCCCTAAATGTCTCCATATCGCTACCTCTCACTCCTTCATTAAGGTGCACCTCAAAACCTACCCCTTTGACCAAGTTTTGGTCTCCTCCTCTTCACTTGCCTTTCTCTGCCCAAAGGCCGGTCTGAGTCAGAGTGTCACCACCTCCACCAGAGGCGGGCAATAAGGCAGGTCTTGAATCCACCCCTGCCAGAACAGGGATTGAAGCCCATGCTGTTGGCACCAACCTAATCCACACCAGCCATCCAGCCCCCCCATCCTAACAAGGAGTCTCAGTATGTTGTAGCCTGGAACTATGGATAGTGATGATAGGCTCCATTTTCTTTCCAGGAACCTCTCCTGCTCTTACCGCCTGCCATTAGCATATGTTGGAAGGATTTCCAAGTAGATACTTGTTTGGCCACATTATGAACCCACTTTCCTTGGCTATCAAGTCCTGGAGTGGGACTTCAAACCAGAGTTTCTGGCCCAGGGGCAGGGACAATACCCAATGCAGGTATTACAGGAGCATTACACAATGTCATTAAATGAGTATTTTCGCAATGCTATATTTTTGACAGTGTTTAAAATGATGCGAATGTCAGTTAAAAGCAAATAAAATAAGATAAATGTAAGATGTTTTAAATTGTATATAGATGCAAATTAATTTAATTCAAAAATTAGGAAAAATTGTGTATAAAAAGATTTTGATATAATTTGAGTTGTGGGAGTGAAGGGAATGCATTTTTTCAATAATAATGTAAAGAAAATTCAATTGAATATTAAAAGTTATTTACATATAGTTACTTTAACTTGTATATTCTACGTATTTTTATTTAATTATTATTTTTCAGAGGTATGAAATATCATTGCTCCATATGCCATTCCACTAAGACTTGAGAAGTAGGACAGCCATTACTAGTAAAATCAACAACATGAATTTCAGTAACAGGGTCAAGCTAGTTTACATAGGGTAAACCATAAGGTAGATCGAAAAATTGTTGTAAGTCTTCATATCAAACTGAGAGTTGTATTACAAAATTTGCTAGGATTACTGGCATTTGCTTCCATAGAGAATGTAGATACAATATGTATCTCCGAAACCTGGCTAGATAATAGCTTTGGAGTGAAAGTGAAGTTGAAATAGAATTCTGTAAAGAAAGGTTGGGTTACAAGGAGGGGCTATAGTTTTATTTGTTAAAGAAGACATAACTGTAATAAAGGCAGCAGCTGTGCAGACTGCTGGTCCAAGATTGATCTTAACACATGCTATAGGCCTCCAAAGAAATAGATATAGCAGGACAGGGAACTTTGAAAAAATTAGAAAAGCAGCAGAATAGCGGAGTGTTATTTTGGGGAATGTTAACTATCCTTCCACAAAGGAACCCGCTAACCACATAAGGCGTAAATTTCCGAGCCCTCTGACGGCAGGCGGGATAAGTGGCGTGCGTGGAAAATATGGCGGGACCCACTTCACGACGGCATGAAGGCAGGTTGCAATCTTCCACCATCAGTCGGCGGGGAGCTAATTGTAATTCATTAGCATATAATTAAAAGGCCATCCTGCCAGGCTCTTGGAACCCCGTCATATCGTCCATCCGTGTCCGCAGGAAAGCAAGCTGACGTGTTTCACAACAGCACACAGGCAACGTGCACTTGGCGGCCTTCACTTTGGGGGAACTGAGGTGAGTGAGCAGCAGCGTTCTCCACAGCTCACCCATTGTTTACAGGCCTCAGGGGCGCCTAGGGGCGGGGGAACTGATGCCTGGCCCCGCAGGCGACTGCTGAGGGATGGGGGGGGTTGTCCGGGGGCAAGTGCTGGCCAGCCTCGGAGGCGACTACCGAGGGGTGGAGGTGTCTGGGGGCAAGTGCTGGCCAGCCTCAGAGGTGACTGCTGAGGTGGAGGGTTCAAGTGCTGCCCTGGTGCTGGATCCCGCGCACAGGCAATCGAGGTGGGGAGCAGGGTAAGCGAGGGGAGTGGCCACGCGTTAGGGACACCTGTATAAACTGACCAAGCCTCTGCACCTAAGACAGATCAGGCGCAGACACAGGGATATGATTGGGGTCAGACTCCTAGTCTGCCCACCCATGCAAGCAACGTGGAGGCACCAAAGGGCCAGCAAGCACTCCATACCTTATCCACCCACCCCCTCGGCACAGACTTCGAGTCCCCCACCACTTTATTGAACCGCGGAGCAGTTGGACTGCACATATTGTACAATCTCCTCGCCAACACTGGCCATGTAGCAGTCACTGCTGGAGGTGCTCACAGCCCCTTGCAATCTCAGCATCCCGGTTTGGACCATTGTCCCCCATGTCGCAGGCTGACAGGGCAGCCATGCAGCACACTCATCTCTGGCCATCTAAGGGGTGACCAGCACTCTCCGGGAAGCATTAAGAGGCGGTCACACAGGGCCAGGAAAGGTGCTAAGTACAGCCATGATAACCACGTCTCGCTCTCCCTTTCATGCTGCAGGAGGACCACGTCAGGATCATAGACCCTGGTGACCTGGCTGTGTGCCTGATGGTCTACAGAGAGCGTAGAAGACGGAGGAGGGAGTGACTGAGGCTCCTGGCTGAGCAAAGGCAGAAGCACCAACCTCATGAAGAAGGGGCAGCAGGGGCTCCCACACACGCTGCCCAGGGGCGACAGCAAGCTGTGGCTGGTTGGCGCTTAGCGCCACCCAGGGTCTATTGATGTCATCTGCCATTCCTGCAGATGACTGAGAACCAGTGTCGCCAATGACTGCGCCTGTCTAGGGTTCTGATCACTCACATCTGCTACTTACTGCAGGACTTGACGCCAAGGGGACATGGAGGACATCCACTGCCAGTGGCTGTGAAAGTGACGGTGGTGCTCAATTTCTCTGCCAGTGGCTCCTTTCAGGGCTCCACAGGTGACCTCTGTGGGATTTCACAATCTGTCACCCACAAATGTATCCATGAGGTCACGGATGCCATCTTCTCCATGACACACAATTTTGTGCATTTCGCCCGGGACCGGGACAGCCTGGATGCAAGAGCCATTGGATTCGCCCTGATCTTGGGATCCCCACAGGTGCAGGGTGCGATTGACTGCACTCATGTGGTGCTCAGATCTCCATCACTACACTCAGTGAACTTTATCAACCACAAGGGCTTCCACTCACTGAACGTGTAGCTGGTATGCGACCACCAGAAAAGCATTCTGCAGGTGTGCGCACTGTTTCCAGGGAGTGTGCACGACACCTACATGCTGAGTCACTCACAGATCCGTGCAGTCTTCCAGGGTCCACAGAGGCTGCAGGGTTGGCTCCTTGGGGACAAGGGCTACCCGCAGCGACCGTGGCTGATGACACTCGTGCGGCGGCCTCAGACTGCAGCAGAGCGACACTATAATGAGGCTCATGTTGCACCTCACAACTTGATGGTGCAGACTTGTCGGGATGCTGAAGATGCTGTTCCAGTGCCTGGACCGGTCTGGTGGAGCCCTGCAATACAGTCCGCAGAGGGTGTCATGCATCGTCGTCATCTGCTGCACCCTTTACAACCTGGCACTGCATCAAGGTGAGGAGCTGGCAGAGGAGGAGATGGAGGAGCTGCATGCCTCCGCTGATGAGGAGGACGTCGACAGGAATGAGGGTGAGGGGGTCCTGGGTGGTGACAACGACAGGGATGAGGCTCTCACACTGGCTAGACGAGGCAGGCGCACTTTGGGAGGCCCTCATAGCTACCAGATTTGTGGAAGGTGATGACAACATGCAGTGAGGTGTCCCCGTAGATCTTCACATTGCAGTCGTGAATGTTTGACTCCAGTCTGGCTTATGGCAGCACCAATAACCTCTGTGAGAATGCTCCTGTCATGGAGATGCAGTGGAGGCACTAAAAGTTGCTTGATCACTGGAGGATGATGACAACATGCGGTGAGGACACTCCATAGATCTTCACATAGCTTCTGAGAATGTCTGACTCCTGTCTGGCCGAGGGCAGCTTGCTTACACTCCCTGATCGGGGCCATCTCAGAGACGCAGCCATGAAACTTTAGACACATCTGATGCTGTGTCCGCCTTCAGCACCTGAGCCCTTCAGGAGCTGGTGCAGAGCATCACTGGTCACAGATGCTGGTGTGATGGGGGCCAGCCCCACCTTAAAGGTGCTGAGAGCACACAGATAGTATGAGAGAACTCTGTGGCGCCTGCCCACTACATTCTAGCAGCAATGACCAGCACCGCTGAGGTGCAGGCATCAGTAATGTTTCCAGGGAATGTGAGGCTGGACCATCACTTTGGTCTGAAGGCCGCACAGAGCACAGGGAAGAGGCCCTGGACTGAGACACCTGCCTTTTATCTTGTGCAGAAAGGTTTCACATCTGAGTGACATGAACACTGCTCATCAGGACAAGGAGCCATCGGCAGGGTGACATTCTTAGGAGTTTATTGATAATAGTAATCAGCATGTACAAGTGTTCAATACCCATGGCCAAGCTGTGCAGCTACTTTTATCTAACTTTCCTAACTCTGCTGCTAAGTCTTGGTGCTCCCCGAACATCCACAGCGGAGGCAGAGACAGCCTGCTGACTGTGACACCCTGTCTGTGATGACTTTGGCGGGCGTCCTCTGGAGGGCCGAGACTTGGTGGGCCCCGGCCTGCTTTCGGGGTCCTGCTGTGCGGCAGTGGAACCTTCCTTGGCCTGTGAAGCTGGAGCTGCGGAGGTCACAGGAAGATGGGATTCTGATGGGCCGGTCACTCCCAGAGTCACCTGGGTGGATGGCCCCGGAGTGTGCACCTGCTGATCCTCCTCCCTATGGACACCCGAGGGCCCCTGGCTGACTCTGTGAGTGGAAGGGGTAGCTGGAGTGAGATCGAGCTGCCCAGCACCCCTCTCACACAAACACTGTTGGAGGCCAACTATGGCATCAGCGATGGAATTAAGCCCGCTCAGCAGTGCAGGAGTGACATCCTGGACCAAGATCTCCATGGCAACCACCATCCTGCCAGAGTTGACCTTGGTGCGTTGCAATGCTGGCACTATCACCTCAGCCTGAAGATGGATGGATTCCTCCATCGTGCCTTGCAATCTGAGGAGTGTAGCGGACATCCCTTCCTGTTGTTCCCTAGCTTGCCTTTGCAGCTCCAGCAACTGTGACATGACCGAGTCCAGAGGCTTGTCATCTGATTCGGACTCAGCAACATTCTGGCCTCCAGCAGTCCTACGTGTGCCGAGGACCTGGGAAGTCCCTGCCTCTGCCTGCTGTGGATCAGAAAGTGCGATGTGCTCACCAGATTGTGATCCCGAGGCTACTCTAAAGCTAGGTCCCACCGAGGTGTGTGTCTCTGCACTGGTGGAGGGTGTGCGTGAGCGCTGTAATGGGGACTTCAGGGAGGGTGCCTCCAGATTCCTCTTCGGAGGTTTCTTTGGAGCTTTACTGGAGGCCCTGGATCATGGACTCCTTTGGCTCCGAAAGCAAGGGGAGATAATTAGTGCATGGCAGTGGCCTGTGTAAACGGACACATCATTCACAGCATGGTTGTCTGATGGATGTTGCACTGCTGGATCCTCACTTTGTAGAGCAGCGCCGACCTCACCAAAAGCACAGGACCAGTCCCAGTCATTGCCGGCCAGCTGGATGGCTCTGTTTTCGAATTCTGCCAGAACTTTGATCTCAGGCATCCCTCCACCTGTCTGCAACCTTTCCCTCCTGTTGTGAGCCAGTTTGTCCTGCATGGATAGAGATGGGGAGAGTGTATCAGGACGCCTGCTGGGCCAGATGATAAGTATGCCTGACCTGTGTGGGTGGTGAGTGGTCCCATGGACGGGATGAGGACAATGACGGTGTGTGTGTGAAAGAGTGAATGGTGATGTCCCTTGCACTGGTAGTGAGTGAGGGCCCTGTGGATGTGTGCTGGATTTGTGAGTGTGTGAGTTAGGAGTGATGAAAAGAGTGACTTACTCTGGCAGAACATAGGAGATCATTCATCCTTTTATGGCACTGGGTGGCTGTCCTCCTCTGCAGGGTGTTTGTGCTGACCACCGCTGCCACTGCTTCCCAAGCCGGACTAGTGACATTGCTACCCATCCTGCGGCCAGAGTGGGGGTAGAGCACATCCCGGTGGGCCTCCACAGCATCCAGCAGTCCCTCAAGGGACCCATCATTGAAGCAGGGTCTGCAGTCCTTTTTCCTTTGCTGGCATGTCTCCTGGGAAGTGGTGATGAGCTGGTAACGATGAGCACTTTGCTGGCGGCTGCCTTTTAAAGATGGCGGTCGGCGCGATGCAATCGTGGGGTGATGGCGGGCGGGCGAATGAGAGCCTGCCCGCCATGGAAACGACGTGTTTCATGGGAGTGAATATATAATGAGGTGGGCTCGGGACGATACGGCCTAAAAACCCGCCATTTTCATCAGCGGTTAGGACTCCATTTTACCCACCCGCTACCGTACTTAGTGCAATTTTGGGAAAATTCCGCCCATAGACGGGGGAAATAATTTAGATTATTGTCGACATTTTTTTAATGATTCTTTCCTTCTTCAATGTAGTAGCAAGAGTTCCAGGAAGGGCAATCTATTAAATTTAGTATTCAGATTTTGGGGGGGACCATCTGGATAATAGTGATTATTGCATATAAAAACAGAAAATGCTGGAAATACTTAGCTGGTCAGGCTGCATCTGTGGACAGAAACGGAGTCAACAGAGAGAATTTAATGGTCGCGCTGTGGGCCCATCCACAGGCAAGAAAGCCAGTGGCAACCCTACCAGAGCCATATCAGGCTCCCCAGCCCGCCCCAATTTAAAATGAATCGGGCACTCAGTTGGTTGGTGAAGGAGTCCTCAGCATCTTCAGGTTAGACATCCTGCCTCCATGAGCTACCATTCAATCAGAGGCTGCAGCTCTACCGGGAACGCCACCGGGAACAATGGCCACTGCCAGTACTGCAATAGGCCCAGGCTGAAGATTTTCATTGGAGCCCTGGAATGAAGGTAAGTGAGGCAGCTTTGCTGGGACCAGTTATGGAGGCCCTGGCAGGGGAAGGAGTTAGTTTAAACAGCAGGCGATGGTCTTCAGCGTGGGCAGCCCATGTTGCTGGCGGGTCTCTCCATTGGGCACGGCTTCCCAGATAGGAGGAAACCACCACCAGGGTGCATGCATACCTGCGAGTGTTTGCCTAAATGGCGTGGCCCCCGCCTGCCACTGTTTGAGTACCAGAGGCAGTGGCTCTTAAGTGGCCTCCATTTAAGGCCTCTGGATGGTAAGGACATCCTCAACCCTTCCCACCCTGGTCTTATTTGGGGGAAGTCAGGAAGGCAACAGGGTCTCCATCCCACACCTTTCCATCCGATTAGGAACATAAGAACAGGAGTAGGCCATTCAACCCATTGAGCTTGCTCTGCCATTCAGTTAGATCATTTACCTCAAGACCAGTTTCCCGCACTATCTCCATATCATATTATTTGGGCCCCTCCCTCTGCCGCCTCCCAGCCTGCCTCCAGGGGAGCTTTAAATTCTGCCCAATGTTTCAGGCCAATGACTTTTCATCAGCATTGTATAGATATTCCGATGAAAGGTCATTGACCTGAAATATTAGCCCTGTGTCTCTCTCCAGAAGCACTTTCAGCATATTTTCTGTTTTTAATTCAGATTTCCAGCTTCTGCAATATTTTGCTTTTGCATCAGTGATTTATCAGCTGCTAAGATAAATTAATGTCAGAGCCCAATTTTGGGAGAGGCAAATTGACGAGGAAATGTTTGGAGGAGATACATCGGTTTGTGTGCATTTGAAAAAAGTGGGTTATTTTTAAACTAAAGACAAGGAAGCCTTATATATCTCTTATGAAAAGAGAAGGGTTTAAAGGAAAGTGAAGCCTTCATAACAAAGTAGCAATGTTTGTAGAAAAACTAACTTATACAGAAGGAATCGACTCAGGTTCTGTTGTCATAAATGCAGCAAAAAAAAAAGGCTGAGGATCATTAAGGCAACATTAGGAATGCTCAGATAGCAGTAGAGAAAAGATAGAGAATTACAGTGTGATGGCAAGCTTATTTTTTCCTTACATTAGAATTTAAGAGAACAATCAAGAATTGCATTGTTCCCTTATAGGCATTTGTCAGGGCAGGTTATGTATAAAGATAAAGATATGGCTGACAACTTGAACAGATAATTGGCATCACATTTCACTTTTGCCATGGCTCCAAGATTACAGAATTGGTTTGTGTCTAAAACTGCTTCATTAGAAGTAACTGTAGAAATGGTTTGAGCTAAGATTAAAGCACTTAAAAGTAATAGTGCCTCAGACCTGATGCCATTAACCCCAGACTGCTCAGGGAAATAGGGGAGGTTGTATATGAGTCACTAGCTCTTATTTATTCAATAACACACAGAGTTGTTTCCTATGGACTGGAGGGTGGTTTCTATGCTCCTATTATTTGGAAAGGGAAGAAATTATATCCTGGAAATTACATGCCAGTGAATTTGACTTAAGCATTAGCTATTGGAGGTCAGCAGTTATAAGGAAATGTAGATCCTGTTTCATTAACCTAATTGAGTTATTTGAGAAGGTGACCAGAGTGGGGGAATCAGGATGATCTGATTGGCGTTGTTTAGCTAAACTTCCAAAATAGATTTTACAAAGCATCACATAAACATTACCTACAAGAAAAAAATGAAGCCCAAAGGACAGTTATGCTGAATATTTGACTGATTCCAATCATGAAAGCAGAAGACTGTTTTTAATAGAAGTAGATATGATTGGTGTCCATTTATGAGTGGAATTCCATATAATATTGGTAAGATTGTTGCTCATCCTTTTTTATGAATGATCTAAAGCAGAGCAATGAAAACAATCTGGAGAAAGGCTTAAATGGAACCATTTTAAAATTACAGATATCACAAAAATGTGGACAATACTTAGTAATTTGGATCAGATCATAGGCTTATGGTCTGATTTGGATAAATCAGGTGAATGAGGCAGATGTTGAGGTTAAATTTCCACTAGGGGTCTCTTATCGTGCACTGCCCTCCAATCTGAAAAACAGATAAAGTCCAAAATTCAGAGGGGGGTGGTGTGAAGAATGAGGATGGGAACAGAGTTGTGCAAAGAGTGAGGCCAGGAGAAGAATGGAATGAAGAGCTAGGATGAGAACAGAGTGATGTGAAGAGTGAGGAGGATGGAAGCAGAGTTGTGTGGGAAGTGAGGATGGGATTACAGCCATGTGAAGAGTGAGGAGGATAGGAGTAGAGTGAGACTGGGAGAGGAATGAAGAGTGAGGATGTGCACAGGGCTGTGTGAAGAGTGAAGATTGAGTAGAGCTGTGTGAAGAGTGAGAGTTTTTTTTATTCATTGGATGTGGGCATCGCTGGCTAGACCAGCATTTATTGCCCATCCCTAATTGCCATCATTCAGAGGGCATCTTTAAGAGTCAACCACATTGCTGCGGGTATTTTTTGTTATTCATTCATGTTGGCTCAGCCAGCATTTATTTCCTATCCCTAGTCACAAGGGCATTTAAGCATCAACCACATTGCTGTGGGGTCTGGAATCACATGTAAGGACAGCAGATTTCCTAAAGGGCATTAGTGAACCAGATGGTTTTACAACAATGAGTTCATTATCATCACTAGATTTTTAATTTAATATTGGATTCAAATTCCACCATCTGCAGTGGTGGGATTTGAACCCCAGTCCCTATAGCATTACCCTGAGTCTCTGGAATACTAGTCCAGCAACAATACCACTATACTATCGCCTCCCTGTGTAGAGTGGTGTGAAGAGTGCGGATAGGAGTAGAACTGTGTGAGGAGTGA
Organism: Cetorhinus maximus; assembly: GCF_964194155.1. NCBI lineage: Eukaryota > Metazoa > Chordata > Chondrichthyes > Lamniformes > Cetorhinidae > Cetorhinus > Cetorhinus maximus. The sequence continues at coordinate 199,090,951 of NC_135879.1, forward strand.
GTTATTGCTCATGGGATAAAGGAATCTGAGCAACATGGATACAAAATTGGTTAAGAGACAGGAAACAGAGAGTAGCAGTTAATGGATGTTTTTCAGGTTGGAGGAAGGTTTGTAGTTGAGTTCCTCAGAGATCAGTGTTTTTCCTGCTTTTCCTGACATATATTAATGACCTAGAAGTTGATGTACATGGCACAATTTCATTATTTGCAGATGATACAAAACTTGGAAGCATTGTGAACTGTGAGGAGGATAGTGCAGAACTTCAAAGGGACATAGACAAGTTAGTGGAATGGGTGGACAGGTGGCGGATAAAGTTCAATGCAGAGACCTGTGAAACAATTCATTTTGGTAGGAAGAACATGGGTAGACAACATAAAGCTAAGGATACAACTCTAAACAGGGTGCAGGAGCAGAGGGGCCTTATGTATATGTGCATAAGTCATTGAAGGTGGCAGGGCAGGTTGAGAACGTGGTTAATAAAGCAAACAGTAGCCTAGGCTTTATTAATAGCGGCATCGAGTATAAGAGCAAGGAGGTCATGTTCAACTTGTATAAGACACTAGTTTGGCCTCAGTTGGAATATTGCATCCAGTTCTGGGCATTGCATTTTAGGAAGTATGTGAAGGCATTGGAGAGGACGCAGAAAAGATTCATGAGAATGGTTCCAGGGATGATGAACTAAGTCGAAGATAGGTTGGAAAAGTTGAATCTGTTATTTTTTGGAGAAGAGAAGGTTGTGAGGCGATTTGATAGAGGTATTCAAAATCCTGAGGTGTCTGGACAGAGTAGATAGGGAGAAACTTTTCGCACTTGTCAAAGGATCGAGAATGAGAGGGCATAAATTTAAACTATGATCAGCATTTAATCAGATCTAGGTCGATAAAGTTAAAATTAAGGAGGGATAGTAAAACTAAAGGATTCCTGTTTTTTATTAAATAAAATCTGTGATATTTTGATCCATCATCAGCACAAGAGAAGTACCTGATTGGTGTGTAGCTGGTGAGTGCTTATTTAAGCCTTAAGTTTATTTCTCTTAATTTAGTTGTCTAATAAATAGAGGTATAGAAAGGCACTTCAACAGAGCTGAGACCACTGTCCTTTTGGGGCAGTTTGCTAGTGCTTTAAGAGAGGGTTGAAACTAATTTGGCAGGGGTATGGGCACCAGGATATAGTATTAGAGAGCAGAAGGAAGGTCCAGAAAGGATTGGCAGAGGCAGATTACAATAGAGTAAAAAATATTAAGGCATTACATGGGATCAGAGTAAGAGGGAATAGAGTAAGATCTAATTCAAGTTTACTGTGCATGTATGTAAACACATGAAGCACGGCAAATAAGGTTGTTGAGTTGCAGACGCAGATAACCACATGGGAATACGGCGCTGTGATAATAACAGAAACTAGGTATTGAATAATGCTGAATACATGGGCAGGGTTTTAGGATTGGGATTCCAACGTCCAGGTCAAATGGGTGTGGTGACCCAACACTGTGTGGGAAAGAGTAACCTGATGGTGATTTTCCATTAATTGGCCAATTAGCTTGTCATCCAATTAAGGGAAACTGTCAGAATCTGACAATTCACTTCAATTGGCCATTTCCTACCTTAATTGGCTACCTGCTGCTTGAGGCATGCCAGCCAGCAGCGCAAGTTTTCGCATCCGCCCATGTACAGGGGGGAGTTTTCTGGCCAAGGTTTTCAGGAAAGGTAAGAAAGGAGGAAGGATGGTAGCATTGATTAAGGGAAATATTACAATGCTGGGGAGAGAGAGGATGTTCTGGAGAGGTCAAGGATTGTATCATTTTTGATTAGAGCTAAGAAACATTAGAGGTACTACACGGGTGCATTAGGAACCAACTGGTGGGAAAGATAAAGAGGAGCAAATTTGCAGGTAAGTTACATTGGGATGCAAGAACTATACAGCAGTTATAATGGTGGACTTTAATTATCCTAAAGTAGACGAGGATAGTAATAGTGTAAAGGGAAGAGAGAGGGAAAACTTTCTGAAGTGTACTTTGGATAATTTTCTTGAGTAGTACATTCCCAATTCATTGAGGAAGGAAGCATTACTTGATCTGATTCTGGGAATAAGGTAGGTCAAGTGGATCAAATGTCAGTTGGTGAACATTTAGGGAACAGTGATCATCATATCATAAGGTTTAGATTAGCTAAGGAAAAGGACATGGAACAATCTCAAGTAATAATACTTAATTGGAGGAGGGCCAATTTCAGTGAGTTGAGAATTGTGAACAGGTAAGTTGAAACCAAAAACTGGCAGGCATAGCTTTAATTGAAGAATGAGCTGATTTTAAGATAGTTTGGGTGCAGTGGTAGTGTAATCCCACAAGGGAGAAAGGTTGAGCAACCAAGCCAGTATGTACCATCTACAGAATGCACTGCAGCAAATTGCCAAGGCTCCTTTGACAGCGCCTTCCAAATCTGTGGTTTTTACCACCCAGAAGAATAACATCTGCAGACTTATGGCAACATCACCACCTGTAAACTTCCTTCCAAGCCACACACCTTCCTGATTTGGAAATATATTGCCATTCCTTCACTGTCGCTGGGTCAAAATCCTGGAACTCCCTCCCTAACAGCACTGTGGGTGTACCTACACCACACTGACTGTAGCTCACTGCCACCTTCTTAAGCGCAATTAAGAATGGGCAATAAATGCTGGCCCAGCCAGCAACACTCACGTCTCAAGAATGAATAAAGTGAAACTTTAATCAAATTTCTAGGACCGGGTGGTTCTACACCAGAGTATTAAATTAAATTATTGGGAAAATTATAGACGCAATATTCATTTTTTTCCAAAAATCTCTAGATTATATAAATTGTGCAGTTGGAGGAGAAAATTGCATGTGAAACTATTATTTTAGAAGGGAAAACAGGAAAAATCAAATAAATATAGATCCTTATGTTAAACATCAGTTGTGAGGAGGTTATTGGAATCTATCACCAGAGATAGAGTTACTGGGCACTTGTGCAAGTATGAGCTGAACAAAGGAAATTAGAATAGATTCATGAAGGATAGGTCATGTCTGAACAATCTAGTTGAATTTTTGAGGGCATAGAATTGGAGGTAACCTTTATTGGGGTGGCAATTGATTGGGAGGTGGGAGAAAGAGAGTAGGGATAAAAGGATGTTCTATGATTGGTAAAATATGACAAGTGGGGCAGGATATTTTGGATGGTGGGATTTCCCCACAGATCACAGCAGCTCCACAGCCATTTAACACACTGAGGAACATTAGTTGGCTCGGGAGCGGACTTCCGCCTTTCATTTGGCTGGAATTCCCACATCAGAGAGCTGCCGGCCAATCAGATTGGCCAGTGGTTCTGTAGTCCCAGCATTGACAGTGGAAGCAGTGACCAGGTCTTGGACTACAAGAAGTCCTCAGATTAAAGCCCCGGAGCCCAGGATCAGATAAGTGTGAGGGGGTCTTAAGCAAGGAGGGAAGGTGAGGCCTGGCGGTATGGGGATGGAGGGGTGGGGGGTCTTGATGGAGGGGCCGTGGGGGAGGACCTGTAGGGTCAGAGCTTGTGAGTGGTGGGCCTGATGTGGAAAGGGGCCTTAGAAGGAGATACATCCCACCTTCCCACCCATGCAGAGTGACTTGCTGGGATTCCCACCACCCCTGAACCCTCCTGTCAGCCTCAAAACTGAGGCCAGGCGGGAAGCAGACAATAATAGTGCCACACAACATGATCAATGCTATCCTTAGTGTGAAGATGGGACTTTGTCTCCACAAGGACTGTGCAGTGATCACTCCTACCAATACTGTCATGGACAGATACATCTTCAATCGGTAGATTGGTGAGGGTAAGGAGGCCAAATAGGTTTTTCCCTCTTGTATAATAAAAACAGAAAATGCTGGAAACATTCAGCAGGTCTAGCAGCATCTGTGGAGAGAGAAATAGAATCAGAGCTGGAGCTTCAGTGCTGAAGAAGAGTCATATGGTCTCAAAACGTTAACTCTCTTTCTCGCTCCACAGATGCTGCCAGACCTGCTGAGTTTTTCCAGCATTTTCTGTTTTTATTTCAGATTTCCAGCATCCGCAGTATTTATCTTAGGTTTTTCCCTGTTGATGCTTTGCCCACCACCTGCCACAGGCACAGTTTAACAGATATTTGCCTCAGGACTCGGCCAGCTCAGCCAGTAGTGGTGCTACTGAGCCACTCTTGGTGATGGACATTGACTTCCCCCACCCAGAGTACATTCTGCGTCCTTGCTACAAAAATGTGCTTCTTCCAAATGGTGTTTAAAATGGCCATTTCTCCCAATTTTAGCACAAGTCCCCAGAGGTTAGTGAAGAGGACTTTACAGGGTCGACTGGCAATGGTGTACCTTTGCCATTTCTAGTGTCTAGGTTGATGCAGGGTGGTCCATCTGGTTTGATACTTAATTGACTATTCTATGTTAAGTTGATACAACTTAGCGACTCACTAGGTCATTTCAGAGGGTGTGTTATATTGTTCTAATATTCCAGAATGATTCAAGAACTATATTTTCATGCTTACATGTACATGTGCATCGAGCATGCCACATCGTTCACTACTGCACTACAGTCAGGGTGCATCAAATAATGTATCATTCCACTACACACATGATGAGATATGGAAAAATACACTCAATGCAAGCACCAGTATCTGTGTCTAAAAGTGTGATTATTTCACATTTCTAAAAAAATAAAGACATTACAGGCCAACAGAATCAACCACATTGTGTGGATCTGTAGTCACGTGTAGGTCGGACCAGGTAAGAACAGCAGATTTCCTTCCCTGAGCGACATTAATGAGCCAAATGGGTTTTTGTGACAATCTGGTGGTTTCAGGATCAACGTGACTGAGACTAGCTTTTTGTGCCAGATTTATTAATTAATTGAATTTAAATTCCACCAAGCTGCCGTGGTGGGATTTGAACTCTTGTTGCCAGAGCGTTGATCCGGGCCTCTGAATCTGAGTCTAGGAACATTACCGCGATGGTGGGGGACTATGTTACTGGAGTTTATCAGCACAGAAGAAAATGTCCTGTTGTTTAGTAGCACTCTGGCTGGAGAGCCTGGGCTTTACCAGAGCTAAGGGAGGAGAACATAGAGTTTGGTTCACTGCAGATTTCTAGGATCTGTTAGCAGTGGGGAAAAGACAAAGTCAGACAACGCTGCAGACAGGGATGGTGGTCCTGGATCTGGCAGCACTGCCTTGTGAGATTCTAATACACCCTTTGCAAACATTGAATTAATTATTTTGCGATTGGTCCCTGAGGGAAAAGACATTCTTTTCCTTAGATCAACAAATATCACAACTGCATACATCAGAATTGATTCCATTGTCTATTTCTACTTCGTTGGAATGGTAAATAAGTACATTGCTGATTTAGTAACATTTATTTTTATTTTCAATTAGCAATGCTCAGCAATTTTTGCAACACTTACCATGTGGGTGGTAGGCGATGGAGCTTGCAAACGGCACCTTCTGTAAGTGGCCAGCCTTCTCATCGATCGTAAATACTTCTAGAAACTAAATTTCACTGTCCCCCGCTGGCTAGTTTTTAAGCCGGGGGATGGGGCGGTGGAGTGAAAATGAAGGAATGGGATTCCCTCCGGGTTTCTGCCCGTCCCATTCTCTCAGCGATTTTACATTGGGGCGGGCAAGGCCTCAGATGGTGAGCCTGCTCGCCCTTGCTCCAATTGAGGCCCTTAAGTGACCAAATATTGACCATTTAAGGAATGTTTTCTGCCCAACCTCAATTTTGAGGCTGGCGGGAGGATTTGCCTAGTGTGGGGGAAGCCTGAAAAAGAACGGGCCTAGATCTCAGCTAAAAGCAAAATACTGCAAATGCTGGAAATCTGAAACAGAGCTCTGAAGAAGAGTCATACGGACTCGAAACATTAACTCTGTCTTTCTCTCCACAGATGCTGTCTGACCTGCTGAGTTTCTGTTTGGGCCTAGATCTCAGGCTGGAAGGGGACTGGGCTGGGGGCACCTCCATCAGAAGCCCCCTTCTGACTGTGGGCACCACTCCCCCTTTAGGTCCAGTGACCGCTGCACATCCAGCCCCCACCTCCTGGCCTCTCCCCCGACACCCTGATCACCCCCTTTGCATCCCCCCCCACCAGGCCCTCCCTACACTGCCTGCCCTGGGACCCCTTAAACCTATCTTGTCCTTCAGTCCCAGGACTTAGGCTGAAGCATGTTAATGCACTTCCTCTTCAGTCCACAGCAACTCTTGTTGCTGCAGGGACTGGAGCGTTGCTGGCTAATCAGATTGGCTGGCAGCTCTCTAGGGCGAGACTTCCACTTCCTCCCGAGTGAGGGGCAGAAGTCCCATTTGCAGCCAATTGACACTCATTCGGACATGAAATGGCTGTGGGGCACCTGGATTGGGCGGGGATGGGTTCACACAGTTGAGTAATGTGGTGTATGAATTTCAGTGCCAGTGTGCTGCCAGGTATATAGGCTGTATGTCCCAAAGACTCGCATAAAACAACGTGTCCCTTCCACCCTTCGCAATGGGCAAGGTACAGACCGTACCCAACCAGCCCGTGCTTGCAAAACTTAAAACACATTGTCCAACATTTAAAGGTGACATGTAGGCTTTGTGCAGTTGTGTCTGAGGTCAGTGGTTTTCCTTGTTGAACTCTGCCACACAAGGGAGGGTGGGAGGAGAATGACAGTTTGCATGGAGGCTTGTGGCCAAAAAGGATGACTCAGTGGTGAGGGGGTGGTTGAGAAGTGGGTATCAGGGGTGTGAAGGAGTGGAATAGGGATCCAATAAAGGTTAGAGGGTGGGGTCAGGGGCACAGAGGAGTGAATTGGGAAGGGCTTGGCATTTTGGGTGCGGTGGGGGGGTTTGAGGGAACAGTCAGTCATGATAAGAAAATAAGGAGTCTGAAGGGAGGTGTCAGTACTGTCCACACGTGGGTCCGTCTCAGGGTGTTGGCTGGCAGGATCCTTACAGGGCTTTGAGTTCACCTGCAACATTTCAATTAGCCCTGCTGAGAGTGATCCCCAACAATGTCCATTACAATGCATAGAAGGGAGGGCCAGCTGATCCTGCAAGTTCAGCCACATCCCACAGAGTGCTGGACACTAACATGAATATTCAGTAAAGAGTGAATGCAAAACACAACATTGTTTCTTCCATAATAAGGAAATGTCCCTGACTCTCCTGTTACCATCAATGCATGCCAACCATGAGGTGTGCCAGTACATTTAATTTTTTGACTAAGGTAGTCTCAACAAATAACAATGATGGACACATACAATGTGAAATATTTACAATTGAAATTTAAATTTGAAAAATACCCGTGCTACCTTTCTGCTCTCAATAAGTTTTATGTTAATGGCAATGGGGATTGGCAGGAAAGTTGTGACAGTGACAAAGAGCCTCCCTGTTTGCCTTTTACGGCCTGCCCATATCTGCAGCATTGTCAGCTGACGGCGGGTTTCACCACTGACAAACCTCCCCTGTCCCCCTGTCACGTGATCTCATGTGACTCTTGTGCATGCCGGCGGCAATTTAAATGTTAATCGTAATCATGTAGGAACCAGCTAAAAGCTAGAGAGTGGAAGTGGCGCCAAATTCCTGTGCTGCCGCCATTGGGAAGGGCACACCATGGTTAACATTCCAGCCAATGTTTGAGATTTTCAGCTCAACAAAAATTAATTAAACTTTCACTCACCATTGGTTAAACTAAACCATGTCAGCAGTGAATAAATGTAAATGATTAGATGATGCCTCTTATCCCTCAGCTTGAAACACTTATAAAATTGAGGCTAGTGACTACAGAATTTTATTCTGTAGCCCCGCTGGTTACAGACCTGCGTAAGACACAAAAATGATGGCGGTCTGCCTCTGACTATACTTCCACATGGCCAACGCCGATCATTATGCTGTTGGTGGAGGTGGGGGGGCGGTGGGGTGATAGGAATGTAGGAACAGGAGTAGGCCAGTCTGAGCCTGTTCCACATGGCTGATCTGCAGCATAACTCCATATTTTCTCTCATATCCCCTAACATCTTTAGTGAACAAAAATCTATTAATCTCAGATTTAATACAAGAAATTGGTCTAGCATCAGTTGTCATTTATGGAAGAAAGTTCCAAATGTTTACCACTCTTTGCGTGTAGAAGTTTTTCCCAATTTCACTCCTGAAAGATCTGGCTCTAATTTTTGAACTATGCCTCAACCAGCAGAAATTGGTTCTCTGTATCCATTCCACGCAAAACATTATTCAACAACACTTCCAATCATATGTACAATAGTCACCCTTGTACTTTCCCTTAGTACCTGTCTGCCTTTGTTTAGTCTAGTTTTCCTACACAGTGCTGCAGCGGGGTTGGTGGAAGGTTGCCAACTTTCACTGGGGGTGACTACAGATGGCCTTGTAGGACAACCTCGAAAAGCTCTGGGGCTTGAAGGCTAAGCTTTAGACTGCAGCGCCTCAGCACTGGCCGCAGCAGCCTAAGCTGGTTGGCTGACAGGCAACAGCAGGGGCACTAATGAACTGGCAGTGGTGGGAGCACAAAAGCTGTCATCCTGAGAGAGGATCACAAGTTTGTGCTCCACAGAGCCACTGACATTGGCCACCAGTTGCAGCATTGTAGTTGTATCTGCAAGCCCTGTCCTGGAGTTGGCCAGCACTTCCCTGTTGGAAAAGATATGCTCCAAGTTCTGCATGAATCCTTGTGTTAAGCTGAAGCCAGATTCCTCCATGCTCCTTGATAGTGACAACAAACTCTCTGGCATACCTGTCAATAGATTAGGCATTTTGGTGTGTATGCCCATCAGTCTTTGCCTATACACCATCTCATAGAAGACGCTTGCGTTGCCATAGCCTCTAGGGCTATGGGCCAAGCGCAGGAAAATGGGATTAGTGTAGTCAGATCATTGTTGCCTGGCGCGGACACAATGGGCCTTCTGTGCTGTAAATGTCTATGAGTCTATGAGAAGCTCTCATCGAGTACCTTTCAATAGAATAAGGCCGTGATCACCAGGCAGGTGTCCTACCCTTCCGTTCACCTGGCTGCAGTCCACTTGTGGCCAGTGACTCACCATTTGCAGATCCCACTTCCCTACTACTCTCTACTACCTTCTGTACTACTGAGATGGTGATTGTCAGTGTCAGATCAAGTGGCAGTGCTTCTTCCTCAGAGATCTGCTCTTTCTCTGGGCCATCTTCTTCAGGCACCACTGGCTGGCCAGGTGACAGTTCTTGGTTATCTGAAAGCACAAATGCACAAGTTTGGGGTTGGAGTGAGGGAAGGAGTTGGGGTTGGGGCTAAACAAGAGGTGCAGCTCCTACATCATACCAGATTCTGAGCCGTTGGTGAACTGGGATCTAAGAAAGTGTATAAGACAGGAACAAACCATCATCCTGAATGGCGTCATAATATTCAAGTTGCCTTTTCGTATTTTTCTATATTTGATGTCAGATATGCATTGAGGTGTTGCACTTCTAATTATATGCTTACTTTGTATTTTTTTGTACATGACATTGTCCCTGCTGCTCTTAATACACTTCCCATGTGACACTGAGAATTTTCCAGAAATAAACAGAAAGGGAAGAGTTACTTCTGTTTATGTTACATAAAATAGCAGTCGAGGGCAAACTTTTATTGGTGTTGATGAAAGTCTTTCCTTCACCTGAGGTTGGACTGAAGTGGATAAAAAAACTAAATGGGCTGATATATGCATCTATGCTTCAACCTGCATCTATTACTATCTTCTACATTTTGCACATACCTTGTTATATGCATGTACTTAGCATGATTGCAACATTGTTCATTGTACGTGAGTTAGCTGATCTTGGTTTGGAGCAGTCAGAGCGCTAAAAGTGGCTTCTCCTAAATTAGGAGGGAAAAAGCATTAGTCTGTTTCTGATCATTATCTAGTAACTCCTGCTGCAAATTGGGGTACGTGGATGTTGGTAATGATGGGAGTCTGCTTAAATAACTTGCTGACATTCACTGTTAAAAATCACACACGAAGAATAAGCATTTTTGTTAAGGTCTATGGATCATATTTTAGTAAAGATGTCAAGGCCTTGGAGAGTGTGCAGAGAAGATTTAATAGAATGGGACCAGGGATGGGAGCCTGCACTCATATAGATAACCTAGAAAAGCTGGGATTGTTCTACTTAGAGTGGGGGAGATTAAGGGGAGACTTAATAGAGGCATTCAAATTATGAGGAATTTTGATAGAGTGAACAGGTAGAAACCGTTTCCACTGGCAGGAGGTTAACCAGAGGAAACAGATTTAAATTAATTGGCAAAGTAACTAGAGGTGAGGTAAGAAGTTTTTTTTTAGCAAAACACGTTATATTCTGCAATGCACAGGCTGAAAGAGTGATGGAGCAAGATTCAGTAGTAGTTTTCAAAATTTAATTGGAGCAATACTTGCCTGGGAAAAAAAAGTGCAGGGCTATTGGGAAAGGGCAGGGGAGTGGACCTAATTGGATCACTCTTTCAAAGAGCCAGCACAGATACAAATGCCAAATAGCGTCCTTCTATGCTGTATGATTTTGATGATTCTATGCCCCCTAGTCTAAATCAGGAAAAGAAAAGGGAACATAACTGGAGGAAAAAAGAAAACACATTAAATTATAACGCAGAAACAACTAATGTTCTTGCTGAGTTAATTATTGCTGCAATTCAGCCAGCAAAAAAGATTTTGTGGGTTTGCACTTCTAAATTTTAATCAGGATATTGCAGTGAATGGCAGCAAAGTTATTGATGGACTAATGACACATAACCTCGCTTGAGCTTCGTGCTTTAGAGGTTTTCATGACAAAAGCATTTTCTCTTTGTGTTTGCTTCATTTGAATTGTTGGATTAGTGGAAGTAATTATGTTTCGATTTGAACCTTATTGTAAAATTCCTATTTGAAAACTAGACCTTTTGAAGTAGCTTTGTTTGTTCTAGCATGCTCAAATCCAAACAACACCACCCCCTCCTCTGAAAAATAACAACCCTGCACCACTGGAGGCACATGGCATTCGCCCAATATTATCTCACAGCAGTAGAAAGAATAAGATTAACAAAATAACCACCTTGTTTAATAAGCACAACAAAGCAGTTTTATTGACCTTATTTATTTGTTAACCTTATTCTGGTGATGGGCTTGGGCTACAGGCTTCAGTAGTGTAAGTAGCTGAAAACAAAGCCTTGACCCCATGCAAAACAAGTCAAAATATTTCCACTTTTTAAAAAATATATACCTGTTCCAGGGTATAACAAACATTAAATGAAAATTGACTGGAATGTCCTGTTCAGGAGCCAAACTATTATCCAAAGGGTTACATAAATGACAAAACGTTGTTCAAGTAATTTTAAGATATTATTTGTTGTTTTTGTAAACCCCCAACAATTTAATAGAAGCTCCTAGATAATATTTTTTTTTTACTCATTCACAGGATATGGGCTTTGCTGGCTGGGTTAGCATTTATTGTCCATCTGTAGTTGCTCTTGATATATGTGCAGTTAAATTTAAAAATGGCTATGTTTCAGATGTACACACAAGTAAGTTGCTATTTCAAGATCAAATCAGCCTTTAAGAAAGACTGTTTTTCTTTTAAGAAGCTGTTGACCAAATCTTTTCCTGACACAATACCGCAGCTTACAGATCCAACAGAAAAGCCGCATTCATTTCTGGAAACTTTGGTGCTTTCTCACGATCTCATTATAATGAAATAATGTACAGCTGTTTCATTCTTTTCTCTTCTAAGGCACAGTGAGCCAATGGGTATATTGTTCATTTGTCCCCTGCAATTTTGACTGTTCAGCTACCCCACCCCAACCCTCTCTCAACCAGTCACAGTGTTTTCTTTTCTCTTTTTTCCCCTGCCACCAGAGGCTAGTAACTCTTACTAGGTTATGATTCAATGAGTGCCAGTATCCCATTGACATCTCCACCCAACTAATTTTGAGCATGAGGAGGGGAGAAAATTGGGAAAAAGCACTCTCAGCAGCATGAACATGTATGAATGTGTTAAGGACAACATGATGGCAGATTTCTGTTCCTACCAATGTCTATAATGGGTTTATTTCTATAATAAAATGTAGTGACTGGCATTTTGTGAAGAAAATGGTGGCCGCACAACAATGCACTTCTCAAGAAATGTTTGTCAGTAACTTAATATGCTCAAGCAACATTTAGAGTCAGTTTAATATTTAGTGCTGTCCCAAGGTAGTCAGCTTGTTGGAAGTCCTAGCAAAATGGTTAATTAATACTGAATCGATAGGACAAATAGCTCTGTTCATTTTAGCACAAAACTTCCCTCCTACCTTCTTTGATTCATACTGCTGTGTTCAAGAGGCTTAATTTTTTTTTGATTGCTTTTAAAACTCAGTTCATACCTATTTTAGTACCTAAGAATGACCATAATTAGCTCTCATCCCATGGTAGCCCCGGGGGGCGCGAAGCTGGGGGCGAGGGCTGGGGGAGCGGTGATTTTTAATCTGGGAACAACAGAAATATTGCATTGCAAGTGTGACCCTCAACTGCAGTGAACTTTTATTCACCCTGGGCAAACAGATTAAGGAGAGGGTGAAAAATGTTGCATCCATTCACCCAGCTAGCGTGACCCCTCTTCATTAATCATAATGTCAATCGAGCATGTCGTACACTTCCTTTGAACAATTGGAATACATTAGCCCTTGGATCACATGCATTTTCTTTGCAACTTTCAATATGTGTATTTGTCATAAAATATCCATCAAAACTACTGTTGGAACATTCTCAATGTCCCAGGATACAAAGAATTAGAAAAAGACATTGCACTAAACTTCAGAACATTTCTTCATTCATGCTATTCTCAATTTTCATCGTGTTCTTGACTTACATATTTCTCTGTTGTGCTTGCACATAAAGCCCTGGCATTTCCTTGAAGCTACCACTATCCCACAACAGTTATTTTGCAGCAGCGGCCCCACACTTCTGGTGAACATCTGCACTGGAGGTATTCCTCGGGTCAACATCCTGTGGCCCTGCTTTCTTCAGCTGCATCATTAATTTGCTGGTGATTGTAGCGTACAGCTCCATTCACAATTCCTCAGAAAATGAAGCAGTCTGTGCCCACATGCAGGAAGACATGGACAACATACAGTCTAGGCTGACAAGTGACAAATAACATGCAGGCTACACATGAGTCAATGACTATCTCCAACAAGAAAAAGCCTAACCGCCTCCTTTTCATTTTCGGTGGCATTACCATTGTTGAGTCTTCTGCCATCAACATCCTGGAGGTTACCGTTCAACCACTCAGTTGAACCAGCAACCTAATTGCTGTGGCCACTAGGCCAGAAGCTGGATATTCTGTGATGTGTGGCTTACCTCCTGACTCTTCACAGCATCTCCACAACCTACAAAGCAGAAGTTCTGAGTGGGATGCAATACTTTCCACTTGCCTGGATACAAATACAATAATTTGACGCCATCCAAGACACTGCAATCCATTTGATTTGTACTTTATCCCCTATCCTCAACATTGACCACCTTCACACTGCATGCTGCTGCAATGTATGCTATTTACAGGATGCACTGGAAAAACTTTGCCAAGGGTTCTTAAACAGCATTTCGAAAACCACAACCCCCATCAGCTAGACAGATAAGGGAAGCAGGTGCATGGGAAGACACACCATCCTGATTTGGACATTGTTGCTAACTTATGGTTGTTAGGTCGAAGTCCTGGAACTCCCCATCTAACTGCATTGTGGGAGCACAATTGCCACCTACGCAGCAGCATTTCAAGATGGAGACCCAACTTGTCAGGGCAATTAACAATGAACAATAATGCAAGCCTTGCCAGCAATGTCCAGGTCACAAAAGTGAAAAAAAATCAGGAACATTTTGGGTTATTATTTATTCATTGTGGGTATCACTACCAACTCTGATCAGATGTTCACCTTACTTCTACACAAGGCATCATTGGAAAGTGATCAAGAATAAAACCATTTTGGGCAAGAGATGCAAGGGGATTTTGTGAGGAAGAATTGTTTTATGCAGCAAATGGTAATGACTTGGAACTCACTGCCTTCAAGGGTGGTGGAAGCGGACATGATCAATTATTTCAAAAGGAAATTGGATGGACACGTGAGGAAAATAAACTTGTGGGGCTGCAACAATAGAGGAGAGGAACGGGACTGACTAGATTGCTCTACAAAGAGCTAGCAGAATTCAATGGGTCAAATAGCCTCTTTCTGTGCTGTAATGACTCTGTGGGCCTGATGTTGTGGTCCTGTTTTGTGGCCGCACGGAGTCGAGAATTAGAAAAGAATGGTGACTGGGTGGCAAAGGCAGAAGTGTCGCCTCCATTTCCGTCTCCGGCTATTTTCAACAGAGCAGGAAAGTGGGCGGGTTGGGAACCACACACACTACTGTTTGGAAGTTGCCAGCACCATTCTGGAAGTGGACATTTCGGAGCTTCTGCAATTTTCAGTGAGGTGGCTACATTTTGGAAACCTTCCTAAATCACACCTACAGAGTGGAGGAATGACCCATGAATTGGAGGTGGGAAAAGTATAACAGGTGAATAAAAATTGTTAGGAAATAGTGATAGTCTAAGTAAGTTATATTTGTATTTTGTGGGTGTTAGGAATAAGTTTTAGCTTTAATGTTTAAGTTTGATTTGTATTTCTGTATTTGTGTGTTAAGAAGAGGTCAAGTTGAGTTTTAGTTGCACTTTAAAAGGTGTCTGCATTTCTAATGAGAGTTTTACAACTGTTGCAGCTAAGTTAAACAAAAAGAGTAGAGAAACTGGGCTGTTCCCTGGCAACAGGGGTCCAGAGAGGCAGATCCCTCCCACAGACACACACAGAAGAAACGAGAAACAGCAGTTTGATTTGGAAGCTGTTTGATTTCAGTTGGTCTTGAAAGTAGCTGTCAGAGAGAGACGGGAGCAAAAGGAACAGATAGCCAGTCCCAAGCTAAAGAAAAGACCCCAAAATCCAGGGGAATGGAACAGGAGAAAGTCCCAAGCAGACCTTCTAGTCAAAAGAAGGACATTAATATAGAAAAGATCCTGTTAAGTAAAGTTAAAAGTGAGGAGCAGAGAGAAAGGCTTCAAGCTTCAGATTTAAAGAGACAAAAGCTGAAGAAAGTAGATTTAAAGCGAGAACAGCTTGTGAAAGACCAGAGGGTCCAAAGTCACAAGTGAAGGTCTGTAACTCTTTGCTATGGGCATATGAAGCAGTGGTGAATGGCTGATGGTTGTGTTGATGCGAGACAGTGTATGGAAGGAAGCTTGAATGCTTGTGGTAACCTGGGAGAGGAACATCAGAAGGAGAGTTCAAAACCCTGGGGGTAAACCCTTGTGGAAGGTGTCTGAGAGAAAGTGTCAGTTTGGGAGAAGATTCCAAACCAATTTTTAGAGAGTGGAGATTGGAAACCCTCATGTGAAAGACAAAGTTCAGTGAGACTGCTTGGCTTACGGTGTGGCAAGCGTCTGGGGAGAGTTGATGAGAAATCCATAGCATCTGATTGAGGTGGCATCTGTCACTTGGTTTCAGAGTGTGGTGTGTCTGACTATAGCTCGCCTACTGGTTTACATGGACTTTGTATTTACTGTGAACATTAAAATACAAGGTAGCTTTTGTAACTTGTGTTATCTTTACAAATCTGCATATATCTGTAAAGGTATAGTTATGGGTGAAGGAGTATTGTAATATGGTTAATCTTTTCTTGTTTAATAAATGTTTTATGCTTTTGTTAAAAGTTCATTAGCTGACTCCTGTGAATCTGCTCAGTAGCCCCTCTCCACGTATCTAAACAAACAAACAATTAAATTTAGAATCTATCAAGCTGGGTTTCACCCTGGGGTCAGACTTATCCAGTGGTAACCTTAGCTGGGGATCATAACAAAATGGTGTTGCCTGCTTTATAGTTCACCATGAAAACTGTAGCCTGAGTGATATCTGAGTTATATCTGCATTTACTAAAGTGAATGATGACAGTGCTATGATTGGAAAAGGTAAGTAACCATTAAATAACATGGTTGTCAGGTTGTTAATTCTGACCACTGTAAAGCTTTCAAAGAACAGCAATGTAAAGGTGGAAAAATCTTCAGATGATTTAAATAGATTATGCACTGGATAAAGTATTATCCTGCATTATAAAATTGTGAAAGGCTAGCCTAGCCCAATGTGAGATCCAGAGCTAATTGTTTCAACTCTCCCCATTTCTTCATTCATTCCTTTTTTTTTAATAGAAAAGCTCAGCCATCTGTTTGGCTGGTTGAGAGTGCAGCTGAGCTAACTGAGTGAAGACTTGGGGTTTGGTAAGGGGAGAGTTTCAAGTGTTAATTTTGTTCTTAAATTTTGCTCTTAAAAATCTAATCTAGTCTGTAATTAGCAGTAACTGGAAAATACTGTGTAAGCAGGCCAAGTTCTTTCTGTCTTGCAGTTTAGACAGGGTAAACTCACTTTCAGTTGTAGAAGCTGAGTAGTTAATTAGCTAACTGGTTGAATTTGGTTACTGTAGCCCCAGTTCAGTTTACTAAGATTCAGGGTTCTTTAGTGTAGCCTTGGCAAATGGACTGCAGCTGAGCTAACTGAGTGAGGGCTTGGAGTGTGGTGAGAGGGGGAGTTTGGTGAAGGGGGGCTGGGGAGAAAGAGGTGTTTGTTCCCTTTTCTATCTTTCTCACCCTGAAGGAATTGGTTCTTGCTCTACTACAGAAAAGGAGCTAGCTGTTTGGTGAGTATCTGGTAAGTGGGTAAGTTTTATTCTATCCCCAAGGTTTAAAATGATACACAAATTGGTGGTAAAGTTAACAAAATATATAAGAAAGCAACATAAATAAGTGATTAATTTAATTAATTAATTATAACACATTAAGGATGACAGGACAGGTGATGTGTCAAGGCTGCAGCTCCTGGATAACATTGTGACCCAGGGTAAACAAGTCTGCAGTATGTGTTTATGGCTTGAGGAACTTCAGCTCAGAGTCATTGAGCTGGATGCTGAGCTACAGACTCTGTGACATATCAGGGAGAGGGAAAGTTACGTGGATGCTTTATACCAAGAGGCAGTCAGGCCACTTAGGGTAGGATCTTCAAATTTAGTCAGTGGTCTGGGTCAGGAGAGTGTGACTTCAAGTGAGGCAGGTAAGGGGATCCAGAGGGCAGGAGTGTGAACCTCTGCAATTGTCCAAAAGGTTTGAGGTTCTCTCAACTTGTTTGAATGAGAGCAGGGGTTGCAGGGTGGATGCGCAGCCTGACCATGGCACAGTGGTACAGGAAACAGGAAGCCATTCAAGTGGGGGAAGGACCAAAGGAACGCAGTGGTAGTAGGGGACTGTATAGTGAGGGAGATTGACACTGTTCTCTGTAACAAAGAGCCAGTCCAGACGGATGTGTTGCCAGCCCAGTGCCAGAGTTCGGGAAGTCTGCTCAGGACTGGAGAGGAGCTTGCAGTGGGAGGGGGAGGATCGGTGGTTGTGGTCCATGTAGGTACCAACAACATAGTCAGTATGAGGAGCTAGACACCAAATTAAGAAGCAGAACTTCAAAGATAATTTCTGAATTATTAGCTTAGCCACATGCATATTGGCATAAGACAAATAAGATTATGGAAATGAATGCGTGGCTCAAAGACTGGTGTGGGAGAAGTGGGTTCCGGTTTGATGGGGCACTGGCACCAGTATTGGGGAAAGTGGGATCTGAACCATTGGGCCGGTCTACACCTGAACTGTGCTGGGGCTGGTGTCCCCTCGAGCAGCCTAACCAGGGAAGTATAGAGAGTTTTAAACCGAATAGTGGGGGCATGGGGTCGAATTTGGAAAGATGTGGTAAACCAAAGAGTAGAAACAAGGCAAGAGAGAAAGGTATTAATATGGGAAATGTTAAGCAGACCGTAACAAGAAGGGACAAAGAGTACAAATCTAAGAGTAAATCAGCAGATAAGGCTAGACACTACAAAAATAATAAAAGGACAAAACTGAAGGCTCTGTATCTAAACGCACATAGCATTCAAAACAAAACAGATGAACAGATAGCGCAAATAGAAATAAATAAGTACGATCTGATAGCCATTACAGAGACATGACTACAGAATAACATTGATTGGGATCTGAATATTGAAGGATATGTGATGTTTAGGAAGGACAGGAAGTTAAGAAAAGGTGCAGGGGTGGCTCTTTTAATTAATGATATTTTAACACATTAGAGAGGGAGACCTAAGCTCAGGAAACCAGGATGTAGAAGTGGTTTGGGTTGAGATGAGAGATAATAAATACAACAAGTCACCTTTGGGAGTGGTGTACAGGCCGCCTAATTATAACTACATGGTAGCACAGAGTATAAAAGAAGAGATAATGGGAGCTTGTCAGAAAGGTACAACAATAATCATGGTGGGATTTTAATCTATATATAGACTGGAAAAATCAGATGGGCAAAGGTAGTGTTGATGACGAGTTTATAGAATATTTTCGGGATAGTTTCTTAGAACAGCACGATTTGGAGCCAACCAGAGAGGAAGCTTTACTACACCTGGTATTGAGCAACGAGAACGAGATAGAATTAATTATAACTCATAGTGAAGGCACTCCTAAGTAGCAGCGATCATAATATGATTGAATTTTACATTCAATTTGAGGAAATGTTGGTGATTTTGAGATTACAAAAGAAGGGAGGTAATGCTTCAGTTGTACAGGGCACTGATGAGACCATATCTGGAGTACTGTGTACAGTTCTGGTCTCCTTACTTAAGGAAAGATGCAAATGCCTTAGAAGTAGTTCTATGAAGGTTTACTAGACTAATATCAGGAATGGGTGGGTTGCCTTATGAGGAAAGGTTGGATAGGTTAGGCTTGTATCCACTGGAGTTTAGAAGAATAAGAGATGACTTGATTGAAACCTTTAAGGTCCTGCGGGGTCTTGACAGGGTGGATGTGGAGAGATGTTTCCTCTTGTGGGAGAATCTAGAACTATGGATCACTGTTTAAAAATAAGGGGTCGCTCATTTAAGATAAGGATGAGGAGAATTGTTTTCTCTCAGTGAATCTTTGAAAGTCTCTTCCTCAAAAGGCGGTGGAAACAGAGTCCTTGATTATTTTTAAAGCAGAGCTAGATAAATTCTTGATTAACAAGGGGATGAAAGGTTATCGGGGGTAGACAGGAATATGGGGTTGAGGTTATAATCAGATCAGCCATGATCTTATTGAATGGTGGAGCAAGATTGAGGGGCCAAGTGGCCTATTCCTGCTCCTAATTCATATGTTCATATGAGTGTTTTGCTGCCTTTCAAAATAGTAATGCATTCTGTACTGCAGAGTTTGTTTGCAAAGTTAGGGGTGATTTTGTTTATTTAACAGTTTTATGAGCTTCTAAAGAGGATTATGTTTTTTTTAAATGATGATTGTTTATTCTGTAAGATCTACAAGCTTTTCAATGACTTCAAAATATTAATATTGGGTTTGTGAGTTCTGTTTATAAAGTGGATACTGGGTGAGTGAGTTAGTGGATATGGGGGGATGAGGGGATGAAAGGAACTGGGGGTGAAGGGGAGTAAAGGGGCACATGGGTTTGCATGAGGTGAGGGGGTGGTGGGGTGGGGGTGAGGGTGAGAAGGGTTTTACGCTGATCTGAAAAACTGGGCCAATGTTTATGTTAACGGAGGCTTTTTAACCTGGCCCACCCCCAACCTCACCTCACAGAATCACCAAATTGTTACAGCACAGAAGAAGACCATTCAGCCCATTGTGTCTGTACTGGCTGTCCGAAGGAGCAATCCACTCATTCCACTCCCCCACCTTCTCTCCCTAGCCCTTCACATTCTTCCTTTTTAGATAATAATCCAATTCCCTCTTGAATGCCTCGATTGAACCAGCTTCCACCACACTCAGATAGTACATTCCAGATCCCAATCACTCGCTGCATGAAAATCTGCCTAATTCAGCCTTGAATAATGACCCTCTGATTGATAGGACAAACTGTAACAGAACAATGGGTGATCTTCAAGGGGGAGCTATTTCAGGCACAGGCTAGGTACATTCCGACTAGGATGAAAATAGCTCGAATGCATACGACCCTCCAGGAGATGAAAATCCCACCTGCTGGCACTACCAAGATGGAGGTGGGATCATGATATTGGGAAAATCCCTGTCTCCCAATCCCTACCTCCATAACGAAAATCCAACCCAATGACTCTGAGTTTTCTTTTTCTTTTCTGAACCTCCAAACCCAGGGAGTTGTAGTCCACCAATCTCTGCTGCAGTTGAGGTTAACTTGTTTGGCAGAAACCAGAGATTGCACATAAGACCTTTTTGGTTCGCATTGTTTAGTGCATTTACTAAACTATTCTGAGCTCTATCCATTCACAAGTAGCGATTTGGTTCTGAGGGAAATCAAAACTGAGAGTAAGTACATTTATTGATTAAACTATTGCTGTGAGCTATCTTAATGTAATGAGTCATAGGTATTGATTTAGAAAAAAATATATAAATAATTGAAATTCCTGTGCATTACAAAAGCATTTTAAACACAATTTTGATTAGGCTTCATATTGCGCTTTTGAAAACACAAACCAAATTATGGCAAACAAAGCTTGTGTCGGAACTGCATTTTACTATAAAATTAATCTGTCGGATATACAGATCAAGGATCCTTTATCCATAAATGCGAAAACCAAAAACTGCACCTTTTTTTAACTTCATCGACCTTTAGCGTGGGAATGCTCCGACCCGAGCCAACGCGTCTCGAGACAACACAAACCTCGCTGACCACACCCGACCTTTAGCGCGGGAAGTCTAGTTATTTGTCTGCACTGTTTACCTTGTGATTTTTGTCTACACTGTTTACCTTGCGAACCCTCTCCTACAAGCAGTATTGCAATGGCGCCATGGGTGGAAACCTAACACAGGTACACTGTGTTTATTATTTAGTGGTACATCTTACTTTTCTAGACATTTTATTTACTTTAAACTATAGCTGGCCTAGGCTTTGGCCACTGTATTGTAATTAGACCCAGGCCTATATGTGGTATCTGAAAACCGAAATGATCTGAAATCCGAAACACAATCGGCCCTGAGTGTTTTGACTAAAGGATACTCGACCTGTATCAATGGCTTAGGAATTGGAATTATTTTCCACTTGTCAGGCTGATAGCGAACTTATTTTTAACTATTAAGGGCGAATTCAATATCAGAGAGTTGTGCTCGGCTACATCCATTCTGATTTCCGTAAATCAAATTAGTTTTTTAATATAAATGCTTGCTAAGCTGCGAATACTTCCACCTCTGGGCTCTCAATGTTAAATTTTAAATGAAAGGGGTGTTATCTGTCTTGGATGCACTGCATTAAGCAAGAACCTGGAGAATTCCCAATACAAGCACTAGAATATATTCATGAAAACATTCATTTGCATACCAGAAGAATTATGTAAATTCGGCCCCTTTTATTTTAATGGAAGTTGCAGTTAGCATACTCTATGAACTTTGTTTTTCCTGCAGCATTGGCTACCATGGGGAACCAAGGTAAGTCTGCGTAATACCTTTAGAAACGGTGCTATGTGAACAAATTCCAATCCCCCCACCCCCAACTCCCCCATCAATCTAAAACAACAGCTTGAAACATAACACAGGTCATTCAGCATCTGAGAGAGAAAAATGGGTAAATGTATTATATGTGCAAAGGTTATTGCTGTGTAGTGGTTATGATGCCAGAGGTTAGGACTTTGAGTACATTTTAACTATCAGTTAGGAGGCCTAGTACATTTGGGGCTGAATTTTTTGCCTGTCGGGCGGATGGGCCCGACCCAATCTCCAGCGGGTGGGGAGCCGATCCCTGCTAGCGAAGTGGGCCTCGCCGCCATTTTAAGTGGGCGGGCCAATTAAGGCCCACCCAGCGTGACGTCCGCCGGGAAGTGCTATGCGCACCCTGTGCGGGCGGGGGGGGGGATTCCCCAAATGCGAGAGTGCGTTCTTTCGCGCATGCGCACAAAAGAGCGCACATCTCCCTGAGGCTAAGTGCAGCCTCAGGGAGATCGCTGAAAGATTTTCAAACTTTAAAAATAGAAAAATAAAAAAATCATTAACATGTCCCCCTCATGTGACAATGTCACATGAGATGGGACATGTTAATAAATTGCACAAATACTTTAATAAACTTTTTTAAAACTGACATGAAACCTCATCCCACCAGTGGATGAGGTTTCATGTTTTTTCAGAAGCCCGCCGTGGCTCCTGGCCTGCCCACCAACCTTAAGGTTGAACAGGCAGGTCCTTTAATTGTTTTAATTATCCTGTCAATGGCCTCAATTGAGGCCATTGACAGGTTGGTGGGCGGACAGCTGATCGTGCTGTGCCCCCGCCTTCCTGAAGATTTAAATGGGGCGGGATGACAGCGGGCCCCACCCCCTTCTTGCTGACGGAAAAATTCAGCCCTTGGTCTTGGCTTCATTAATTTGCTGTGGGATAGCTGTACATTCCAGGCCAGTAGACAGGTAGGTCCAAGGTGAGAGGGCAATGGCGACAGTGGAGCGGGAAACCAGGCAATAGCAGCATTAATCAGAAAGGCTAATGAATTACCAGCCTTTCTCATAAGAATGTTGGAATTCGAAAGTGAGGAAGTAAGCTTCATTAGTGCAGAGCCTTCAACAAAACTCATCCAGAATACTGCATTCAGCTTTAGGCACAGAATCTCATCAAAGATATATTGGACTTGGAGGTTGTAAGATGCAAATTCACATGAATAATATCAGGGCATAAAAGGTTATATTATTAGAGCATGTGGTAGAAACTTGGCTTTTATTCCCTAGACTTTAGATGGATGAGGGGTAATGTTATCAAGGTGTTCAAAATGACCAAGGAGTTGATAGGGTACATAGAGAAAAATTACTTCCACTGGAGGAATTTGGAACAAGAGTGCATAACCTTAAAATTAGGGCCAGTTCATTTAGTAGCGAAATCAGGAAACCCTTTTTCACACAAAGGATAATGCAAATCGGGAACTCACTCCCCCAAAAGGCTGTTGATGCTGGGACGATTGAAATGTTCAAGACCGATAGTTTTTGTTAGATAAGGGCATCAAGGTATATGGATCAAAGGCAGTTGAATGAAGTTGAGCTGTGGCTTACCCATGGGCTGCATCTTCCGGTCGGCGAGCGGGGGGTGGGGCCCGGTCACCAACGCATAAAATAATGCAGGGTGCTGTCGGGCAGGTGTCCCGAAGTCACCCCGCGTCATTTACATTCTCAGGTCGGGGGGCACGCAGCCGAGTCGGCTGTGCACCCGCCGACCTGTCAACGGCCTATTAAGGCCATTAAAAAAGCAATTAAAATCATTCATTAATGGACCTGCCCGTTCAACCTTAAGGTTGGTGGTCAGGCCGGGAGCCCAGGTGGCTCAGGGAATCCCCCCCCCCAACCCCCGCACATCCCCCCCAACGGGGGGAAATTGTTGCCCCATGATCTAACTGAATGCTGGAACAGCCCAGAGGGGCTGAATATCCATGTTCATTTGCCAGTTTATTCAGCATCCAGATCCATCCTGGTGGATCAACTGGCATTCATTGTAAACTCTGGCAGAGTGACAATGTCGACCACCTCAGATTTAAGTTTGCCAGCACCCTGTTTCTTCTGAATGGAGGGAATTAAATCTCCCTTCAAATCTTGCCATAAATTCAATAAAATCTATTAACCTGTGGACAAGCACCAATGAAACATTTAAGGTACAGGATTGTCTTCAGTTGGTTTGCCTAAGTCCTGTAAGGCTGGAAACTGCCAAGCCTACCTGGTCTGTCATATATGTGACTAGTCTACAATCGGTGGTAAACTGTTAGTGCCCTTTCAAATCACTCAGTTGTTCAGCTCAACAACTAGTCATCCAGATCCAGAGATTAAATGTGACCTTTCAACAGAAATTTTCAGTTTATTTTTGTTCAGATGCCAACTATCATACTCTGTGCTTCTTATATTTTCTACTTCCATTTCCAGATATTTTACGGATTGATTCTTTTCACAACGGATGAGTCTAAATCTAGACTGGAAATCCAAGCTTATCTGAATTTCTCCAGTTCAGCTGAGCCAGGCCAAAATTAAGCTTTGCTGGCTTGGGAATACTGATTTCCTGCCGAATTGTACATCTTGTAAGATATCTGAGATGAAGAGAAAATTGTCATTGAGCCAGGTTTCCACTGTTAATATTGATTATGATGGTTCTTTTAGCATTTTCAACATGGCTATGATGTCTTATGTCAGTTTGGATTTGACCAAGTATCCCAAAACAAGGCCAGCTTTCTCATTCCTACATTTAATTTCTGTTTTATTTTCCTTTGGTCAAAGTTAGCCTGATTTTCACTTCAGTCTGCTCCGTTATAGTTTATCCATTTTGTTGGAAGTCTTTCAACGATCTAATCGTTAGGCAACGTTTGAAGTGTTGTACAATAAGTATTGCTGAATTCCTTTAAATGGCTGGTTCCATCTATATTTTAATGTATCGTTCATTTACTGGGAAAGCCAGGTGAAGGAGCAAAGATTTATGAGTTCGGCACTACGAAGGTTGAAGAGATTAAGAGATGAGATATTTGTGGTCTTCCTTTATGGCTGGTTGTGGCAACATTTGGAAGCATGAAGAAACATTTTGGTGTGTGCCTATTTCTGCATAATGGGCAGAATTTTGCCCTCGTCGGGCTGGCGTGGCAGGCGGGCCCAGGAGCGGCCGCGAAAGTGACTGCCGCCCGCGATTGGGGCCCGACCACGATTTCACGCTGGCAGGCCAATTAAGGCCCGCCCAGCATGAACCGGGCCCTGCAGCGTTCAGCGCTACATATGTGGAGGGGGGACGAGGGCAAGTGCAGAAGTTCGCGTGTGCGCACAGGAAAAGCTCCCTGAGGCACAGAGCTG
Organism: Cetorhinus maximus; assembly: GCF_964194155.1. Lineage (NCBI taxonomy): Eukaryota > Metazoa > Chordata > Chondrichthyes > Lamniformes > Cetorhinidae > Cetorhinus > Cetorhinus maximus. The sequence continues at coordinate 199,115,788 of NC_135879.1, forward strand.
CCTCAGGGAGATGAAGATTCTTGAAAATAAAACAGAAAGATTTTATAACTGTTAAAAGATGTTCCCTTATGTGACTGTCACATGAGCGGGGACATGTTATGAATTAAATTTAAACATTTTAATTTAATTTTTATTTGCTGTTAGAAACCTCATCCTGCCCGTGGATGAGGTTTCCTAAAATGGCCTTTTCGCCAGCCCCGCCAACCATAAGGTTGGACGGGCAGCGAAAAATTGAACTTAATTATTACTTTAACGGCCTTAATAGGCCTGTTAATTGTCAGTGGGCAAGCTGCCAACTCCTATGCATGCCCGCCAACCAAAATATTGCGCGAGTGCGAGATGACGCTGGGACACTCGCCCGGCGCCATCGCCCGTCATTTTAAACTGGTTCGGGTCGGGCCTGCGCCCATCCAATGAGCGCAATATTCTGCCCAATGACTTTTGGATCACTGCAGGGAAATAGCATTTAAAAAGGGTTAAAATTTTTTGCTAAAAGTAGTTGAAAGACAGTGAGATACATTCAGTTGAATGTTAGCTGATGACCTGTTTCTTGTTGCTCCTAGGTCGAAGTGACAGATGTTCCATTTCATACAATCACTGATGCATATATAGGGAAAGAGCACATCATACAAGTTGCTGCTAAGGACAGCGAAGTTGGCACCTGGAGTGAATGGAGTAAGGCTGTACATGCTACACCATGGACACCAACAGTACCAGTGGATGTGTCTGAAGAGAAAACTAGCAGTGGTATGTCCTAACAGAGCTGTCAGGTTCTCTGTTTTATGCCTCATGTAGCGTATGAAAGTCTGGTGACAGTGAAACCTGTGAAGCAGTTGACACCATCATTAAAATAATGCCTTTGGTAAAGACAGACAGCTTTCCCTGCTGGTGTCTGCCACTGGTGTACATGTATGTGGACACATATGCATGCAGCATTGTGACATGGATGTATAGGTGCACATATATGTGTACCTATATATATAGCCCACGCTCAATGCTCATTGTTCAGTGTAAGCCTAGGCAGCGAGCACTGAGAAACTGTTCAATTGTAAGGCATCACAGCAGATCTTGTTTTCACCCAATGTCTATGTTCATATGCTTGACACTGATTAGCTATCAGGAAAAATAATCCTGGATATTTTATTCTGTCCTTAGCCTGGTATAAGGATGGGGGGAGGTGACGGAGGTCAATTATGGCACTCTGCTGTTCCTTCTAACAGCACTTATTTGGAATAGAGCCTGTGAGTTTCCTAACTTAGGTGGGTTAGTGCCATACCGGATGATGGTTCCACACTACTAACTGGAACATACTGCGGCATGATTAATAGTATAATGACACGATTATTAGGGGAAATTTTAACTTATTTTGCCCAGCGTAAACTGAGCAGAACAGGTGTTAAGTTCCAAGCGGTGCTCTTACCGCTTATTTCCCACCCCTGTGACCGTTGTTTTCTTGGGTTGCTGAGGAGCCTGCCTGGTTCAGGTGGGAGACACATAAATAAGTGCAAATTTGGATCCAATGATCTCATTAGGACCCCAATATAAATTTGACTGACTGTTGAGTAGAGCATCTATTTGAATACTCAGTAAAACCTGACAGGTGCACAACGGAGGCACTGTCAGTTAAATTTAAAACATATCTTTGTGATCCCGGGATCAGGAAAGTTTGGAGTGTTGCAGCCATGAGCATCCCCCACTCTCCCACTCTGCAAAATCCTCCCAATCTCAGTGATTTACCTAGCTGCTGGCCTGGTGGTCTCTGAGCTGCTCAAACTTCATAGGTGGCAATCTGGCAAGCTGCCACTGAATGCTTGTTTCAGGCAAGCAGTTGGCAGTCAGAATGTGACTGAGGCCAAGTCATTACAATGGACTGAACTACAACATTGACCCCGGACCCCATGGAGTCTCATGGCATCAGGTCAAACGTGGGCAAGGAAACCTCCTGCTGATTATCACGTACAGCCCTCTCTCAGCTGATGAATCAGTGCTCCTCCATGATGAACACCACTTGGAGGGCACAGAACATACTCCAATGTCCATCACCATAAGCGGCTTGATAGTACCACTACAGACCAAGATGGCCGAGTCCTAAAGGACATAGCTGCTAGACTGTGCGGCAGGTGGTAAGGGAACCAACAAGAGTGAAAAACATACTTGACCTCATCCTCACCAACCTGCCTGCCGCAGATGCATCTGTCTATGACAGCATCGGTAGGAGTGACGAAGTCCCACCTTCACATTGAGGATACCCTCCATCGTGTTGTGTAGCACTACCATCGTGCTAAGTGGGATAGATTTTGAACAGATCTGGAAACTCAAGACTGGGCATCCGTGAGGCGCTGTGGGCCATCAGCAGCAACAGAATTGTATTGGAATACAATCTACAACCTCATGGCCTGGTGTGTGCCCCACTCTACCATTACCATCAAGCCAGGGGATCAACCCTGGTTCAATGAAGAGTGCAGGAGGGCCTGCCAGGAGCAGCACCAAGCATACCTAAAAATGAGGCGTCAACCAGGTGAAGCTATAACACAGGACTACTTGCGTGCCAAACACCATAAGCAGCAGGTGATAGACAGAGCGAAGCCATCCCACAATCAATGGATCAGATCTAAGCTCTGCAGTCCTGCCACATACAGTAGTGAATGGTGGTGGACAATTAAACAAATATCCCCATCCTCAATGATGGGGCAGCCCAGCATATCAGTGCAAAAGATTTGCTACAATCTTCAGCCAGAAGTGCCGAGTGGATGATCCACCTCGGCCTCCTCCGGAAGTCCCCAGCATCACAGATGCCGGTGTTCAGCCAATTCGATTCATAAGACCATAAGACATAGGAGCAGAAATTAGGCCATTTGGCCCATCGAGTCTGCTCTGCCATTCAATCATGGCTGATAGGTTTCTCAACCCCATTCTCCCGCCTTCTCCCCATAACCTTTGATCCCCTTCCAATCAAGAACCTATTTATCTCGATCTTAAATACACTCAATGACCTGGCCTCCACAGCATTCTGTGGCAGTGAATTCCATAGATTCACCACTCTCTGCCTAAAGAAGTTTCTCCTCATCTCTGTTCTAAAAGGTCTTCCCTTTACTCTGAGGCTGTGCCCTCGGGTCCTAGTCTCTCCTATTAATGGAAACATCTTCCCCACGTCCACTCTATCCAGGCCTTTCAGTATTCTGTAAGTTTCAATCAGATCTCCCCTCATCCTTCTAAACTCCATTCCATGTGATATCACAAAACGGCTGAAGGCACTGGATACTACAAAGGCTATGGGCCCTGACAACATTCCGGCAATAGTACTGAAGACTTGTGCTCCAGAACTTGCCACGCCCCTAGCCAAGCTGTTCCAGTACAGCTGCAACACTGGCATCTGCCTGGCTATGTGGAAAATTGCCCAGGTATGTCCTGTACACAAAAAGCAGGACAAATTCAACCCAGCCAATTACCACCCCATCAGCCTCCATCATCAGGAAAGTAATGGAAGGGGTCATCAACAGTGCTATTAAGCGGCACTTGCTTAGCAATAACCTGCTCTCTGACGCTCAGTTTGGGTTCCGGCAGGGCCACTCAGCTCCTGACCTCATTACAGCCTTGGTTCAAACATGGGCAAAAGAGCTGAACGCCAGAGGTGAGGTGAGAGTGACTGCCCTTGACATCAAGGCCACATTTGACCAAGTGTGACATCAAGGAGCCCTAGCAAAACTGGAGTCAAGGGGAATAAGGGGGAAAACTCTCCACTGGTTGGAGTCATACCTTGCACAAAGTAAGGTGGTGTGGTTGTTGGGAGTCAGTCACCTCAGCTCCAGGCCATTACTGCGGGAGTTCCTCAGGGTAGTGTCCCAGGCCCAACCACCTTCAGCTGCTTCATCAATGACCTTCCTTCCATCATAAGGTCAGAAGTGGGGATGTTCACTGATGATTGCACAATGTTCACCACCATCCATGATTCCTCAGATACTGAAGCAGTCCATGTCCAAATGCAACCAAACACAGACAATATCCAGGCTTGGGCTGAGAAGTGGCAAGTAACATTCGCGCCACACAAGTGTCAGGCGATTACTATTTCCAACAAGAGAGAACCCAACCATCGTCCCTTGATGTTCAATGGCATTACCATCACTGAATCCCCCACTATCAACATCCTGGGGGTTACCATTGACCCGAAACTGAACTGAACTAGCCATATAAATACTATGGCTACAAGAGCAGGTCAAAGGCTAGGAATCGTGCGATGAGTAACTCACCTCCTGACTCCCCAAAGCCTGACCACCATCTACAAGCCACAAGTCAGGAGTCCGATGGAATATTCCCCATTTGACTGGATGAGTGCAGCTCCCACAACACTCAAGAAGCTTGACACTGTCCAGGACAAAGCAGCCTGCTTGATTGGCACCACATCCACAAACATTCACTCCCTCCACCACTGATGCACAGTAGCAGCAGTGTGCACCATCTACAAGATGCACTGCAGGAATTCACCAAGGCTCCTTCAACAGCACCTTCCAAACTGACGACCACTCCCATCTAGAAGAACAAGGGCAGCAGATAGATGGGAAAGCCACCACCTGTAAGTTCCCCTCCAAGTCACTCACCATCTTGACTTGGAAATATATTGCCATTCCTTCACTGTCACTGGGTCAAAATCCTGGAACTCCCTTCCTAACAGCACTGTGGGTGTACCCACACCACATGGACTGCAACGGTTCAAGAAGGCAGCTCGCCACCACCTTCTGAAGGGCAAGTTGGGATGGACAATAATTGCTGGTCCAGCCAGCAAAACCAACATCCCGTGAATGAATAAAAAAAGTACAGCCCAAGTCCTGCAGCCCTTTCTCCAGTTTGAGCCCACTTACCTTCCTTCCCTAGTACAGCCCTAGTCTGGCAGCCCTTTCTGCAGTGTGAGGCCAGTAACCACCTCCTTTCCCAGTTCAGCTTTCATCCTGCAGCCCCTTCTGCAGTTCAAGGCCAGTTTCCCCCCTTCCCTGGCACAGCCTTAGCCCAGCAGTTCAAGAGCAACTGCCCACACCTTACCGCTGGTCTGGTAGGTAGAGACTTGCCTGTGACTAACCCCTGAAAGCAAAGTGGTCCTGCCTGCGAAGCCTGGTGCTAATTCCTGCGAGTGCTACACAATGCAAGGTAGGTGAACTCACCTCGAAGTGAGGAGCGAAGTGCAGGCAGCCAGGTGCACATCCCTTATGTTCTGTCGTGAAACACGCTGTTCTAACTGCACGCCGACGTGCCCAGATAATCCAATATGGCGGGATGATTCCAGCGAGGAGACCTCATAATGTTTCAATATTCAAATGACGTTCCCGAGATGCTGCAGTGGGAAAGGCAGCCCGCCAATGACAGCTGGAGCGCACAATCGCGACCTGGTTTTATGACACCGTAAAACCGATTTTTGGCCCTCTCACAATATTTGGCACTCCCATCTGTCATGTGCGCTCCGCAAGTAGGGGCGGAAAATCCCGGCCTTAGTCTCATCTACAAAAGTCAAAGAACCAACCAGTGTGGGAAATGGTAAAATACTTCTACAGAGCTATGCGTTCTTCTGTTGTTGAGAGTCTGACACATCACTGAGGCAGTGTAACAGGGGCTTTATCTGGCATCCCACCTGTACTTGAACGAAAATTCCTTCAATGGCAAGATTCTTCCATCTGCACAATCAGTAAATCCAGCAAAAAAAAATGTATCTAAAGAGGAAGGCAATAAACTGAAGAAAAGTTAAAGTTTGATAAAATTTTAAAGGATAATTTTACTAGACCGGCTCCCAGCATGGAGGCTCATGGGGCGGGAGGAAGGGTTGCAGAATCACTCCTATAATGTTATAGATTTTTCTCCATTTCAGGAGCAAAAGGAACAACTTGCATTTATTTAGCAACTTATTGCTTCTCTCAGGAACAGCTCAATGGTCTTCACCAGTAGTGAAATACTTAGAAATGCAATGAATGTTATGTAAGCAAATGCAGTAATACCAAGAAAGCTCTGAGCTTTCCTTTAAATGGTGCCATATAATTTTTAGTATTTGTTTAAATCACTAGATAGGTCAGGCAAAGCCACATGTAAGTAGGACACCTCCAGCAGTGCAGCACCTTTTCCAGACTGCAGTCAGCTTATATTTATACAGACCTAAACCTAGAGTGGGACTTGAACTCATGTCTTTTGACTGAGATACAATAGCAACAGGACCAAGTTGACAATTATTAAGTATTGGGATACTATAAAATGGATGCTATCAATTTAATGATTCTTTTATTGCTGTGACAGTTTCAGAACCTTTAACTGGTACAACTCCAAGTGTTGGAGACAACCGGCAAAATAACAGTTCTATAAGAGTGGAATCATCCATGACACTGTTCCTTGGCATGATCATGATTTTATTTATCTGGTAAGATACACCATTCCTTTATTTTCAGAATTGTATTTTTATATAGGAGAAGTCATTATTTAACCCTTCTAGCAAATGTTGTGATTGTGAGTTGAGTTGCATTTTATGGAATTAGTTCAACTATTCCTATATTTAGGGGAAAGTTTAATAGTATCCCTGACATAGAACTTAGATCTTGGCAATTCTGGCACAGAGATCAGCACAGCCGGCATTTTTCATCCATTTCCTATAGTGGACAGAATATCCAGCTGGGCGCAAATCCGGAATGCCGACATCTGTGCTTCAGTTCTCACTACACATTTCTGTCATGCAGAGCTCTGCACCCAGAGTGCTAATTTAAAAAATTTGGCCCTTAATTTATTAATTTATTGAAGTGCTACCAACAGCATATCTGACTTCCCTGGCAGGTTGCTAAAGTAAATAAGGGGCAGGATTTTCAGAGGCCAATGGGCTGGGACTGGAGGCAGGTGGGCCTGGAATTTCCCACTGCTGGCCAGCATGCCTGTTTATCAGTACCGTCATGCCGTCCCTCCCCCCCGCCAAGCTGCTTTTGAGAACAGATCAGAGGTAGATCAGTTACCAAATGAGCTAATTAAGGTGCCTATTAAGGGTCCTTTCCCAGGCTGACTGGAATTTTCGTTTCGGCAGGCAAGTCTCACACTATGGCCAAAACATAGTCAGTGAGAGGAGGCGGCCACCTGGCTGGTGTGGGTTGGGGTGACAACTGCATCATTTCATCCCACTAGTGATATCCCCTGCACCCACCATGGCCATTAGGCCACAGCCGCAGCTGCTGGCCATCCAGTGGATAGGTTTCCCCTCCATGATCAGCTGTGGCCATTTTTAAATCAGATCTTTTCGCCTGATCTTCTGAAGGCACCTCTATTGTGAGGCGCCTCTCTCCCTTTCTGCAGGCATTGGCAGTTCCCACCTTGGGCAGGGGGTTGCCAATGTGTCAGCACTGGAGTGCCTCCTACTGCCCACGGCAGCCCTCACACCATCCTTAATTGAACAGCGAATGCACCCTTTGGCCACTAATTGGCCGGCTTGCCAAAAGTCATATTGGGTGACAATTTCCAACATGGTGCGGGTTCAAGATCCGTATTTGATCCCGATGCTGTTGCCTCAACCCAAACGGAAAATCAGGCACCTCCATTGTCAGTACAAGCATCACTTTTCAAGGCTGAGGGAGTCAATTTGCTGCATTAGGCTGAGCAATTTACCACACTGGGCAGGCTAATTATTGAAATGAACCTGCAGATTGCTGCAGGAAAAAAATTACACTTCGGTGTCTTTCAGGCCTGCAAGCTTCTGATTTTGCAATTATTTTTCTGTTACTGTTGTAGAAACAGCCGTGTGATTGCTTATTGAAGGAAGTAATGGTGATTTTTAAAAATAATATTAGCTCATGGTGTTTGGGCATCACTGGCAAGGCCAGCATTTATTGGCCATCTCTAATTGTTTTTGAAAAGATGATGGTGAACCACCAGGATGCGATCCTTATACAGCTATGACCAATACATCAGGTTGGAAAATAAGTTCATGATTGCCACAAAGCATTGTAAACCACTTGTTAAATACCATGGATCTTGAGGTTACCATAAATGCGGATGCCTAATCAAATATCTAGTGGAACCAGCTACCACTCTTGCTCAATACAACATCCTAACAATGTACTTTTAGAAACAGTTAGAAACGCTGAAATGCTGTTAATTTTTCTTCCAGTATAAATAGGCTCTGCATCAGAAAACTATTGAACACGTGAAACTTATTTTTTTATTGTTTGGGTTGTGGTTAATGCTGGCAGGGCTGCATTTGTTGCCCAGCCCTGGTTGCCTTGATGAAGTGATGGTCAGCCTACATTCTGAACCTTTGTAGATGCCACACTACTGGTGTTCATACACTGGTTTTAGGGTGGCATTCAGGATATTAATTAAATACCAATAAAAGAACGGTGGTTTACGTTCAACTCAGGATGGAACGCAACTTGAAGGCGGTGCTGTTCCCACAATATCACCGACCTTGTCTCCCTTGATGGTACACAGGGCTGGGAGATGCTGTTGGAGTAAGATTTGTGAATTGCTACAGTGCATCTTGTAGTACTACATACTGCGGCCACAATATTCTGATGGTAGAATGGGTGGATATTCAATCAGCATCCTGAGTGTTGCTGGGGCTACCCTTGTCCAGATGAGTGCTGTAAACATTGTAGATAGTGGAAAGATAGTGTGGGATTGGGAGGTGAGCTGCTCACTGTAGTTTAACCAGTCTCTAATCCTAGCCATATTGTTCATCTGGCTGGTCCAATTAAGCCTATATTAATGGTGATGCATAGGACATCAATTTTGCTGGAGCCCCTTGGTGACGTACTTAGTCAAAATCCTTGATGTCAAATGATTACCTTTCCTCCAGTATTCAGTTCTCGTGTTTATGCCTGGATCAATGCTATGATGAGCTGAGTGGTTCTATTAGAACTTGACTAGAGTGTTGATGAACAGATTACTGGTCAGTAGGAGCTGCTTGATGTCAATAGTTTCATAATTTTACTGATGAGAGGGAAGAAGCTGAAAGGGTGGTGATTCACTCAGCTGGATTTATCCTGTTTCTTGTGAGTAGAATATACCTTAGCAATTTTTCACAGGTAGATGCCAGTGCCATTGTTAACCCAAGAGATAACTGCTCAAGACTTTCTTACCATTGTCCAGTATTTCTGATCAAATTATGGTAAGCATATATAAATGCCATGTCGATTTGTGTGCTTTCACTCCAGGCCCGCTCAAGCCACATGTCTTTCACTGCAATAAGTTTGAACCAAAATAGTTCATTCAATGGTTCTCAAACTTTGATGGTCCAACCAAGAAATTTTCAGAACTTCACGCCCATAAGGAAACTGACGATATTATGTTGGCAAAAATGTCCCTGCCTTCCTCCATTTCTGTTTAGTTTCTATTTTTCCCCTCTTTCACTTCTGTTTTGATTTCTCTCTCTCTCTCTCTCTCCCTTTCTGAAACTGAGGAAGGTACAAGGCTACCGGGTGATAGCAGGTCAGTCACTTTAACTTTTGGATTTCCATAGCAAAAAGCCAGCTCAGATACAATGGGCTCTACGGTCTCCTGTATTGGAACTTCATCTTTCTCTTTAACTTATCTTTCTTTCATTCTTATTTTTCTTTTTCCTTTTTGCCTCCACAGCATTTTTCTTCTCCCTTTACTAAATGCAGCAGTGTAGCTATAGCAACTCATGTTTATATGGGCCCGAATTTTACTCTGGTGGGATTTTACGGTCCTGCCGAAGCCAATAGATTTTGAATGGCTCATCGCATTTTACGGCCCCGCCTCCGCAGCGACAGGACCATAAAATTCCACCCTTAGCAATTTAAAATAATAAAATGTCCCAAGGAGCTTCACAGGAACATTTAAAGCAAGGTATGACAATGAGCAACGTAAGGAGACATAGGTTAGATGACCGAAAGATTGGTCAAAGAGGAAGGTTTTAAGAAGTATCCTAAAAGAAGAAAGTGGGATAGTGAGACAGAGTGGTGTAGGGAGGGAATTCCAGAGCTTGGGACCTAGGCAACTGAAATCATAGCCACCAATGGCAGAGCAATTATGATTGGGAATGCACAAGAGGCCAGAAATAGAGGAGTGCAGACATCCTATAGGGTTGTGGGGTTGGAGGAGATTACAGAGATAAGGTGAGGCAATGCCATGGAGGGATTTGAAAACAAGGATGAGAATTTTGAAATCAAGACGTTGCTTGACCAGCAGCCAATGTAGGTCAGTGAGCAGTAGGAGTAATAACGGAACGGGACTTGTGAATTAAGACACCGGTAGCGGAGTTTTGGATGACTTCAAATTTACAAAGGGTGGAAAATGGAATACCAGCCAGAAGTGCATCGAATAGTTGAGTCTAGAGGTAGCTTTTGCATTAAGAGAGCATGATGAGCATCATGGAGAAAACAAGGCAGTCAGACCATTTCAATCAGGCAGCAGGCAGTGAGAGAGAGAGAGGTGGTACATTAAAGAAGGCAGGGGAACAGTTACTAAAAGAACTGAAGAGCAATATAGTAAAGCAGCTGCAGAAAGGACCACTGGAGGAGCTGCAGAGAATGACACCAAAAAAGCAGAGAAACAGGCTGCTGAAGTAAAAGTTGACAAGATTATTTATGGTAATTGTCGATTGGGATATTCCAATTAATTCTAAGCAGACGTATGCTCATGATACAGCTCAAATCATCACTTGAATACTAAATTGATCTAACTTTCCTCAACAAAGTTTTGTAAACATTTAACATAAAAAGATGCAGAAAATTATATTCACAAATTTGACCTGATGGAAAATGCACATCTATTTGTGTGTTGGAAGCCATGAATTCCTTTTAACTCAAGGGGATTACTTTTTGTGAAGACTTCTCAGCACAATGCTGTGAAAGTGCCCAATGGATTAAAAGCATCATTGGAAACTGCATGTTATACTTGTGAGAAAATGGTTATGCAAGCAGTTGTTGACAATGCTGCTATGTCATGCTGCAGCTGACTACATTCCAGTGAAGTGTTTTTTATGTGTATTGTGCAAAACACAGCTGGAGCAGCTGGAGAGCTGTTTGGAAAGGACTCAACAACCAAAAACATTACAATGGCCCATTGTCAAAAGTACATACAGGTATAGTTTCCTGTCCTTTATTCTGAGTTAACCCTTGGGATCAATTTACCTATGGGGCCAAAGATCCCCTGTTGCCCTGCAAGGGCCACCATCTTGAGTCAGATATGAATGTTATATGTCATCGTCACTGATATAGTATCTTGGAATTCCCTATCCAATGCTACTACGAGAACATTATCACCGAAACAAATGTGGCAGTTCACAAAGAAGACCCACCACCCACTACCTTTTCAGGACAATTAGGAATGGTCAAGAAACACTGCCTTGCTCCCGTCACCCACATCTCAAGAAGAAATAGATCCTGAAAAGTCCAAGACTCTGTTATACCAAGTGTTAACCTTCTCCAGGAGCTACCTGGAAGGCCAAATGGAGGCGGAGCCTTATGTCCCAAACAAGGTCATTCAGACAGAGGGTGGAATTATGGGGAACATCTGGATTGTGAACTCACTAGCCAGGGGCTCCAGCTTTTCCAGCCCTCAGAGCAATTTGACATTTCAATGGCGGGAGTATACCTAAGGCATAATGGCCCACCAAAAAGCAGAAACAGGCCCACCTGGTGATTTAGGCCAGGATTGAGGCCTATACCCTCCAAAGGGGAACCACATTTTTCTTAAGATTAATCATATAAATACTGTGTTATAAAGGAAGCCATTAGAGTAAGTTCCTTTTTGTTGCCTGAGGAGCTCCGGGAACTTCCCAGCCCGACAGCTTCCTTCAGTATTTTTGTGGTCCGCTTGCCTTAGTTGCAACACTTGGCTTGTGAAACAAGGTGGGCGATGGTCATCCCTTACAGCAGGATGCACCCCTAAGGACTGATGAACATATGAACATACAGACTGAAGAAGACTGGCTGGTCCATTGAGCCTGTCCCATATAGTCATGATGCAACAAAGCATCATGACTCCCAGTGTTCCTTCGGAAGCACATATCAGAATATTGGAAATTAGAGCAGTGCGGTCAGATACAACCCAGACCATTTTAGTACATTCATTCAAACGGATGAAAAATTGAAGACAATATTGCTCCAAGTTAGGGTGGTGAGTGACTTGGAGGGGAACTTGCACATGGCGGTGTTCCTATGCCCCTGATGCCCTTGCCCTTCAAAGTAGGTAGAGGTCATGGGTTTTGAAGGGTCTGCTAAGGAGCTTTGATGAGTTGCTGCAATGCATCTTGTATAAAGTACACATTGGTGCCACTTTGCTTCAATGGTGGAGGAAATCAATGTTTAAGGTGGTGGATGGGATGCTGAACAAGTGGGCTGCTTTGTCCTAGAGGTTGGTGTAAAGCTTCTTGAGCGTTGCTAGGACCACACTCACCCAGACAAGTGGACAGTATTCCATCACACCCCTGTCTTGTGCCTAGAAGATGGTGGACAGGTTTTGGAGAGTCAGCTGGTGAGTTCCCAGCCTCTAACCTGCTCTGCTAGTCACAGTATTTATATGGATGGTCCAGTTAAGTTTCTGGTCAATGATAACCCCTAGGATGTTGATGGTGGGGAATTCAGCAATAGTACTACTGTTGAATTTCAAGTGGAGGTGGTTAGATTTTCTCTTGTTGGGGATGATCATTGCCTTGCACTTGAGTGGTGCAAATGTTACTTTCCAAATGTCAGCCCAAACCTGAATGTTGTTCAGATCATGCTGCATATGAACACGGACTGCTTCAGTATCTGAGGAGAAATGAATGATATTGAATACTGTGCACTTGTCAGCGAATATCCTCACAACTGACATTATGGGTAGAATTCTACCCCCCCACATCGGGGGGGGTTGTACGGGGGTGGGCCCCTGATTGGGTCTGCACTGCCATTTTACATGGGCGAGCCAATTAAGGCCCGCCCAGTGTGACGTGCACCTGGAAGTGCTGAGTGCTCCCTGTGCGGGTGGGGGGGTTCCCTGAGTTGGGAGTGCGCTCTTTCGCGCATGCGCGCGGAAGAGCACAGACATCTCTGCACAGAGGTGCCTCAGGGAATTAGTTTTAAGTTCTGCCAGTCCAATAAAGTGTTGAAAAAAAAATTTATGACATGTCCCCTCATGTGAAACTGTCACATGAGCTGGAACATGTGCATTAATTTCAATGAAAATTTTTGAGAAAATTTAAAATCATTCATGAAACCTCATCCCGCCCGTGGATGAGGTTCCATGATAAATGCAAAGGGCGCCTGGGCTCTTCGCCTGCCCACCACCTTAAGGTTGGACGGGCAGCTCTGTTAATTATTTTAATGGCTAGTTAAATGGCCTTAATAGGCCTTTGACAGTTTGGCAGGCACGCAGCCGAGTCGGCTGTGTGCCCGCCGAATTGAAAATCTAAATGACATGCGGTGACATCAGGACGCACGCCCAACGTCACCCTACGTCATTTTACGCCTCCGAGCCAAAGATTCTCCTCTATGATGGAGGGAAGGTCATTGATGAAGCAGCTGAAAATGGTTGGGTCTAGGACACGACCATGAAGAACTCCTGCAGTGATGTTCTGGGGCTGAGATGATTGTCCTCCAACAGCCATAACTATCTTCCTTTGTGCTAGATATGAATCCAACCAGCAGAGAATTTTCCCCCGATTCCCATTGACTTCAAGTTTGCTAGTGCTCCTTGATGCCACAATTGTTCAAATACTGCTTTGATGCAAAAAGCAGTCACCCTCACCTCACCTCTTAAATTCAGCTCTTTTGGCCATTTTCGGACCAAGGCTGTAATGAGGCTAGAGGCCGAGTGGCCCTGGCAGAACCAAAACTGAGCATCGGTGAGTGGGTTATTTCTGTGTAAGAGCCTCTTGCTAGCACTGTTGGTGACACGTTCCATCACTTCAGTAATGATCAAGAGTAGACTGATGGGCTGGAAGGGTATTTTTTTACATCCTGAAATTCAAACAATTCCCACCATGCTGAATATGAGTCCTCCCATCCACGCACTACCCTGCGCCCCAGTCCCCCACCGCCCCTCCCCCAACCAGCTCAGCAGCTGAATCTGCCCACACCCTGCCCCCACCTGCTCAGGATCTACAACCCCACTGTCATCTCCACCCTGCTCAGGAGCTAAAACATGCCCTCCACCACTCAGGAGTTAAAACATACAAGCATATGAATTAGGAGCAGGAGTAGGCCATTTGACCCTTGAGCCTGCTCTGCAATTCAACAAGATTGTGGCTGATTTGACTGTGGCCTCAACTCCACATTCCTGCCTACCCCTGATAACCTTTAACTCACTTTTTAGTCAAAAACCTATCTACCTCTGCCTTAAAAACATTCATTGACCCTGCCTCCACTGCTCTCTGTGGAAGAGAGTTCCAAAGACTCATGGCCCTTAGAGAGAAAAAATTTCTTCTTCTATCTCTGTCTTAAGTGGGAGACCCCTTATTTTTAAACTGTGTCCCCTCTAGTCTGCCCCACAAGTGGAAACATCCTTTCCACATCCACCGTCAAGTCCCCTCAGGATCTTATGTGTTTCAATAAGGTCACCTCTCATTCTTCTAAACTCCAACAGATACAGGCCCAGCCTGTCCAAACTTTCCTCATAAGATAAATGACTCATCCCAGATATCAGTCGAGTGAACCTTCTCTGAATTGCTTCTCACGTATTTATATCCTTACTTAAATGAGATGGGAGACAGTGGCCTAGTGATAATGTCACTGGACTAGTAACCTAGAAGCCCACGCTAATATTCTGGGGTCAAAGGTTCACATCCCACCATGTCAGCTGGTGGAATTTAAATTCAAATAATAATATGGAATTGAAAAGCTAGTCTCAGTAATAGTGACCATGAAACCATTCTCGATTGTCATAAAAACCCATAGGTAGGACATACACAGTAAATGGTAGGGCACTGAGGAGTGCGGAGGAACAAAGTTCAGATGCATAATTCCCTGAAAGTGTCGTCACATGTAGACAGGGTTGTAAAGAAAGCTTTTGGCATACTGGCCTTCATAAATCAAAGTATTGAGTATAGGAGTTGGGATGTTATGGTGAGGTTGTATAAGACATTGGTGAGGCCAACTTTGGAGTATCGTGTGCAGTTCTGGTCGCCTAACTACAGGAAGGATATCAGTAAGATTGAAAGAGTGCAGAGAAGATTTACTAGGATGTTGCCAGGTCTTAAGGAGTTGAGTTACAGGGAAAGATTAAACAGGTTAGGATTTTATTCCTTGGAGCGTAGAAGAATGAGGGGAGATTTGATAGAAGTTTACAAAATTATGAGGGGTATAGACAGAGTAAATGCGAGTAGGGTCTTTCCACTTAGATTAGGAGAGATAAACACGAGAGGACATGGCTTTAGGGTGAAAGGGGAAAGGTTTAGGGGGAACATTAGGGGGAACTTCTTCACTCAGAGAGTGGTGAGAGTGTGGAACGAGCTACCATCTGATGTGGTAAATGCGGGCTCACTCTTAAGTTTTAAGAATAAATTGGATAGATACATGGATGGGAGAGGTCTGGAGGGTTATGGACTAGGTGCAGGTCAATGGGACTAGTGGAATAATATTTCGGCACAGACTAGAAGGGCCGAATGGCCTGTTTTCTGTGCTGTAGTGTTCTATGATTCTATGGTTCACTAATGCCCTTTAGTGAAGGAAATCTACCATCCTTACCTGGTCTGACCTACATATGACACCAATCCACAGCAATGTGGTTGACTGATAACTGCCCTTTGAAATGGTGTGGCGAGTCACTAAGTTCAAAGGCAACTATGGATGGGCAGCAATTGCTGGCCTTGCCAGTGACACCCACATCCCATGAATGAATAAAAACCAAAACTGTACACAGTTCTCTACATGTAGTCTCACCAATGCCCTGTACGGCTGTAGCAAAACATCCCTTTTGTATCCTATTCCACTTGCAATGAATGACAACATTCCATTTGCCTTCCTAATCACTTGCTGTACCTGCACACTAACTTTTCCTGATTCATGCACCAGGACATCCAGGTCCTTCCGTACCTCAGAGTTCTACAGTCTCCCTTCATTTAAATAAAATGC
Source organism: Cetorhinus maximus (assembly GCF_964194155.1). Classification (NCBI taxonomy): domain Eukaryota; kingdom Metazoa; phylum Chordata; class Chondrichthyes; order Lamniformes; family Cetorhinidae; genus Cetorhinus; species Cetorhinus maximus. Next base: position 199,131,810 of record NC_135879.1, read on the forward strand.
TGCTTCTCTATTCTTCCTGCCAAAGAGGACAAGTTCACATTTTCCCACATTATACTCCATCTGCCAATTTTTTTCCCGCTCACTTAACTTATCCATGTCCCTTTGAAGAATCCTTATGTCCTCTTCACAACTTAATTTCTTACTATCCCTTGTGTCAAATTTAGCAACAATACACTTGGTCCCTTCATCCAAGTCATTGATATCAATTGCAAATAGCATTGATCCCTATGGCACTCTACTCGTCACATCTTGCCAATCCAGAAATGATCCATTTATGCTTACTCTCTGGCCTGAATCTTCTGGTTGGCGTGCAGTGGGGGGCCGCACTCCTTAAAATGACGCACGGTGATGTTGGGCGTACATTGTGACGTCACCATGCGTCATTCCGATCCTCAGCTCGGTGGATGCGCAGCAGAGGCGGCTGCACGCCCGCTGAACTGTCAAAGGCCTATTAAGGCCATTATTAAACTAATTGAGGTGCTTGTCTGGGCTGACTGCCCAACCTTAAGGTTGGTGGGCAGGCGAAGAGCCCAGGCAGCCTTCGCATTTTTCATGGAACCTCATCCACGGGTGGGATGAGGTTTCATGAAGGGTTTATTAGTTCAATAAAAATTTTTATTAAAGTTCATTGACATGTCCCAGCTCATGTGACACTGTCACATGAGGGGACATGTCTGAAAAATTCTTTTTATTCTTTTATTCAACTTTTCAAGATCAAAGTAATCTCCCTAAGGCAGCTCCGTGCTTCAGGGAGATTTCTGCACTCTTTCACGCGCATGCACAAAAGAGCGCAGGCCCTGACTCTCCCTCCTCCCCCCACCCGCACAGGTAATGCTAAGCGCTTCAGGGTGCACGTCACACTAGGCAGCCCTTAATTGGCCCGGCCACACAAAATGGTGGCACGCAGCCGATCGCGGGCAGCAATCAGCTACGCGCCCACCCGCGCCCACTCCTGAACCGCCTGCCTGATGGGGAGAAAATTCTCCCCTCTATTTCCTGTTAGCTGGCCAATCTTCTATCCATACTAATATGTTACTGCCTACACCATGAGCTCTTATTTTGTGTAGTAACTTTTGGCAACTTGTCAAAAGCCTTCTGAAAATCTAAGTACAGCATATTCATAGGCTCCCCTTTATCCATGTTACTTGTTACTTCTTTGAAGAACCCAAATAAATTAGTCAAACATGAATTCTCTTTCATAAAACCATGTTGACTCTGCCTGATTACACTGAGATTTTCTAAGTGCCCTGCTATAACCTCTTTAATAATAGATTCCAGCAATTTTCCTATGACAAATGTAGCTATCCTACTGGCCTGGAGTTTCCTGCTTTCTGTCTCCCTCATTTCTTGAATAGAGGAGTCAAATTCACTATTTTCAAATCTGATGGGACCTTTCCAGAATTGAGCGAATTTTGGAAAATTAAAACCATTGCATCTACTATCTCAGCAGCCACTTCTTTTAAGCCCCTAGGATGAAGTCCTACAGAACCTGGAGACTTGTCAACTTTTAGTTCTAATAATTTTCTCAGTACCCTCTCCCTGGTGATCGTAATTGTTTTAAATTCCTCCTTCCCTTTCACCTCCTGATTCACAATTATTTCTGGGATGATATTTGAATCCTCTACAATGAAGACAAAATATCTGTTCAATTCATCCACCATTTCCTTATTTTCCATGATTAATTCCCCATTCTCATTCTCTAGAGGACCAATGTTCTCTTTCCTTACCTGTTCCTTTTTATATACGTGTAGAAACTCTTACTATTTGTTTTTATATTTCTAGCGCGCTTTCTCTCGTACTCTAATTTCTCCCTCCTTATCAATCTTTTACTGATTCTTTCCTGATCTTTATGTTCTGAACAATCTTCTCCCCAGCCACTCATCTTTGTAGAATTATATGCTTTTTCTTTCAATGTGATACTGGCCTGAATTTGGTGATTTGGGGGTGGGGCCCGCTCGCCGACGGGAAAATGACGGGGGATGACGTCGGGAGGAACCCCTGACGTCATCCTGGTCCATTTAAATCTTTAGGAAGATAGGTGGACAGCGAAATCAGCTGTCCGCCTGCCGACCTATCAATGGCCAATTGAGGCCATTGACAGGCTAATTAAGATCATTAAAGACCTGCCCGTCCAACCTTAAGGCATTAAGACATTGTCACATGAGGGGGAAATGTCAATAATTTTTTTATTTTTCTATTTTTAAAGTTTTTTAAACTGTCAGCACTCTCCCTGAGACAGCACTTAGTCTCAGGGAGATGTGCACTTTTTCGCGCGCATGTGTGAAAGAGCGCACTCTGACAGTTGGGGAATCCCTCCCCCCCGCACAGGAAGCACATAGCGCATAGTGGGGCCCGCCCGCCAACCTAGGGCAAAATTCTGCCCACTATCTTTAGCTTCTTTAGTTAGCCACAGACAGTGGGCTGAACTTTACGTACCCCAAAATGAGCTTTACACCCCGACGGGCTTGTTTCTTGAGGTGGGGGAGCACGTAAAATTGGGTGGTTGCCCACCCCGCCACCTTCTGCAGACCCCAATCCAGACAATTGGATTGGCCAGCAGCTCCAGAGGGTGGGACTTCCTCCAAAATGAACGGCAGAAATCCAACTCGTCCCTCGTTAATCCGTTTCATACCGGCATTGTTTCCGGGGACTCCTCCCGTATTATTCAGCCCGATGTGTTCTTCTCTTAGAATCTTTCTTTCTAACTGGGTTGTATCTTTTCTGAGCATTGTGAAATATCTTCTTAAATGTTAAAACCTTGTTTAAATCTTAAAACATCCCCCAAACTCCTCAGGAGCTAAAACATCCTCCCCATCCACACCACCATCCCCCCTTCCCCCTCCCCATGCGTGCTCAGTGCTTGAAGCTACCCACATAATGTCTGGAGTATTAAAATGGGGTCATACCTGGAAAAGGTTTGGGAAGCATTGCTCTATGATTATACAAGAGTTTTGCTAAAAATCACAACATCCAAACAATCTGACCAATGTACATCAATTTAGGAATTAAAATAGCCTTGAACTCTACCCTTTTCACTCCGAAACCCTAGTAGGTAGAAAGTACCAGAGTAAAGGTGGATGTGAAGAACTTTGCTACCTCTTCAATTAATCAAAATTGTCAGGAGTGAATGTTTTGCAAACCTCAAGCTAATTCACGACAGATAGCAGGAAGAACAGTTTGTGCTTCCTCTTAATTTGATGCTCTGCTATATTCCAACATGCAGGAAAGCACTTTGTGGTTGATAGGATTTTGCTAAGTCGCATGGTTATTGAGCAATGTGTAAGTGTCTGCACTCTCCACAACATTAATGAAATATAAAGACTGCACAGTTGCGTGGTGGGTTGTAACTCTATGTAGGATGTGGGCTTCTGACCACAGTTCCTAGACACAATTCGGTTTAATTGAAAAACCTAGGTGAAAGAGCAGCACCCACAGATTGAAAAGGAGTTCGGAAAAAAATGGTAAATCAATAAGCAGTAACAGGACTGCATCTAGTAAGAGAAAGACTGAGGACTTTCATCGAGATGCTGGGAAAGAATAAGTTAGAGTTGGGGGAGATAGTTACTCATTAAGCTCCTGAGCTCAGGTTTGTCAACATTAAAGCATATCAATGGCTGGAAGGGAAAAAAAGGGAAAGTTGCTCTTGGAGCATCAAGCTAGGATGGTATTAGTAGGATACAGAATAATATAGTTAAAAACTGGAAACAGGCTACCAGACAGTTCACTGGGTAGGGGTAGTTCAGGGACATAAAAGGACAGCAGATGAGCATTTACGTCTCTTCAATAGATGCTAATGTGAAGTAGTTTTGAAGTTTATGTGCCAACCCACAAGAAGGTTTTAGTTACAGAGAGACCTGAGTCCTATAATGGGGTCACTTTTGATTTTGTGCGATAATTTAGAACAAGTAATAACACATTAGTAGCCTATTTTACATCTCTTCTGGTATATATTTCCGATGTAGGTCTGCAGTATTAGCCCCATAGGCTGCACATCCAAAAGGCAAGAACTTGGCAACCCTAGTCAATTTATCTTGTTTAACTTGATCGCATTAAGAGACTGAATAGTCCATGAAACTGATCACAAAAAGCTGGAGGTAGTCGACACTGACTGAACTCATCATTTCTCATTTCAAGTATTGTTATATGAACATACAAATTAGGAGTAGGAGTGGGCTATTCGGCCCCTCAAACCTGCTCCGCCATTCAATAAGATTTTGGTTGATCTATTCCTAGCATCCCATAATAAATAAAATGCCCTCCATAGTTAAATGTAAAATGTAAATAGTGACTTAACAATAGGACCATGTTATTTCACGAAAAGCATAGAGCAAAGGTTACAGGACAGGATTTTCAAAACAAAGGGTTGCCTACTCATCCTTTCATGGGATGAAACAGAGGCAAAAGCAAAGATGGAAGGAGAAACAATTGGTAATGAAAATAAGTGTCATGAAAATAAAACTTCATGATAAATAATTCTTATCCCTTTCATATAATGCACCTTATGTATGTGGGATAACAATTCATGAAGAATTACTTCCTGCGATCCATTGGGGGGCAAAATCTCAGCAGCAGTGGCCAGGATTTTCCAGCCCTTCATGCTGGAGGGATCTTCTGGTCCTGCCAATGTGAATGTTGCAGACCTCACTGCAGGAGGGCTGAAAAATTCTGGCCAATATGTCATTGAATCAATGCCCCAAAAAAGTATGTTGTTCTAAACAATTAGTCAATTTCACAATCAGTCTCTGTCTCGCTAATAAACGATGAACATCCAGTTTATTATTTTACCTTTGTACAAAAAGACCACGACAATACAACAAAAGAGGTGCTTTTTTAAAAAAAGGTGGAAATGCACCACCGGTCAGTTAGCATATGAAAGAGAAAATTGTTGCTGTTTGGCTGAAATGGGGCTTTTTGATTTTCATTTCATGGTGAAGGAATAGATCAGTAAATGAATCAGACAGTTTTGAGACTTAGCCAGATACATTAAATTGATAAGTAGAAAAATGTTTATAAAGTTTGATAAATATGTCAGACCACTCATAAAGTAGAACCTATATAATTAACTCTCAGCTCTGTTGCTTATAAATTATGGATACGTATCTTATTCAGCAACTTCTTATAGTGTTCTCTCCATTGCCAATGAGTTATTACTGCCTTATCATGCACAGTTTGCATGGCCTTATTATTGAAGAATAATGCTTGCCAAGACTACCAGGAACATCTTACATGAAACAGATTACAGCAGAGGCCTTTGTCCATGTTCTATATATAGTAGAAACATATTTTGAAATGTGGGTTAAAATTACTTTCGCTTGAAAAATATATCTAACAACACTTTTCATTTTGTTCAACAGATGATTACTTTGCTTTGCTAAAAGACAAAAGCAAATCTGAGAATCCATGCTTTTTATTTTGCACATGTGGATGTGGATCCAATGCATCTCTTTTTCAACATTATTCCTAAAAAAAAAACTCCTAGGAATGTGAAGTTCAGATCCCTGTGAAAGTTCACTGGACACAGACACATAAACTCAAGGAAAGCAAAAGCATGGATCCCTACCGGACACATCATTCTGCAGATATATTTTTTTGAAGGGCAAATGAATACCATTTAATCTTGCATCTGGTGAGCAAAATATTTTCAAAAATTAATGTGAAAGAAACCAACCACATACAGCTAAATCATCATGCCAAAGACACCGTGATCTCCATGAACTTTTGACCACAATGCTCTGCTTCCTAAACTACCTGCATCTGTGTAGTGATAGCGGACGCTAATAGGTGACGGGATACTGTTGGTAACAGTACTGTGAAATTTCTGAGAGTAAGGATTGTGGCCTGTAATTTTATCACAGTTGTTTTAAAACAGTTTTTTGTACTTATGGCTGATATGAAATGATGGGACTGTAATGCTCCACTATGAACATTATATCCTAATATGCCTGTGATGGACTGCATTGATTTTTTTACTGGAAAACGTATTTGTATGCTAGTCAGTTATAATAGTAGTAGTGTTGTGAAAACAAAATCACAAATTATCATTGCTTGTTAGCCTTCTTTTTTTTAAAAAAAAAGATTTTAAAAAAGCATAAAAACATAATAGGGAGCATTTTAACTTCTCACATACTTTCCAATAATGCAATCTACATAAACTTGACGGTACAGAGGTCCAACTTAAATTTAGTTGTGCAGGGAGAATGTCAGGAGACCTGTATCTGTCTATGAATTAATAATCAGCATAGAATTAGTTTTACAGAAGTCAGTAGCTCAGTCCTCAAAGTTCTTCTGTAAAGAATTTAACAATTTATCTTAAACGTGCAAAAATTACCTATTTAACAAGTAGTGGTTAAGTGTTAGCATTAGAATATTGTAAGAATTAGAAACTTGATCTTTTTTTAATAAAAAAGCAAAAATAAGAGCTCACTTATTAGAAAATGGTCATCGAACAATGATGCCTGATTGAATATATGGGAATTTGATTTATTTCCAAGGCTCTTTATGTATATAGAAGCGATTACCATGTTCACCAAATCTATTTGAACCTTATGCATTATTCTATGATAATGCACTTATAAAATACATTTTCTGTCTAGTCAAAATACCCAACAAACCATATTTTTATTTAATAATATTTTATAATTTTACAGTTAAATGAAATCTAACTTCGTATAACATCATTAATGTTTCCAAAATGCACAGTGTTTTCTGCGACTGTGTCCTTCAAACATGGGTAACTGCAAACACTTAGTAAAATCTGTTACAAATGTTCTTCTAAAGGGATGAGTATAGTTCCCTGCTTTTAAGGTTCAATGGTTTGTGCTAAAATTTGGCCTGAATTTTAACTCCCAGGTTGGGAGAGCAGAGTTGGGACAATTCCACAAACCTGACCCGTGAGAAAGTGCCCCAGAAGTTGGAGTTTTTGTTCTAGGCGGTAGGGTTATCAGGGAGCCAGGTCAGGCGACCCCGAACAAGTGCGGAGGTTGCCAGGTTGGAGGCGGGCTGGGCAGGAAACCTGCCTCAGTGCACTGGCACTTAGTCAACGATTTTATTAAAGCACTAAAGCAAAAAACAGCTCTCCAGCCTCACCCCTTACCCATCCTCATACTCCTCATTCCCTATCCATGCCAACCCATGCCACCTCATGCTGTCTACCCACCGCACATGGCCCCTCATACCTACCTGTCCCTCTACCCACCTCCAGGGCCCCTCATACCTTCATGCCAATCTATGCCCCTCTACCCACCTACCATGTCCCCCCATAACCTCCTTGCCAACCTATTCCCTCCCCCCACCTCTCACGGCCCTTTGTAGCCCTATGCCAACTTAGTGTCAACTCATGCCAACCCATGGCCCCTACCCACCACCCTTTGACCTTATACATACCATGCCAACTCACCCAGTCTCCACCATGGCAGACCTCAGGAGCCAGGCTGAGATTAATAGAATAAAGTTCTAAATGTCTACTGCGGACTTTATTTTTAAAAAAACTCTCATTCATAAAAATCCATTCACTACATTTACATTCCTTCAATTACATGACCCCTTAAAAGAACAAACATTTTATTCAAGTATATAGTCCCCTATAAAAACAAGCATTGGAATTCACAGTCCCACTTCTAAAAGTCTATAACCACTTGGAACTGTCAATAAAACTGTAAAATGGAAGGCACCCCACAGTGATAGTGGAAGATTGTGAAATCCGTCATGCAGCATAAATCCAGTAATGAAAACCCTCATGCTTGTGTCAATAGACAGAGTGAAATAGCAAGCAATGGATTGTTTTTAACACCACACAGTTTTTTTTCCAAAGATTTAAAGGGCAGGAGTTTTAAATGCCTTGACAACATGATAGTTGCTTTTGGCACTTTTGACAGTTCCTCTTGACCGTTGATTTTGATATTTTTGATCGTTCCTCTTGACAACTCTCTTGACAGTTACAATGAGTTAATGCACTTTTTACGCACACTCATTTCCAATTTTAACAATCTCAAAGGGCACATGACCTCCCCAAAGATGTCCCAGGACCATATCCAAAGGGGTGCCCTACCTCTCCAAAGGTCTCCACAAAGTTTAGACCTTCCCCTACCAGATTTAATCTGCACACATTGTGTTTCCCACTTCTGGCTAATGAAAATCAGACATGACTGGAGGCAGCTGCTGTTTTATATTGACAGCTGCTTGTGTGAAACGAACATGTACATACCCTAACCTGGCCTCATTCCCACCCCCGCAAAATTGGTGGATGCTATGTTCGGGGGTGGGACTTCCAGATTTAAGCCTCCTCTGCCATTTTCGCAATGATGGAGAGGTTCTCCGCCATTGCAAAAATCTAGGCCTTCATTTTTGTCATCCAAATAAGGACAATTTCAGCTCCAATCAACCCCAATGGATGTTAATTAAAGGATCCCATTGCTTTTTGCATTGGGTTAGATTTTTAATTTAATCTTTGTCTATCTACAAACATACATTAAAACAATTAGATTTCTTCATATACCTGCGCTGTAACAAGCGTTCAAAAGCAAACCACAACCACCTACCTGAAGACTTTTTGGAAGTTGCTGTGGGTCAGAATTCTGCCTGGCTACCTCTGCATCCAATCCATTGTAGCATGCTCCTGTGTTACTTGGTGGATCATACATCTCTCACAGTTCCTATGTTCTGTGGAGTTCTGATAAGGCTATTTCTATTATACCAAAGGGAAAATCACTCTTAACAGGGATTTATTCTTATCAAAAATGATTGTCATTATATTTATTAAAGCTTAGCTACTCTTCTTATTTCCCATGAGTTGTGTTATGTTTGTACTCTGTTGCATGTGGTTAAATATATCACTGGTATTCCTCGTGGAAACTACCCCACTGTGAACTGATGAAATGGACTTATCCAAATATTGTATTAAAAAGAACAGCATTAAGTGATGATCGCCTTTCAAGTTACTCTTCATCATATCCACATTGTTCCAATTGCAGTAGCCTCTTCCTGAAACATTCTCTTAAACTACCAGATCTGATGCAACACAGTGCAACGACTCCCTCAGTCGTAGATAACATATTGATCATATGACACATACTTGTGTAATTTCCAAAACAAACTTATAGAAGAGTTTTTACTGTATGTACCTCCTCCTTCTTTATTTTGTGAAAACTGCATCGCATATGAATAATCCAAAACACAACATTTGTGTTTTGCATTTGTGTTTAACATTTTTCTGTGAGAATACTTCTTACCAGTGTCAATATAATCCAGCTTCTATTGTATTCTATGTATCAATTTTGAACAGTAAAGTTGAGTTTTTTGGACCTATGTAGCGTAACTTGTTTTTTATTGTGTAAATAGAAATCCCCCCAAAGCCAAAGGGACAATTGTTCACTGGTCCATTCTCCATGGCCAATCAACATTAACTTGCCAACCAATCGGCACCATTTTCTCATGCAGTATAAATTTTTGCTGCCTTTGAAATTTGGCATTCATGCATTTGTGTTGGGTGCAAGACAAAAATCTTCAAACCAATGAGCTATGGGCTGTTCTACTTGAGGAGATATTTAAACAAGCTCCCTATATGTTTTTTGGGTAAGTAGGACTATGCCATTTGAAACAGCAAGACTGCAGGTTCAACTCTTGACATGCATTGATTTGATTTTCTCAACCAGTGCAAGATTTGGATGTCAACAGCCAACTGGTCTTAGCTCACTTGGGAGCTAGGACGGGGGAAAAATGGCTCAAACTCCATTGACTCCTGTTGTCAAGGCTTACATGAATAATATTCTGAAGGGTCATACGGGCTTGAAACATTAACTCTGTTTCTCTCTCCATAGATGCTTCTAGGCCTGCTGAGTTTTTCCAACATTTTCTGTTTTTGTCTTACATGAATAATGACCACTTGAGTGAAGTACAGTACTGGAAGTCAGTTGACACCCAGTGAAGTACACCACGGTGTGAGACACCTTATACAGGGACGGGGGACAGAATATTCACAAATTGACACATCTACAGGTGAAATTATCTAGATAGTTTTTTTTTGTGTACTCTTACTCTTAAGATACAAGAGGGGTGTGGAGGTATATTTTTGCATACTATATTGATGAGGTAGCTGTTTGTTTCACCTGCCCAAAAGAGTCCACTGGAATTGGGCAGGTCAGTGGTTGGGCCACATTTGCATTAGTCTGATACACTTGTTACAGGCAAGCTGGGGGTGGGAAATCCAGCAGGGTGGCTGCTTATGAGGGACTTGCAGATGAGGAAAGACAAAGACAGCAGGAATTAAATTGAGCACAAGCTTTTCAGCAGAAGCAACATTCATTGCAGCACCTTGACCGGCAAATGCAATAAATATGAAAACCTTTAAGGCTCATAGCCCACAATGACCGCAGTAAAAATGAGTGCCATGTCTGCTTCAAGCTCTCCTTGACAGCAGTTAAGAATCTCTTTAAAATATGATCAAAATGCCTGTCTCCCAACTTACACCATCTATATTTGGTGGGATGGATCAGGAACATTTTTTTAAAATTTATTCATTCATGGGGTGTGGGAGTCACTGGCAATGTCAGCATTTATTGTCCATGCCGAATTGCTCTTGAGAAGGTATAGGTGAATTGCCTTCTTGAATAACTGCAGGCCGTGTGGTGCAGATAAACTCACAATGCTGTCAGGGAGGGGTCTCTAGGATTTTGACCCAGTGGTGGTGAAGATATAGGGAAGACTCTTCTGGTCGGCATACGAGGGCGGGTCCCGCACGCTGACGTGTAAAATGATGCGCAGTGATGTCGGGCATGCGTCCTGACGTCACCGTGCGTCATTCCGATCTTCAGTTCGGCCGGCACGCACCAGAGTCGGCTGTGCACCCACTGAAATGTCAAAGGCCTATTAAGGCCATTAATCACCTAATTGAAGTAGTTGTCAGGGTTGCCCATCCAACCTTAAGGTTGGCGGGCAGGGGAAGAGCCCAGGTGGCCTTCGCATTTTTCATGGAACCTCATCCACGGGTGGGATGTGGTTTCATAAAGATTTTTATTAAAATTCATTGACATGTCCCAGCTCATGTGACACTGTCACATGAGGGAATTTGCCTCTATAATTAAAAAATTTTTTTTTTCAAGTTTTCTTAATCAAATTAATCTCCCTGAGGCAGCTCCATGCCTCAGGGAGATTTCTGCGCTTTTTTGTGTGCATGCGCGAAAGAGCACAGGCCCCGACCCTCCCTCCTCCCCCGCCCAGACAGGTAGCGCTGAGCGCTTCCGGGTGCGCGTCACCCTGGGCGGGCCTTAATTGGCCCGCCCTCATAAAATGGCAGTGCGCAGCCAATCATGGGCAGTGATCGGCTGCACGCCCACTCCCGCCCAGCCCACCTGATGGGGAGAAAATTCCATGGTGGGTGGATTTTAATCCAGGTGATGCAGGTCTTGCCCATTGGCTGGAGAGCTGGCGAGAGCCCCACATCACCTGCTAATACATCCACTGTATTAAGCGCCGGTCACAGGCACTTAAGTGGCCAGCATTGGACCTTCCATGATATCAAGAACTTTTTGTCCTTGGTGTGCGGGGACGGGCGGGTGCGGTCGAAAAGCCGACCGCTGCCTGCGATCGGCAGTGCTCTGCGATTTTCGCGGGCTAGCCAATTAAAGCCCACCCAGCTTGATACGCGAGCGGCAGCATTAAGCTCTGCATGTGCAGGTGTGGGAAGGAGGGCAAGCAGGCCTAGTGCTCAATTTGCACATGCGCACAAAGGAGCGACAAATAATCTCCCTGAGGTACGGAGCTGCCTCAGGGAGGTGAAGAAAATACTGAAAAAAATTATTAAACAGCACAAAACATTAATGAAACTCTTTCACATGAACAGGAACATGTTTTTAATTAAGCAGTCCAGACTGAAGCAGTCCATGTCCAAATGTAGCAAGACCTGGACAATATCCAGACTTGGGCTGACAAGTGGGAAGTAACGTTTGCCCACGCAAGTGTCAGGCAATGGCCATCTCCAACAAGAGAGAATCCAACCATCGCCCCTTGACATTCAGTGGCATTACCATCACTGAATCCCCCACTATCAACATCCTTGGGGTTACCATTGACCAGAAACTGAAATGGATTAGCCATATAAATACTGTGGCTACAAGAGCAGGACAGAGGCTAGGAATCATGCGATGAGTGACTTACCTCCTGCCTCCCAAAGCCTGTCCACTATCTATAAGGCACAGGTCAGGAGAGTGATGGAATACTCCCCACTTGCCTGGATGAGTGCAGCTCCCACAACACTCAAGAAGCTTGACACCATCCAGGACAAATCAATCCGCTTGATTGGCATCACATCCACAAACATTCACTCCCTCCACCACTGACGCACATTAGCAGCAGTTTGTAACATCTACAAGATGCACTGTAGGAATTCACCAAGGCTCCTTTAGCAGCATCTTCCAAACCCATGACCACTACCACCTAGAAGGACAAGGGCAGCAGATAGATGGGAGCACCTCCAAGTCACTCACCATCCTGACTTGGAAATATATCGCCGTTCCTTCACTGTCGCTGGGTCAAAATCCTGGAACTCCCTTCCTAACAGCACTGTTGGTGTGCCTACACCACATGGACTGCAGCGGTTCAAGAAGGCAGCTCACCACCACCTTTTCAAGGGCAGCTAGGGATGGGCAATAAATGCTGGCCCAGCCAGCAAAGCCCACATCCTGTGAATGAATAATATAAATAAATAAATAAATAAATATTAAAGTTTTTATTTCATTTGTATTTGAGTTTGGAAACCTCATCCTGCCTGTGGATGAGGTTTCCAAAAAAATGTAAAGGCTGCTTGGCCTTTTCACCTGCCCGTCAACCGTTAGGTTGAATGGACAGTGAAAAATTCAGCACAATTGATAACTTAATGGCCTTAATAGGCCTTTTAATTGTCAGCGGGCATGCTGCCGACTCCAGCGCGCGCCTGCCGACCGAGCCAATGCCCGACTGCACGTTGACATTGGCACGCTCAGCCAACGTCATCGGACATCATTTCACGCTCAGTTGAGACGAGTGTGCGCCCACCAGCCAAGCTAAAATCCTGCCCTGGTGGTGTGAATCCCACCCCCTGAGAGCTGGCGGCCAACCAGCAGCTCCTCGCTGCCAATCCCGCTATTGGGAAGCAGTGGTAGTTGCTGGCACTGCACCTGCCTGGGACTCAGGGTCAGCGAGGGATACAGACCACAGCTGAGTGAGGGCAGGATGGGGATCACAGGGCAAGGGTCACTCATTGGTGGGGCAGGGTGGCCAGAAGAAAGGGCAGAGCGGTGGCACTTGGAGGGCTACACTCTTTCTCAATGTCTGGTCCATCAATCAGGCACTGAGTGCCTTTGAACCTATGTGGAAGGAAAAACCAGTAAAACTTGGAAAAGAAGGGCACCAGCAAAATTTGCCCAAACCGGCCTTGTATACCTTAAAATGGAACTCCAGTATTACTGACGCTAATGTCACTGATTTTTACTGGAATTTGAAAATGTTTAACTGTGTTCCAAGCCCCTTGTAGAATCTTCAACTTCACTTACCCGTCTTACTAGCATTTTGATCAGTCACTCAGGGGGGCCACATAGAATGGCTTCCCGGGCCATGGGTTCGACAAGCCTACTCTAGCCCAATCAAATGCCCCCCATCCAACCCCCCATCACCCACATCCAAACTCATCTCAGGAAGGCATTAAATTCTACCCCATGTTGTTCCACAAATCCTCACCTTTCCGTGCTTCTGCTGTTGTTCATCAAGTCATCTTCTTGGCCAAAATCCTGAAATAAAAGATAGCACAAAAAAAGCTCCATCACAACTTTATCTATGAATATTCACGATAATACTTAGAAAACTGAACCGTTCACCCTTGTGCATTCCCTTTGTGCCTGTTTTGCAGGTAGCTTTGTCTGGCCTAGTCCTCCTACACACTGTTCCTCTAATGGTTGCAGCAATATTGGTGGAAGGCTGCTGACTGTCACTGGGGGAGATGGCAGATGGTCTTGCAGGACACCCTTGGATCTTGAGGCCCGGCCAGACTTTACCACGTTGGCATAGGCAGCAGCCACCTGGGCTGGCTGGTTGAAAGGCAACAGTAAGTGCACTAGGGGAGTGACAATGGTGGGAGCAGCAATGCTGTCAGCCTGAGAGAGGACAGCAGGTTTGTGCTCCATGGTGCCATTGCCACTCCCCAGGCTTGTGCTTCAGCAATCCTTTTAATCTGATCTGCATCACAGCTGGATTTACAAGTGTTGTAATGAAATTGGCCACCATTTCTATGGTGGAAAGGATGGATACAAAGGTCTGCTCAAATCCCCATGGCGAGTTGGAGCCAAACTCTTTATTGCCCCTTGACAGTGACAACAGGCTGCAACCCTTTCCCTCTGCCCTAGCTACAGTCTACTTGTACCCAGTGACTCCCCACAGATTGATCCCACATCTACACTATAATCTTACATATGCACCATGTCAGTATCTGAGCTGGTGTATGTAATTGTCAAGATCAATGAGAGTTCTTCATCAGAAGCCTGAAGATCTCACACCCTTCAAGGTGAGACTACACTGACTCACCAGGTGGCAAATTTTGGGTGTTTGAAAGCCAAAATGCAGAAGGGGAGGGTTTGATTGAGTAAAGGTGATAGAGGTAGAAAGCAAGAGACCCATGGTCACACAATCTGCAGCTTCCACTTCATGTCAGATCGCAAAACGAGGGTGAAGTGGGATTTGAGAAGGCACGTAAGACAAGAATGTACCATCATCCAGAGTGTTCTCAGTGGCACTGAATGCAATGGCACCAGTGAATACCCATCTCTATAATGCAGAATGCCATTTCCTTCGAAGGCTGGAAGTACTAATAAGTATGTGATAGTTAGTTGGAGCATCTAAATGTTAACAATGGGCCCCAATTGTAGATGGGTGAGTGAGGGAGATACATTGAGCAACATGAGGTTGGTGCTGGGTTGGGTAGTAGATATCATTTGAAGATGCATTCACTGACCTTGTAGCTATTAAACTTGTTCTGATGCTGCAGCCAGGCCAAACACCAGGAACTGACCTCCATGATCACCTGCTCCCTACTCTTTTACAGGGTGTGTCTTGAGGGTCTTTTGGCCCTCTGTAGAAATATCCTCCTTTACATCTCCATCACTATGACTTCCAGTATTGCACCCTGGATCCTGCAAGGCCTCTCTCAGGCCTGTTTTTATTTTCCTTTAAGTAAAGCCTTCCTGAGACTGTTCTACCAGCTGCTGTAGCCTGAATGCACTTCCCCTTTAATAGGGGCAGGCTGTCTTTAAGAAGTGCAGGCTAGTTATATGCTGTGCTGGCTCCCTTGTTGAGTGTTCAGGTGGTCAACAGCATGTTTTGCACTAACTACATGCGAAAATCATATTATTGAGCAGGCAATACGAAGTTTATGGGTTGCCTACCTCAACAGGACAGGATTCAGGGTAGCCACGCATCATAATACCCATGCCCAAACATAGGCCAATAGGCCTTGTTTTCCCTAGTGTCCCAAAATCCCTGTTAAAAGGTAGTATGGCATCAATTGAAAGCAGGATTGACCTCAAATTCAGACTAGCCTTTCAGCATTACTATCAGAGCTTACACAGAGATGCTGGACACTCAGTGAGAACATCACAGCACAATTTCCACCAATGGAACTGCATTACAAGTAAGGAAGTCAACAGGGGGTCATTTTTGCAGGTGTTCTCTCAGTCATGTTAGGTAAATTTGATGGAAGATCCATCATTTAGGACAAAGGAATCTTCAATGCCTCAAGCCTTTTCCAGCATTCACTCAGATCATACCTGGTTTGTACTCAACTCCATTTACCACGTCCTCCCCCACGACTTCAATCCAAATCCCTTGCTAGCAATGATGAAAATTTCAATAACCTAGCACACATAATCTTTTGGGAGAGAAAATTCCAGATGTCCACTGCTCTTTTTAGGGAAAAAGGTGCTTTCTGATTTCACTACTGAATGACCTTGCTCTAATTTTGAGATTGAACCTCCTTGTATCTGTATCTACCCTACCAGCATTTTAAGCGCCTTGGTTAGATGTCTCTCAACCTTCCAAACTCAAGGGAACACAAGACTAGTTAATGCAACATGTCTTCATAATTTAACATTTTAAGCTTTGTTCTTATTCTGGTGAACCTCCACTGCATCTCTTCCAAAGTCCGCAAAACTGAGTGCAAAACGCCAGATGGAGTCTGACCGAGGATCTGTATAACCGAAGTATAACTTTCTCCCTTTTGTTTTCTAGCCCCTTGAGATAAGGCAGACTTTCCATGAACCTTTTGGTTTCTTTTTCATACCTACTCATTGACTTTTAGTGACTTTGGTGATGACAACCAAACCTCTTTGCTCTTGTCACAATTCCTAGCTTCTAACTATTAAGAAGATTTCCAATTTGTTATTTTTGGGTCCAAAGTGGATGATTTCATATTCCCTGACATTGAACTAAAAGAATCAAGGGATGTGGGGATAGTGCAGCAAGATAGAGCTAAGGTAGAAGATCAACCATGATCTTATTAAATGGCAAAGCAGGGTTAAAGGGCTGAATGGACTACAACTGCTATTTCTTACATTGTGATCAGATGTTAGATAAATAGCCTGAAAATAAAGCAGAGGGGTTGAGGAGTGTCACTAGTGTATATGTGGGAGGTGACCCTATGTCTTTAGATGATATTGCCAAAGCGCAGTATGCAGAGGAGGGGATCAAAGTATCTTTGATCAATCTATGGTGTATTCAACGCGTAACAGCATGTGTTTGGAGAGGGGGAAGTAATTGTTGGATGTGCACTGGTTACATTTGGATAGGTGAGAGACAAACTAAAATGGGTTCAGCTGGACAACAGAGAAGAGGTGCTGGAGGAACATAGTTTACTTGACCAGATGCAGAGAGGTTGAGGAGCATGATGAGGGATAGCATGAGTATGATGACCATAGTCATAAGTTAGTATATTTACACAATATTAACAAATACTCAATTACTCAACAGTATTGTTCATTTGCATTTAAAAATAAGGGGAGCTGATGGCGTAGTGGTATTGTCGCTGAACTAGTAATCCAGAGATTAGTAGTGCCCTGTACACAAAAAGCAGGACAAATCAAACCTGGCTGATCAGTCTACTCTCGAGTAAAGTAATGGAAGGGGTCATCAACAGTGCTATCAAGTGGCACTTGCTTAGCAATAACCTGCTCACTGATGCCCAGTTTGGGTTCCACCAGGGCCACCCAGCTCCTGACCTCATTACAGCCTTGGTTCAAACATAGACAAAAGAGCTGAGCTCGAGGTGAGGTGAGAATGACTGCCTTTGAAATCAAGGCAGCATTTGACCGAGTGTGGCATCAAGGAGCCCTAGAAAAACTGGAGTTAATGGGAATCAGGGTGAAAACTCTCCACTGGTTGGAGTCATACCTAGCACAAAGGAAGATGGTTGTGGTTGTTGGAGGTCAGTCATCTCAGCTCCAGGGCATCACTGCAGGAATTCATCAGGGTAGTGTCCTCGGCCCAACCATCTTCAGCTGCTTCATCTCTTCTCTTTGGCTTCAGTGTTGCTAGTCAATCAGTTATGAGGAACAAGAGTGCTCCTCATCTGTCTCGTATCTAGATAAATGTAACTCTAGGTCACAGGGCTTTCACAGGGTATCACAGGGAAACAGTTGACAGAAATGTGCAACACATCGATAAATGAAAATCCCTGTACATTTTCGAAAAGTATAGATTTTTAAGTTCCTTCCATCATAAGGCAAGAAGTGGGGATGTTCGCTGATGATTGCACAATGTTCAGTACAATTCATGGCTCCTCAGATACTGAAGCATTCTAAGTCCAAATGCAGCAAGAACTGGACAATATCCAGGCTTGGGCTGATAAGTGGCAAGTAACATTCACACCACACAAGTGTCAGGCAATGACCATCTCCAACAAGAGAGAATCCAACCATCACCCCCTGATGTTCAATGGCATTACCATCACTGAATCCCCCACTATCAACATCCTGGGGTTACCACTGACCAGAAACTGAACTGGACTAGCCATTTAAATACTGTGGCTACAAGAGCAGGTCAGAGGCTAGGAATTGTGCAACGTGTAACTCACCTCCTGACTCCCCAAAGCCTGTCTGCCAACTACAAGGCACAAGTCAGGAATGTGATGGAATACTCCCCACTTGCCTGGATGAGTGCAGCTCTTACAACACTGAATAAGCTGGACACCATCCAGGACAAAGCAGTCCGCTTGATTGGCATCACACCCACAAACATTTACTCCCTCCACCACCGACGCACAGTAGCAGCAGTGTGTACCATCTACAAGATGCTCTGCAGGAATTCACCAAGGCTCCATAGACAGCACCTTCCAAACTCACAACCACTACCACCTAGAAGGACAAGGGCAGCAGATGGAGGGGAAGACCACCACCTGGAAGTTCCCCTCCAAGTCACTCACCATTCTGACTTGGGAATATATTGCTGTTCCTTCACTGTCGCTGGGTCAAAATCTTGGAGCTCCCTTCCTAACAGCACTGTGGGTGTACCTATACCACATGGACTGCAGCGGTTCAAGAAGGCAGCTCACCACCACCTTCTCAAGGGCAATTAGGGATGGGCAATAAATACTGTCCCAGCCAGCGAAGCCCACATCCCGTGAATGAATAAAAAAAAACTTTTGCTTACTCATGCTTAGAAAATGAAGCATCTCATCCAGTCCCGCCTATACATCAGTGGAAGTGATTTCAGCTAAAAATTAAATCTTAAAAATCTATACTCTTTGAAAATGTATAGGAATTTTTATTTATCGATGTGTTGCACATTTCTGTCAACTGTTCCCCTGTGATACTTATCCTCAGCCACTAGTCTTCCTATTCCCAGAAGATAGGACAGTGAACCTCAAAAAGTGACCAAAACACTAATACAACTCAGCATTTCAGTAGTTGAGGAATAGGTATCAGAGAGACAGGAGTTCATGTGAATACATGGCTTTTCATATAGTGCGGTTCACCCCAGGAGATTGAGCTACACATCATTGGTTTGGGGTTCCAGTTACCTCCAATACAAAGAAATGCACTTTGACCAAAACTGTCTTATAACTCACTTACATTGGTAGTCATAACTCAGAGGTATAAAATAACAAAGTATAACCTAATGAACTCTTTACCCTTTTATGTTGGTCTGTGCCCCCTGCAGTGTGGATCTATGAGCATGTCTCTGTTTATATATTCAGGCATATTTTCTTTTTGTGTTCTATTTCCATTAAAATAATTAGTTATGAAAGGCTTGAATCACCCAATAAAGAGAAAAAAAATACTTTGAACTTTCTTCAAAAGAAACACAAACATGTCACCTTCCTTAATGAAACACAACTGACTGAAAAGTTCAGGAGAAGATGCGTAGACAGGTTTTTTTTCCCTATCACTTTTCCAAGCTGTTCAAAGGAATGCCAATCATTATTGATCAAATGTCAGACTTAGAGAAATTAAAGAGTGGAAGGAAATCCTACATGTGAAGGGACATTGTTTCTAAAAGTGGGAGTCCCTCATTATGACTCTTCATTAAAACGCTAGTTCTAAAACATAATTTGTTATTATTTAACTTTTTAAAATATCCTTCTCTTCCTCTTCTGAATGCAGCACCTTAAATACTACTATTTCACAGAAAGTGAAGGTCCTCCAATTGTTTGCCCAAGTCACCATTCTTCACAAATGACCTTGAACAATGTGTTGCCAATATTCAACTGATGGGGCCATCATAGGCATGCTTGACCCTGTTCTCATCTGGCATTCAAAGACTTCCCAGGAATTGGGTGTTGTGTAACAATCTTGAGCAAAGTTCATGATTTTGTTCCTTCTCCAGTCCAGTGACATTGGGCTAAACATAATGGCTATGACTGTGGCCATTTTCAGAAACCCAGATGGAATTCAAAGGCAATCAACAGTTAATTGCCTGCCAGTGGTGGCCACTGCTGGTACTGCAGCTGGCCCAGAACAACCAGCATGGTGGAGGCCTCAGAGTGCAGGTGAATTTGTAGGGCCTGCTAGGACCAATAAGGCAGAATCCAGCAAGTGGGAGAGGGGAATCAGTCATCAGGGCAGGGGGTCTTTCAGCAGGGGTGGTCCTTGCCACTGTGGGGGTCGTCCACAGGCCACAGAGTGCCCAATAAGGAGGGCCTTCCCAAAACCACAGGCCTTTTACTGAGTGGCCTCCCTAAGTGGTGTAAGGCTCCCCTGCCACTAGTACAATACCAGCAGTGGCAGGTTGCGACCCTTCAGTGGCCATTAATTGACCGGACCTCAATTGATCTCCAGGTGAGAAGTCCTTCCTCGACCTTCCACACCCTTGACTTAATCAGGTGGAGTCAGGAAGGCAACGGCATTCCACCCCTGTCTTCCCTCCTAATTCAATGACCCCCATCCCCGTTTCCCAGCCTGCTTCTGACAAGGGAATTAAATTCTGCCCATTGGTACCAATTGGAGGATCTCAATTGCTGGCCCAGCTGAGGTTAGCTAGGTCTGCACAAACAAGGGATCAAACATAGGATACTCTTGATCTATAGAGTTCACAAGATATCTCACAGCGCACACACACACACCAAGGTATCTTTCTATAAGAGTTTAATGTACCCGAATATTCAAAAGTGTTTCAAGGAGTACAAATACAACAACAAGCAGAAATTTAAACAATGAGTTTAGTGGGGTGACTGAAGACATGGTTGAAGAGATAGATTTTGATGAAACTTCAGAAGGAAGAGAGAAACAAATTACAGTTAACAAAGGGCATGATAGCTAAATGTTTTGTCACAGATGGTAGAAAACAGTGAGAAGGAACACAGTAGCTAAAACCTAGATGTAGATAAATGAGGTTGCAGAGGTAGTGTTTAAAACCATGGCGGGTTTGTAGATGAGTTGAGGGTTTGGAAATAATCTTAAATTGATTCACAAACAAGTTAAAATCGAGATAAAAGAGAAATTGTTCTATACAGGGAGAAAAGAGAAGGGGTTTTCCGAGATGAATATAAGACAGAGTAGAAGCACATTAAAAGGGTAATCAGGGGAACAAAGAGAAACCTGGAAAAAGGCAAAGTACCTAAGGCTAAATATACTAACAAAAGACATTTTCAATACCACGAAGAGCAAGAAGGCAGTCTGACAAGAAGTGAAAACCATAAAAGACACAAACCGACTTCAAACTGGAGCCAAGTACAAAGTGATAAATATTCTGAAAGTTTATTTCCTTCAAGTATTCACAGGGAAAGGCATAGTATCATGCTCTCTCTAGACAAATTAATCACAAGATAAATCAATTGGCTTCATTATTAATGAGATTGAAATCCTAGGCAGGCTAAATGGGCTCAAAACAAATAAATCCCCAGGGATAGATGGTATTTATTCCAAACTTCTGAGAGAGACTAGCAGGGAGATTTGTGTGGCACTGACAATCATTATGAGTGAGTCAATGGAGACTGGAGAGGTACCAGCAGATTGCAAACAAGCCAATGTATTACCCATATTCAAAAAGCGTGACAAAATAGACACAGGCGACTACAGATCCATCAGACTCACTTTCATTCCATGTAAGATAATAGAATCAATTATCAGAAGTAAATTTGAGAATAATCTTACAACAATAACCTAGTTAACAGCAGTCAGCTTGTCTTCAGAAGGAGAAAATCCTGACTGACCAATCTCCTTGTCTTTTTTGAGGCAGTGACAACCCAAGAGGACTGTGACAAGCCCAATGACATGGTGTACTTCAACTTCCAAAAGGCTTTTGATAAAGTTTCAAGGAAAGGATATTAATTAAAATCAAAGCTATGGAGTTTCAGGAGAAATCCTGGGAATGGATAAGAAGCTGGTTCAGGGTGAGAAACAGTGAGCATTCTTTAAAAGAGTTATGTCGGAGCAGGGGGAAGTACTGAGTGGTGTGTCTCAGGGCTCAGAGCTGGGAACTTCACTGTTTCATATTTACATTTATAACCTGGATTCAGAAACTTAATGCAACATGGTCAAATTTGCAGATGATACCAAACTAGGAAAGGCACTAGAATCATAGGAGGCAAGTAAGAAATTAGAAAATGAATTGGACAAGATATGTAAGTGCACAGCAAAATGGGAGTTGACAGATGTAGAATGTTACACACAGGAAAGAGAAATAGACCACATTTAAAGTACACATGTGTACTTTAAGAACAGTGTTAAAATAGCTAAGGATGAAGCTGCATGTGACATAGGAAACTTAGACTCAATGCTGAACATGTCCAACCAGTGTAGAACAGCAATCACCAAAGTTAATAAAATGTTGAACTGCACTGCCAATACTGTAGATTATGTCAGAGAAAGTAAAGACTAGTCAGAACACACTGTGAATACCATATCTATTTCTGACCATCAAGCAATAAGACATTAAGGTGCTGGAGATAATGCGGCTGACCCCAGTGTTAAAGGTCTGAGTAAAGCATAACAACTGGAGAAATTTGGAGAGCTGGCCACTTCTACTCTCATGCTTTTACATGCATCTCTAATTTCCTGTTTAATGCGTTGCTACCTTACCACTACTGTTTGGTGGCCGATAGACATCTCCCACTAATGTTTTCCACCCCTTATTGCTTCTTAACTCCACCCAGACTGATTCTACTGATTCTAGATTTTCTGAGCCAATCCCCTCTCTCACTACTGCACTGATTTCATCCTTAACTAATAATGTCACGACACCTCCTTTTCCTTTTTGCCCGTCCGTCCTAAATATTAACTGAATATGGATAAAAACAAAAAACTGCGGATGCTGGAAATCCAAAACAAAAATAAAAATAAAAATACCTGGAAAAACTCAGCAGGTCTGACAGCATCTGCGTAGAGGAACACAGTTAACATTTCGAGTCCGTATGACTCTTCAACAGAAGTAAGGAAAAATAGAAAAGAGGTGAAATATAAGCTGGTTTAAGAGGGAGTGGGACAGGTAGAGCTAGATAGAGGGCCAGTGATAGGTGGAAATAGCCAAAAGATGTCAAAGACAAAAGGACAAAGAGGTGTTGACGGTGGTGATATTATCTAAGGAATGTGCTAATAGGTGACATTAAGGGTAGAAAGCAGGACGAGCAAGGTACAGATAGCCCTAGTGGGGGTGGGGTGGGGGGAAGGGATCGAAATAGGCTAAAAGGTAGAGATAAAACAATGGATGGAAATACATTTAAAAATAATGGAAATAGGTGGGAAAAGAAAAATCTATATAAATTATTGGAAAATAGGGGGATCAGAAAGGGGGTGGGGATGGAGGAGAGAGTTCATGATCTAAAATTGTTGAACTCAATATTCAGTCCGGAAGGCTGTAAAGTGTCTAGTCGGAAGATGAGGTGCTGTTCCTCCAGTTTGCGTTCAGCTTCACTGGAACAATGCAACTCAAGACTGGGCATCCATGAGGCGCTGTGGGCCATCAACAGCAACAGAATTGTACTCGAACACAATCTGTAACCTCATGGCCTGGCATATCCCCCATTCTACCATTACCATCAAGCCAGGGGATCAACCCTGGATCAATGAAGAGTGTAGGAGGGCATGCCAGGAGCTGCACCAGGCATACATAAAAATGAGGTATCAACCTGGTGAAGCTATAAAACAGGACTAATTGCATGCCGAGCAGCAAGTGATAGACAGAGCTGAGCGAGCCCACAACCAACGGATCAGATCTAAGCTCTGCAGTCCTGCCACATCCAGTCGTGAATGGTGGTGGAAAATTAAACAACTCACTGGAGGTGGAGGCTCCATAAATATCCCCATCCTCAATGATGGAGGAGCCCAGCACAGCAGTGCAAAAGATAAGGTTGAAGCATTTGTAACAATCTTCAGCCAGAAGTACCAAGTGGAAGATCCATCTCGGCCTCCTCCAGAGGTCCCCAGCATCACAGATGCCAGTCTTCAGCCAATTCGATTCACTCCATGTGATATCAAGAAACGGCTGAAGGCACTGAATACTGCAAAGGCTATGGGCCCTCACAATATTCCGACAATAGTACTGAAGACTTGTGCTCCAGAACTTGCCACGCTCCTAGCCAAGCTATTCCAGGACAGCTGCAACACTGGCATCTACCCAGCTATGTGGAAAATTGCCCAGGTATGTCCTGTACACAGAAAGCAGGACAAATCCAACCCGGCCAAGTACCACCCTTTCAGTCTACTCTCGATCATCAGTAAAGTAATGGAAGGGGTCATCAACAGTGCTATCAAGCGGCACTTGCTTAGCAATAACCTGCTCACTGATGCCCAGTTTGCGTTCCGCCAGGGCCACTCAGCTCCTGACCTCATGACAGCCTTGGTTCAAACATGGGCAAAAGAGCTGAACTCCAGAGGCGAGGTGAGAATGACTGCCCTTGACATCAAGGCAGCATTTGACAGAGTGTGGCATTAAGGAGCCCTAGCAAAACGGGAGTCAATGGGAATCAGGGGAAAACTCTCCACTGGTTGGATTCAGACCTAGCACAAAGGAAGATGGTTGTTGGAGGTCAGTCTTCTCAGCTCCAGGACTTCACTGCAAGAGTTCCTCAGGGTAGTGTCCTAGGCCCAACCATCTTCAGCTGCTTCATCAATGACCTTCCATCATAAGGTCAGAAGTCGGGATGTTTGCTGATGATTGCACAATATTCAGCACCAATCGCGACTCCTCAGATACTGAAGCAGTCCATACCCAAATGCAGCAAGACCTGGCTAGCAGTGGGCCTTCCCCCAGGATCTAGAACCCTGGGGTGGGGAGGTTTGGGGGGGGCGGGAGGGGCAGAAGACCCACCCACTGAGAGCTGGTGGCCAATCAGAGGCCAGCAGCTTTATCGAAATGCAGCAGCACTGGGGAGATGTTGGCTACTGCCAACCCGACACTGACCAAGGCCTAGGATTGTCGCCAGATGCTAGTCCAGAGGTGAGTGATGGCGGGAGGGGGGTGGTTTTGCAGGGGATGGGGGGGAGAGGGGGTTGGCCACAAGGTTAAGAAGGGTGGCTGTCAGCAAGCCCCCCCCATTCCTGATGCCAGATCAGGCACTGAGTGCCTTTAAATGAGTGACCCACCCAGCCCTCCACCACCCTGGTAGCCCACAAGGATGGATTTGCTTGTCGTGCCCCACGGTGGGGCAGGAAAGCCATTCACAGGCCATCCCACCATGGACTTAATTGGGGCGGAGGCAGCAAGGTGGCAGGATCCCCACCTACTACCCTCCTACCTAATTAAATGCCCGCCACCAGCAAACGCCCCACAAGGGAGGACAAAATTCTACCCATTGAGGGAATTATTGAATCACAAGACTTACATTCAAAACTCATCAATGAGGTTTCAACAAATGTCTTTTCGTATTTTAATTTTTGTTACCAAACCAAACTTGGTGTTTTTTGGGTACAAATTCCACCCAGTCCTTCCTTGGGAAAGCATTATTGATACTTGCTCCTCCCGGCTCCACTTTCAGATAAGTTACCGAGGAGTGTTAGGCCTAAAAACGTTAAGAATTTCTGACCACAAATGATTGCATGGGTTTTGTGACTTTATAATCTGAAAAAATATTCGCTTTCACTGAATAATGTGTAATGGTGTCTTTCAGCTTCATTTACAGGGCCTTTCGGAGCCTCATGCAAGCGCACTCCCACACACATGGAGCCTTCCTCCATCACACTCACCTCAATGACCTGAGCATTTTCACTGCTGCCTGCTGGGTTTCTCTTGCTGTTGCCCATCTGAGCTGACCTGCATCTCCACCCACCCACTGATCACACTCCCATGCAGCACCTGTACCCGCCCAACACGAGGCTCCACACACTTTCAATTTTAGAAGCATGGTACTGGTAAAGTTTGTCTTCAGCTTCCCTGTCCTTTCCCCTCTCCCAGCCATCCATATCCTTTCACCCATCACTGTCAACCCCCTTGGCATCACCTTCCACCTCCCCACCATCACCTACCAGCTGGAACCCTTTCCTTTCCGGGATATCCAGGTGAGTGTACACATTCCCTACCTTCCCAAGAATCCCACCCCCATTCACATTGACCTCCCAATCTCCTCCTTCCCAGCCCCAGAGTCTGTGTCTCTGTGCCTGCCTCTGAGTCCCCAACAACCACCCTTGCCGTCCTTTCTACCGTTACTATTGCACCCTTACCGTCCCACCCTACCGGCTTACTCTGCCCCCTCTCTTTCTCACCATTCCCTCCTACTCACCACCACTCATTTTGCTCCCCAGGAGGTAGTCATCAATTCCACAGACCCCTCCCTTGCACATTCACCTAGATATCCCCCCGAGCTTACTTCTTCCTACCCCTGGACTTCTTCCACCTCCTGGACTCCTTCTCCCCTGCAACTCCTTCTTCCCTCAGGACTCCTTCCCTCCAAGAACTCCTTCCTCCCCTGGACTCCTTCCGCTCAGCAAATTCCTTCCTCCCTCTGGAGTCCTTCCGCATCTGGGCATCTTTCTCTCCCTGAACTCATTCCCCCTTCTGGACTCCTTTGTGCCCCTGGACTCCTTCCCCCCTCGGAAATCCTTCCTCCCCACAAAGTCCTAATCCCCCCCAAATTCTTTCCTCCACCTGAAGTCCTTCCCCCACTGCGAACTCTGGACTCCTTCCCTTACACCTTCCTCCACCCATACGCCTACCTCCCCTGTTGCCGTATTCTCCCCGATACAGCCACCTCCTCCCTGGTACTCCCTCCACCCCTTCCAACCTCACCCCCCAACACCATTGTTGCCTCCCTCACAACCTCATCCCCTTGACACCTTTTTACCCCCCTCCCAACCTCACCCACCCTTGATACCATCATCGCCAATTCCCAACGTCACCACCTTCCCCCCCAGTACACCTTCCTCTCCCACTCAAACCTACACCTTCCTCTCCACACTCTCAATGATCATCTGTAGCAGACCATGGCCAATACACTGATGTCCCAAAGCAAACCCTCAACGGTGACCTTCCATCTTCCATGAGCTGCTTCACATGAGAATCCAGCCAGCATGCGATGCATGTGTTCCTCCAGGGTCCAATTCCTGTCAGGCTCCAGCATTGCCTGCTCATCAGATGTCCGCATTGTGGGCAAGGCCGTGATGGTAAGTCCCGACTTCTGCACGTCACACTTGTTAAGATGTGTTCTGCACCGGCGTGTTTTCCTGCCAACGTGGACGGTAAATATGATGTGGGGGAATGATTCTGGCAAACTGGGCATCTAATGATATGCGGATGTATTAAAGTGAAGTTCCCGACATGAGGCAGTGGGAAAAGCGGCCCACCATTGACAGGCAGGGCGGGTGATTACAAACTGGCTTCATGCCAGCGTGAAACCGATTTTTGGCCTTCCTGCCACATTGTCTGCTCTTGCCTGCTAAGACGCCCGACACCAATGGGCACAGAAAATTCCGGCCAGAGGCTACCACCACAAAATATTTACCTGAATGTGAAGCCTGGCGGTGTAGGCATGTTCCTTCCGGTTCTGTAGAGGTTACAAACACCTGCAACAACCACCACCTACCGCCACCAGGGTCACTAAGTGAAACTCTCCTACGAGATTTTTTTTCTACGAATGTGATGATATTTTTCCTGTCAGTTGAACCCGTGCAATGTGAAGTCATCATTTATTATTGTTGTAGGTGAGAGATGTAAGGAGTGTACTTATTCTTTTTCTCATTCACCAATGTCTATGTTTTGATGTAAAATAGAAGGAACAATAACAAAAGGGGAAGCAGAAGCACATCAGATTTCATTCCACTAACAAGGCATTCTGCAAGTTATCCGGATGTGCAGAGCTTCAGTCACAGAGCCGTGCCTCCCTATAGCTGCACTGCTCCTGCTATTAGTCTGCTTAGCACATTGCATGCTTTACCAAAGCAGTATCTGGCCAGCCTTACTTTGCAAAGCCCTAACTTTTTTTCCCTCTTGGCCTTCAGGTAGAAAGGCTGGTTTAAGCGTAAACTTCTTCACAATTCCGTGTAAAGATGGCAAGCTGCTTCTGATGTTAGTATTTCTCCACAAGCCTTTTTTTTACACCCTCAACTCTTTTGGTGTCATATAGTTTTCCAAATCTTGAGCAAAGTTCCATTGTCTTTTTTTTTCACAAATAGATCAGGTAGCCAAAGACTATTGTCATGGCTCTGGCTTTCAGTGCTGGGAGATAGCACAATTTTTATTTCTGACCTTAGTGTTAACCTCAAGTACTCCCAGGTTAGATATAACCTTGGCCAAATTCAATGTAAATCTCCTTCAACCCACCCCACGCCTTCCCACCCCCTGTTCCCACAATCTACCCAAAATTGATGTATACTTTGCCTGGGCATGCATCTGCAGTTTACATAATATTTTAAACAAGGCCCTAGTTCCAATGTAATTTGAGCTTTGGGCACCTGGCTCTGACACATATAAATTCCCCGGCACCCAGTTCACACTGGCAGGTCCAGCATTGTTCAATTTCTAACTCCATGTTCTTTAACTTGCTGCATGCAACATCACAAGGGAACAACTAATATATTCCATCTCATTCGAGAAAACCATAAGTTCCACTTTCCCTATTAAAATAAGTGACCACCTCAGTATATCCCCATCTGTGCTGCATAGATTTTTATTTTTTGTTTAGGTTAAAGTAATTATTGAATATTACTTATCTAGCAAATTTTATCAATGTTTCCACTTTATCGCAAGATTGATTTTAAAGTGGGTAGACCTTTTACTACTCAGTGTGTATAATCATATTAATATTGTATATCAAATATATTGAAGGTAATATTCATTTCACTACTTGAGTGTTAAACTGGCAGAGTGGATTGCCTACGCTTTCTAGAACCCATCTAATTTTCATTTGTGTTTAAGTTGGGCAGGTTCCACAAGAGATGGATGATCCTCTGCCAATTGATCACCACGCAGTAAAGGTGAAAATGAGCCCAAGTGGAAATGAAAATCTGACAGATTAAACAGCAATTGGATAACATTTCAACCCATGTCCTAATTTGCCATGAAGGTTTCATGTGATACTGATCTGTAATTAAATTTTGTTCTGATCAATGTGTTTCCAACTGAAATTTTCATCCACCCTGTGAGAGAACATAGGAGGGTGAATTTCATCTCTAAATCAGTGCCTCCAGTGGTACTATGGAATCCAATACCCCTCATGGGATGGGAGAGGTGAGGGTGTAAACTGCACTGACAGCTACTTCTGGCACAGCCTGCGTTGCATCCCATCTTGAGTAGGGAGCTGGCATGGGTGACCCCTGTGTGTGCCAGAAGCAGCTGAACCAGTACTATTCTGATGGCACAGGTTCCTACTGGCTAGTGTGATGCCTATTGCCCAATTTTGGACCATGCAAGTCTATTGCATGAACTCATGCATCACTCATCAAAGATCAGGTGTTCACCTGCAAGTGGCGCCCAACACGAGTGTTGGTTAAAGGGCCAGGCACCAAACTTGCAAGTAAAATGACTTTTAAGAACTTCTACTACCGAGACGAAGGTTTACTGTGCAGCAGTAATCCTTGTGTTTCCATTTGCTTCGGAGACTTGGACAACCTACACCAGGTACCTAAAGGCATGAAGAGATACCATCAGCAGTGCCTTCACAAGATCTTCCAAATCCTGTGGCAAGAAAGGCAATCCAACAGCAGCGTACTCTCCCAAGCCAACTCGCCCAGCATTAAGGCGCTAATCACTCAAAACCAGCTCCGCTGGGCGGGATATGTAATTTATATGCATGACACCAGGGTCCCGAAGCAACTGCTCTGCAAGGAACTTGATCACGGCAGGAGACTCCCAGGAGGACAGCAGAAACGCTTTATGAATGTCCTCAAAACATCCCTG
Organism: Cetorhinus maximus; assembly: GCF_964194155.1. Taxonomy (NCBI): domain Eukaryota; kingdom Metazoa; phylum Chordata; class Chondrichthyes; order Lamniformes; family Cetorhinidae; genus Cetorhinus; species Cetorhinus maximus. Next base: position 199,161,585 of record NC_135879.1, read on the forward strand.
GAGAGATTAAATATCCCCACTCACTCATGGGAGTCCCTGGCTTGTGACTGACTAAAATGGAGAAGGTTCATTCAGAAAGGCATTGAACACATCAAGAAACTTCAGCAGGAGCACTTAGAGGCAAAGTTGAGGCATTGGAGAGTGCACAAACCTTCAACCACCTCATCTGCCTGGCCCTTCAAGCACGAGCTGCCCCACATGTGGCAGAGCCTGCAGATCACGCATTGGACTTTCCAGCCGTCTCGGTACCCATCAAACTGGAGTGACAACAAGTCACCCTCAATCTCAATGGACTGCCTAATAAGGTGAACGGTGCATTGAGCAGTATGAGGGGCTGGAGGAGCAAGGGGCAGGAGATCTCATGCGAAGATGCATTCAACGACTTTGACCACTCGTGTGAGATCAGTAGACATCTTGCGCCACTGCTGCCAGGTTCTAGGATCCAAACTCCAGGAATTGACACTCCTGGCTACCTGCTCCCAATCCCTTGTGAGAGATGGTTTTGAAAGCTTCCTCAACCCCGCGGGACAATGGTTCTGCCTACCTCCACCACAAAGGCCTCTAGCACAGCATCTGCGACCTGGGAGCCCTTTCTCTGCCCTGCCATTCAATGTTCCTTGTTTAGAGTTGCAGCAATAATATTCAGCAGCAACCTCATGGTCTGCATTTTTAAGGTGGCAGCGGGCTCGGCAGGAGCGGGTGGGGAGCGGTCGCGGAGCGGATCGCCGCCCGTGATTGGCTCCGTGCCGCCATTTTACACAGGCGGAAAAATTAAGGCCTGCCCAGCATAACATGCGAGCCATAGCACTCAGCTCTACCTGTGCGGGCAGGGAGAGGAGGGAGAGTCGGGACCAGCGCTCTTTCACACATGCACGCCAAAGGGTGCTTTAATCTCCCTGAGGCACTGAGCTGCCTCAGGGAGATTGAATCAATGTTGAAACAATTAAATAAACGGTTTAAAAATTTATGTGACTGTCACATGAGATGGGGCATGTTTTTATATTTAGGAAAAACGTTTTATATACTTAATAAAAGCTTTAGGAAACCTTATCCCACTTGCCACTTGGCCTTTTCGTCTGCCCGCCAAACTTGAGGTTGGACGGGCAGCGTTAACAATTCCATCAATTAGTTTCTTAATGGCCTTAATGGGCTGTTTGCATATCGGCGGGCATGCAGCTGACTCCAGCGCACGCCTGACGAACGAAATATTGCGGGACTGCACGATGACGTTGGGGGACACACCCGACGTCATTGCACGTCATTTTATGCGTCAGCGTGTCGGGCCCAGCCCCACACACCGACTGAAAGATCCTGCCCCATGTTATTCAATGCAGCATCCCTTTAAGAGTAAAAGCAAAAAACTGTGGAAGCTGGAAATCCAAAACAAAAACAAAAATAATAATACCTGGAAAAACTCAGCAGGTCTGACAGCATCTGCGTAGAGGAACACAGTTAACGTTTCGAGTTTGTAAGACTCTTCAACAGAACTAAGGAAAAATAGAAAAGAGGTGAAATATAAGCTGGTTTAAGGGGGGTGGGACAAATAGAGTTGGATAGAGGGCCAGTGATAGGTGGAGATTGCCAAAAGATGTCATAGACAAAAGGAAAAGAGGTGTTGACAGTGGTGATATTAGCTAAGAAATGTGCTAATAGGTGACATTAAGGGTAGAAAACAGGACGAGCAAGGTACAGATAGCCCTAGTGGGGGTGGGGTGGGGGGAAGGGATCGAAATAGGTTAAAAGGTAGAGATAAAACAATGGATGGAAATACATTTAAAAATAATGGAAATAGGTGGGAAAAGAAAAATCCATATAAATTATTGGAAAAAAGGGGGATCGGAAAGAGGGTGGGGATGGAGGAGATAGTTCATGATCTAAATTTGTTGAACTCAATATTCAGTCCGGAAGGCTGTAAAGTGCCTAGTCGGAAGATGAGGTGCTGTTCCTCCAGTTTGCGTTGCGCTTCACTGGAACATTGCAGCAGGCCAAGGATGGACGTGTGGGCATGAGAGCAGGGTGGAGTGTTGAAATGGCAAGCGACAGGGAGGTCTGGGTCATGCTTGCGGACAGACCGAAGGTGTTCCCCAAAGCGGTCGCCCAGTCTGCGTTTGGTCTCTCCAATGTAGAGGAAACCGCATTCTCAATGCGGTTTCCTCTACACTGGATAGACCAAACGCAAACTGGGTTACCGCTTTGCGGAACATCTTCGGTCTGTCCGCAAGCATGACCCAGACCTCCCTGTTGCTTGCCATTTCAACACTCCACCCTGGTCTCATGCCCACACGTCCATCCTTGGCCTACTGCAATGTTCCAGTGAAGCTCAACGCAAACTGGAGGAACAGCACCTCATCTTCCGACTAGGCACTTTACAGCCTTCCGGACTGAATATTGAGTTCAACAAATTTAGATCATGAACTCTCTCCTCCATCCCCACCCTCTTTCCGATCCCCCTTTTTTCCAATAATTTATATAGATTTTTCTTTTCCCACCTATTTCCATTATTTTTAAATGTATTTCCATCCATTGTTTTATCTCTACCTTTTAGCCTATTTCGATCCCTTCCCCCCACCCCACCCCCACTAGGGCTATCTGTACCTGGCTCGTCCTGCTTTCTACCCTTAATGCCACCTATTAGCACATTTCTTAGCTAATATCACCACTGTCAACACCTCTTTTCCTTTTGTCTATGACATCTTTCGCCAATCTCCACCTATCACTGGCCCTCTATCCGGCTCTACTTGTCCCACCCCCCCTTAAACCAGCTTATATTTCACCTCTCTTCTATTTTTCCTTACTTCTGTTGAAGAGTCATACTGACTCGAAACATTAACTGTGTTCCTCTCCGCAGATGCTGTCAGATCTGCTGAGTTTTTCCAGGTATTTTTATTTTTGTTTTTGTTTTGGATCCCTTTAAGAGTGACATGTTATCCCTAAGGACACAATGCTGTCCAGCCCCCTGCTGAATACAGAGGCAGCCAGCAGTGCAGGAGTCACTCGACCCTATATTACACTCATGGAAAGGAGGTGGCAGTGCCAAATTTGCATGCCGTCCACATCCACCAGAACCAGAGCCACAGGGCGTAAATTGTGATACCCATTTCTGATTAACGACACAATCCAATTTTTAGCCCATGGAGTTCATTGCCAGTATCCAAACTTTTAAAACAATTGGTGTAAATGCTCCTGAGCAAAACGTATCCATTTTTCAATGCTTGAATGCACCATTTCTGCTTCCACGTGAATTATATTAATGTTGGCCAATAGGTTAGCCACATGTGATGAATTAGGAATCCAGATGTAGCAAATTGCACTTGATAACAAAAAGGATTTGCAATAAAAGGTTAGTAATTGATACTGTTGTTCACATGATTTCAATACTCATATTTGCACAGCATTTATGTATGTACTTTAAACATTTTGTTTGCTGGTAAAATGGTAAGACAAAACGGATAGTGTGTTTTGATTGTTGTGAATGCTTTACTTTCTCAGTCATTGAATGAAAGTAGATATTTGGCAAGTAAATATACACATGTGACATACAGTATACCTTTAATGTATGAATGTATGTAAAGCATTTTCTACATAGGGTAGCGTGTCCAGTTTAAGTAGTGTTTCTGCAGCCATAGTTGTAGCTAGCCAGAATGTTATATTGGGCAATACTGAAGTAAGTGACTATTGTGTTCAAAAGAGTTCCATATGCAATAATTTTCAAAATCAAATGAGGATGACTTCATAGGGAACTGTAGCTAACAATTTGCATTTAAAAAGGCATTTACAGAATTCTACTAAAAGTCCAGTTGCTAAATATACTGCACAAGAATGTGGATTAGCAGGTCCTAGTTTTGACTTGCATCACCTAATCTCAGGCACTGTGACAATAGTTGGAGTGCTACAATTATTAAGTCTCCTAGGGCTACTGATGGTGAAGGAGTTCAGTTAGGATTCTGCAGTTGATGCTATCCAGTAATCCTTGCTAGAAATATTGAATGAAAATAAGATATGACTTTAACTGAATTATGCAGGGCACCATGGTCCCCACCCCCAACTCAGCTAAAATTTTGGGCGGTAGTTGGCCCGGGGGAAGAACAGCTACCTCAAAGTCATTTAAAGCTGGAGGCAGAATTTTTGCCCCTCAGGAACAGGAAGTTCTGTCTCAGAAGCTGCTGGCCGATCAAAGGTGGAAGCTCTTGATGTACCAGTAGTGCCAGTGGGAGTGGTGGCAAGTGCCAGTGCTACATCCATAGGAACAAAGGAAAGAGGAACAGAATTAAGCCATATGGGCCCTCGAGCCAGCTCCGCCATTCATGGCTGATCGTCTACTGGGGGCAGTTATACCTTGGGCAGACCTTCCAATGGTCACGGGAGCAGGTTAAGGAGGTAAGGAGGGAAACCTGCCAGGCTGGCCACTTGGCGTGGGCCTCTCCCACTGCTGGTTAAATGCTGGCGGTGGCAAGGTGAGGCCCTTCAATGGGCATTAATTGTCCATTTAAGGGCCTCAATTGGCCCAGTGGCAGGCTGGCCTCTCGACACCATCCCCACCACTGTGTGGGGGCAGGGGTGGGTGGGTAGCGGCAGACAGGCCACCTGCTGGATATAAAGTGCTCCTGCTCCTTTAAACCCATCACCGAGGCAGCGTTAAATCCAACCTTGTGACTGGAAAGGTCCCTGCCAACATCACTGCCTAGGCTCAGCAATCAAGACTGGCCATTCAGTTAAGATATCATAGGACTGGTGGTGCCTCTACCTTCTCTAATGTCCTTTAGGGAAGGAAATCTGCCATCCTCACCCGGTCTGGCCTACACGTGACTCCAGACCCACAGCAATGTGGTTGACTCTTAACTGCCCTCTGAAATGACTGCTAGCAAGCCACTCAGTTCAAAGACAGTTAGTTTGTTATGATGCGACAGATGATGTGTGCCAGGCAGATCAAATCCACGAGGGAAACTTGATCACGCTATCACAACAATTTTGCAATTTATATTTTATTTCACAATGTGTGCCCTGAATTCAGTGGTAATAAGTCCACCAAGACTCTAGAGACTTTTTAACAAAACTAAATTAAACATTAAAACCCTTAATTAATGTGGTTTCCAGTTACACCTCTGTTAAGGCAATGGTAAAAAATAGACTTAAACAGATCCAGGCAAGTCGAATACAATACCCTGGACAGGAGAATTCAAAGTGGATTTTTCCAGCTTCAGTTTCTGTAGACAGCAGCTTAATGCACAACTACTGTAGGATTTTCATACTCCTGGTAGATCTTACAATGCCTTTTCCTCTGACACATAACCTCTTCTGCTTTATACATGTTTCTCCCATTTAATGCAAATTTCATTGTTCCCATATGCCTTTGGAACTTTACCTTTCTCATAATATAAATCCTTTCATGGTGCTAATGCTATCAGTAACCTCTGGGAAAAATAAACACACTGTTTAGCCAACCTTCTCTGGCTAGGTGTAACATCCTACCATCTCTTTGAAATTCAAACTGATTTATCTAAAAATGCAAATTCTCCTCACCTCACATTCTAAACCTTCAGCCATGTTTATGTAGTTAGCATTTCAAACCTAACTTCTTTTGATGAATCAAAGCTTCCAAACACAAACATACACAATCCAAACCCCACTATTAACAATAAATCACAATAATATTATGAGAATCGTGACAAATTGAAGCAAAAAGGTTTGGCAGTAGATGTAATCTAACTCTTAAGAGAGTATTGGAGAGGCTTCAAAACCTTTGCAAATCCACAATTGAATATACCATGAAAATGGTTGTGCCATGTATAAGCTGCTAGCATTGGCTACAGTGAGGCACCTAGAAATTGGCCATTTTGTAGCAGCCTCATCTTGTCCAGTTATAATGTAATTCTCTTTTTATTGAGAAGCTCAGGTGGCAAGGCTAGCGCACAACCACCATTTGAATGAATGCAAGAAAAGGCACAATCAATTTAGTCGTGCTTAGGTGAAAAAAAGCTTAGGTTTTTAAATATTGCAGATTGTAGGGAAGAAAAAAGATTAAAGATGGGAAGGAGTTCTATATTTTCAACTCTTGGCCAGTTACAATTTTCAGCTTACTGGGATTTAATACGTTATTGTAATAGATGCTTTACTACTTTCTCTTTTTATTCTATCTTTTGAACCTATCAACATCCTGGGGGTTACCATTAACTGAACTGGACTAGCCATATAAATACTGTGGCTACAAGAGCAGGTCAGAGGCTAGGAATCGTGCGATGAGTAACTCACCTCCTGACTCCCCAAAGCCTGTCCACCATCTACAAAGCACTAGTCAGGATTGTGATGGAATACTCTCCACTTGCCTGGATGAGTGCAGTGCGACAACACTCAAGAAGCTCGACACCATCCAGGTCAAAGCTGCCCACTAGATTGGCACCCCGTCCACCACCTTAAACATTCACTCCCTCCACCACCAAGGCAAAGTGGCAGCAGTGTGTACGATCTACAAGGTGCATTGAAGCAACTCACCAAGGGTCCTTCAACAGCACCTTCCAAACCCGTGACTTCTACCACCTAGAAGGACAAGGGCAGCAGATGCATGGGAACACCACCACCTGCAAGAGCTCCTCCAAGCCACATAACTTCTGATTTGGAAATATATCGCTGTTCCTTCGCTGTCACTGGGTCAAAATCATGAAACTCCCATCCTAACAGCACTGTGGGCATGCCTACACCACGTTGACTGCAGCGGTTCAAGAAGGCAGCTCACCACCACCATCTCAAGGGCAATTAGAGATGGGCAATAAATACTGGCCTAGCCAGCGACGCCCACATCCATGAATGAATAATAATAAAGAAATGTCGTGTGAACCAGCCCAGGCTACAGTTTTGGATTCATAATGTATCTTAAGGGCTTTTGGGCGCATCATCAACATAAAAATATATGACATCAAGGTCAGTATTTAAAAAATTGATCACAAAGAAGTGCAAAGTGAAACAATTTGGTAGCAAGAATGGGGAGAGCCAATGTAAAGAAAGGTTTGCATTTAGAGAGTGTCTTTCACAATTTCATGATGTCCCAAAATGCTTTTCAGCCAATAAAATATTTTTAAACTGTAGCCCCTGTTGTAGTGCGGGAAATATGGCAGGCAACTTTCACACAGCAAGGTCCTACAAACCGGAATATGATAATGGCCAGATAATATTTGTGATGTTGATTGAAGGATAAATATTAGCCAGGACACCAGGGATAACTTCCTTGCTTCTTGGAAATAGTGCCATGGGGTCTTTTACATCCATCCGAGAGGGCAGGCAGAGCCTCAGTTTAACATTGCATCTGAAAGGCAGAACCTCTGATGGTGGAGCACTCCTTCCATACTGCACTGGAGTGTCAGCCTAGATTTTAGTGCTCAAGTCTTTGGAGTGGAACTTGAACCCATAACCTTCTGAGTCAGCCACCATCTGAACCACAGCTGACACTGTTTAACCTAAATAATGTAATTTTAAAGATGGTGTAGGAAAAGAGAGACCCAAGGGTACACAAATCTTTGAAGGTGTCAGGACAAGTTGAAAAGGCTGTTATAAAGCATAGAGGGTCTTTGGCTTTATAAACAGAGGTATTGTGTGCTAAAGGAAGGAAGGTTTAAATTGAACCTGCAATGTGCCTACCTATTTTAACAGTCTGCCTTTGTCCTCCTCAAGTCTGTAACGACCCTTCTCATTGTTTGCAACATTTCAGTGTCCCATGTGATCCGCGAACTTTGAAATTATGACTTGCAAACCCAAGTCCAGGTCATTAGTATGTACATATACATAATTTTTTGTTAATCATTTTCTAATATCTAATCACAGCAGCAAAGATGAATGCTTTGCCTTCGTATCCAGAAAATGTTATCAAAGTAACAATGAATAAATTATGTACATTAATTATGAACACCCTTAAGTTTGTTTTAAACCTTTAGAAAGCTGATTTAATCTGGAACGTGCTGCCTAAAAGGGTGATGGAGGAAGACATTTTGAGGATCAGCAAATTCTTTTATGCCAGATTGTATGACGTGAAGCCCACAGACAGCACGGCCTCCAAGTCCTTCCTGTCCTCTATCAAAGAGGTCTTAGACGACAGTACACGGGAGAGCCTGGACAAACCGCTAACTCCTGATGAACTGACTAAGGCCCTTGAGTCCTTGGAGAAGAGTAAAACTCCCGGAAGCGACGGCTTGCCGGCTGAGTTGTTTTCGGCTCTGTGGGACTAGATCGGCCTAGACCTGCTAGAAGTGTACGAGAGTATGCTTCTGGCCAGCAGCATGTCAGAATCCATGAGGAAAGGCATCATCACCCTAATCTACAAGCACAAGGGGGAAAGGAAGGAACTTAGAAATTGGCGACCCATTTCACTGTTGGACGTGGACTATAAGATGCTGTCCAAGGTCATCGCCAATCGGGTCAAGTCCGCTCTGGAATTGGTGATCCACCCTGACCAGACCTGTATTGTGCCTGGCAGGAAGATCTCTGACAGCCTGGCGCTACACAGGGATACGATTGCCTATGTGCAGGACAGGGGTGTGGACACCTGCCTCATCAGCCTGGATCAGGAGAAGGCCTTTGACAGAATATCGCACACCTACATGGTGGATGTGCTCTCCAAAATGGTTTGGGGAGGGAATTCGCAGTTGGACCCAACTGCTCTACACTAACATCAGTAGCGCAGTCTCAATCAATGGGTGGGAATCAGATAGCTTTCCGATTAAATCTGGAGTCAGGCAGGGCTGCCCTCTCTCCCCTGTCCTGTTTGTGTGTTGCGTAGAACCCTTTGCTGAGCCCATCAGGAAGGATCCGGGCATAAGAGGGGTGATGATCCCAGGCAGTGGAGGCACTCAGGTCAAAGCCTCCCTGTACATGGACGACGTCGCCGTCTTCTGCTCGGATCCGCTGTCGGTGTGCAGACTGATCCACATCTGCGACCAGTTCGAACTGGCCCTGGGAGCCAAGGTAAATCGTGGGAAGAGTGAGGCCATGTTCTTTGGGAACTGGGCTGACCGATCCTTTGTTCCCTTCACTGTCAGTGCTGACGGCCTGTAAGTGCTGGGGATATGGTTCGGAGGGACCGGGGCATGCGTTAGAAACTGGAATGAGCGAGTGTCTATGGTGCAAAGAAAACTGGGCATGTGGGAGCAACACTCCCTCTCCATTGCGGATAAGAACCTGGTCATCAGGTGTGAGGCACTCTCACTGTTGCTGTACGTGGCGCAGGTCTGGCCCATTCCAGACTCCTGCGCGATGGCGATCACCCGAGCCATCTTTCGCTTTATCTGGAGGTCAAAATGGATCGTGTCCGCAGGGACGCGATGTGCAAGCCTCTAGATAAAGGGGAAAAAACGTGCCCAACATCGCCCTCATACTGATGGCCACCTTTGTGTGCGACCTCATCAAGTTGTGCGTAGACCCTCAGTACGCAAACACCATGTGTCACTACATGCTGAAGTTCTACCTGTCCCCAGTGTTGCGAAGGATGGGTCTGGCCACGCTGCCGGGGAATGGTCTAAGTAGTTGGACCGTGCCGTACCACCTGTCCCTGGTGGAAAAATTTATGCAGAGAAACACCTTTGACCACAAGTCCATCAGGCAGTGGTTGGCACGTAACGTCTTAGAGGCCCTGCGGGAAAAGGAGAGGGTGGATCCTGTGGGATGGTTCCCCTAGCAGACTGTCAAAGTCATTTGGCAGAATGCCTCATCGCCAGAACTTTCCAACAAGCACCAAGATGTAGCTTGGCTGGTGGTGAGAAAGGCCCTCCCTGTCAGATCCCTCCAACACGCCAGGAGTCTCACCCCCTCTGCACGTTGCCCTCGAGGTGGCTGTGGTGGGGACGAGACCGTTGTTCACCTCCTTGTAGATTGTGCCTTTGCAAAGAAGGTCTGGAGAGAGATGCAGTGGTTTCTGTCGAGGTTCATTCTGAGCAGTTCTGTGACACAGGACTCTGTGCTGTATGGGCTGTTCCCAGGGACACACACTGAGACAAACATCAACTGCAGTTGGAGGATCATCAACTCGGTGAAAGACGCTCTTTGGTCTGCCCGAAATTTGTTGGTCTTCCAGCGCAAAGAGTTGTCCCCGACCGAGTGTTGCAGACTGGCACATTCCAAAGTCCAGGACTATGTGCTGAGGGATGCACTAAAGCTTGGGGCAGCCGTTGCAAAGGCACAATGGGGAAAGGTCGCTGTCTAAGACCTTTCTGCCTTAGTGCACCGAGGGGCTGGGAAATGTTGAGAGCCCCTTGGGCTGTACAGCTCACAATGAATGTATGCATTGAATACTAATTGTATTATAATTGTATTGAAGCACCTCAGAATGCAACATGATGCATGTTGACAACTCCAATACCATTTTCTGATTGTCTGCATTGACCATATTGAAATGATTGTAACATTCATTGATTGTATTGATGCACCTCGTGATCCATGTGTAAAAGTTGAATCTGATTGTACTTTTTGTGTTGGCGATTTTGAAATGTTTTGTAATATTCTTCCAGATATTTTATGAGTAAAGTATATATTTTTTTAAAGATGGAAGAAGGTTCAATAATAACATTTGAAAGGGAATTGGATAAATACTGTGATTCTCAGATTCTCAGCTGCTCATGTGATTGTAGCTGGCATTATTAATCTTACAAAGTAGTAAAGAGAAAATGCATCATGTTAGTTTGGAGAGCCAAAATTGAAACTAATCTTCCAGACTTGGAGTAAAATTATGTACTAATTTGTACAGTAAATTGACTCAAGTACCTATCTTTTCCAATGACAATTGCTTTAAGCTTCAATCTTTGCTAATCATCAGACACAGGAAAAGATAAACAACTTAAATAGCTTTAGAAACCTGAAGAAAGGCCATGGCACTTGTGTATCCTGTGCACAATAGTGTACTTAAGGATGTTCATAATTAATGTACATAATTTATTCATTGTCACTTTGATAACATTTTCCGGCTACGAAGGCAAAGCATTCATCTTTGCTGCTCTGATTAGATATTAGAAAACAATTAACAGAAAATTATGTATATGTACATACTAATGACCTGGACCTGGGTTTGCAAGCCATAATTTCAAAGTTCGTGGATCACATGGGACACTGAAATGTTGCAAACAATGAGAAGGGTCGTTACAGACTTGAGGAGGACAAAGGCAGACTGTTAAAATAGGTAGGCACATTGCAGGTTCAAGTTAAACCTATGAAGTGTGAAGTGATACGCTTTTGTAGGAAGAATGAGAAGAAGCAATATAAACTAAATGATATGGCTTTAAAGGGGGTTTACAAACACAGAGATCTGGGGTTGCATGTATATAAATCTTTAAAGGTTGTAGGACAAGTTGAGAAGGCTGTTAAAAAAGCATGCGTAATATGACTTTGTTAATGGAGGAATAGAGTACAGTGGCAAGGAAGTTATACTAAACCTATATAAAATGCTGGTTATAGGGCTTGACTGGAGTATTGTGTTCAATTCTGGGCAGCACAAATGAGAGAGAATATCAAGGCCTTGGATAGGGCGCAAAAGAATCAGTTATGCGGAGAGGCTGGAGAAGTTTGGGCTGTTCTCATTGAAGTGGAGAAGGCTAAGAGGAGATTTCATAGAGTTGTCCAAAATCATGAAGTGTTTTAATAGAGTAAATAAGAAGAAATTGTTTCCAGTGATAGATAGGTCGGTAACCAGAGGACACAGATTTAATGTGGTTAACAGAGAGAACGAGAGATGACATGAGGAAACAATTTTTTACACAGAATGTTGCTGTGATCAGAAATGTACTGCCAGGAAGCGTGATAGGAACAGATTCAAAAGCGACATGCAAAGAAGAATTGGAGAAATACGCAAAGGGGAAAAGAGATACAATGCTCTGGGGACAAAGCAGCCAGCACAGACAGGATGGGTGTGCTCGGTGTCATTGCACTATTCTATCAATGTAGTCTTTATAAATTATGTCAACCTTCAGTGTATAATTGGTGTGGAAATAATGGGTGCTTTATGAATAATTTATTTGAATATCGCTATTCAATTATTATCAAAGCATAGGCATTTGGAATTTGCAATAAATCACAATTTCATATTGAAATTAAACTGAGGCTGGTATTACAGGATGCTTGGGGGGAAAACAAAGTAACTGAACAAGTAATGGCTAGGCAAAGTTAATCTCAGGCTTTGATAGCCTGTAGCTTGTAGGAGTGAGGAAAGAATTAAGGATTTTCATAGTTTTGTGATCCAGAGAAAAATAAGTTACAGTCGGAGATGATGCAATGGGTCTTAATTTCAGCACAGGAAACCACCACAAAGGAGGAACAGCATGTGGCTTGGCATACTTGGAGCTTTGAAGGAACAAGACAGGAAAACTCAAACAGGTATTGGTCAATAGTAATATGGATCAAATGGAGCAGCACAGAATAGCTTTCAATAGGAAGAGTCTCAAGGACAGAGAATGCCCATTAAACCAAAATGTTTGCCTTGAATCTTGCACCTGAATGTAAAGACATGCTGGACATGATATCTTACTAAAGGGTTTAATGCAATTTTGTGTGAATTTCAAGAGCACTTACCTTATCTCAATCTGTGTGGATACAAATGAATGCTGTTGATCTCTTCACACATTGAAATTAGAAAGTTAGTAATCTACATGACACACAAATGCAGATTTCAACCAGAAATCATTAGGAGAAATGACACTGAATTTATTAATCATTTATAGAAACTGATATAAGTATTGAACAATTTTGGATGGTCCCCCCGATCTGTAGACTCATGAAGCGGTTCTTGATTACTGGTATGCGTGACCCATCTTACCTTAGACAGATTGTAGTCACACTTTGGAACTTGCTTAAAAATTGTTATTAGTACTACTTCTAAACAGTTTACAGAGTAGGCATGTTGCTCCTGAGCATGGTGTGTTCCAACCTCTTTCTTGAATGTCTAACACATCTTGACAGATGTCAGTGCTACATCATCATCTACATCATGGATTAGCATATGCATCCTATTAACCCTTTATACTGCACCTCCCCTTCAAGTATACTATCTTCTTTTCCACAACTTCATTAACTATATCCAACTATTTACATCACATTTGTTTTTGAACTATTTACATTACTTTCAATCAGGGTCCTCCTTTTCTCCCACACCCAGAGTTCCCTGGCTAGAGGTTGAGTCTCTGCAGAGCCTTCACCACTCTTCCAGATTGTGTCTTTGTGACTGGCCCACTGGGTCAGAGGTCTGGGAATGGGTTCAGGGGTGGGTCAGCAACACTCAAGGCACTTGGGGTACTTTTAGGGTTTTCATCCATATTGTGGTAATTGAAAACTTGTGGTCTGGTGGGTATAAGTGCAATAGGATTCTCCTGTTTCTTCAGATAGTACCAGATGGCATCTGGATCAAATGTGAGTGTGGCTGCTCCATCCTAGTAGGAATGAGGCCTTCTGCTTTGTAGCCACAGATCCAAACTCGCTGGCCCAGAGTTACAGTTGGTAGAGTTTTGGCCCTGTGTCGAGTATTATACCATTGTCGTTGCTTTTCATTGAGGTTCGACTCCTTCTCTCTTACCATGTTGTGGTCAGCAGGGGTGACATTAGGCTGAAGGGTCGTAGGCAATAGGGGAACATACAGTTTTAGATGTGGTTCCATGAGCATTTACTACATGAATCACAGAGAAGTCTTCTTATTTATCCTTTGGCGAAGATGACCATGTTCTGAGGTGTTTAGCAGGGTTCCAGTGGGTGTGTAAGTGGCTGCTCGGGCCGATCTGAAGGATCCGCTGAAAATGGGACAGGATACCACAAACGATCGAGTTTGGACAAGTTGTTGGCTTGGGATTTTCTCTCCTTGTGTTTTCTCTTTGCCTCTGATGTGCGCTTGCTTTTGAAGGAGGCCGCACTGTTTTTTATTTGGTTGCAGGAGGTGCAGTGATCCTGGCCAACCTCTCCCAGGACTGGAAAACCCCTAAGTGAAGCCTTCAGAGTGTCTTTGTAGCAATTCCTCTGACTGCCATGAAAGTGCACCTCAGATTCAAGCTCTCCATAGAAGATTCACTTTGGTAAGCGAGTGTCAATCATTCTGGCTACATGACCAGCCCAGCTCAGTTGTGACTGCCTCAGTATGGTTTGGATGCTTGGCATGCCAGCTCAGGTGAGCATCTCAGTGTTTTGTCCTGCCATCTGATCTTCAGAAACTTCTGAAAGCAGCTCAAGTGAAAGTGGTTGGGCTTCTTGCCACACCACAGAGAATGCAGAGAGATCCACTGCATCTGCTGCATCCTTCTATTCTAATGAAGTTTAAATAGGCTCTTATTGTCACATCTAGTCACTGCACAGTGGCACTACCACCATGCTGAATGGGATAGAATTGAACAGATCTAGCAACTCAAGACTGGGTATCCATGAGGTGCTGTGGGCCATCAGCAGCAGCAGAATTGTATTCAACCACAATGTGTAACCTCATGGCCTGGCATATCCCCCACTCTACCATTACCATCAAGCCAGGGGATCAACCCTGGTTCAATGAAGAGTGCAGGAGGGCATGCCAGGAGCAGCACCAGGCATACTAAAAATGAGGTGTCAACCTGGTGAAGCTATAATACAGGACTGCCAAACAGCATAAGCAGCAAGTGATAGACAGGGCTAAACAGATCAGATCTAAGCTCTGGAGTCAAGCCACACCCAGTCAAGAATGGTGGTGGACAATTAAACAACTCGCTGGAGGAGGAGGCTGCACAAATACTCCCATCCTCAATGATGGAGGAGCACATCAGTGCAAAAGATAAAACTGAATCATTTGCTACAACCTTCAGCCAGAAGTACCGAGTGGATGATCCATCTTGGCTCCCGCCAGAGGTCCCCAGCATCACAGATGCCAGTCTTCAGCCAATTCGATTCACTCCACTTGACATCAAGAAATGGCTGAAGGCATTGGATACTGCAAAGGCTATGGGCCCTGACAATATTCCAGTAATAGTGCTGAAGACTTGTGCTCCAGAACTTGCCGCACCCCTAGGCAAGCTATTCCAGTACAGCTACAACACTGGAATCTACCCAGCTATGTGGAAAATTGCTCAGGTATGTCCTGTAAACAAAAAGCAGGACAAATCCAACCCATCCAATTATTGACCCACCAGTCTATCTCGATCATCAGTAAAGTGATGGAAGGCGTCATCAACAGTGCTATCAAGCGGCACTTGCTTAGCAATAACCTGCTCAATGATGCCCAGTTTGGGTTCTGCCAAAGCCACTCAGCTCCTGACCTCATGACAGCCTTGGTTCAAACATGGACAAAAGAGCTGAACTATCGAGGTGAGGCGAGAGTGACTGTCCTTGACGGTAAGACGGTATTTGACAGAGTGTGGCATCAAGGAGCCCCAGCAAAACTGGAGTCAATGGAAATCAGGGGGAAAACTCTCCACTGGTTGGAGTCATACCTAGCACAAAGGAAGATGGTTGTGGTTGTTGGAGGCGAGTCATCTCAAGTCCAGGACATCTCCGCAGGAGTTCCTCAGGGTAGTGTCCTAGGCCCAACCATCTTCAGCTGCTTCACCAATGAACTTCCTTCCATCATATGGTCAGAAGTGGGGATGTTCACTGATGATTGTACGACGGTCAGCACCATTCGTGACTCCTCAGATACTGAAACAGTCCATGTCCAAATGCAACAAGACCTGGACAATATCCAGGCTTGGGTTGACAAGTGACAAATAACATTCGCGCCACACAAGTGTCAGGCAATGACCGTCTCCAACAAGAGAGAATCCAACCATCGCCCCTTGATGTTCAATGGCATTACCATCACTGAATCCCCCACTATCAACATCTTGGGAGTTATCATTGACCAGAAACTGAACTGGACTAGCCATATAAATACTGTGGCTACAAGAGCAGGTCAGAGGCTATGAACCGTGCGACGAGTAACCCACCTCCTGACTCCCCAAAGCCGGTCCACCATCTACAAGGCACAAGTCAGCAATGTGACAGAATACTCCCCACTTGCCTAGATGAGTGCAGCTCCCACAGCACTCAAGAAGCTTGACACTGTCCAGGACAAAGCAGCCTGCTTGATTGGCACCACATCCACAAACATTCACTCCCTCCACCATCGACGCACAGTAGCAGCAGTCTGTGCCATTTACAAGATGCACTGCAGGAATTCACCAAGGCTACTTTGACAGCACCTTCCAAACCCATGACCACTACCATCTAGAAGAACAAGGGCAGCAGATAGATGGGAACACCACCACCTGGAAGTTCCCCTCCGAGTCACTCACAATCCTGACTTGGAAATATATCGCTATTCCTTCACTGTCACTTGGGTCAAAATCCTGCAACTCTCTCCCTAATGGCACTGTGGGTGTACCTGCACCACATGGACTGCAGCAGTAGAATTCTTCTGGGACTTTGGAGTGAGTAGCTGCCACCTTGCCCTCTTTCAGGAGTTTCTTCTATGACAGACTTTGATTGAGTTCGGGTGTCAGTTGTCCAAGGTGCATGAAGCGTGACCAAGGGAGGGAGGATGGAATCTATTGGCCATGGATCAAGGCGACTGGACAAGAGAGGCAGGGTCAGTGGGGAAGGGTGGGACTTGGGCCGGATAAAGGCGCAAGGATCAGTGAGGCAGGGAGGGAGTGTGTCCAGGGAAGGAAGCCAGTCTGTCTGGAGCAGGGAGGGAGGCAGCGAGGGAACTTGAGACTGCAGGGAGGTGAGATAGAGGGAAAGGCCTTGCCTGTTGGGCCTGGGGGTCCTGTGGTTGGGTGGGGGAGGGGGCTTTACAGGCAGGGATGGTTGGCGAGAGATGGTCCTAAAGGGCGAGGTCAGTGCTGTCTATGGTGGGGTCCTGCGATTTGAACTGAAGGTGCTGAGCAGTCGAGGGAACAGTCACAGTGAGAGGGGGAAGTGAGATGCGATAGGCTGACAGGTCCAGGGTGATACTCAGGTAGCTGACGGTTTCATTGTTGGGGGAATGGGGTCAAGGAAACAGACAAAACAGGTTGCTCAGATAACAGGAGGGATCAATAATGACATTACTGATAATGTGAGACAATAAATGGTGTATCGTTAGAACCACATCATCGGAATCTGAATGAGAACGAAGTGCAATACCCTTAATTCACCATGACCATTGCAACAACTAGCAGCATAATGAAAATGTGGAAAACCTGAACACAGTGCAATTACACAGACATTTAGAAGTTCAAATCATGTCTATAGTGATTGGACACTAATGTCGCCTATGTGTTTCAAAATTGATTTATCTTTTTCTGTTGCTACACCTAGGTGCAGCTCCGAAATCCACAGCTGAGGTGGAGCAGCCTACTGACTGCTGTGCCCTGTGGACTGTGATGACTTTGGTAGATGTCTTTCACTGGCCCGAGGCCTAGAGGACTCCGGCCTGCTAAAGGTCTCCTGCTCAGGCACAGGTGCACCCTCCTTGCCCTGATCTGTTAGAGGTGATGAGATCACTTGTAGTGGGGAGGTAGAGAGGCAGGGAGTATCCTGGGATGAAGACCCCAGGGTGCCTGGCTGGCAGTTCTCCTTCCTGTGGGTGCCTGATAGCACCTCCCTGACTCCTTGAGGAGACGGGGCACCTGGAGAAAGGTCGACATGCTTCATCCCCCTCTCGCCTGGACACTGCTGCACTGCACACATGGCTAGAGCAATGAGTGCAGGTGCGAACAAATATCCGGCAGCTACTGCGTGTTTTGCTGGACCTGGGACCGCCGCCACCCTTTCCATGGAGGCAGCTAAGCACTCACATGCCAAAGCCATGACAGCAGATAGAACATGGACAGACTCCTCCTTCGTTCTCATCTGTGCATGGCCTCTGGCATCACTGCCTGATGTTCCCCTGCCTGTCTCTGCATCTTCGTCAGGTCTCTTATGGCTGAGTCCAGATGTTCATCATCTGCATGGGGCTCAGCAGGGGCCTGGTCTCCAGCAGTCCTCTGAGTGTCAGAGAATACGGCTGTCATTTCCTTTGCCAGTTTAGTGTCGCAAGCCATGAAGCTTACGCAAGATATTTATGAGGCGTTGCTGTTTCATGTCCAGGTGGGAGGAGCAGACAGGAGGCATTCTCATTAGATAGATCAAGAAGTCCAATCTCCGCTTCAGCACAGGCCTGGTCACCCTCTTCTCCTGCCAGCTTCACAGCCTATTCTTTAAACGGGGTTTGGACCCTGATGTCAAGCATTCATCCCCCTGTCTGTGCACATTCATGCTTATTGTGTGCCTTCTTCTCCTGTAAGCAGAGAGGAACACTGAGAGACATGGGCAGGGCTACATGAGGAGTTTCTCAGCAATCATGGCTACATATTCTCCTGCGGCCCCCAAGCTGCCAATTCCTGTGTCTGCCTCACTGGTGAGAAGAATCTGCTATGGGGAATTTGAAGTTATAGCTTTTGAATACATGCCGTTCTTGTTTTGATGGAGGTGCCTGCCGTCCAACCTCCTGTGTGACAACCCTCTGCTGTGGCAAACCTACAATGCTTCATGCCCCTATGAGTGTGGCTTTGCATTGAGAAGACTTATCCTGGTGGTGCGCAGCAGATCATTCATCCTCTTGCAGGGGTGCAGCCAGGTTCTCCTGTGGGTCCCATGGCCTCTGACCTGCGCTGCTACCTCTGTCCAGGCCGCCTTGGTCTGGCGGGAGGTCCTCTGGCCTGGGGGAGAACCTGCAGCGAGCTTCGCTGAAATGTGGGGCCACGCCCTGTCTGGTGACAGACATCTGTCAGCTGGGGAAGGGGTGATCAACCTCCATATGTGATGCCCGGCTGTGAAGAGAGCTGTTCTTGAATTGCAGACAATGAGTACCTGTTTGTGTGCCCTTTAAAAATGGTGCCCAGACCTTCGAACCCATGGGGTAACGAAAGCAGTATCGAATTCCTACCTGCCGTTTAACGCACATGAATTGGTAATGAGCTGTGAGGCAAGCAATTACAGAAGTTCATCCCACTTGCCAAGGAGCAGCTGACTCCTGGTCCCGTCTCCACATCTTGAATGAGAAATGGAAAATTTTGCTCACTAACTCTGGGCTGAATAATACGGGGGTGGGGTGGGTGGATGGCACCCCTCCCCTCCCAGAAACAACGGTGGCTCCACACTGACCTGCCGAGTGAGACTTGCACCCCTTATTGGGGAGGAGGCCCTGCCCTCTGGAGCTGCCGACCAATCAAATTGTCTGGCAGCTCCATCAGTCCCATCAGCACCAAAAAGGCGTCAGTGGCCACCACCAGACTGCAGAAGAAGAAGAACACCAAGGCCCGTGGATCCCCGGAGCGGATAAATCCAGGGTTTTGGGCCGGGATGGTTTAGGTAGGTTAAGGGGAGGTTCGGAGGTAGGAGGAGGTGGGTTTGAGAGAGAGAGCGGGCAGGAAGTAAGGGGCAGCTCAAGCCAAGGGTTGGGTGGTGGGGGGTGCAGCTCAAGCCAGGGGTTGGGGGGGGGGGGGGGGGGGGGAGGCGGGGGGCACCACACGATCGGCAAAGGGCAGCCCCCAAAATGCAACACCCCACCTTCCCTCCTGCCCTTAGAGCCCATTTGAATGAAAAAATCAGGCTTTCCACTCCCAACTTGCTGCCCATCCCAAATGTTTCATGGTGTGGGCAGCATATTATCAGGATCAATTGGCTTGGTAACAAGTCCCTCGATTGTTCATTTAAATATGGCAGGTGGGCTGCCAATTTTGATGCCACCCGCCTCCCGTGCTATGGGGTTGAACTCGGGGGTTGGGCGGGAAGTTGCTGGGATGAGCACCTGCCCTATATTTACATGCCCCCACACCCCCCGCAGTGGGAAACACGCCCACTGGGGGTACATAAAATTCAGCCCTCTATTTCTCTCCACCTGGCCTGCTGCGTTTTCCCTGCACATTTTTTCAATTACATTTTTCCATTCTCCTTAGTATTTTGCTTTCATGTCACCATTCGGCTCCTTCCTTTGTGGGAACGTCACTTTATTTTATATAGAGGTTAATTTAACTGTTTTACTTAACCCATTATTATGTATCCCAGATTTTACCTCACTGAAAAATTAAGAATCCTTTTCTCTTCACTTTATTTACTTTTAACTTTATCCCCCTTGAAATGTCAGGTTAAAATTGTGTCAGTTGGCTTGTATTGTGGCCCTTCCTTCTTCCTACCAAAACATATCACTTCATACTTTTCTGTATTTAATTTCATACTCCATGTCTCCACACTTCCACCAGCCTTTCTGTGTCCTCTTGAAGTCTATTACTATCTCCCTTACTGTTTTCTACAATTCCAAGTTTCATGTCGTTTGTGAATTTCAAAGTTGTTCCCTATACCCCCAGGCCTAAGTTGTTAATGTAAATCAATGCTGACAATGGGGACCTTAGAAGGAGGTCAAGTATAATCATTCACTGGCACTTTGGCCGAAGAGGCCAACTAATTTGTCTTTTCTTGAACATTTCAGTTAATTTGTAATACCAATATTGTTTTGATGTTCTGTCTCAATAAGTCTCTTTATTCCAAATGTGTTTTGTAAATTATATACGAAAGTTAAACCTGACCTGTCCAATACAGCAAAAGGTGGCAGTTACAAGTTAAAAATGACCAAAGATTTTGTAAATAGATAGCAAATATTTCTTTCGCTTTGTGTGCGTTAAATGCTTGCTCGAATAACCGAATGAGTTTTTGCTTATTTGTAATGGAAACCTTATATACATTAGAGGTTTCCTGATTATTCACTTCATAGTACTGTGTTCTCAAATTTCTTTGCCAGATGTTTGCACATGTTGGTCACAATTCCAGATGAAGGATAACTATTATTGGAGAAATATTTTCTATGAATTTGAAATCTAATGACTAAGCTATCAATGTTAATGAATGAATCTGCTCAGGAAAATTTCTAATGAAACACGAGTTAATATTTTACATATTTGGTAAATTTTGTTTTGCACATTTGCACAAACTGAAGGAGTTGATTTTAATTACCTTCACCTGGCATTAATCGGGTAGTAGCAGTCTCAAACTGGGGTCGTTGTAGTTTTTAATGCCCCATTAATACCAGTGAAGCAGTTGGCTGCATTTTGAAAGGGACCAGTCAGTTTCACCTTTTTCAGATCATAAGCCAGCTTTAGAATGGAAATTGGGATCCTCTGATGTAACTACGACCTTGTCATTTTACATCAGAATGGGTCAGAGTCTGTGTTGTGCACCATCTGATCAGTTTCGCAGGCAATGGAACCAAAGAGGCCCACCCAAACATAAGTGTTGCCATATCCTGGAAGCCCACCCTTTGAAATCGTACTGCTCATCCTGCCAGGATCTTACTTTGTTGGCGTCCATGCCTGCCCTGTTTGGCACCCTGCAGCTTGCCTGCCAAGTTTAAATGAGTCCTAAGGCTCAAGATCGAAAATAACCATGGTCACCAGATTGGGCCACCATTCTATGCGCTTTGTCGGTCAATCACTCAAAATTCAAAATCAACCATAAAGAAATTTAATACATAAAAGCTAAATACTGCAGATTCTGGAGATCCAAAATAGAGACAAAAACGCTGGAGATTCTCAGTAGGTCAGGCAGCATCTGTGGAGAGAGAAAAAAATAATGTTTCAGGTCAATGACCTTTCCTCAGAGCTAGAAAATTTTATAGATATAACAGTTTTAAAGCAAGTAGAAAGCCAGAGAAAGGAAGTAGGGAGGACAGAACAAAAGGGAAGGTCTGCGATAGAAAATGTATTACTGGTAAACTGAACACTTCTTTGTTTTAAGAAACTAGTGTAGATAGAATGTGGCCAAGTCAAGAGCAAAACTCCATTCACTGTTTTATAGTCAAGCTGAGCTTCAGGTGAGCATTTCCTAGTGCACAAGTATAACATTTCAGTGGCCTTTCTGAGTGAAAATTCTTGGCAATTTTTGTGCTGTGCATGTGTGAAGACTGCCCAAAATAACTTAATTTATGATAAATGTACTCTGTAACTGGAAGAAACTTTCATCCCACAAGCTAGAATTGGATTCAAACAAAGTTCAGGGTTGAAAGCATAATGTGCTTAAACAATTTTGCTATGATGGTTTGACTTTATAAAATGGTTATGTTTTAAATTGTCTCCTTTAATTCAAGATAAATGGAATAGTTTAGAGAGGGCGGTGTGACCTACTAAATCTACCTGGAGACAAGCCCATGTGGCTTGGTTGTCATGGTGACAGAGGCACAGGTCAAAACTTATTGAAAGCAATCTGCAAGTTTAACACCTGGACACAAAGGAGGGAGAAGCTGGCCTTGTTGCTCACAGTCTCTGAGAGTCAGTTGACAGAGAGATTTGGGCAAGAAGACCAAAAACAGTCACTTGGTAGTACAGAACTGAATACTACTAAAAAGAAAGCCATATTGCCGAAGTTTTCATCTTGCACTCATCAGGATAAATGCAAGAAAGCAAAATTCTAAATGATCACAATTCATCCTACAGGAAAAAAAGGGTGCTGATTGGTCGGCATGTCGACTCTGATTTGTCAAGGCATTGCCATGGAGAAAGCAAAGGGGAACTATAGGCTTCCCATGAATTCAAAAAAGGTGCGAGGCTTGAACATATTCTTTTTGCGATTCCACAACTTGGTAACACTTGTTGAACAATCCTGAGTGTGCTACTAAGTGCACTAACAACTAATTTGAGGTAACAGTCAAGTTCCTAATGTGGTTTATTTATGCTTGCTAGGAGCAACATGCATTCATATGCAGGGACCCATTCTTTACAAACAAAAGGAATATGTTAAGCCTCTCACCTTTTTTTAAAAAGTAAGCCATTCGGCCCCTCGACCCTTTTTTGATTGGTCATTTGATAAGATCGTGGTTGATGTGATTGTGAACTCCAGTGGATACTTGCCCAAACTGCCCAACCTCTCCTCATAAGACAAACCCGTCATCTTAGGAATCATTTACATGAACCTTCTCAGCACTGCTTCTAAGGCAATTATATCCTTTCTTAAATAAGGAGACCAAAGCTGTTGTCATAGTGAGAAGGCATGAAAAAAGTCCAAAAGAAATTTGTTTCTCTTATGGATTCTCTTGTTTAATTTTTTTTTTTAAATGGACAATTGCTGGGCAGATAAAATGACCGAAGCTAGCCTCATGCTGGTTGTTCTGTAAAATTCTGAGCAGTTCCAATGGACAAAGGCAAACTCATAAACCCCCTGGAATGTGATTTGTATTGTAAGAAAATTACAACCAAGCCAACACAAAGCACTAGTAGATGAGATATCTACACCAGCTAGCTCTGGACAAAGGCAGAGCTAATGTGACTGCTCATCTCCAACATTGTGCTAATAGTTCCAAAGTTACCTGCTCAAAATACAATGGGTTTTAACAAGGCTCCTAAAGTACATCATTAGCTGAATGGTTCAATCCAAAATCACCATGTGACATGACTGAGCCTTGAGCTGTTTGAATTATTTTAATTATACAGCTTTTAGACTCTGTTTTCAGTTGTGATTTTATCTCAGAGGAGAAAACCAGATCCCAGGCTAGTAGCCTGGCTCTGTCTGCCATCTTCCATTAACCAAACAGCAGCAGAACCAGAGCTCTAGCCAGGCTTAAATTGCCTGGCCCTCATCTACACCATTTCTGTTGGAACCTCTGAACTTCTGTACCAGTGCCTATTACAATACTAATTCATCTCCACATGCTTTTCCCATCATGGAAGTCAGCGCTACTGGAAAAGTGGATTACCCCACATCAGCTTCAGCTGCTAACCTCCCTGAAGGAATGCACCATTGGACTTTTGGTTCTGGACTCTGGACTCACGTGAAACAGTAATTTTTATTTTGTTTGTGGTCTTTGCCCTTAACTCTTTCTTTCCCTAATCCTTCTTTTATTGTGTGAATGTACTGGGGTTATGTAGTGACAGCCCCTCCTACGTTTTGAGCGTATGTAAAATAAACTAACCCTCTGAATCTACCCTATCTTGAATTTGTTGTGGGGTTATTAATAGAGGATTGGGTCACTCCAAAGCTGAAGGATTGGGGAAAATACGCCACCACTTATAAAGGGGGAAATCAAAAATCAAAAAACACCTTTCTGTTTACAAACAGGTGTTGAGAGGGGAAATCAAGGCTGTTGAATTTAAACCCCCTCCTGTCCATAACACTGTGCATAGTACTTCAGAATGTGGTCTCACCAATGCCCTGTACAACTGTAGCAAAACTTTTCTACTTTTATATTCCATTCCCCTTGCAGTAAACAACAACATTCCCATTTGTCTTCCTAATCTGTACTTGTATTCTTGTGATTCTTGTACCAGGACACCCAGATCCCTCTGTACCTCAGAGTTCTGCAATCTCTCTCCATTTAAAAAATATGCTGCTTTCCTATCCGTCCTGCCAAAGTGACAAGTCCACATTATTCCACATTGTACCCCATCTGCCAAATTTTTTCCCATTTACTTAACCTTAGTATATCCCTTTGCAGACTCCTTATGTCCTCTTCACAACTTACCCTCCTACCTATCTTTGAGTCATTAGCAAATTTAGCAACCATACATCCAGTTCTTTCATCCAAGTAATTGATATAAATTGTAAATAGCTGAGGCCCCTACATTGATCCCTGTGGCACTCCACTTGTCACATCTTGCCAACCCAAAAATGACCCATTTATCCCTACTTTCTTTTTTCCTGTTCGTTAACCAATCCTCTATGCATGTTAGTATATTACCCCCTACACCAGGGACAATGGCAGCATGGATATGAATTTGGCTGTATGACAGGAAACAGAGTAGTGGTGAACAGTTGTTTTTCAGACTGGAGGAAGTAATGGAGCGGTGTTGCCCAGAGGTTGGTGTTAAGACCACTGTTTTTTCTTGATTACATATTACTGAACTAGAATTGGGTGTGCTGGGCACAAATTCAAAGTTTGAAAATGCACTTGGAATTATTGTGGACCGCGAGGACAATAGTGATAGATGTCAAGAGGACATAGACAGGCTGTTGGATGGGCAGTCACATGGCAGATGAAATTTAATGCAGAGAAGTGTGAAGTGATAAATTTTGGCAGCAAGAACAAGGAGAGGCAATATAAAGGGTAAAATTCCAAAGTGGGTGCAGGAAGAGAGAGACCTTGGAGGGTTATTTGTACACAAGTTGTGGCAGATGGCAAGGCAGTTTGAGAAAATAGTTACAAAGGCATACAAAATCCTAGGTTATAAATAGAGGCATAGGCTTGGGTTTTTGCTCCCAAGGCCGGTGAGAAATGTTGGGAAATTTACCAGTTTGCCACACAAACCTCAGAAAAAAGTCACCCAAATATCTGGATCTTCATTCCAGGGAGGCGCAAGTGCATGCTGGAGTCGGGTCAGCCACCCCTGGAAACAGTTCATAGGCAGCCGCAAGAGCTAACGCGTGCTAAGGCGAGCTGGTTAAAAGGCAAACATTTATATTCCTAGCCCCACATCAAAGACAGCTTAATAATCTCTTGGAGCTGTCAATAAAACTGTGAACTTACAGCCCCTGCTGTGATAATGATAGGTTGTGGGAGCTGTCAAACAGTAATAATGCTGTAGCACTAGGGTGTTTGGAACTGTAAGAGCTAATGTGGGACTGGTGAAACAGTACCACCCACATTATGATGTAGAGAGTCACATGGGAGTGGTAGGGTGTAGTAGTGAGTCTGGTAGAAGTCGGCATGAAGATAGCACCTAATCAGGAGTGTATCCTATACATATGCATATGTTTATCTGTTATTAATAAGCAGTTATTGTTCAACCATACAAGACTCTAGTCCTCTTCATGAGGCAACATATAACCTTACAACATGATGGCAGGAGGTGAAGGACCTGAAATGAAGAAGTAAAGAAACAGTAATTTGACTTGAGAGAAGTGCACCTAACTTGAAGACCTCAAGTTCACAGCTAGAGATCACCTAAGAAGCTCCATTACAGGTGTGGAGGATAAAGGGCAGAAAAAAGATCTACTGTGCAGTGTACAAAGACTCCACCAGAGCATGTGGGGGTCTGTTGCGAGACTCAATCGGAAGCAGAGTCAAAGGACCTAGCCAGATCGCAAAAGAGTGAGCAAACTCCAAAAAAAGGCTGAAATAAGCTTTAAAATTCAACACAATAATCAGACCGCGCTGGCAGATCGATTGTTTAATGAGCGTGGTTTGAAGAAAGCTGCAGCCCGTATCCAAAGTTGGCGCCATAACACTGTCGACTGTGCGTGAATGAGAAAAAAATTAAAGAGAAGTCAGAGCAAAAACTCCACTTCAATTCACTTCTCCAAGCTCAGGAAAGCAACTAGTTAGCCAAAACAATATGTTCAAAAGATTTTCTACAGAACCGTCGAAATTTAAAACCGTTCCATAACCACGATGGGAACTCGCCAAATTCTGACAAGCACGGGAAGAAAGAAAAAAAAATTAACGCTGTAATCCACTGTGCTAAATAGAGCCATCGATGGTAACTCAATAGTCCCAGACCAATTAAGGCAGATAGAAGGGCCAGACTTGGTGCAAAATTGGGTGTTGTGGAAAAGATTTTTAAGATATATGATAGCATCAGGCTTGAATAACAAAACAGAATCTGAACAAACGGATGCACTATTATATTCAGTAGGTCCAATAGCCAATGACCTAATTGCCAGGCAGGGAATACATGAATCTTCTGACAACTTTGAAGGGGTCATGAAGTCCTTTGACACCCACTCTAACCTAAGAAGCAATAAAGTTTTGGAGTAAGCAAAATTTAACAAGAGAGTCTTACATAAATGAGTTCTACAGGTTGGCTGAAGGATGTTACAATGGTGACTTTAAGTCAGAGCTCATAAGAAACTGAATAGTATTAGGAGTGACCAAGGATACTCTTTCAGATGTACTCCAATAAAAAGAAGATCTGACTTTGAAGAAAGTCATCCAAAATGTCAGACAATCATCCTCCAGCAAAACTGATCCATTTTGCATGGTGAAGTTAAGCTGTGGTATACAGCAACCCCAACGTTCCAGCTCATAAAGCAACAAAAGGGAAAGGAGTGCTAACATACCTATAAATGATCACCTCACGAATTTCAATTTCGACACAGGAGGCTGTATGACAGCCCTGATGGATAAAGAACCTTGGTTAGTGAAACAATGTCTGAAGTCACCTACAACACAGTTATATGGACCAGGAGGCACGAAGCTCCAGGTCAAAGGTACATTGCAAGCAATGTTCTAATATAAAACAGACAAATATGGGAGACTCTATATGTGCTCCACAAACAAGAATTTTCTCTCCTGAGTAGGAAAGCTTGTGTTGACCTCAACCTCATTCAAAAGATCAACGAGATTAGCCAGCAAGGATTTGGTTCTGATTTTAAAAAGGATTTTCCAAAACTTATCACTTGGCTGGGGCTACTGAACATTGCAAACAGCATAACACTGAGAAATAATGCCAAACCCTTTGTACTTGTTCACACCATGGAAAATACCGCACCTGCTTATGAAGCGAGTGCAACAGCAACTTGATGAGATGATCACGTCATCTGCCCATCACTCAGCTGACAGAATGGTATTCTGGGATGGTCCCAGTTCAGAAGCTAAATGATTCCATTCACATCTGTGTTGACCTGACACAACGCAAGGCAGTAGGAAGCAAAATCCACCGGATGTCCTCGGTGAATGACAGCTTGACCAAACTCTCCAAGAGCACAGTGTTCTCGAAACTTGATGCCAACAGTGACTTCTGGCAGGTTCCATTAGATGAGAAATCAAAGTTGCTGACAACTTTTATCACCCTATTTGGCAGATTCTGCTTCAATCATTTTATCTTTGGCATTACCTCGGCATCCGACATTTTATAGCACATGATGTCGGCCATCTTACAAGGCCTGAAAGGAGTCATCTGCCAAATAGATGATGTCCTTGTCCATAGTATGACTGTCAAGCAATACAACAGTAGACTCACGGCTCTCTTGAACTGCTTGCAGGAAGCAGGATTGATGCTGAATGATAAATGCGAGTTCTCAAAGGTCTCCATTCAGTTCTTAAGTCATATTGTGAGAAGCAAAGGGATCATGGCAGACCCACACAAAATGAAGGCAATTAGTGTGTTCCTAACTCCGTCATCCATTTAAAACCTCTAAGGATTCCCGAGCATGGTGAATCAGTTGGCAAAATTTCTGCCCAACCTGGCACAGATCACAGAACCTCTCCAACACCTTGTCTGAAAAAGGCCCAAGCATGATGTTGGGATGTACACCCAGAGCAAACATTCTGTCAGATCAAAGTCATGCTGCTGTCATCCCTACCAACTATAATCACAGTGTATTCGTCGTGAACAGGACTAGGGGCAGTTCTGTTCCAAGAGCAGCTAGATTGATGTACCTTCCAGTATAATACACATCTATGGGGCTATCAGACACAGAGGTGCGGTATGCAGTTAGAGAAAAAGAGGCCTTCGCAGTCATGTGGGCTTGAGAAGTTCTCTGACTATATTCTTGGGCCGAAAGTGATCATCGAGACAGATCACAAACCATTGGTCTCACCATTGGGCGAGAAAGAACCTCGGCAGGATGCCCTCCCCCAGAATTCAGGGATTCCGCTTGTGTCTCAAGCACTTTGCATACAAGACAGTGTACATCCGGGGGACGCATCAAATGACTGCAGACACACTGTCCAGGGCCACAGTCGACCATCCTGTGACACACAATGTCAGCCTGGTCAACGAGCTCGAGTCATATTCCCAGTTTGTGACAACTCAACTGCTGGCAAGCTTTAAAAAACTTCAACAGATACGCCAGGAGCAGATACGAGATGAGGACTGGGTCTGCATCTGTCAGTACTGCCTGCAAGGTTGGCGAATGCAGCACCTAGGTGGTAATGTTATGAAAATTCACTTCGAACAGTAGAAACATGCCACTGTAAATTGCATACCAATTTACCTACTCTTTCCCATTCTACTCTCTCAGAAACTAGACAGCAACATTTAAAACTGCAAGACAAGATGACCAACACGCATGATAAAAATGCAGGTACAGAATTGCCAAGTTTACAGTTGGGACACAAGCTCGCATCCAGGATCCCACAGGAGGTGCGTGGCAACCAGCCAAGGTTACCAGGATTTGTTCAGAATCAAGGTCTTATGAAGTCATTACACATACATGTGCAATGGTGAGATGTAACTGAGGCCAAATCAAATCCATTTCAGCTCCTCAACTACCTATTGCATCTAGGACAAGATCCCAAATGCAACCAGAAACAATATCCAAGAATTACAACCCCACAGTTCACTGTGAGCAATTAAAGAAAGCTCCAAACAAGGTTACTGTTACAAGACCTGGGCATACCAGCAGCTTACCTTTACACTTTCGAGACTCACCAGTCCTATGCACTTATATAATGGTAACTAAACATGAACATGCACTGTAAATAGCTCTATTTCTTTGGAAGGGGAAAGTATGTTTAAAAAGAAAGGGAGACCCAGTAATATACCTTTAAGGGATAGCAGCATGACATCATTAGAAGGAAAGTGTGTCATGCGATCCAGTGTTAGTTTCACTTTTGCGTGTGAGCACAGCACACATACACAGCTCTGCTGCTGATGTCTTCAAGCTTTCTGTCCATGTATACCTGTTCCCATGTGCCTAGTCTGAATAAATGATAGCACAATGTGTTTGTACAACCTCTCGTGAGCGATTGATGCCTTTATATCATTATAACAGCATAACAGATTTTATGCGTCGCCCCCTTGCCAGGCTTGTTTTCGGCAGGGGGTGTAAAATATGATGGGTGGCTAGCCCACTGTTTCCCACCCACTCCTGACCCGTTCACCATGAAATGTTAGGTGCGCAGGCGCCGAGATTAGCAGCCCAGCCAACATTTTGAAAATAATAATTGACAGCCAATTGAGCTTGTTAACAAACCTTGGTTCAAACGTGGACAAAAGAGCTGAACTCCTGAGGTAAGGTGAGAGTGACTGCCCTTGACATCAAGACAGCATTTGACTGATTGTGGCATCAAGAAGCCCTCACAAAACTGGAGTCAATGAGAACCAGGGGGAAAACTCTCGGCGGGTTGGAGTCATACCTAGCATAAAGGAAGATGGTTGTGGTTGTTGGAGGTCAGTCATCTCAGTTCCAGGACATCGCTGCAGGAGTTCCACAGGGTAGTGTCCTCAGCTCAACCACCTACAGATGCTTCCTTTCATCATAAGATCAGAAATAGGGATGTTCGCTGACGATTGCACAATGTTCAACACCATTTGTGACTCTTCAGATACCGAAGCAGTCCATGTCGAAATGCAGCAAGACCTGGACAATATCCAGGCTTGGGCAAGTAACATTCGTGCCACACAAGTGCCAGGCAATAACCATCTCCAACAAGAGAGAAGCTAACCATTATCTTTTGACATTCAATGGCATTACCATCGCTGAACCCCCTACTATCATCCTGGGGGGGGCTACTATTGACCAGAAACTGAACTGGACAAGCCACATAAATACTGTGGCTACAAGAACAGGTCAGAGGCTAGGAATCCTGCAGCGATTAACTCACCACAACTCCCCAAAGCCTGTCTGCCATCTACAAGACACAAGACAGGAGTATGATGGAATACTCCCCACTTGCCTAGATGAGTGCAGCTCCAACAACATTCAAGAAGTTTGACACCATCCAAGACAAAGAAGCCGCTTGATTGGCACCACATCCACAAACATTCACTCCCTCGACCACTGATGAACAGTGGCAGCAGTGTGTACCATACACAAGATGCACTGCAGAAACTCACCAAGGCTCCTTAGGCAGCATCTCCCAAACCCACGCCCACTACCATCTAGAAGGACAAAGGCAGCAGAGGCATGGGAACACCACCACATGGAAATTACCCTCCAAGTCATTCACCATCCTGGTTTGGCAACACATCGCCGTTTCTTCACTGTTGCTGGATCAAAATTGTGGAACTCCCTCCCTAACAGCACTGCGGATGTACCTATTCTACAGGGACTGCAGCGGTTCAAGAAGCCAGCTCACCACCACCTTCTCAAGGGCAAATAGGGATGGACAATAAATGCTGGCCAAGACAGCAACATTCACAGAAGTTGAAAGGCCGCTCTTTTAGCAGAACTGGTTAAAAGACCCCTTCGGCGAGGGGGGCTGGCCTATGTGCATATGGGACCCCTCTCCAAGATGTTACCCCACCCTTGTCACTTCCCGCTGGGCCACCAAAACCCACCCTCCCACCTCCCCCGGTCTCCTCCCTGAGCTCCCCAATCCTACGCTGTCATAAACTCTGAACTTACCTGCCTCCGGGATCCATATTGTCTTAATCCCGGAGCCTACTTGAAGTCCCAGCAGCACCCACTACTGAGTTCTGGCGCTGCTGTGACTGCTAGAGCCTCTGGCCAATCAGTCTGACCAGCAGTTCTGAAGGCCGGGACCTCCTCCTACTGAGGGGCGGAAGTACCACTCTCATGTACATAGGGCCTCCCCCAGCATATTATGGCTGCCTTTTCTCTCTCTGCAAATGCTGCCAGCTATGTGTTTCCAGCATTTCCTATTTTTGCTTCAGATTTCCAGCACCTGTAGTATTTTATTTTTTGCAGGAGGTTGACTTGTCCATCAATTTAATTATATATAAGGAGATCAAATGCAAGAATACAACAAACTGTAGCCAAATAACAAGAAGGAAAATTAAGCAAGGGCTGGTTAACAAGATACAACATGCTGGGACTGGAGCAACCTACTGGCAAGAGTGAGATACTGAACACTGCAGCTGAACCCGAGGTAGGAAGTTGAAGATGCAAGTTGATAGTTGAAATTATGTTGCACAATATCAATAATGAACGTATTAATGCCTTCGAATGAAACCCCCCTCACGGCCATTTTAACAAATGGAAACAAAGGGCTTAGGAGCAGGGCCAGGCCATTCAGTCCTGCTCCACCTTTCAATAAGATCATGGCTAACCTGATTGTGGTCTCAACTCCACTTTCCTGTCTGCCCACCATAACACTTGACTCCCTTGCCTATCATAAATCTAACTCAGCCTTGAATAAAGTTACTGATACAGCCTCACCTTCTTTCTGGGGAAGAGAATTCTACAGTCTAACGACACACTGAGAGAGAAAAAAAATCTCCTCATCTCTGCCTTAAAAGGAGACCTCTTATTTTTAAACTGTGTTCCCTAGTTCTGATCTCCCCGACAAGAGGAAACATCTGCCGAGTATCCACACTACCGAATTCCCTCAGGATCTTATATGTTTCAAGATGATCACCTCTCATTCTTCCGAACCCCAATGGGTATCGGCCCAACTTGCTCAACCTTTCTTCCTGAGATGAGCCCTTCATCCCAGGAATGAGCCGATTGAACTTCTCTTGAAGAGGTCTTGAGAGGGTGGCTGTGGATGTGGCGTCACTGTTTAAACGAACATACAAAAACATACAAACAAGGAGCAGGAGTAGGCTATTCAGCCCCTCGAGCCTGCTCAGCCATTTAATAAGATCATGGATGATCTGATAGTAACCTTAAATCTGCATCCCGCCTACCCCTGATAACCTATCACCCCCTTGCTGAAATGAATCTATCCACCTCTGCCTTAAAAATATTAAACGACTTTGCTTCCACCGCCTTCTCAGGAAGAGAGTTCCAAAGGCTCACGATCCCCTGAGAGAAAAACATTTCTCCTCATCTGTTTTAAATGCACGGCCCCTTATTTTTAAACAATGGCCTCTAGTCCTAGATTCTCCCGCAAGAGGGAACATCCTCTCCACATCCACCCTGTCAAGACCCCTCAGGATCTTATATGTTTCAATCAAATTGCCTCTTACTCTTCTAAACCAGTACATACACGCCTAGTCTGTCAGCCTTTCCTCATTAGACAACCCGCCCAATCCAGGTATTAGTCGGGTAAAGCTTCTCTGAACTGCTTCAAACGCATTTATATCCTTCCTATGATCAATCCTGTTCACAATACACCACATGTGGTCTAACTAGTGGTCTGTATAACTGAAGCATAACCTCCCTGCTTTTGTATTCAATTCCCCTTGCAATAAACAATAACATTCTATTAGCTTTCCTAATTACTTACTGTACCTACATGCTAACCTTTTGTGATTCACGCACTAAGATAACCAGATCCCTCTGAATCTCAGAGCTCTGCAATTTCTCACCATTAGGATAATATGCCTCTCTTTCATTCTTCTTGCCAAAATGAACAATTTCACATTTTCCCACATTAAACTCCATTTGCCAGATCCTTGCCCACTCACTTATCCTATCTATATCTTTTTGTACCCTCCTTATGCCACCTTCACAATTTACATTCATACATATCTCTGTGTCATTAGCAAATTTGGCAACCATCCCAACCACCCCTTCATCCAAGTCACTTATATAAGTTGTAAACAGTTGAGGTCCCAGTACTGATCCCTGTGGCACACCACCCATTACTTCTTGCCGACCTGAAAAGACCCATTTATACCTACTCTCTGCTTCCTGGTGGCCGGTCAATTTGTTTCCATGCCAATATGTCACCCCCTAATACCATGAGCTTTTATTTTCTGCAGTCACCTTTAATGTGGCACTTTATCAAATGCCTTCTGGAAATCTAAGTACAGTACATCCACCTTTGTCCACAGCACATGTTACTTCCTCAAAGAACTCCAATAAGTTGGTTAAACACGATTTCCCTTTCACAAAACCATGTTGACTCTGCCTGATTACCTTGGACTTATCCAAGTGCCCTACTATAGCTTCTTTAATAATAGCTTCTAACATTTTCCTTTTGACAGATGTTAAGCTAACAGGCCTGTAGTTTCCTGCTTTCTGTCTCCTTCCTTTTTGAATAACGGAGTTACATTTGCTATCCTCCAATCTAATGAGACTTTCCCCGGATCTAGGCAGTTTCGGAAAATTAAAATCAATGCATCAATTAAGACAGAAATTAGGATAATTTTTTTCAGTCAGAGGATCGTGAGTCTTTGCAACTCTTTTCTTCAAAAAGTGGTGGAAGCAGAGTCTTTGAATATTTTTAAGGCAGAGGTAGATAGATTCTTGCTAAGTAAGGAGGTGAAAGGTTATTGGGGATAGGCGGGAATGTGGAAAAATCAAATCAGCCATGATCTTATTGAGTGGCAGAGCAGGGTCCAGGGGCCCGGTTGCCTACACCCGCTCCTAATTCATATGCTTGTATGCACGTTCTCTGAATTGAGCTAATGCAGTTATATCCTTTTTCAAATAAGGAGATCAAAACTGTACACATGTCACCAATGTCCTGTACAGCTGCAGTAAAACTTCTATATTGCATTCTCCATACATAACTGATTTATATTAAACAAGTTTTTTAAGTTAATGTACAAATGCATTTCATATAAACACATTCACATGTCTGTAACTAATGTCACTCAATATGATTCATTACAGACTACAGTTACTATTTTTTTTAAGTTTGGTGTTATTTTCTTATGAATGAGAAACCCAGTGAAGACTCAGTGTCCATTGTGAGAGAAACTATCAAGTTTAAAAACAGAAAATTAAGAAATTAAAATAAAAAATAGTAATTAAGTGATGCCAAATTGGGTTTTAAAAACTCATATCTTGTAGGAAGAAAAGAAGATTGAGGGAAGGAAGAGATTCTGTGGTTCTGTCGTCTTTATTTTATTCATTTATGAGAGGTGAGCACCAGCATTTATTGCCCATCCCTAATTGTCCTTGAGAAGGTGGTGGTGAGCTGTCTTTTTGAACCACTGCAGTCCATATGGGAGTTGCAGGGTTTTGGCCCATTTGAAAGAATGAATTAGAGTAGGAAAGAGCTCTGCAAGACTCGATTTCAATAGAGTAAATGAAGCGAATGCAAGGAGGAAGATGATGTTGGATTGTAAAACAACAAAGTAAAACAATGTGTGTTTCAAAATGAATATGAGTACAGATGCTTTTGAAAAATATCTCACAGTATTATATTTCATTTCATTCACCCTCTGATTTTTAAATTGTCTTCTCAATATGGCTGCCAAGCAACTTTAGATTCCAGAAATGCTTGGCGGTCAGCATTGCTGAGGTACAAGTAACAGGGAATATGTTGTATGCTGTATTCCCATTTAATTACAATATGCAGCCAGTATTTGGCCAGAATGAATTGGACTCTGACAACACTTCAACGTGGAAATCATAGAAGTGGGGTGGGTGACAAAGAGTTAACAGAACTACTCCCTACCTGAGTTTGTCTCTGTGTGCCTAGGCTACTTCACCAAAAGGGAGCAGGAAATCTAGCCCTCGCGACTCAAGTTAATAACTAACTCATTGGAAAGGCCACTTTGGGAATAAGAATCCTTTTTATTTTTATACAAAGTAATATTGCAAATCAGTTTTTTTTCTGATATGAGTATGATTTTATTGCATGTAATCAAAACTTGGAGTTCACTCAAGACTCCAAATATTTTGATTAAAATAAAACAAAGCATAAATTTAGAAAATTTGGACCATTGCCAATTTTCATGTAAACAAAATGTGACTTAAATTGGAGAATTTATTGAGCTCAGAAACAAAAGGGTATTTCCTTGTGGCATGTTTCTATTTTACCAGTTTATTAACTGAATTATACATTGTAAAATACAGTATAGCCAGAAGGGTAAAATCTATCTTTATTTACTTTTTTGTATTTCTATTTTATTGGTAATTGTCAGTATTTAGCTCACTTCTTCCTTCTACAAAATTATCAAAATTACAACATGAAATAGGCCATTCAGCTCAACTAGCCCATGTTGGTGTTTAATCCTTCACATGATCAATAATCT
This sequence comes from Cetorhinus maximus, assembly GCF_964194155.1. Taxonomy (NCBI): domain Eukaryota; kingdom Metazoa; phylum Chordata; class Chondrichthyes; order Lamniformes; family Cetorhinidae; genus Cetorhinus; species Cetorhinus maximus. Next base: position 199,197,257 of record NC_135879.1, read on the forward strand.
TTATCCATTGTGTTTGCCCTGTTTCTGTATTCCTTGCTCCCACTTTCCTTCAACCAGCTATCTTAAAAGTTGACATGAATATCTTTGGAGCTGCTCCTGCTCTGCTGATATAACCTTACTGGAAGTGCTGTAGAAATTCATGCTTCCAGCAAAGTTATGGCAGTGGAGTGAGGTCAGTTCTGAGGAACTACTCTGGCCATGGTCTCTGTTTCAATCACATCTCTGATACTGCAATCCATTGCCTCACAACACTGTGTAAAAATGGTTGCTCTTGTTCTTTCTCCTAAACTCTTACACTTAGTTTTACATTGAAGCTCCATTGTTCTTGATCTCTTAATTGTGTACCTAGTCTGTTTCTATCTATTCTATCCAATACCTTCATAATTTAAAATACCTCATTAATTTCTTCTGTTCCAGTTATTTTTTTTATTCTTTCAAGGGATGCAAGCATTGCAGGCGAGGTCAGCATTTGTTGGCAATCTTTTATTTTCCTTGAAAAGGCGGTGATGAGCCACCTTCTTGCATCTTTACGGCCCATCTGGTGTAGGTACACCCATAGTAGTGTTTGGAAGGGAGTTCTAAGATTTTGACCCGCCGACAGTGAAAGAACGGTGATATAGTTTCAAGTCAATATGGTGTGTGGCTTGGAGGAGAACTTGGAGGAGATGTTGTTCCCAATCGTCTGCTGCACTTGTTCTTGATTGTGGATGTCACAGGTTTGGCAGGTGCTGTTGAAGGACCCTAGGTGAGTTTCTGCAGTGCATCTTTTAAATGGTACACACTGCTACCACTGTGCGTCAATGATAGAGGCAATGCATGTTCAAGGTGGTGGATGGGTTGACAATCAAGCAGGCTGCATGGTCCTGAATGGTGTTGAGTTTCTTGAGTGTTGCTGATTCACAGAATCACAGAATCATACAGTACAGAAGAGGCCCTTCGGCCCATCGAGTCTGCACTGACACGTGAGAAACACCTGACCTACCTACCTAACCCCATTTACCAGCACTTGGCGCATTGTCTTGAATGTTATGATGTGCCAAGTGCTTCTTAAAGGATGTGAGGCAACCCTGCACCACCCTCCCAAGCAGCGCATTCCAGATTGTCACCATCCTCTGGATAAAAAAGTTTTTCCTCACATCCCCCTAAACCTCCTGCCCCTCACCTTAAACTTATGTCCCCTCATGACTGACCCTTCAACTAAGGGGAAAAGCTGCTCCTCATCCACCCTGTCCATGCCCCTCATAATCTTGTACACGTCGATCAGGTCGCCCCTCAGTCTTCTCTGCTCCAACGAAAACAACCCAAGTCTATCCAACCTCTCTTCATAACTTAAATGTTCCATCCCAGGCAACATCCTGGTGAATCTCCTCTGCACCCCCTCCAGTGCAATCACATCCTTCCTATAATGTGGCGACCAGAACTGCACACAGTACTCCAGCTGTGGCCTCACCAAGGTTCTATACAACTCCAACATGACCTCCCTACTTTTGTAATCTATACCTCGATTGATAAAGGCAAGTGTCACATATGCCTTTCTTACCACCCCACTAACATGCCCCTCCACCTTCAGAGATCTATGGACACACATGCCAAGATCCCTTTGTTCCTCCGAACTTCCTAGTGTCATGCCATTCATTGAATACTTCTTTGTCAAATTACTCCTTCCAAAGTGTATCATCTCACACTTTCCAGGATTAAATTCCATCTGCCACTTATCTGCCCATTTGACCATCCCATCTATATCTTCCTGTAGCCCAAGACACTCAACCTCACTGTTAACCACCCAGCCAATCTTTGTGTCATCCGCAAACTTACTAATCCTACCCCCCACATAGTCATCTATGTCACTTATATAAATGACAAATAATAGGGGACCAAGCACAGATCCCTGTGGTACGCCACTGGACACTGGTTTCCAGTCACTACAGCATCCTTCTGTCATCACCCTTTGCCTCCTACAACTAAGCCAATTTTGAATCCACCTTATCAAATTACCCTGTATCCCATGTGCATTTGCCTTCTTTATAAGTCTCCCATGTGGGACCTTGTCAAAGACTTTGCTGAAATCCATATAAACTACATCAACTGCACTACCCTCATCTACATACCTGGTCACCTCCTCAAAAAATTCAATCAAATCTGTTAGGCATGACCTCCCTGCATTCATTCAGTCAAGTGGAGAGTATTCCATCACGCTCCTGACATGTGCCTTGTCAGGCTTTGGGGAGTCGGGTGTGGCATACTCGCTGCAGAATACATAGCCTCTAACATTCTCTTGTAGCCATGGTATTTATATGGCTGGTCCAGTTCAGTTCCTGGTCAATGGTAACCGCCAGGCTGTTGATAATGGTGGATTCAGCAATGATAATGCCGTTGAACATCAAGCGGAGATTCTGTTTTGTTGGAGAAGGTCATTACCTACCACTGGTGTGACTTGCCACTTATCAGCCCAAGCCTGAATATTGCCCAAGTCTTGTTGACTAAGGGCTCACACTGCTTCAGTACCTGAGGAGTTGTGAATGGTGAACATTCTGCAATCATCAGCGAACATCCTCACTTTGGACCATATGATGGAGAGAAGGTCATTGATGAAACAGCTGAGAATGGTTGTGCCTAGGACACTACCTTGAGGAACTCCTGCAGTGATGCTCTGGTGCTGAGATACAACAACCACAACAATCTTACTTTGTGCTAGGTATGGTTCCAACCTAGAGTTTTCCCCCTGATTCCCATTGACTCCTGTTTTGCTAGGGGTTCTTGATGCCACACTTGTTCAAATGTTACCTTGATGTTGAGGCCAATCAGCCTTATCTAACCTCTGAAATTCAGCTCTTTTGTTCATGTTTGAACCAAGGCTGTAATGAGGTCAGAAGCTGAGTGACCCTGCTGGAACCAAACTAAGTTTCAATGAGCAGGCTATTGCTGAGGAAGTGCTGCTTGATAGGACTGTCAATGACACAATCTATTACTTTGCTGATAATCGAGTAGACCAATTGGAAGATAATTGCTCAGATTGAATTTGCTTTCCTTTTTACAGACAGAACATATCTGGGCATTTTCCACATTGTGGGGTAGATGCCAGTGTTGTAGCTGTACTGGAACAGCTTGGCTGAGGCAGGGCTAGATCTGGAACACAAATCTTTGTCAGGCCCCATAGACTTTGCAGTATCCAGTGCCTTCAGCTATTTCTTGATGTCACATGGGGCAAATAGAATTGACTGAAGACTGACATCTGTGATGCTGAGGACCTCAAGAGGAAGCTGAGATGTGTCGCCAACTTGGCACTTCTGGTTGAAGATTGTTGTAAACATTTCAGCCTTTTTTGGGCACTGGCATGCTGGGCTCCCCCATCATTGAGGATAGAGATGTTACTGGCCTCCTCCTCCTCCTCCTCCGGTTAGTGGTTTAATTGTCCACCACTATTCTCAAGTAGTTGTGGCAGAGTTTTGATCTGATCCATTGGCTTGGATCTCTTTGCTCTGTGTATCGCAGGCTACTTCTGCAGTTTAGCATGCATGCAGTCCTGTGTTGTAGCTTCTCCAGGTTAGCATATCATTTTTGGTATGCCTGGTGCTGCTCTGGACATGATCTCCTGCAATCAAGATTGATCCCTGGCTTGATGGTAATTGTCAAGGAAGGAATATGAGGTTACAGATTATGGTTGAATACAATTCTGCTGCTGCTGCTGAAGGCCAAAAGTGCCTCATGGGTGCCCAGTTTTGAGCTGCTAGATCTGTTCTGAATCTATCCCATAGCACTACGGTAGTGCCACACAACATGATGTAGGGTACCTCAGTGTGAAGATGGGACTTTGCCTCCCCAAGGGCTGTGCTGTAGTCACTCGTACAAATATCGTCATAGACATATCTGTGGCAGGTAGATTGTTGAGGACGAGGTCAACTCGATTTTTCCCTCTTGGTCATTCTCTGACCTCCTGCGCAGGCCAAGTCTGGAGGTTATGTCCTTCAGGGCTTAGCCAGTTTGGTCTGTAGTGGTGCTACCAAGTCACTCTTGGTGATGGACATTGATGTCCTCCACCCAGAGTACATTTTGTGCCCTTCCTACCCTGAGTGCTTTTTCCAAATGGTGTTTAACATGGAGGAATACTGATTTGTTACGCCTTTATCTTTGTTTTGCCTCATACTAGAGAACATGCTAAAAGTTCTGCGCTATATTCTCTCCAATGTCTCAACATCATTCCCATAATGCAAAGCACAAACTGCACACTGTGCTCCAAGAGTGATCTTAATAAGGTCTTATATAGGTTCATCATTACATCTCAACTTTCAGATCACAAATATCCACTTACCATAAACCCCAGTGAGATAGACTTTACTCTAGAGTGATGCTCAGATGCCTCGCCAGTGTGTGACAGTTCCAACAAGAGATTACGTCTACTTTCAAGACCAAACCTCATGAACATACAGCTGGCAGGTCGCAGGCAGAAATCCAGCACCCAAGGAGAGCATGTCAGCTCTTGGCAGCCAAAATATTGTGCGACCAGATTAGTCTCCAAGCCTGAAGATAGGTAGGTAGATCAATGGGGTGTCTGTTCTCAGGAAGGCATAGGGGGGATCTAGTCCAGCAGCAGCCCAAATTGTTTTAGTGAAACACATCAGAGCAGATCTACTCATCGAAAATAACTTGAAACTTAGCTTTGGGACTGCTCTTCAGTTGGGCCTTCAGCTAAACCTGTTTGCAGTGTCACCAGAGCACATTCCACCCAGTTGACCCCTAGCATGGTAATAGGGGCCCGTTGCAATCCTAGGACCACAATTTTCATATGCATAACTGACTCAGGCAAGGAATCTGGTCACTGACTGATAGGGCCTTTGGATAGGGCATCAGCCACACCATCAGCAGATAAGGGGTGGTGAATCACACCCCATCATTTTCATGGCACTACTGCTGCATTTCCTCTGAATCGGTGATCTCAAAATCTACCCCAATGATCTATTAGCTCTGCCATTCCTGGGCTCTTCGCCTGCCTGCCAACCTTAAGGTTGGATGGGCAGTCCTGGCAATTACTTCAATTAAATTATTAATGGCTTAACAGGCTTTTGGCAGTTCAGCGCCGCAGCCAACTCCGGTGTGCACACACCAAACTGAAGATTGGAATGATGCGTGGCGACGTCGGGATGCACGCCCAATATCACCACGCATCATTTTAAGCATCGGCGTGCGGGGCCTGCTCCTGCATGCCGAACAGAAGATTCTGGCCCACTATACAAGTTCAGAAAAATAAAACAGTTTACACTATCTATCTTATACTCTAACATTCAGGGTAAGTATGAGGTACACGTGAATTAACAGGCAAATTGTGGTCGAACACACCACACTACAGAATAAATGACAGATGCAACCAAATAATCAACAATCCACCCAGAAATTTGTCACATTGTGGGCCAACCAACCTCACTAAAACTTCAGACGGAATCATGCCAGATTTGCATTAAGTGTGGTAGCGGGCAGGAAAAAGAACGTTTTTCCCATTGGCTGCAATGGCGGCTTTTCGTGCAATATCGTCTCAATCCCGACTCATTAATCATGCATTCCCAGAAAACAAGCCATTTTGATGGCGAGTGGGCTCCGATTTGCCCACCATGCCATCACCTCGCCGCTTCATCACACCGGGCGCCATATTTAAAGTGCAGCCATGCGTACAACAGTGTTTCCAGCCCAGGGCTGCTGCAAAGAAGACATGGCCCCAAAAGGCAAAAAGACTGCAGCCCCCAGGTTTACTGATGCATCCCTCGAGCACTGTGGAGGCCTGCCATGATGTCCTCTACACCCGCTTTGGCCACAGGAGGGGCAGCAAAATTACCACTCCGGCTTGGTGGCCAAAGGCAGTGGTGATCAATGCCGGAAATGCTCCACAGAAGAGGTTGGCCATCCAATGCAGATAGAGGATGAATTATATCATCACTCTAAGCTCAGGCACTCAAGCCCATTGCACATTCACTGGCATCTCACTCACTGTCAGCTCAAGTGACACCACCACTCACTCTCTCACACGCACCCTTGCATCTCCATCTGGCCTCATCTCCTCTGGAGGCTGCCTCCTCAGCATTCACCATCTTGAGGCCACTTGCACAGATCAACATGTGCCCTCACACACACCCTGGATTACCCTCCTTCCCCAGTGGAGCCCTTGCCCTGCAGCCTCTTCCCTTGCCTGAGACCACTTGTCTCCCTTCCCCAAGCAAGCCCTAATGCTGCAGCCCTTGAAAAGCCACCCCCATCTTACGGCTGGTATGATAAGTAGAGACCTGTCTGTGAGCCCCCATATAAGTGATTTGATGCTGTTTGCGAAGCCTGACACTGATGACTGCAAGTGCTACCAGAAGCTAGTTAAGCAGACAAACTTGGAAGCCCCGAGCAAAGTGCAGCTCACCAGGTGCACATCACTTATGTATTGTTGTGAAACACGTCAGCATGCAATTATGCTGATGTGCTTGGATGATCCAACGTGGAGTCTGGCAAGCTAGGCTTATAATGATATGCAGGTAAATTACAATGAAGTTCCCGACCTCCAACAGCGGGAAACGCCATTGACAGGCAAAGCGGACAATTGCAAATTGGTTTCACAATGTCATGAAACTGATTTTTGGCCTTCTTGCCACATTGTCCACTCACGCCGCCAAACATGCCTGGCGCCAGCAGGCCACGGAAAATTCCGCCCTTCATCTTTCTCACACGGGTTTCCAATCTCCACATCTGTAGACCTCGCCTTGGAATTCTCTCCAAAAGTCACTCCCACTCGGACAGCTTCAACAACAAGCCACCTCACAGGGTTTCAATCTTGCCTTCCGAGATTCTTTTCCCCTGGATCTCCGAGTACACTCAAGCTTCACCCTACAATCTCAGATCATCGACCATGCCAAGCAGAACACCACTGCCCCAAAGGGGTACCTTTGCCCCAGCCTTTGCAGCACCATGTCACCAAACGTCAGCTGCCTATTCGGATCTTCACAGCTCCTCTCATGCTCATTTCACTTAAAGTCTGCTCTTTCTTGAATTTGGAGCCTATTTCTTTGCTCCTTTCTTTTAACTTAACTTAACAGGATTGATTTCTGTCCCCTGTCTTTTATCCCTTACCTGTGACTTCCATTTGGGATCTTTCCCCACCCCCTTCCCCAGTTTGGGACCTCTCCCTGTCCCTCTCCCTTGTCCCTGGGATAGTTGCTCAATAATCAGGTTACCTGACCTGTGTTTTCACGCTGTTCTTTTTCTTCTGCGCAGACACGCAGGGCTGGTCCTCAACCTGAAGAGCATAAAATAACCAAACTACACATGTGCGGCCAGTTCCCCGCTGGTGCATGCATGAGGTTTACCGAGGTTCACCAGGAACTGGAGTTCCCAACCTCCGAACTTCAGACTAAGGTAAGTTTAGGTTTCGTCACAAGTTCAAGAGAACAACTAAGCACTTCAATATAATCCAATTCTGATTTACCAGATTTAGTTTTTTTTTTAATTTGAGATGTTTGGATGAAAAACAAAAGTTCATTCTGCATAATACCACCAACTGTGAGTTGAGTAAAGGAATAATTTTAACTCAGGGTGAACAGTGGGAAGAACTGCCATGATCTTTGAAATAGTGCCATGGACACTTTTATATCCACCTGAGAGCTTGAGTTTTAGTGTCTTACCCAAAAGGATGCACCTCCAACAGTGTAGCAGTCCCTCAGAACTGCACTGGAGCTAGGTCTTTGTGCTCAAATTTCTGTAGTGGGATTTGCACACACAGCATTCTAGGCTCAAAGACAAGCATGCTACTGCCAAGCTACAGCTGACACTTTATGGAAGATTTAAAGCTAAAAAGCTCATCAGCAAGCAACTCATTACATTTCTCATTATTCTTGTGAAGACTCACAGCAGATGGTGAGAATGACAGCAGAGCCGAATGCAATCCTTTGCGGTCACACCAGAGCATCTGGGAATTAATGGCAATTCCTTTTACGCATATCCCACAGAACACAGACGCCTCCTGTCACATAACTTCAAGCTGCTCTGAGGAATGATCTTCTCGGGTTCTGACATTAAATTAATGATGAGCTGGGAGCACCTCTGTTCAATGTCAGTTATTGAAGCTTTGAGAATTGGTATCCTCACTGTCTCTCCAGCATTGCTCTTGCATCCGGTTTTTGTGGCCAATAAGAAGAAGGAGAAATTTAATAAGTTGCTTGTTGTCTGCTTTTGTTTATTCCTACTGGGCTCATTTAAGAGCATGAACCTCAAAAAAAAAAAGCCACTATGCTCTTAGAACATGAGTATTTAATAGCACAAACAATACTTGGGTGCAGATTGTTGAGCTTTATCTCCTTTAAGTGCTTCCTCTGTCTTTCATCTCAAGTATTTTCTGGGCCCCCTGGCCAATTTTTGAGGATACAGCCCAGGTACATTGAAATGAGTTGACATCAGAATTTCAACAGGGTAAGTGCTGGATTTATTACTCTGGTGGACATCCGGTGTAGCAATATTGAGGGTGGATGCCGACTAGAATTTAAGGCAAAGAGACTCAATATTTGAACTATATTTCTCATAGGCTGCATCAATAATAGATAAACAGCCTTAACTTAAGGGGAAGTGATGGTGTAGTGGAATTGTCGCTGGAATAATAATCCCAGCAGGCCCAGGGTAATGTTCTGGGGACCTGGGTTTGAATCCTCCTATGGCAGAAGGTGTAATTTGAATTCAATTTTTAAAAAATCTGGAATTAAAGCATTGTTGATTGTTGTAAAAACCCATCTGGTTCTCTAATTCCCTTTAGGGAAGGAAATCTGCTGTCCTCACCTCGTCTGGTCTACATGTGACTTGTGATTGACTCTTACGCACACTCTGAAATAGCCTAGCAAGCCAATCAATTATATTAAACCACTGCAAAGTTTTTTAAAAAGAGAGTGGGGAGACTTCATTTTAAAATGAGCACAGAGTGCGGAGAGACTTCAAAAGAGTGCGGACAGCAGGGAGAGTTCATCTTAAAAAAAGAACGGAGAGCGGGGAGACTTAATTTAAAAAAGAGCGGAGAGACTTAATTTTTAAAAAGAGCACGGAGAGCAGAGAAATTTCATGTTAAAAAAGAGAATGGAGAGCAGGGAGACTTCATTTAAAAAAGAGCAGGAAGAGTGGGGAGACTTCATTTTAAAAACAACGGGGAGAGCAGGGAGACTTAATTTTAAAAAGAGTGGAGAGAGTTCATTTTAAAAAGAGCACAGAGAGCGGGGAGACTTCATTTAAAAAATAGCGGAGAGAGCAGGGAGAGTTCATTTTAAAAAGAGCGGGGAGAGTTCATTTTAAAAATAGCAGGGAGACTGCATTGAGAACAACAGTGCAGTGATGTCACGAACCACAACGTGACCCAAGTGCAGGGAAAGCAGCTGACTGGTGAGTAGGATTGGTGAGTATTTCTAGTTTTTAAAGAAAAAATAAGGTCTTTAGTTTGTGTTTAGGGCTGTAGTCTTTTTTTTCTCTTTTCTTAAAAATAGTTTGTTAAGCATAAGATTGATACTGGTATAAAAAAAAATTACAAAAAAGTGTGAAGAACGGGGGATTCTTCAAGTGTAAAGAGCAGAGATACTAGAGTAATTAATTAATATATTAAATAAAATATGATAGTGATGGCAGGACGGGTGATGTGTTGCTGCTGCAGCATGTGGCCACTGCTGGACACTAAGTTGATCCAGGGCGAACACATCTGTAGTAAGTGTTTCCAGCTGAAGGAGCTTCAGGTCGGAGTTGAGGAGCTGGAGTACAAGCTGCCGACATTGTGCCACATCAGGGAGGGGGAAACTTACATGGACACTATGTGCCAGGAGGCGGTCACGCCACCCAGATTAAGTAATTCAAATTTGTTCTGTGACCAAATTTGTACTGTGGGAAACAAAGCAGCAGGTTAGCAAGTGGGGGGGTGGATTCAATTTCATGGAAAATTATGAAAAAACTGAAAAGAAAGGAGAGCCCACGAGAGGCTATTAAAGTCTCCAGAACACAAAATAGGACAGAGTGTTTGGAAAGGGCTAGGAATCTAACTTTAAGCACATCAGATAAAGAGACGACAATGAGAAAGGGGACGGGAAATACAGGACTGAAGTGTTGTATCTGAATGCACGCAGTATACGACATAAGGTAAATGAGCTTGTGGCGCAGATTGAAATTGGCAGGTATGATGTGGTGGGCATTACGGAGACATGGCTGCAAGGGGATCAGGACTGGGAGCTAAATATCCAAGGATATGCATCCTATCGAAAAGATAGGCAGGTTGGCAGAGAGGGTGGGGTTGCTCTGTTAGTAAGAAATGAAATTAAATCGATAGCAAGAAATGATGTAGGGTCAGAAGATGTAGAATCTGTGTGGGTAGAGTTGAGGAACCGCAAAGGTAAAAAAACCATAATGGGAGTTATGTATAGGCCTCCGAACAGTAGTCAGGATGTGGGGCACAAGATACACCAGGAGATAGAAAAGGTGTGTAAGAAAGGCAAGGTTACAGTGATCATGGGGGATTTCACTATGCAGGTAGACTGGGAAAATCAGGTTGGTAGTGGATCTCAAGAAAAGGAATTTGTGAAATGTCTACGAGATGGCTTTTTGGAGCATCTTGTGGTGGAGCCCACTAGGGAACAAGCAATTCTAGATTTAGTGATGTGTAATGAGGCAGATTTGATAAGGGAGCTTAAGGTGAAGGAACCCTTAGGAGGAAGTGACCATAATATGTTAGAATCTACCCTGCAATTTGAGAGGAAAAAGCTGGAATCAGATGTAACGGTATTACAGTTGAATAAAGGCAACTACAGAGGCATGAGGGAGGAGCTGGCCAGAATTGACTGGGAGATGAGCCTAGCAGGAAAGACAGTGGAACAGCAATGGCAGGAGTTTCTGGGAGTAATTTGGGAGACACAGCAAAAATTCATCCCTAGGAAGAAGAAGCATACTAAAGGGAGGACGAGGCAACCATGGCTGACAAGGGAAGTCAGGGACAGCATAAAAGCTAAAGAGAAAGCATACAATGTGGCGAAGAGCAGTGGGAAGCCTACAAAGACCAACAGAGGACAACTAAAAAAGAAATAAGGAGGGAGAAGATTAAATATGAAGGTAAACTAGCCAGTAATATAAAAGAGGATTGCAAGAGATTTTTTAGATATATAAAGGGTAAGAGAGAGGCAAAAGTGGACATTGGGCCGCTGGAAAATGACGCTGGAGAAGTAGTGTTGGGAACAAAGAAATGGCGGAGGAACTGAATAGGTACTTTGCGTCAGTCTTCACAGTGGAAGACACGAGTGACATCCCCAAAGTTCAAGAGAGTCGGGGGGCAGAGGTGAGTATGGTGGCCATTAACAAGGAGAAGGTGCTAGGAAAACTGAAAGATCTGAAGGTGGATAAATCACCTGGACCAGATGGATTACACCCCAGAGTTCTGAAGGAGATAGCTGAAGAGATAGTGGATGCGTTAGTGGTGATGTTTCAGGAATCACTGGAGTCAGGGAGGGTCCCAGAGGACTGGAAAATCGCTAATGTAACCCCCTTATTTAAGAAGGGAGTGAGGCAAAAGACAAGAAATTACAGGCCGATTAGCCTGACGTCGGTCATTGGTAAAATTTTAGAGTCCATTATTAAGGATGAGATTTCAGAATACTTGGTAGTGCATGGTAAAATCGGGCAAAGTCAGCATGGTTTCATCAGGGGGAGGTCATTCCTGACAATTCTGTTCAAATTCTTTGAGGAGGTAACAAGTAGGTTAGACAAAGGAGAGCCAATGGATGTTCTGGACTTCCAGAAGGCCTTTGACAAGGTGCCGCACAGGAGGCTGCTCAGTAAGATAAGAGTCCATGGTGTTAGAGGCAAGGTACTAGCATGGATAGAAGATTGGCTGTCTGGCAGGTGGCAGAGAGTGGGGATAAGGGGGTCCTTCTCAGGATGGCGGCCGGTGACTAGTGAAGTCCCGCAGGGGTCAGTGTTGGGACCACAACTTTTCACTTTATACATTAATGATCTAGATGAAGGAACTGAGGGCATCCTGGCTAAGTTTGCAGATGATACAAAGATAGGTGGAGGGACAGGTAGTATTGAAGAGGCGGGGAGGCTGCAGAAGGATTTGGACAGGTTAGGAGAATGGGCAAAGAAGTGGCAGATGGAATACAACATGGGCAAGTGTGAGGTCATGCACTTTGGTAGGAAGAATAGAGGCATAGACTATTTTCTAAATGGGGAGAGAATTCAGAAATCTGGAGTGCAAAGGGACTTGGGAGTCCTAGTCCAGGATTCTCTTAAGGTTAACTTGCAGTTTGACACAGTAGTTAGGAAGGCAAATGCAATGTTGGCATTTATTTCGAGAGGACTAGAATATAAAAGCAGGGATGTGCTGCTGAGGCTTTAAAAGGCTCTGGTCAGACCACATTTAGAATATTGTGAGCAATTTTGGGCCCCGTATCTCAGGAAGGATGTGCTGGCCCTGGAGAGGGTCCAGAGGAGATTCACAAGAATGATCCCAGGAATGAAAGGCTTAACTTATGAGGAATGTTTGAGGACTCTGGGTCTATACTCGATGGAGTTTAGAAGGATGAGGGGGGATCTGATTGAAACTTACAGAATACTGAAAGGCTTGGATAGAGTGGACGTGGGAAGATGTTTCCATTAGTAGGAGAGACTAGGACCTGAGGGCACAGCCTCAGAGTAAAGGGAAGACCTTTTAGAACAGAGATGAGGAGAAACTTCTTTAGCCAGAGAGTGGTGAATCTATGGAATTCATTGCCACAGAAGGCTGTGGAGGCCAGGTCATTGGGTGTATTTAAGACCAAGATAGATAGGTTCTTGATTGGTAAGGGGATCAAAGGTTACGGGGAGAAGGCAGGAGAATGGGTTTGAGAAACTTATCAGCCATGATTGAATGGTGGAGCAGACTCTGCTCCTATGTCTTATGGTCTTATGGATCAGGCACAGGAGGTTGTGACTGCAGGTGAGGCAGGTATGGGGATCCAGCGGGTAGCATTCAAGGAGCCTCGGCCTCTGCAAATGTCCAACAGTTACAAGGTTCTTGCAAGCTGTGTGGATGAGAGCAGAGACTGCAGGGAGGATGAGCGAACTGACCACGGCACCATGTTACATGGAGTCATTCAAACAGGGGGAGGAAATAGGAGCATAGTAGAGGTAGAGGACAATATAATTAAGGGGATAGATACTGTTCTCTGCAGTCAAGAGTGTGAGTCCCAAACGCCGTGTTGCCTGTCCGGTGCCAGGGTTAAGGACATCTCCTCAGGGCTGGAGAGGAACTTGGAGTGGGAGGGAAGGGATCCAGTTGTCATTATCCACATTGGGACCAACAACATTGATAGGACTAGAAAGGATGTTCTGCTGAAAGAATTTGAACAGTTAGCAGCTAAATTAAAACACAGAAACTCCAAGGTAATAATCTTGGGATTATTACCTGAGCCATGGACAAACTGGCATCAGGTAAATAAAGAAAAGGAGTTAAATGCTTGGCTCAAAGTTTTGTGTGGGAGGAATGGGTTTCAGTTCATGGGGCGCTTGCACCAGTATTGTGGTATAAGGGAGCTGTTCCAGTGGGGCAGGTTTCACTTAAACCATGCTGGGACCATCCTGGCGAATCAAATAACTAGGGCTGTAGAGAAGGCTTTAAACTAAATTGAGGCGGGGGGGGGGAGGGATTCTGGAGAGGGGATATGTAGGCTTACAAAGGAAATAGATATGGCAGGGCAGCTATTTAGGTGATGATTCCTAGAATGTGACAGGAAGGGGCAGAGTGTACAAACATAAAAAAAGCAGCAAATAGGGTCAATGGGTTGGGATGGGGGGGTGGGTGCGGATATGTGTAAAAGCCAAAACTAATGGCTCTTTACTTAAATGCACATAATATTTGTAACAAGATAAATGAATTAACAGCATAAATAGAGGTTAATGGGTATGGAGACATGGTCACAAGGAGATCAAAGTTGAGAACTAAATATTCAGGGGTATGTGACTTTTCGAAAGGACAGGCAGGAAGGAAAGGGTGGTGGGGTAGCTTCGTTAATACGAGGTGGAATAAGTACAATAGCAAGAAATGATCTTGGGTCGGAAGATGTAGAGTCCATATGGGTGGAGGTAAGAAATAACAAGGGAAAGAAGACACTGGTGGGAATAGTCTATTGGCCCCCTAACAGTATCTCCACTGTAGGACAGAGAATAAATCAGGAGATAATGAGGGCATGTAAAAAAGGCAGTACATTAATCATGGGTGACTTTAATTTCATGTAGATTAGAAAAATCAAATTGGCAGAGGTAGCCACGAGGAAGAATTCAGATAGTGTATTTGGGACAGTTTCCTAGAACAATATGTTATGGATCCAACCAGGGATCAGGCAATTTTGGACCTAGTAATGTGTAATGAATGATCTCAGAGTGAAAGATCCCCTAGGAAACAGTAATCATAACATGGTAGAATTTAGCATTCAGTTTGACTGTGAGAAGCTTGGGTCAGAAACAACAGTGCTAAATTTAATTAAGGGCAATTACAAAGGAATGAGGGCAGAGTTGGCTGGAGTGAACTGGGAAAGGAGTTTAGCAAAAAAGATGAACAATGGGAGATGTTTAAGAAAATAATTCATGCTGATAACCATATTCCGCCCTCACTTAGCTGATGAATCAATGCTCCTCCATGTTGAGCACCACTTTGAGGAAGCACTGAGGGTGGCAAGGCTGCAGAACATAATCTGGGTGGGGGACTTCAATGCCCATCACCATGAACGGCTTGGTAGCACCACTACCATCCGAGCTGGCTGAGTCCTAAAGGACATAGCTGCTGGCCTGGGTCTGCAGCAGGTGTTAAGGGAACCAACAAGAGAGAAAAACATACTTGTCTCATCCTCACCAACCTGCCTGCCGCAGATGAGCCTGTCTATGACAGTATTGATAGGAGTGACCACTGCACAGTCCTTGTGGAGATTAAGTCCCACCTTCACGTTGAGGATACCCTCTATCATGTTATGTGGCACTACCACTGTGCTAAGTGGGATAGATTTCGAAAAGATCTAGCAACTCAAGACTGGGCATCCATGAGGCGCTGTGGACCATCAGCAGCAGCAGAATTGTACTCAAACACAATCTGTAACCTCATGGCCCAGCATATCACCCACTCTACCATTACCATCAAGCCAGGGAATCAGCCCTGATTCAATGAAGAGTGTAAGAGCACATGCCAGGAGCAGCACCAGGCATACCTAAAAATGAGGTGTCAACCTGGTAAAGCCAGGTTACAGAGTTACTTGGGTGCCAAACAGCATAAGCAGCAAGTGATAGACAGGGCTAAGCGATCCCATAACCAACTGATCAGATCTAAGCTCTGAAGTCCTATGATATCCAGTCGTGAATGGTGGGGGCAATTAAATAACTCACTGGAGGAGGATGCTCCACAAATGTCCCCATCCTCAATGAAGGAGGAGCCCAGCACATCAGTGCAAAAGATGAGGCTGAAGCATTTGCTACAATCTACAGTCAGTGTAGAGGGCAGGGTGTCTCAATTAGCCACTTGAGGGCCACCATTGACCAAGGAGCAGGAAGGCAAACCTTGACATACCCCACCCCTGACTTAAACGGGGCAAGTCGAGATGGCGATTGGCTCTCCACTTCACACCTTCTCGCACAATTATACGGCAACCCTAACCCCCACCCTCACCTATCCCAGTCTCCCACTTCCCAGCCCAGTCCTGGGGCTGGGGTTTGAAGTGTGGAGACATTATTATTATTCAACCCTTGATATTATAAAACCCTGTTGTACACACAAATGTTGGACTGATAACCTGAGTAGAAACGGCAATAAGGAAAGATGCAGGATTCCCAAACATATTGGAATGGAGGCTTACAAAGCATTCCACTGAGCAACTTGAGACTGGAAGGTAAAAGAAAGAAGCATCAGGAAGAAAACCTCTGTAAGCTTACCATGAAATAGTGGGGGTGAAATCCAGGCCTGGATTTTCATCCACGAGTCAAGGAGAATTCCTGGCTTTGCACAATCGACTTCTAAAAATGGCTTCTTGGACATCAGATTTTCAGTCCATGGGGCGGGCTATATTAGAAGTCGGGATGGCAACCTCAGAAGAACTGAGGAGGCTGCCAGATGCTGGGACATGCTGGGCAGAAGGCCTGCCTCTGGACTCCGGCACTGTGTCCAAACTTTTAAAAACATAAAACATGAAACACCCTCCAGCCCTAACCCTTCACCCTCTTTCACACCCCCACCCACACACTCCCCATGCCCCATCCATTTCATCCAGTGCCACCTCATGCCGTGTACCCATGCCTCCATGGCCCTTCATACCCTCCATACCAACCTATGCCTTTACCCACATCCCATGGCCCCCCCAGACCCTCCATGCCAATCTCTGCTCCTGCACCCATCCCCATTGCCCCTCATGTCATCCATGCCAATTCATGTCCCTCTACCTTCCCGTTGGCCCTTTATAGCCCCTATGCCAACTTAGTGCCATCACTTGCTATCTCTTACCCCCTACCCACCACCTTTTGTCTTTACACATAAATTACCAACTCATCCAGTATCCACCATGGGCAGACCTCATGACACTGCAGAACGAGATAAAATCAAGTTTGAAGTCTTGTTTGCAAATGTCACCATATTGAGAAAAAACACATCAAAAAGAACATTTGCTACATTTACATTCCTTCAAATACATAATGCCTTATAACAATTGCAGAATCTCTTATAACAACAAGCATTGGAATTCATTGTCCCCCTTCAAAGAATCTATAACCATGTGTAGCTGTCAATCAAGCTGTGAAATGGTAGGCACCTTACTGTGATAATGGATGGGTGTTAAATCAATCATGCAGCACTAACCCAGTAATGGAAACCCTCAGATTTATGTCATCAGACAGAGTGAAATAGCAAACAATGATTTTTTGAAAAAACATTCCAGAGATTTTCTTTCAAAGATTTAAAGGGCAGGACTTTTACATTCCTTGACAGCTTGACAGTTCCCTTTGACAGGTGCTTTTTACAGATGCTCTTGACAGTTTTGACAGTTCCCTTTGACAGGTCCTCATGACACTTTTGACAGGTCCTCTTGACAGTTGCTTTTGACAGGTCTGTTGATTGTTCCAGTCAGCTTGACAGTAATGAGTTCATGCACTTCTTACATACATTTATGACTACTTTAATAATTCCAAAGGGCACCTTACCTCCCCCAAATGGCACCTGACTTCCACCAAAGGGCGTCTTACCTCCCGCAAAGGACATCTGACCTCCCTTAAAGATGGCGTGGGACCAGATCCAAAGGAGTATCTTAACTTTCCAAAGTGTTATCCTGGCTATCCAAACTTACTTGAGCATATAACGGGCTGTTGATCCACTAACAGCATTTTGTTTTCACACCAAAGTTGAATTTCACCCCCATTGTCTGCTGGGATGGCCAAAAGAAATCAAAGTTGGATAGCACACCAACATCATGCTGGGCTGTGGCAGGAGAAGCGACGGTCAAAACAGGCTTCTCATAAAGAGGAATAGTGTTATTCCTGTACTGAAGCACTCTGAGATGTTTGACAGGGGGGACAGCAAGGAAACTGAAAATGTCACGAGCAAGATAAGCAATTTATGAAGTGGTCAGGTCAGGCAGGCAGTTTCAACAAATTGAGAAGCATTATCCCGAACAGGCAGAGGAGAAAGCGTAATGAGCTGAGCCTATGTTTCTATCTGTGTGTCTGTCAGAGAAAGTCAGAACTTAATTGAATTGAAAAGAGTTACCTGTCTCCTGACTCTGTATGAGGTTATTAGCTTGGACTGTCCCTCATACATAAGGCAAAGACAAACAACCAATTTCAAATAAATTCAGACATGTTTTTTCTCTGTGAGTGAAGCTGGTTTTTAACTGTATATCAATCTCATTCAAAAACACAGCATTAGTTTTCTCATATATGCTCATAACACCCAACTCTGCCTCATCACTACTTCTCTCAACTCTTCCACTATCTCTAAATTTTCTAAATCAGGATTGGATGTGCAGAAATTTCTTCCAATTAATTATCCTCTCCCTGACAACTGTCTGAGGCTGAACCAGACTGTTTACAGCCTTGGTGTTGCATTTGAACCCCAAGATGAGCTTTTGATCACATATTTGTGACATTACTGACCAAACATTTCCCTTTGACCTTCAATGGCATTACCATTGCTGAACATCCCGGGGGTTGCCATTGACAAGAAGCTGAACTGGACTAGCCATATAAATACTGTGACTACAAAGCTGGTCAGAGATTGGGACTTCTGCAGTGAGTAACTCACCTACTGACTCCCCAAGACCTGTCCACAATCTACAAGGCACAAGTCAGGAGTGTGATGGAATACTCCCCACTTGCCTGGATGAGTGCATCTCCGTCAACATACAAGAAGCTTGACGCTGTCCAGGACAAAGCAGCTTGATTGGCATCACATCCACAGACATTAACTCCCTCCACCACCGACGCACAGTGGCAGCAGTGTGTACCAAACCACAAGATACATTGCAACAACCCACCAAGGCTCTTTTGACAGCACCTTCCAAACACATGGCCTCTACCACCTAGAAGGACAAGGGCAGCTGATGCATGGGAGCAGTGCCACCTGCAAGTTCCCCTCTAAGTCACTCACCATCCTGACTTGGAAATATATTGCCGTTCCTTCATTGTCGCTGGGTCAACATCCTGGAACTCCCTTCCAAACAGTACTGTGGGTGTACCTACACCACGTGAACTGCAGCGGTTCAAGAAGGCAGCTCACCACCACCTTCTCAAGGGCAATTAGGAATGGGCAATAAAAATGTTGGCCTAACCAGCAGCGGCCACGTCACATGATTTTTTTTTTGAAACCTTTGCTGTGGCACCTTAGCAAATGCCTTGGAAATCTAAGTACATCAAATCTAAGGTTCCCCTTTATCCACCTTGTTTGTTTCTTCCTCAAAAAACTTTAATAAATTAGTTAAACACAATTTCCCTTTCACAAAAATATGTTGATTCTGCCTGAGCCCATCATTTTCTAAGTATCCTGCAAAATTCTCCTTAATAATGGATCCTAGCAATTCCCCTATAAAATATGCTAGGCTAACTAGTTTATAGTTTCCTTTCTGCCTCCCTCCTTTTTTGAATAGAGATATCACATTTGCGATTTTCCAATCCACTGGGGCCTTTCCAGAAGCTAAGGAATTTTGGAAGGTTCCAACCAATGCTTCTACATCTCTGCAGTCACTTCTTTTAATACCCCAAGATGCAGGCTATCTGGTCCTGGAGACTTGTGGGCCTTTATGTCTAATAGTTTTCCCAGCACATTTTTCCCTGGTAATGCTGATTGTTTTACGTTCCTCCCTCCTTTTCACTTCTTGGTTTTCAACTATCGTTGGGAAGTTTTCTAAGTCTTCTATAGTGAAGACAGACACAAAAATACCTGTTCAATGCTTTCACCATTTCCTTGTTTCCATTATCAATTCCCTAGCTCACTCCCTCAAGGCCCAACACTAGCTTTAGTTACTCTTTTTCGCTTAAATATTTGTATAAGTTATTAATATCTGCTTTTATATTACCAGCTATCTTTCTCTCATATTCTACTTTCTTTCTCCCTCTTTATTATTCTTTTAGTCATTCATTGCTATTTCTTAAAATCTGTCAAATCTTCTAACCTACCACATCTTTTCAGATTTATACAGTGTTTCTTTCAATTTGGTATAATCCTTAAGCTCCTTATTTAGCCACAGATGATGCAAAGAGTCTTTCTTTCTCACTGGGGTAAATCTTTGTTGAGAGTTATTAAATATCTTCTTAAAAGTCTGCCACTACATCTTTTTAACTGAGTTTCCCAGTTCACTTTAGCCAGCTCTGACTTTATACCCTTATAGCTACCTTTATTTAGGTTTAAAACATTAGTTTTAAATTTAAAACATTGGTCTCATTGCACAGTATCGAGAGCTTGGTTGGCTCCAGAAGGCACTGCTCTAATAAATTGTTCTGAATACACTCTATGAATTCATGTTCTAAGCTATCTTTTCCAATCTACATGTAGATTAAAGTCACCCATGGTTATTGTGGTGCCTCTCTTACATGCCCCATTTATTTCTTCCTGTATACTCTGTCCTACAGTGTAACCACTCTTAGGGGTCTATAAACTACTCCCACAATTGACTTCCTACCTTTCCTTTTCCTTATCTTGACCCAAATTGATCCTACATCTACAGTGTTACCTGTTTTTATTTCTTGATTCTGCATCTTGCTCTTTGGAGCTAAGGTAATCTCTCACTGCTATACTAATCGCATCCTTAATTAACAGAACTACCCCACCACCTTTTCCTAGCTTCTTATCTTTTCAAAATGTCAAAAACTGTTCAATATTCAAGTCCTAACCTTGGTCGCTTGCAACCTGGTCTCTGTTATGGCAGGTCCCATGCATTTATTTCTATCTGTGCTAACAAGTCATTCATTTTGTTATGAATGCTGCATGTATTCAGATACAGAGCCCTGTTGCTCTGTTGCTGATAACTTGTTTACTGTCTTCTTTCTTTGATCTGCAAATATTTCCTCACTGATTGGGCTTTCCACAAGCTCTGCAGTCTGTTCCGTGTGCAAGACATTTCTTTCTATCTGTGAGTTCATGAGGTCATCCACAGCTCTTGCACATCATTTTCTCTGACAGGTGTACATTCTTTTGTTGCTGTTTCACTGAATCAACCTTGCTGCCTTTCTCTTGACTTAACTGAAAGCTAGCATTTTGAGTAGTCGGTGTCTTCATCTGTCTACTTGTGGTTTCATTTGCTCTGGTAATGTCTACAGCCTGGGATACCATAAGCTTCTTCTTTCCAATAAGTTCCTTTTGTGCTTCAAGGTACACAAAGCTCCAAATGAGTTGATCTAGCAGCCTTTCATTTGTGTTCTTAAATTTACATTTGTTGCCTGCAATTTTCTGTCTTATTAGGAAAGTGTCAACAGGCTCACCTGATTCCTGTCTCAGGCCTTGAAATTCATAGTTGTAGATCCAATAATTTGACCTTGGCTGGAGATATGTGCCAAAGTTTTGTCTGGGTTCCTGCTGTCATCTTCATTCAACTCCCGACTATTAAACAAATTTAACCCTTTGCCCCCTGCCTACAAAAGGAAGTAACTGACACTTTACACTTCACTGGTGCCTTTTAAAAAGCTACTGAATGTTGGTTCACATTTTTGTTTAAACTTCTCAAATGCCTCTACGATATCATCAACTTCCGAATTCATCATGGGCTGTAGTTGTACGTTCATGGCTGCGGTAGCCATAACCAGCCAACCTGTTTCTTGTGGTGTTGGTTAAGTGAGGCTTAGGGCATCAGAAGATTTCTCTGCTCATGGTCAGGAAAACACATTGTCTGAATCATGTTAAAACTTAGTTACCATGAAACAGTGTGGTACTGTGTCATTAATATAGTCATGTGGCAAACTGCTGAGGTGCTTTAAGTTAACAAATTACAATGTGAAAAATGAACTCAAATGAGAAACAAGCAAAGAGAGCACTCAGCAGAGTGCATACCTCTGCCATACTGTGTTAACTCAACATTATTCATTTGTTTTCCCACAATTCAGTTTTTCTCCCTCTGGCATATATTGGTTTGATTTTTCAATCTAATTCAGCATTAGATTAATTTAAAATATTTGGGTTTTCATTCACAGGCAACCTGCAGCCAATGTGTTATGTTTTCTGGTTCCCAGAATTGAAAATAATTACACTTTAGACTCAAAATGCTGGATCTTCAACAAGTGTATTTCTTTCAACTGTGTGTGTGGCTGGTCGA
The DNA here is from genome assembly GCF_964194155.1 of Cetorhinus maximus. Taxonomy (NCBI): domain Eukaryota; kingdom Metazoa; phylum Chordata; class Chondrichthyes; order Lamniformes; family Cetorhinidae; genus Cetorhinus; species Cetorhinus maximus. The sequence goes on from NC_135879.1 coordinate 199,219,036, forward strand.
CTGATAGGCTAATAAATTGTTACTCGACACATGACTGCAGTACGACAGTGAGTATGGCACTCCGGGGTGCACACATAACAATTGGTTCCTAGCTTTTAAGACTAATTATACATTACACTAAGTTTTAATTATACATTAATTGAACTGACATTTTTGGATATTGGTATAACTGATGAAAGAGTGAGCATAAGCACTTTTGGGATATGCTGATTTAAGCAACTGCCAACAATTTAGTGGCGAAACAACAAAAACACCTATGGCTAATTAAATTGACTAGATTTTTATGAATTAACTTTTACTACCTTGTGAGTCATAACACTAGTGCATGACAGTTACCAGAGTTCAATGTCAATGTTCAGGTTAGCTGTAAATAGCACAATGAATGCTGATGGATTTTGACTCCTTTCACTTTCAGTTTTGATGCCTTTTGAGGGTGCTGATTCACACTGTGGCACAGTTCTATTGGCAACAAGCATTCCTATGGGACTTCAATAAAGTGACCCTGTCTTTATGTCCGAACCCAGACAATGTGTGTTGGATAATCTTCCATGATTTGGTTTCATATTACACAGTGGCTCAGAGAAGCTTTTATGTCTACTTTTAGCTTAATTCCATTATCACAAATGTATTTTTACAGTCAAATAAATTAGCCTAACAATCCATTCTGTATTATTGAAACATCTGCTGGTCAAAATTACAGATGCGATTTCTGCATTTCTAAATATACATTCTTCTAGCTTATAAACACCAAGCAGTCGTGGAGACCGAAAATCAGCCTTGTATTTATAAACATGCGCTAAAGTCATTGTCCATCAATCCAAATGCAATCTCTGTATCTATAAACACACTGATCTCTGGTCTTCTTTGATAAATCATGAGGACAGCTGCTTCAGATTTTTCTTTCTGTATAATTATAGAATTCATATACAACTTATCACATCTCTCAGAAACATCCCAAAGCCATTACTACTGTTACGTAAGTGATTGTGACAGCCATTTCAAGCTCAGAAATGTCCCATAAACAGCAGTGAGTGAAATAATCAGCCAACTTGTTTCTTGTGGTGTTGGTTAAGTGAGGCTTAGGGCATCAGGAGATCTCTCTGCTCATGGTCAGGAAAACTCATTGTATGAATCATGTTAAAATTTAGTTACCATGAAACGGCATGGTACTGTGTCATTAATATAGTAATATGGCAAACTGCTGAGGTCCTCTAATTTAAAAAATTACATTGTGAAAAATGAACTCAAATGAAAAGCAAGTGAAGAGAGCATTCAGCAGAGTGCATGCCTCTGCCACACTGTGTTAACTCAACATTATTATAATTGCACAGCTCTTCCTTGAGGCTTTTCCCTGCCTAGTTGTAACTGAAAAGCTGAAAAAAGGAATCTTTTTATTAAGAGCCTCCATCTCACTGAGGAGGCTTCAGGCCAATAAATATCCAACAACCTGCTCTGAAAACTCTGCTCATCTTTTGACAGCTGTGACAAATTCCACCACAGCAGCAGAAACAACCCACAAGACATTAAAACAATCCATAACATTCTAAATAAAACAACCCACATTAGTCTAAAAAAAAATTAATGCACCCTTAGGCAAGCGATAAGTCAAGTGCTATGGAGGACAGATAGCAAACGGAGTTGAAACCACCACCAGTTCAGCCATGATCTTATTGAATGGCAGAACAGACTCGAAGGGCTGAATGGCCTACTCTTGCTCCTACACCCTATGTTCTTATGTTCCTATCTCTCAGTATCAATGAATTCTTTAAAAAAGTTCCAGGAGCTGGGTCCAGATCTGCATATTTGCCAACAACTAATAAGTTCTTCCTTGGGTCATACCCTATTTGTGTACCAAGTTTACTAGTCTGTCCATTAGTTTTCGAGATACATTGTTTGCAAATAGACTAACAAACAGGCATAAATGTTACCTCCACCCATCTTCAGCGGTTGAGGTAATATTAAATTAATGTACTACAGATTTCAGGTTTAAGCCAGTACCCATCTGGAACAGTACAGATCTATGTTTCATTGTAATATCACCTGACTTCATCCCTTCAAAGCTCATCTGCTGCTGAAGCCCTCATCATGCCTTCTTTCTTTCCAGACTCGACCATTCCAATGCACTCCTGGCTGGTCTCCCACATTCTGCCCTCCATAAACTTGAGGTCATCCAAAATTCTGCTGTCAGTGTCTTACCTCATAGCAAGTCCTATTCCCTATCAACCCTGTGCTTGCTGACCTACATTGGCTCCGGTCAAGCAATGTCTTGACATTAAAATTCTCATCTTCATTTCCAAATCTTTCCATGGCCTTACTCCTCCCTATCTCTGTAATCTTCTCCAACCACATAACCCTCTGACCTACCTGCACTCCTCTAACTCTGACCTTCTGTGCATTCTCAATTATAATTGCTCCACCAATGGTGGCCATGCCTGCAATTGCCTAGGCCCTAAGCTCTGGAATTCCCTTCCTACACCTCTCCACCTCGCCATCTCAATTTCCTATTTTAGGACAGTCCTTAAAACCTACACCTTTGACCAAGTTTCTAGTCATCTGATCTAATATCTGCTTACATGGCTCGGTGTCATACATTGTTTTATTGTTACAACTGGTCCCCGGGCAATGTCCCCCAATTTGTTAACTTCCCAAATGGGACCCCAATTTTGTTATGCTCGCAGGCGAGGTGGAATAAGTTGGCTCCTCTTCTATATTCAACCATCTCAGTTGGTCGCAACAAAGTTGTTTGAAAAGAGTTCCCTTTTCCCAGTCCAAATTTAGAAGGAACCAATTTAACCAGGCTTTCTTGAGTAAAAGAAAGAGTAAGTTTATTAGTTACTAAAAACCTGAGAAAAAAATAATAAAAATGCAACACACATGCACACAGGTCAGAAGTGAAAAGTTGAGTTCAAATAAAAGTTAAGAAAAATATACAAATCCGTCTTTGGCTTGTCCGTGAGGCATAGATGGTGAAACGTTGCAGCTGTTAAGTTGGGTGATTCTGATAGAGCTAACTTTGGCAGGTTAGCAGCTAGTTTTGAGACAGTTGGTTCTGCAGGTTGGCTGAAGAAGCTGTTCTATTTCCTTTTTGATTATGGCTTTGCTGACTTGCCTCCAGCAACAGAGAGGGAGAGACAGACTTTGCCTGCAAGCTGCAGGGTGCCTAGTTGATCTTCTTCAGCTGTCAGTCTCACAGCACACTTGCATTGATCAGGTCTGCAGCTAGATTTTTAACCCTTTCCTTGTGTATTCCTGGAACAGAAAAAAAAATCAGGTCTTGTGCCCAGAGTCCATTTTCTTTCAACTCAGACCATTTCCACATTCTGAGATATTTCAACAGGAGATGGGTTATGGATGTCTGCTGATGGGGCAATGATATGACAACTGGACAGACCACCTGGCATCAACCTAGGCACCAGAAGAGACAATGACAAGCCCAGCCCTGTCGACCGTGCAAAATCCACCTTATCAACATCTGGGGGCTTGTGCCAAAATTGTGAGAGCAGTCTCACAGACTAGTCAAGCAACAGCATGACATAATAATACTCAAGGAATCATAGCTTGCACATCATGTCCCAGACATCACCATCACCATCCCTAGCTATGTCCTGTCCCACCAGCAGCACAGACCCAGAAGAGGTGGCAGCACAGTGGTATACAGTCAGCAGGGAGTTGCCCTGAGACTCCAGAACATCGACTCCAGATTCAATGAAGTCTCATGGCATCAGGTCAAACATGGGCAAGGAAACCTCCAGCTGATTACCATGTAGCCCACCCCCCTCCCCTCAGCTAATGAATCAGTACTCCTCCATGCTGGGTGCCACATGGAGGAAGCACTGAGGGTGGCAAGGGCACAGAATGTACTCTGGGAGGGGGATTTCAATGTCAATCATCAAGAGGAGCTTGGTAGCACCACCACAGACCGAGCTGGCTGAGTCCTAAAGGCCATAGCTGCTAGACTGGGTCTGTGGCAAGTGGTGAGGGAACCAACAAGAGGGAAAAACATACTTGACCTCATCCTCACCAACCTGCTTGCCACAGATGCATCTGTCCAACACAATATTGCTAGGAGTGACCACCACACAGTCCTTGTGGAGACGAAGACCTGTCTTCACATTGAGGATACCCTTCATCGTGTTGTGTGGCACTACCACTGTGCTAACAAGGATAGATATCGAACAGATCTAGCAGCTCAAGACTGGGCATTCATGAGGCGCTGTGGGCTATCAGCAGCAGTAGAATTGTACTCAACCAGAATCTGTAACCTCATGGCCCGGCATATTCCCCACTCTACCATTACCATCAACACTAAGCAAGGAGGTGAACCTTGGCCCAATGAAGAGTGCAGGAGGGAATGCCAGGAGCAGCATCGGGCATACCTAAAAATGAGGTGCCAACCTGGTGAAGCTATAACACAGGACTACTTGCATGCCAAACAACATAAGCAGCAAGTGATAGACAGGGCTAAGCAATTCCACTTCTAATGGATCAGATCTAAGCTCTGCAGTCCTGCCACATCCAGTCATGAACAGTGGTGGACATCTAAACAGCTCACTGGAGGAGGAGGTTCCACAAATATCACCATCCTCAATGGTGGAGGAGGCCAGCAGATCAGTGCAAAAGATAAGGCATTTGCAAAGATCTACAGCCAGTAGTGCCAAGTTGATGGTCCATCTCAGCCTCCGCCAGAGGTCCCCAGCATCACTGGAACCAGTATTAAGACAATTTGATTAACCCCACATGATATAAAGAAACGGCTGAAGGCACTGGATACTGCAAAGGCTATGGGCCTTGACAATATTCCCGCAGTAGTACCAAAGACTTGTGCTCCAGAACTTGCCGCACCCCTAGACAAGCTGCTCCAGTACAACTACAACACTGGCATCTACCCAGCTGTGTGGAAAATTGCCCTGATATGTCCTGGACACAAAAAGCAGGACAAATCCAACCCGGCCAATTACCACCCCCTCAATCTACTCTCGATCATCAGTAAAGTGTTGGAAGGGGTCATCAACAGTGCTTAGCAATAATCTGCTCACTGATGCCCAGCTTGGGTTCCACCAGGGTCACTCAGCTTCTAACCTCATTACAGTCTTGGTTCAAACATGGATAAAAGAGCTGAACTCCAGAGGTGAGGTGAAAGTGACTGCCCTTGACATCAAGGCTGCATTTGACTGAGTGTAGCATCAAGGACTCCTAGCAAAACTGGAGCCAATGGGAATCAGGGGGAAAACTCTCCGCTGGTTGGAGTCATACCTAGCACAAAGGAAGATGGTTGTGGTTGTTGGAGGTCAACCACCTCAGCTCCAGGACATCACTGCAGGAGTTCCTCAGCGTAGTGCCCTAGGCCCAATGATATTCAGCTGCTTCATCAATGACCTTCCTTCCATCATAAGGTCAGAAGTGGGGATGTTCACTGATGATTGCACAATGTTCAGCACCATTCGTGACTCCTCAGATACTGAAACAGTCCATGTCCAAATGCAGCAAGACCTGGACAATATCCAGTCTTGGGCTGACAAGTGGAAAATATCATTCACGGTACACAAGAGCCAGGCAATGATCATCTCCAACAAGAGAGAATCTAACCATCGCCTCTTGACAGTCAATGGCATTCCCATCATTGAATCCTCCACTATCAACATCTTCAGGGATACCAGTGACCAGAAACTGAACTGGACTAGCCACATAAATACTGTGGTACAAGAGCAGGTCATATGAACATACAAAAATACAAAAATACAAATAAGGAGCAGGAGTAGGCCATTTGGCTCTTTGAGCCTGCTCTGCCATTTAACAAGATCACAAACCTGCATTCCACCTACCCCCGATAACCCATCACCCCCTTACTTATCAAGAATCTATCCACCTCTGCCTTAAAAATATTCAAAGACTCTGCTTCCACTGCCTTTTCAGGAACAGAGTTCCAAAGACTCATGACCCTCTGAGAGAAAGATTTTCTCCTCTCTGTCGTAAATGGGTGACCCCTTATTTTCAAACAGTGACCTCTAGTTCTAAATTCTCCCACAAGAAGAAACATCCTCTCCACATCCACCCCATCAAGTCCCCTCAGGAGCTTATATGTTTCTATCAAGTCACCTCTGACTCTTCTAAACTCAGAGGCCAGGGATCCTGCAGCATGTAACTCACCTACTGACTCCCCAAAGCCTCTCCATCATGTATACAGCACTAGTCAGGAGTGTGATGGAATACTCTCCACTTGCCTGGATGAGTGCAGCTCCAACAACACTCAAGAAGCTTGATACATCGAGAACAAAGCAGCCCGCTTGATTGGCACCCCATCTAAAAACATTCACTCCCTCCACCACCAACGAACAGTAGCAGCAGTGTGTACTACCTACAAGATGCACTGCAGAAACTCACCTAGGCTCCTTAGGCAGCACCTTCCAAACCCAGGACTGCTACAGTCTAGAAGGACAAGGGCAGCAGATAGTTGGAACACCACCACCTGGGAATTACCCTCCAAGCCACTCACCATCCTGACTTGGAAATATATTGCCGTTCCTTCACTGTCTCTGGGTCAAAATCCTGGAACTCCCTCCCTAACAACATAGTGGGTGTACCAATACCACAGGGACTGCAGCGGTTCAAGGAGGCAGCTCACCACCACCTTCTCAAGGACAGTTAGAGTTGGGCAATAAATGCTGGCCCAGCCAGCGACAGCCAAATTACGTAAATGAAAAATAAAGAAAATCAGTCTCCATTGCCTCCACAACCACAGCGGATTAAAGTTCAGTTTTTCACATTTCCTCTCTTCCTTTCAAGCATCTCCGTCTGAAGTAGGCATTGGCACCTTTTTAGGTGCTACATACCATGTTCTCTCGAGACTAGTTGGTCAAGTATAATCTACGTAGGAATTTTCCACAAAATGTTTACTTAACATTCTCAGCCATCTTTTGCTGAGCGTCTTTGCTTGTATGTCTCTTTAATGAAAACATGTCTTCCTTAAAAACTTCAATACGCCCGTAAGTAATTCGGGGCTGTAATCCACTGTCATGACATGATAAAGCTCCTGTGAAGTGCCATGGGACATATCATTATGTTAAAGGTGCTATATAAATATAAGTTATTGTTGCTGTCAATGCTGTTCCATGAGTGGCTTCTTTTTATTCTTTTACTTGTAGGTTTGAATTGCTTAGAACTTTAAGGGAATAACTGTGCATAACAATATTCTCTCTTCACAGAAAACCTCATAAATATCATGTTTCATCAGTTTTGGTTTTACCTCGAAACGAGATTTCATACCATTTATCTGAATATAATTTGAAGGACTTCATACCCAAATTGCACCACACAGTCCAGCCTACTGAGCTAAATCATAGCACAAAACTTGTAGTAGAGCTCCTCCAACTGTTTGTGCTTGGGACAACTTTACTGATTCACTGTGATGCAGACCTGAAGTAGCTTAGGAAAAGATGAACAATTCTCAGTCACCATATAATCACTCAACTTCCTTCGAATTACGTGAGCGTGTCAGGGCAGTGAATGTGTTAGAGCAGTGATTGTGTTAGGGCAGTAACTGTGTTATAGCAGTGAGTGTGTTAGAGCAGTGATTGTGTTAGGGCAGTAACTGTGTTAGAGCAGTGAGTGTGTTAGAGCAGTGATTGTGTTAGGGCAGTAACTGTGTTAGAGCAGTGAGTGTGTTAGAGCAGTGAGTGTGTTAGAGCAGTGAGTGTGTTAGAGCAGTGAGCATTAGAGCACTGAGTGTGCTGGAGCAGTGAGTGTGTTAGAGCAGTGAGTGTGTTAGAGCAGTGAGTATGTTAGAGCGGTGAGTGTGTAAGGGCAGTGAGTGTGTTAGAGCCATGTGTGTTATAGCAGTGAATGTGTTAGAGCAGTGAGTGTGTTGGAGCAGTGAGTGTGTCAGGGCAATGAGTGTGTTAGAGCTGTGTGTTAGGGCAGTGAGTGTGTCAGGGCAATGAGTGTGTTGGAGCAGTGAGTGTGTTAGGGCAGTGAATGTGTTAGGGCAGTGAGTGTGCTGGAGCAGTGAGTGTGTTAGAGCAGTGAGTGTGTTAGAGCAGTGAGTGTGTAAGGGCAGTGAGTGTGTTAGAGCAGTGAGTGCGTAAGGGCAGTGAGTGTGTTAGAGCAGTGAGTGTGTAAGGGCAGTGAGTGTGTTAGAGCAGTGAGTGCGTAAGGGCAGTGAATGTGTTAGAGCAGTAAGTGTGTTGGAACAGTGAGTGTATTAGGGCAGAGAGCGTGTTAGAGCAGTGAATGTGTTAGAGCAGTGATTGTGTTAGGGCAGTAACTGTGTTAGAGCAGTGAGTGTGTTAGAGCAGTGATTGTGTTAGGGCAGTAACTGTGTTAGAGCAGTGAGTGTGTTAGAGCAGTGATTGTGTTAGGGCAGTAACTGTGTTAGAGCAGTGAGTGTGTTAGAGCAGTGAGTGTGTTAGAGCAGTGAGCATTAGAGCACTGAGTGTGCTGGAGCAGTGAGTGTGTTAGAGCAGTGAGTGTGTTAGAGCAGTGAGTATGTTAGAGCGGTGAGTGTGTAAGGGCAGTGAGTGTGTTAGAGCCATGTGTGTTATAGCAGTGAATGTGTTAGAGCAGTGAGTGTGTTGGAGCAGTGAGTGTGTCAGGGCAATGAGTGTGTTAGAGCTGTGTGTTAGGGCAGTGAGTGTGTCAGGGCAATGAGTGTGTTGGAGCAGTGAGTGTGTTAGGGCAGTGAATGTGTTAGGGCAGTGAGTGTGCTGGAGCAGTGAGTGTGTTAGAGCGGTGAGTGTGTTAGAGCAGTGAGTGTGTAAGGGCAGTGAGTGTGTTAGAGCAGTAAGTGTGTTGGAACAGTGAGTGTATTAGGGCAGAGAGCGTGTTAAAGCCGTGAGTGTGTAAGGGCAGTGAGTGTGTTAGAGTAGTGAGTGTGTTAGAACAATGAGTGTCAGAGCAGTGAGTGTGTTAGAGCAGTGAGTGTGTCAGGGCAGTGAGTGTTAGAGCAATGAGTGTGTTGGAGCAGTGAGTATGTTAGAGTAGTGAGTGTGTTAGAGCAGTGAGTGTGTTGGAGCAGTGAGTATGTTAGAGTAGTGAGTGTGTTAGAGCAGTGAGTGTGTTGGAGCAGTGAGTATGTTAGAGTAGTGAGTGTGTTAGAGCAGTGAGTGTGTTGGAGCAGTGAGTATGTTAGAGCAGTGAGTGTTAGAGCAATGAGTGTGTTGGAGCAGTGAGTATGTTAGGGCAGAGAGTGTGTTAAAGCCATGTGTTAGGGCAGTGAGTGCGTTAGAACAGTGGGTGTGTAAGGGCAGTAGGTGTGTTAGAGAAGTGGATGTGATAGAGCAGTGAATGTGTTAGAGCAGTCATTGTTAGAGCAGTGAATGTTAGAGCAGTGAATGCGCTGGAGCTGTGAGTGTGTAAGGGCAGTGAGTGTGTTACAGCAGTGAGTGTGTAAGGGCAGTGAGTGTGTTAGAGAAGTGAAAGTGATAGAGTGGTGAATGTGTTAGATCAGTGAGTGTTAGAGCAGTGAATGCGCTGGAGCAGTGAGTGTGTTAGAGCAGTAAGTGTGTTAGAGCAGTGAGTGTGTTAGGGCAGTGAGTGTGTTAGAGCAGTGATTGTTAGAGCAGTCAGTGTGTTAGAGCAGTTAGTCTGTTCGAGCTGTGAGTGTGTTAAGGCAATGAGTGTGTTAGGGCAATGAGTGTGTTAGGGAAGTGAGTGTGTTAGAGCTGTGTGTTTGGGCAGTGAGTGTGTTAGGGCACTGAGTGTGTTAGGGCAGTGATTGTGTTGCAGCAATGAGTGTGTTGGAGCAGTAAGTGTGTTAGGGCAGAGAGTGTGTTAAAGCCATGTGTTAGGGCAGTGAGTGTGTTAGAGCAGTGAGTGTGTAAGGGCAGTGAGTGTGTTAGAGAAGTGAAAGTGATAGAGCGGTGAATGTGTTAGATCAGTGAGTGTTAGAGCAGTGAATGCGCTGGAGCTGTGAGTATGTTAGAGCAGTGAGTGTGTTAGAGCAGTAAGTGTGTTAGAGCAGTGAGTGTGTTAGGGCAGTGAGTGTGTTAGAGCAGTGATTGTTAGAGCAGTCAGTGTGTTAGAGCAGTTAGTCTGTTCGAGCTGTGAGTGTGTTAAGGCAATGAGTGTGTTAGGGCAATGAGTGTGTTAGAGCAGTCAATGTTTTAGAGCAGTGTTTGTTAGAGCTGTGAGTGTGTTAGAGCAGTGAGTGTGTTAGAGCAGTGAGTGTGTTAGAGCAGTGAGGGTGTTAGAGCAGTGAGCATGTTGGAGCAGTGAGTATGTTAGGGCAGTTAATGATTTAGGGCAGTGAGTGTGAGAGCAGTGAGGGTGTCAGAGCAGTGAGCGTGTTAGAGCAGTGAGTGTGTTAAAGCCGTCTGTTAGGGCAGCAAGTGTGTTAGGGCAGTGAGTGTGTCAGAGCAGTGAGTGTGTTAGGGCAGTGAGTGTCTTAGAGTCATGTGTTAGGGCAGTGAGTGTGTTTGGGCAGTGAGTGTGTTAGGGCAGTGAGTGTGTTAGAGCCGTGTATTTTAGAGCAGAGAGTGTGTTGGAGCAGTGAGTATGTTAGGGCAGAGAGTGTGTTAAAGCCGTGTGTTAGGGCAGCAAGTGTGTTAGAGCAGTTAGTGTGTAAGGGCAGTGAGTGTGTTAGAGGAGTGAATGTGATAGAGCAGTGAATGTGTTATATCAGTGAATGAGTTAGAGCAGAAATTGTTAGAGCAGTCAGTGTGTTAGAGCAGTTAGTCTGTTCGAGATATGAGTGTGTTAAAGCAATGAGTGTGTTAGAGCAGTGAGTGTGTTCGAGCAGTCAACGTGTTAGAGCAGTGATTGTTAGAGCACTGAGTGTGTGAGAGCAGTGAATGTGTTAGAGCAGTGAGTGTGTTAGAGCAGTGAGTGTGTAAGGGCAGTGAGTGTGTTAGAGCAGTGAGTGTGTTGGAGCAGTGAGTATGTTAGAGCAGTGAGTGTTAAAGCAGTGAGGGTGTTAGAACAATGAGTGTTAGAGCAGTGAGTGTGTTGGAGCAGTGAGTATGTTAGAGCTGTATGTTAGGGCAGTGAGTGTGTTGGAGCAGTGAGTGTGTTAGGGCAGTGAGTGATTTAGGGCAGTGAGTGTGTTGGAGCAGTGAGTGTGTTGGAGCAGTGAGTGTGTTAGAGCTGTATGTTAGGGCAGTGAGTGTGTTGGAGCAGTGAGTGTGTTGGAGCAGTGAGTGTGTTGGAGCAGTGAGCGTGTTAGAGCGGTGAGGGTTAGAGCAGTGAGTGTGTTAGAGCAGTGAGTGTGTTGCAGCAGTGAGTGTGTTAGAGCAGTGAGTATTAGAGCAGTGAGTGTGTTGGAGCAGTGAGTGTGTTAGAGCTGTATGTTAGGGCAGTGAGTGTGTTGGAGCAGTAAGTGTGTTAGAGCAGTGAGTGTGTTAGGGCAGTGAGTGTGTTGGAGCAGTGAGTGTGTTGGAGCAGTGAGTGTGTTGGAGCAGTGAGCATGTTAGAGCAGTGAGGGTTAGAGCAGTGAGTGTGTTAGAGCAGTGAGTGTGTTGGAGCAGTGAGTGTGTTAGAGCAGTGACTATTAGAGCAGTGAGTGTGTTGGAGCAGTGAGTATGTTAGAGCTGTATGTTAGGGCAGTGAGTGTGCTGGAGCAGTGAGTGTAATGGAGCAGTGAGTGTGTTGGAGCAGTGAGCGTGTTAGAGCAGTGAGTGTGTTAGAGCAGTGAGTGTGTTGGAGCAGTGAGTGTGTTGGAGCAGTGAGTATTAGAGCAGTGAGTGTGTTGGAGCAGTGAGTGTGTTAGAGCTGTATGTTAGGGCAGTGAGTGTGTTGGAGCAGTAAGTGTGTTAGGGCAGTGAGTGTGTTGGAGCAGTGAGTGTGTTAGAGCAGTGAGTGTTAGAGCAATGAGTGTGTCAGAGCAGTGAGTATTAGAGCAATGAGTGGGTTGGAGCAGTGAGTGTGTTGGGGCACAGAGTGTTTAAAGCCGTGTGTTAGGGCAGTAAGTGTGTTAGAGCAGTGAATGTGTAAGGACAGTGAGTGCGTTAGAGAAGTGAATGTGATACAGCAGTGAATGTGTTAGATCAGTGAGGGTTAGAGCAGTGAGTGTCCTGGAGCAGTGAGTGTGTTAGAGCAGTGAGTATGTTAGAGCAGTGAATGTGTTAGAGCAGTGAGTATTAGAGCAATGAGTGTGTTGGAGCAGTGAGTATGTTAGAGCAGTGAGTGTGTTAGAGCAGTGAGTGTGTCAGAGCAGTGAGTATTAGAGCAATGAGTGTGTTGGAGCAGTGTGTATATTAGAGCAGTGAGTGTGTAAGGGCAGCGAATGTGTTAGAGCTGTGTGTGTTAGAGCAGTGAATGTGTCAGAGTAGTGAATTTGTTAGAGCTGTGAGTGTGTTGGAGCAGTGAGTGTGTTATGGTAGAAAGTGTGTTAGAGCTGTGTGGTAGGGCAGTGAGAGTGTTAGAGGAGTGAGTGTGTAGGAACAGTGAATGTGTTAGAGCAATGAGCGTGTTGCAGCATTGAATGTGTTAAAGCCGTGAGTGTGTTGGAGCAGTAAGTGTGTTAGAGCAGTGAGTGTGTTAGGGCAGTGAGTGTGTTAGAGCAGTGAGTGTGTAAGGGCAGTGAATGTGTTAGAGCTGTTAGTGTGTGGGAACATCTATCAACTCTGTCCAGACCCCTCTTGATTTTACAAACACCTCTATCAAATCTCCTTTCAACCTCCTCTTCTCCAAAGTAAACAGCCCCAGCTTCTCCATTTCATCCATGTAACTGGAGCTCCTCAGCCCTGGAACCATTCTCATAAATCTTTTCTCCGCCCTCTCTAATGCCTTCACTTCCCTCCTAAAGTTGGCTCAATAAGTCTGGTCCTTCCACAAATCCTGTACAATATATTCAGTTGTTGATTTCATCATCCCATTTAATTTCCTGAGGCAACTTTCTCTAAAGTTTCCCTTTGCCCTACCAAGCCAAACCAAGTAAAGGTCCAGATTACCTACCTAACTTATCTCCTATGTTGTATATCCTATATTTTTCTTGGGGATGGAAATTCAGGAACCATCATCTTTCACAGAGTATTCAATTAATTCTATCTATACTCACCCTGATACCCCTCTATCACTTTCAAAACTATGTCACTTTTATTACAGAGCAGGCAAGAGATTTTTGTGTCAAATTTCTGCTCCACTCTTCTGTTCCTGAAGCTCACTCTTATGTGTTCCTTGTTGGTGACTTCAGTACCATGCTCAATCAGCAATTAGATAATCAATAATTATTAATTGCTATTTCAATACTGGCTTAGGTCTCATAACTGAGCTCAATCCTATCCTCATGTGATATAAAACAGAGCTCATTTGACAGTGACCAAGAATAGGAGTAACAGCTAATATTTCTCTCCCGAGCAAACATACTGAGGCCAAGTGTAGCAGTTTGGCTGACTCCAGAGTTAAACCAGCTAGCATAGCAGAGGCTCAGGATTGAATCTGGAATCTTGCTGGTCTGTATGTACTCAGACAATCACTGAATTGATTTACTGAGCTATTGAAAGAGCTAAGCTGGGTAGATTTTTAAAAATGTTCCTTATTGCGGAATCTGCACCCACACATTAATGGTTTGGCATTTACATAGAATTATTTCAAAAATGACTCCTAAGTGTTAGATTATTTGTAATAAAAGGGACCAACTACTTAAAGAAACAAATAACTTCAACTTATTGTGCCATTGGGTTTTACATGTTTATATTCCTGCATATGTGAATAAATTATATAACTAGAAAAACTAAATGAACATGCCCTGAAATAGTGTCCTTTGGGTTTGCGGTTTCAATGACATGATATACGCTTTGGCAGAACATTCTGTCGTTTAATCATATCAAGGGCAATATTTAATAGACTGCCATTACATTAAGATGTTTATATTGCTTCCTTTGTTCTCCAGTAATCTTGTCCTGACATAAGGCAAATTGGTCTTGGCACAGAAAGTATACTTGTCAGCTGGCTTAAGGTTTGGATAATGGGGCCCCCACAATAGAGGCCTATAGGCCTCTACACAAATAGCATAAGATGCCATTATCAGTGGGCATTTTTCATTTCAGGACTGAAGGGCATGTAAGTTTCAATGAAATGTTCATGCATTTCACCACAGATTTACTGCATCTCCAAAATATATCCTGCCAAAAACAAATTCTACAATGGGCTTCAGCTGATAATAATGCTGTGGATGATGAGTTATTGGAGAGCACATTGAGGATAAATTGCAGAATTTGTAGACCAATGGCTATGAATATTACTGACATGACAGAGAGCTGCTTTCTTATCCCAGTTAACTCTTGACAATCATGTCTGAATATGTCTTTTATTCCCCAAAACTGACTTTTATATTCTTCACGATAAAGATTTTAAGTGGGAGATGATCAACTGCCTGCATCCAGAGTCAGCATTAAGCACTGTTAAATCAATAAGCTGAAATGTTACTCCTTACTGAAGAAAGAAAGACGCTTTGTTTTTCTCAGCAGTCTTATCAGTAGCTTGTCTGAATGATGATAATGGGAAGTATAGGACTGAAAAATATTCTATGGGCCTTTGACCAGTTCCAAAACAAATTCTTCTTCAGGTACTATGCTTAACAGGGCATTGGCAACCATGGACTTCATGGTCCATGGATATGCTTGACAAGATACTAGAGTGGTTTGCCATTGCCTTCTGCAGGCACATAGCTGACCAGGAGTCTGACCAGCTTTTATTGCCTGCCATTGGCATATGTTGCAAACATTTATAAGTTTATACTCAACCTTTGTATCGCATTATGAATGCACCTTCCTTGGTCATCAAGTCCTCGGGTGGGGCTTGAACCCAGAGCTTCTAGTTCAGAGGTAGGGGCACTCTCTACTGTGCCATAATACCTCCATAAAGCTGCCACCTTTTAAATGCCAATTCCTTCAAAATGTATCCAATTCTACTTTCAGTGGTTCCACATTACCTGCTTTCCTGTGCAGTATGTTCCATGTGTCCATTATCTTCTGCTTAAAGTAGTTGGGGTAAAATTGGTTCTGTAGCATGGATCAGGCTGGCACTAGCCGAGGCAACTGTTCAGTCTGCCCACACAATTATGCCATTTTTGTGGTTGGGCCTCATTTTACTATTCGAGGGGAGCTGCCTGCACTAATTGCATTCCCTATAAGCAACTTACCAATTGGGAGGTAGACAGAATACCTGATAGCATATTCATTACACTTGGGGGAGAATTTTCTCCCCATCAGGGGTGGTTGTGCAGGGCCGGGCATGGGCGGGCACGCAGCCGATCGATGCCTCCGATCGGCTGGGCGCCACCATTTTACGTGGGCGGGTGTGACTCACGCCCAGAAGCGCTGAGCGCTCCCTGTGCAGGTGGGGGGGAGTAGGCTGAATTGTTTCCTGTGCTCTTTCGCACATGTGCATGAAAGAGCACAGAAATCTCTGAGATGCACAGAGATTAGTTTCACATATAAAACATTGAATAAAGGGAGAAAAAAAGGACATGTCCCCTCATGTGAAACTGTCACATGAGCTGGGGCATGTCCATTAATGATAATAACATTTTTTCCAACACTTTTAAAAACATTGCCTCCCTGGAGCCAGGGTCCAGGATGTCTTTGATCGGGTACGGGACTGTCTGAAGGGGGAGGGAGAACAGCCAGAGGTCGTGGTAAACATTGGTACTAACGACATAGGCAAGAAGAGTGACGAGGTCCTACAGCGGGAGTTCAGGGAGTTAGGCAGAAAGTTAAAAAACAGGACCTCTAGGGTTATAATCTCAGGATTACTCCCTGTGCCATGTGCCAGTGAGGCTAGAAATAGGAAGATAGCGCAGCTGAACACGTGACTGAACAGATGGTGTAGGAGGAAGGGTTTCCGATATCTGGATCATTGGGATCTCTTCCGGGGCAGGTGGGACCTGTACAAGAAGGACGGGTTACATCTAAACTGGAGGGGCACCAATATCCTGGCTGCGAGGTTTGCTAGTGTCACTCGGGAGGGTTTAAATTAGTATGGCAGGGGGGTGGGAACCAGAGCAATAGGACAGCAGGGGAAATAAAGGACTGGGAACCAGTGAATATGGCCAGTAGGACTCAGAGGAAGGGCAGGCAGGGAGAAATTACTGAACACAGTGGGACTGGGGGCTCTGAAATGCATTTGTTTCAATGCGAATATAACAGGCAAGGCAGATGAGCTTAGAGCTTGGATTAGTACTTGGGACTATGATGTTATTGCTATTACAGAGACTTGGTTGAAGGATGGACAGGATTGGCAGATAAACGTTCCAGGATTTAGATGTTTCAGGCAGGATAGAGAGGGATGTAGAAGAGGTGGGGGAGTTGCACTGCTGGTTAAGGGGAATATCACAGCTGTACGACAGGAGGACACCTCGGTGGGCTCATGCAGCGAGGCAATATGGGTAGAGCTCCGGAATAGGAAGGGTGCAGTCACAATGTTGGGGGTTTACTATAGGCCTCCCAATTGCTGGCGGAAGATTGAGGAACAGTTATGTAGGCAGATTTTGGAAAGATGCAGGAGCAATAGGGTTGTTGTGGTGGGTGATTTTAACTTTCCCTATATTGACTGGGAATCACTTAGCGCTAGGGGTTTGGATGGTGCAGAATTTGTAAGGTGCATCCAGGAGGGCTTCCTGAGACAATATGTAGATAGTCCAACTAGGGAAGGGGCAATACTGGACCTGGTATTAGGGAATGAACCCGGCCAGGTGGTCGAAGTTTCAGTAGGAGAGCATTTCGGGAAAAGTGACCATAATTCAGTAAGTTTCAAGGTACTGGTGGATAAGGAAAACAGGAGACCCCAGGTTAAGGTGCTTAATTGGGGGAAGGCTAATTATAACAATATTAGGCAGGAGCTGAGGAATCTAGACTAGAGGTGAATGTTTGAGGGCAAATCAACAACTGACATGTGGGGCGCTTTCAAACATAAGAATTCAGGACCGGCATGTTCCTGCTAGGATGAAGGATAAGTATGGCAAGTTTCAGGAACCTTGGATAATGAAGGATATTGTGAGATTAGTCAAAAAGAAAAGGGAAGCATTCGTAAGGGCTAGAAGGCTGGGAACAGATGAAGCCCGTGGAGAATACAAAGAAAGTAGGAAGAAACTTAAGCAAGGAGTCAGGAGGGCTAAAAGGGGTCATGAAATGTCACTAGCAACCAGGATTAAGGAAAATCCCAAGGCCTTTTATACATATGTAAAGGGCAAGAGGGTAGCCAGGGAAAGGGTGGGCCCACTCAGGGACAGAGGTGGGAATCTGTGTGTGGAGCCAGAAGAAATGGGAGAGATACTGAGTGAATACTTCTCATCAGTATTCACCAAAGAGAAGGACTTAGCGGTCGATTTGTCTAGGGAAGAGTGTGTAGATAGCCTGGATCATGTTGAGATCAAAAAAGAGGAGGTGTTAGGCGTCTTGAAGAATATTAAGGTGGATAAGTCCCCATGGCCAGATGGGATCTACCCCAGAGTACTGAGGGAGGCAAGGGAGGAGATTGCTGGGGCCTTGGCAGAAATCTTTGTATCCTCACTGGCTACAGGTGAGGTCCCAGAGGCCTGGAGAATGGCCAATGTTGTTTCATTGTTTAAGAAGGGTAGCAGGGATAATCCAGGAAATTACAGGCCAGTGAGCCTTACGTCAGTGGTAGGGAAATTATTGGAGGAGATTCTTCTTGACAGGATTTACTACCATTTGGAAGCAAATGGGTGTATTAGTGAGAGGCAGCGTAGTTTTGTGAAGGGGAGGTCGTGTCTCACTAACTTGATCGAGTTTTTCGAGGAAGTGACAAAGATAATCGACGATGGAAAGGCAGTGGATGTTATATACATGGATTTCAGTAAGGCCTTTGACAAGGTCCCTCATGGCAGACTGGTACAGAAGGTAAAATCGCACAGGATCAGAGATGAGCTGGCAGGATGGATACAGAATTGGCTTGGTCATAGAAGACAGAGGGTAGCAGTGGAAGGGTGCTTTTCTGAATGGAGAGCTGTGACTAGTGGAGTTCCGCAGGGATCAGTGCTGGGACCTTTGCTGTTTGTAGTATACGTAAATGATTTGGAGGAAAATGTAACTGGGCTAATTAGTAAGTTTGCAGACGACACTAATGTTGGAGGATTTGCAGATAGTGAAGAGAATTGTCAAAGGATACAATGGGATATAGATCGGTTGGAGACTTGGGCAGAGAAATGGCAGATGGAGTTTAATCTGGACAAATGCGAGGTAATGCATTTTGGAAGGTCTAATACAGGCAGGAATTACACAGTAAATGGCAGAACCCTTAAGTGCATCGACAGGCAGAGGAATCTGGGTGTACAGGTCCACAGTTCACTGAAAGTGGCAATGCAAGTGGATAAGGTAGTCAGGAAGGCATATGGCATGCTTGCCTTCATTGGCAGGGGTATTGAGTGTAAAAGCTGGGAAGTCATGCTGCAGCTGTATAGAACCTTGGCTAGGCCACACTTGGAATATTGCATGCAATTCTGGTCACCACATTACCAGAAGGATATGGAGGCGTTGGAGAGGGTGCAGAGGAGGTTTACCAGGATGCTGCCTGGTCTGGAGATTGGTAGCTATGAGGAGAGGTTGGAGAAACTCGGAATGTTCTCATCAGAGCGACGGAGATTGAGGGGCGATTTGATAGAAGTTTACAAAATTATGAGTGGCATGGACAGAGTAGATAGCCAGAAGCTTTTTCCCAGGGTGGAAGAGTCAATTACTAGGGGACATAGATTTAAGGTGAGAGGAGAAATCTATAAAGGAGATGTGCGGGGCAAGTTTTTTACGCAAAGGGTAGTGAGTATCTGGAATTTGCTGCCAGAGGAGGTGGTGGAAGCAGGTACGATAGTGGTGTTTAAGAGGCAGCTTGACAAATACATGAATAGGATTGGAATAGAGGGATACGGACCCCTGAAGTGCAAAATGTTTTAGTTGACGAGCAATATGATCGGCGCAGGCTTGGAGGGCTGAAGGGCCTGTTCCTGTGCTGTACTTTTCTTTGTTCTTTGTTCTTCGTATTCATGAAACCTCATCCCTTCCATGGATGAGATTCCATGATAAATGCGAAGGCCGCCTGGGCTCTTCGCCTGCCTGCCAACCTTAAGGTTGGACGGGCAGCTCAGGTGAATGATTTAATTGATTGTTAAATGGCCTTAATAGGCCTTTGACGGTTCGGCGGGCACGCAGCCAACTTGGCTGTGCGCCCGCCAAACTGAAAATCTGAATGACACACTGTGACGTCAGGACGCATGCCCTACATCACCCTGTGTCATTTTATGCCTTGCCGAGAGGGCCCCACCCCCGCTCGCCGAGCCAAAGATTCTACCCCTGGTAACCTGGAACTCTTCAAAAAAATCTTAAGAAAATAATTGTAAAGGGCATGAAAATAGTGGGCCATAATTTCCTCGGAGTGGCAATCAGCATCGGAAATCGGGAGATTGGACATTGGGAGGGGTGCAGGGTATCGGACATCGGGAGGGGTGGGGGTGCTGTCGGGCATCAGGGGGTTGGTGGGGTGTCAGACATCGGCAGAGTGGGGAGTTGGACATCAGGTTGGGGATCAGACATCAAGGTGTAGGGAGTGTCAGACATCGGGGTGGATTGAGGGGGTGTTGGTCACAGGGGGTGGCGAGGGGTGTCACACACAGGAGGGGTGCAGGGTGTCAGACATCGGGAGGGGTGGGGGGCTGTCGGGCATCGGGGCGGTGGGGAGTTGGACATCAGTTTGGGGGTCGGACATCGGGATGGGTTGGGGGCATCCAACATCGGGAGGAGTGGGGATGCGGGCATTGCAGGGGGATAAGGAGGTCAGACATCAAGAGGGTGGGTGGTGGACCTTGGACATCGGGAGCTGGGGTGGTGTCAGACATTGGGAGGTGGGGGGTGGTGGGTGGTGGAGGTTGGACATTGGTGGAGTGGGGAGGGTGGGTCAGACTTCATGGGGGGAGGGTGTTCGCAGGTCGAGGGTGCAGTCCAGTATGGTTGGAAGGGGTGTAGGGCCTGCGGGTGGGAGGGGTAGAAGCGGGGGTCTGGTTGGGTCAGGTGGGACGGTGGCGGGTGGGGGGCGGTCAGGCCTTCCGGGGTGGGGTTGATCAAGTCAAGTCTGGCTGGGGGGATTCCAATGGGTAGTCGGCGAGCTGGTGGGGGATACCATGTTGGGGGGGGATTATCGGAGGGTGGGAGAGACCCCCTAGGGGGATCCAGTGTCATGGGGGAAGTGCCCTGGGAGTCGGGGGTGTGGGGCAAGTCCTGTAGGGGTGTCAGCATGTGTCTTTGCAATAGTTACCCAGAAGTTAGAAGAGGTTATCTAAGTACTTTTCTGAGTACTAACTTTTTCTGAGTAACTATCTGTGTAACATAGCAAGAACCATCTGTCGTTTGGAGGAAGTTTTCACTTCAGGGCAATTGCCATGCAAACTCTTACCTTTGCGGTTCTGAGAGGGGTTCTCCAGCCCAACTTTGGGGCGCCCCCCACAAATCCAACATTGGGGTGCTCGGAAGTTATAGCCCTTCTTTGACTCAAAGCACAACTTTTTTTTCTTCTAGTGCTTAATGCACTTTAATTTTCCCCCCTTGTAGGTCTTGCTACATTATACTTCAATGATTCAGCTAGGAAATAGAGCATAAAAGTGTTCCCAGGCTTACATAACTCATAACAAGCTATCATAATATAACACAAGGGCAGCCTCCTCATGAGGCATAGCTTCTGCACACTGCCTTCCCCTGAGGCAGGGTCGAGTCAATTAACGGTTTGTATTGAAATTCTTTGTTGGAACTCTTGTCCAAATATTTAATGGTCTCAAATGTGGAAAAATTACCATATAAAAGTCTTATTTTACTTCGGGCAAAATACAAATCCTTTGGAAATTATTTTTATTGGAATCTCAGAGGCTCATTTAGCACAGAGGGAGACCATTCACCCCCTCTTTTCTGTGCCAGTTCTTTGAAAGAGTTATCAAATTAGTCCTACTCCCGTGCTCTTTCCCCATAGCTGTGCATTTTTTACCTTTTCAAATATCCAGTTTCCTTTTGAAAGTCCCTAATGAATTAGCTTTCACCACCCTTTCAGACATGTAGGGCAGAATCTTACAGCCCTGTTTTGGCGGGGACGGGGCCGTAAAATGCGGCAAGACATTCTAAACCTCACTGGCATCGGCGGAAACGTAAAATCCCGCTGCTGTAAAATTTCACCCAATGTGTTAAATTTACTTTTATTTTGTACACAATTTTAATAAAAGTATTTCTCCCCTTTTTGTTCAGACTCCTCTGTATCATGCAGCGTTCCTTGAAGGGTTGAGCTGGTGATATGAACTTTTCTTGGTTCCTGCAAAGGTCAGTTTTGAGATGACTGACAGAAATGCACAAAGTGAACAATTTTCTTTTTTGCAAGTATTCATTTGGTCTGAATTCACTGATGAGTTATAGTGCAAAATGAATGGCTTCATATATCTTTAGTATATTATCATCCATGGAGTTGTCACCTTTTGCCAAGTCTGAACCTGGATAAACAGAAATACAATGTTATTGTCGACAAGGGTATGTGACTTGAGATCAGATGATTCAATTGCTAATTCAGTGAAAAGCTTAGTAACCTGACTAAATTATGTTTTCATATCTAAGGCCAAAGAATTGTATGGAAAAAAGGGACATTTTTTAAAATTGGACTTTGGATGCCCGGCTTAAATTTAAAGAATTTTAACCCACTCAAAAAATGGACCATCCAATTCAAAACGAAACATAGTTACTGAGGGGAAATATTTCAGATTGGCAAAAGCAACCTGGATGATAAGTTCATAGAGTATTTTCGGGACAGTTTCTTAGAGTAGTGTATTCTAGCACCAACCAGAGAGCAGGCTGCACTAGATCTGGTAATGTGCAATGAGACAGGATTAATTAATGACCTCATAGTGAAGGCATCCCCAGGTAGCAGTGATATTAATATGTTTGTATTTCACATTCAGTTTGAGGGAGAGAGGAGTGGATCTAAGATTAGTGTTTTAAACCTAAATAAGGACAATTATGAGGGCACAAAGACAGAGCTGGCTAAAGTGAACTGAGAATTAGGTTAAGGGCTAGGTCAGTAGAGATGCAGTGGCAGATATATAAGGAGATATTTCAGAATACTCAGGAAAGATACATTCCAGTGAGAAAGAAAGACTCTAAGGGAAGGACACATCATCCATGGCTAACTAAGGAAGTTAAAGGTAGTATTAAATTGAAAGCAAAAGCATATAATTCTGCAAAGATGAGCGGCAGGTCAGAAGATTGGGCAGAATATAAAGAACAGCAAAGAATGACTCAAAGATTAATAAAGTGGGAGAAATTAGAGTACAAGAGAAAGCTAGCTAGAAATATAAAAACAGGTAGCAAGAGTTTCTACGACTATTTAGAAAGGAAAAGTGTAAGTAAAGCAAGTGTTGGTCCTCTAGAGAGTGAGTCTGGGGAATTAATAATGGAAGATAAGGAAATGGCAGATGAATTGAACAGATATTTTGCATCTGTCTTCACTGTAGTGGATACAAGTAACATCCTAGAAATAATTGTGAATCGAGAGGTGAAAGGGAGGGAGGAATTTAAAACAATTATGATCATGAGGAAAGGGTACTAAGAAAATTATTGGAATTAAAAGCTGACAAGTCCCTAGGTCCTAATGGACTTCATCCTGAAGTCTTAAAAGAAATGGCTGCTAAGTTAGTAGATGCATTAGTTTTAATTTTCCAAAATTCCCTCGATTCTGGAAAACTTCAATCAGATTGAAAAATAGCAAATGTAACTCCTCTATATGAGAAAGGAAGGAGACAGAAGGCAGGAAACTACAAGCCAACTAGTTTAACATCTGTTGTAGGGAAATTGCTGTAATCAATTATTGAAGAAGTTATAGCGGGGCACTTAGAAAATCTCAATGCAATCAGTCAGAGTAAGCATGGCTTTATGAAAGGGAAATCATGTTTGACTAGTTTATTGGAGTTCCTTGAGGAAGTAATAAGCAATGTAGATAATGAGAAACCTGTGGATCTGCTGCACTTAGTTCTGTTGAAGAGTCATACGGACTCGAAACGTTAACTGTGTTCCTCTCCGCAGATGCTGCCAGACCTGCTGAGTTTTTTCAGGTATTTTTATTTTTGTTTTAGATTTGCACTTAGGTGCTTGTCAAGGTGCTACATCAAAAGTTACTACACAAAATAAAAGCTCCTGGTGTAAGGGGTAACATATTAGCATGGATAGAGGATTGGTTAGCTAACAGGAAATGGAGAGTAGGTATAAATGTGGCATTTTCGGGTTGGCAAGATGTGACAAGTGGAGTGCCACAAGGATCAGTGCTGGGGCCTCTGCTATTTAAAATTTATATCAATGACTTGGATAAGGAACTGAATGCTGGAGTGCAAAGGGACTTGGGAGTCCTAGTCCAGGATTCTCTTAAGGTTAACTTGCAGGTTGAGTCGGTAGTTAGGAAGGCAAATGCAATGTTGGCATTTATTTCGAGAAGACTAGAATATAAAAGCAGGGATGTGCTGCTGAGGCTTTATAAGGCTCTGGTCAGACCACATTTAGAATATTGTGAGCAATTTTGGGCCCCGTATCTCAGGAAGGATGTTCTGGCCCTGGAGAGGGTCCAGAGGAGGTTCACGAGAACGATCCCAGGAATGAAAGGCTTAACATATGAGGAATGTTTGAGGACTCTGGGTCTATACTCGATGGAGTTTAGAAGGATGAGGGGGGATCTGATTGAAACTTACAGAATACTGAAAGGCCTGGATAGAGTGGACGTGGGGAAGATGTTTCCATTAGTAGGAGAGACTAGGACCCGAGGGCACAGCCTCAGAGTAAAGGGAAGACCTTTTAGAACAGAGATGAGGAGAAACTTCTTTAGCCAGAGAGTGGTGAATCTATGGAATTCATTGCCACAGAAGGCTGTGGAGGCCAGGTCATTGAGTGTATTTAAGACCGAGATAGATAGGTTCTTGAATGGTAAGGGGATCAAAGGTTACGGGGAGAAGGCGGGAGAATGGGGTTGAGAAACTTATCAGCCATGATTGAATGGCGGAGCAGACTCGATGGGCCAAATGGCCTAATTTCTGCTCCTATGTCTTATGGTCTTAAAGATGGGTAGGGATGTATGTTGTGAAGAGGGCATAAGGTGTCTGCAAAAGGACATAGATAGGTTAAGTGAGTGAGAAAAAAACTGGCAGATGGAGTATAATATGGGAAAATGTGAACTTTCACTTTGGCAGGAAGAATACAAAAGCAGCATATTGTTTAAATGGAGGGAGATTGCAGAACTCTGAGTTACAGAGGGATATGGGTGTCCTGGTACATGAATCACAAAAGTTAGTATGCAGGTATAGCAAGTGATTTGGAAGGCAAATGGAATGTTGTCATTCAATGCAAGGGAAATGGAATATAAAAGTAGGGATGTTTTGCTACAGTTGTACATGGCGTTGGTGAGGCCATTCCTAGAGTACTGTGTACAGTGCTGGTCTCCTTATTTAAGATAGAATATAAATGCTTTAGAAGCAGTTCAGAGAAGGTTCACTCAACTGATACCTGGGATGGGCAGGTTATCTTATGAGGAAAGGTTGGACAGGCTGGGCCTGGATCCAATGGAATTTAGAAGATTGAGAAGTGACCCTATTGAAACATATAAGATCCTGAGGGGACTTGACAGGATGGATGCTGAAAGGATGTTTCCCCTTGTGGGAGAGACTAGAACTAGGGGACACAGTTTAATACTAAGGGTCTCCCATTTAAGATGGAGATGCAAAGAAGTTTTTTCTCTCAGAGGTCATGAGTGTATGGAACCCTATCTCCCAGAAAGCGGTGGAGGCAGGGTCATTGAATATTTTTAAGGCAGAGGTACATAGATTCTTAACTAACAAGGGAATCAAAGGGACAACAAGAGGTAGGTGGAATGTGGAGTTGAGGCCATAAGCAGGTCAGCCATAATGGTTTTGAGGGGCCGAATGGCCTGCTCCTAATTCGTATGTTTGCAAGTTTCCTATTAGAATTTTTTATTTATTTATTAATTAACGGGATGTGGGCTTCACTGGCTGGGCCAGCATTCATTGCCCATCCGTAGTTGCCCTTGAGAAGGTGGTGGTGAGCTGCCTTCTTGAATCACCGCAGTCTATGTGGCGTAGGTACACCCACAGTGCTGTTAGGGAGGGAGTTCCAGGATTTTGACCCAGCAGCAGTGAAGGAACAGTGGTGAATTTCCAAGTCAGGATGGTGAGTGACTTGAAGGGGAACTTCCAGGTGGTGATGTTCCCATCTATCTGCTGCCCTTGTCCTTCTAGATGGTAGTCGTCGTGGGTTTGGTAGATGCTGTCGAAGGAGCCTTGGTGAACTCCTGCACTGACTTACAGAAATGCACAAAGTGACATTTTGCAAGGGTTTCATTTGTTTGACTTCACTGCTGAGTTATAGTGCAACGTATAGTTCTAGATCACAACCCTGAAAATGCAAAGACTGTCAAGTACACTTCCAGTGTAACTCCAGCAGGGGTGTAGCCAAAGGCTAAGGAAATAGGCCGGATCCTAGTATTTGTTGCTAATTTCAAGAGGGTAAAACCCCTGTCTCAAACAGGTGTCCCTGCCACCACAGCCTCCACCCCCATCACTCCATCAGATAGTGAGAGGCAGGGACTCCCCACATTGGGAGGCCCAAGTGCCCAGCCTCTTTGAGACCTGGTGTAATTGTTGAGGCTGGTATGCACAGTGAGATGAGCCTTCAAAAAATACTTGTTAGCCCACCAGAAATGTCCATGCCCGGGAAATGGCCTGGGTCTTCGACAATTGTAGATAATTTTTAATTCTTATTATCAGTATTTTATAAAGGATCCTGCAAAGACCAAGTAATCATTTCTTTGGGAAGGAGGACTGGATTTTACCCCTGAATGGCAGCAGACACATGTGTCCAAGATACACTTACAATGACACCAGTTCCCACTGGAGCTATGCTAATTAAGTGTCGCACAAAACACGTTGGAAGTTCAGTGGTTTACTTAATTTTCAGTTCCACCACTTACTTATAAGACCATAAGACCATAAGACATAGGAGCAGAAATTAGGCCATTCAGCCCATGGAGTCTGCTTCGCCATTCAATCATGGCTGATAAGTTTCTCAACCCCATTCTCCCGTCTTCTCCCTGTAACCTTTGATCCCCTTACCAATCAAGAACCTATCTATCTCAGTCTTAAATATACTCAATGACCTGGCCTCCACAGCCTTCTGTGGCAATGAATTCCACAGATTCACCACTCTCTGGCTAAAGGAGTTTCTCCTCATCTCTGTTCTAAAAGGTCTTTCCTTTACTCTGAGGCTGTGCCCTCAGGTCCTAGTCTCTCCTACTAATGGAAACATCTTCCCCACGTCCACTCTATCCAGACCTTTCAGTATTCTGTAAGTTTCAATCAGATCCCCCCTCATCCTTCTAAACTCCATCGAGTATAGACCCAGAGTCCTCAAACGTTCCTCATATGTTAAGCCTTTCATTCCTGGGATCATTCTCGTGAACCTCCTCTGGACCCTCTCCAAGGCCAGCACATCCTTCCTGAGATACGGGGCCCAAAATTGCTCACAATATTCTAAATGTGGTCTGACCAGAGCCTTATAAAGCCTCAGCAGCACATCCCTGCTTTTATATTCTAGTCTTCTCGAAATAAATGCCAACATTGCATTTGCCTTCCTAACTACCGACTCAACCTGCAAGTTAACCTTAGGAGAATCCTGGACTAGGACTCCCAAGTCCCTTTGCACACCAGATTTCAGAATTCTCTCCCCATTTAGAAAATAGTCTATGCCTCTATTCTTCCCACCAAAGTGCATGACCTCACACGTACTCACGTTGTATTCCATCTGCCACTTCTTTGCCCATTCTTCTAACCTGTCTAAATCCTTTTGGAACCTCCCCGCCTCCTCAATACTACCTGTTCCTCCACCTATCTTTGTATCATCTGCAAACTTAGCCAGAATGCCCTCAGTTCCTTCATCTAGGTCATTAATGTATAAAGTGAAAAGTTGTGGTCCCGATACTGACCCTTGCGGAACTCCACTAGTCACCGGCTGCCATCCTGAGAAGGACCCCCTTATCCCCACTTTCTGCCTCCTGCTAGACAGCCAATCTTCTATCCATGCTAGTACCTTGCCTCTAACAATCTATTTGTTTGGTGACATATAATTTGTGCATTTATGATTAATAGCAGAAAAAGACTAAACTGTAATGACACCAAAAGTTGACTTCGTTGAAAGTTAATACAATGTCCCATATTTTAAATCAGCAGTGAAGTGACAGTCCTCACTGCTAATCTCGAAGATGGCTGCCCATAAAGATCTAGTGATCTCTATGGTGTGGATTTCCCCTTTCTTGACAGCAGTTTAAATCTAGTGCCAAGTCACGGGATCTCCAGGTGTCTAGCAACAGTCATGTCATCAACAGGGTAAAAGGAAAACCACTTTGAATGATTCTCACAGATAGCAAACCAGAAGTAGTGGTATTGCTGCTGGACTAGTAATCCAGGGACCAGGGTAATGCTCTGGAGACCCGGGTTCAAATCCCACCAAGACAGATGGTGAAATGTGAATTCAAAAAAAAATCTGGAATTAAAAGTCTAATGATGACCATGAAACCATTGTCAATTGTTGTAAAAACCCATCTGGTTCACTAATACCCTTTAGGGAAGGAAATCTGTCATCCTTACCTGGTCTGGCCTGGCCTACATGTGACTCCAGGCCCACAGCAATGTGGTTCACTCTTAAATGCCCTCTGCAATGGCCTAGCAAGCCACTCAGTTGTATCAAACTGTTACAAAGCCCCAAAAAAGGAATGAAACCGGCAGACCATCTGGCATCGGCCTAGGCACCAGGAACGATAATGGCAGTCAAGCCCTGTCAACCCTGCAAAGTCCTCCTTACTAACATCTGGGGGCTGGTGCCAAAATTGGGAGGGCTGTCTCACAAGCTGGTCAAGCAACAGCCTGACATAGTCATACTCACAGAATCATACCTGACAGACAATGTCCCAGACACCACCATCACCATCCCTGGGTTTGCCCTGTCCCACTGGCAGGGCAGACCCAGCAGGGGTGGTGGCACAGTGGTATACAGTCAGGAGGGTATTGCCGTGGGAGCCCTCAACATCGATTGCAGATTGCTTGAAGTCTCATGGCATCAAGTCAAACATGGGCAAGGAAACCTCCTGCTGATTATCACGTACTGCCTCAGCTGATGAATCAGTGCTCCTCCATGTTTGAACTTGGAGGATACACTGAGGGTGGCACTGATCTGAAATCAGTTGAATCCTGAAGGTTGCAAAATGTCTATTCAAAGAGGAAGTACTGTTCCTTGTCCTTACGTTGAGCTTCATTGGAAACTGTGTAAGAGACTGAGGGCAGAGAGGTTGAAGTGGGAGTAGGACGGAGATTTAGCTATTAAAGATCCTATGGCATTGAAGAACAGGAGGGGAGTTCTCTCAGTTTTTTAGTTAGTAGCTATGTCTCAACCAGCATCACAAAAAAAAATGATTTGGTCTTTTGGGCTGCATTTAACTGGGGTGGCGGTGGACGAGAGGGGTGGTGGGGGGTAATTGCAGACTGCTAACCCACCCCCCGCCCCTGAAGGAATGTTAGCCGAAAGCCAACATGCACTGGGGAAGCCTGCCCTGCAGCCATAACATGCTGAGTGCGGGCTAAATTGCTTAACAGTGGGACTTCTGAACCTCAGTGGGAGGAAGTCATGCCCTCAGGAACTGCTGGCCAACCTGATTGGTCGTGGGAGTCCATCAGTCCCTGCAGCGCCAGAACTCAGGACTGCAGGAAGAAGCTTGAAGAGGATAATGGCTGCTCAGGTTCGCTAAGTCCCAGTGTTTTGGGCTGTGGAGAATCCCAGAGTCTGGGGGTGGGGGGGTGGAGAAGGAGAGGGGATGAGGGGCCAGGTTTTGAATGGAAGCGGTGCAGAAGGAAGGGAGTTTCCATCTTGGGGTGGATGTCCCCGATGTGCGTAGGGTCTGCCCACTCCTGCCTGACTGCCCACACCAACTGTATTTTTGCATGGGCAGCGTAATATTCAGGTCAATAGGCTTGCTAACAAATCTAATTGTTCATTTAATTATTCAATTAAATATGGCGGTCTTCCCACTTAGCATATTATGGAGACCAGGTTGGAGATGGGTGGAAAGGTGATGGGCTAGCCACCCGACCTATTTTATATGCCACCTCCGCCATCCAACCCCCCACCCCATCCCTGCAGGAAGCACACCTGACAGGGGCATGTAAAACCCAGCCTTTTAATTCATTAATGTTTGCAGGGCATAGCTGACTGCTAAGTTTCCTTACATTACAACTGTGACTACATTTCAAAATGTACTTCAATGGTTGTGAAGTACGTTGAAGTACTTTGGGATATCCAGAGATTCTTTTCCCATCTCAGAAGGGTGGGTGTCTTGGATGCTATAATGCATGCTCCAGCTGTTTCTACACAATGCATGAATTGCATGCTTAAGATGAAATGATACTCTGGCAAATTCATAGCAGCCAACCAATGTCATAACAGTAAAATTTAAACCAATAAATAAAACAGGTCTAGCGAGTCTTTGTTTGACATCAGCTAATTACCCAAGGAAAATGATATTGATCAAGCTTGCACCATGTACTAATGTAAGTATGTAGTGTGCATGAATCCGGTGATAAACCTGCCATTAATTATACTGCTGCTTTGCCAAATCCTTTCTGGATAATGTGGCCTCCCTATTTCTGTAACTTCCTTCAGCCCAACAGCTCTCCAAGAACTCTGTTTTCCTCCAACTCCAACATTTTGTACATCCTCTACTCCCTTCAGCCCACCATTAGTAGCCATGTTTTCAACCATTTAGACCTCTCTGCCCCTCATTCCTCCTTTAAGACCCCCCACTAAAACCTCTCTCTTTGAACAAGTTTTTAGTCACCAGTCCTGTGTACCTTCTTTGGGCTGATATCAATATCTTTAAATAGAATCAATTTATTTAAATAGAAACAATGTGCAGGGTTTCAGGGAAAAGGCAGGAGGTTGGCACTAAGTTAAGATGCTCAGAGAGCCAGTGCAGACGCGATGGGCCGAATAGCCTACTTCTGCACCACAGCAATCCTGTGATTCTGAGATTCTGTCTGATAATGCTCTTGTAAAGTGTCTTGGGATGTTTTCCTCTGTTGAAGGTGCTATATAAATTCAAGTTGTTCTACTTGTTTTCACTTTCAATTCTTAGGCTCATTTTTTTTAGTTATCAAGATAAAGAATGATAGTGCTAGGAATGGGACAGTTCTCGCTTTTGGTATTCACTACGAGCATCAAATCAGCCCAAGAGCTGGTTCAGGTGTCAAGTAAAACTCTACAGCGCCCCAACAAAGTGCCCTCATCCAATCACAGAAAGGCATTTATTTTGCACCAGTGTGAAATTTTCCTTTTTCCAAACCAGACATCCATCACCTGCCTCAATGTGACAGTCAGTTCTGTTCCAATAAAAGACAAATAATATGTTTTTTGTCAAATTCCCAACAGAAATATGACCAAGACAGCGAATTAATTTCACTCAACGTGTTGGTACAGGGAGCAGGATTTCATCTCTTCAGCCTGGGCACGTTTTCAATCTGATTCCTGAGGGTCTATCCCTCCATTCCAATGTTTTTTTCAATCCTTCATTCAATCTGTCACCAAAGCTATACTTTCTCATCACCAGAACATTGTTATCTTAGGTCTCTACATCTCCCCCTGCAGCTGAAACACTACTCCATAGTTTCATCGGCCAACGATTGACTTCTTCAATGGTCTCCTCCCAAACCTCACTACCTCCATCCTTCAGAAATGTCATCTAATCCAGAGCTCTCTGGTTCATTTCCTTTACTGCACCAAGTCCTATACCGTCCAAGTGTCAGCTTGGTTCTGGTTACTCATCCCTCCGCCAAGGGGAAAAGTTCCTTTCTGTTGACCCTATCTATGCCCCTCATAATTTTATAAACCTCAATAATGTCAGCCCTCAATCTCCTCTGCTCCAGGGGAAATAACCCCAGTCTATGCTATGTCTCCTCATAAGTCAAACTCTCCAGCCCAGCCAGCATCCTGGTCAATGACCTCTGCACTCTCTCCACTCCAACCACATCCTTGCCATGAAGCGCATTTCACAACTGCACGCAGAACTATAATTGCGGCCTAGGCAGTGTTTTCTGCACTTGCAACATGACCTCCCTGTTCCGATATTCTATTCCTCGGCTAATAAAGGCAAGTATGGCATTTACCTTCTCCAACACCTTATGTACCTGTCCCACTACCTTAACGGGCCTGTTGACATGCACAGCAAAGTCCTTCTGATCCTCCTTATTTTCCACGGTCCTACCATTCCTCGTGTATTCCCGTGCCTTGTTTCCCCTGCCCAAGTGCAGCGCTTCACACTTATCCACATAACATTCCATTTGGCATTCCTTAGGCCATCTGACCAGTTTCCTTTCTCAGTTTCCTTTTCTTGTTTTCCCTTTTCAGTTTCCCTTCTCAGAGTCCATCTTAAAAAAAAGAGTAAGCTTTGAAACCAGACATTCCATCATTCTAGCCAGTAGCTTAGTGGGATTTGGATGAAGGAAGCAAGAGTTCAAGGAAGCCATTCCTCATGCACGAGTGTAGAAGGTGTGTTGTAGTAAGTTATTCATCCATTGAGGACTTCATAACTGAGCCAAACGTAAACAATCAACATCAAAACATGCCCATGTCAGGGCTGGGAATTGTTGACTCTTATCTGCCTCTTGAACTAACCTGATGTAGCACCTGCTAGAGGTGGTCAATGCAAACCAGCCTTGCCAGAGAAGTCCACATCTGGTGATTTTTTTTTAAAGTAAATCCACCTAAACTAATAATTTATTGAATAGGCCAATTTCTATATTTTGTTTAATTATAGGCCTGTGATTTTGTGATATATCAATAATTTCCTCTAAACTCTTTAACTTTTTAAAAATGCATAAGGACCCTCGGTACAAGGCCTCACTCTAAAACAGCCTATGGTTTTGCAAAGGGCTTTATTATACCTCAAGGGCTAATACAATTTAGAACAGTTTTGAGCAGCTGTGCTATAATCACTGATAAAACAATAAACAGATAAACATATGTTACTTTTCAAACCCCCAAATTTTTACTTTTATGAGATAAGGTTCAGCTTTGGAGGTGAGGCAAATGTCAGCATTTAAACACAGGACAGATCATCAGTATTTTGTCTGAAGTTTCCCAGAGAGTAACACACTTCAACAGTTAGTTTGTCGATGGAAGTCTCCAAATGAATTATAATTGACAGCGACAGGAATACGAGAGTTTCTTGTGTTGCAATTATTGATGTCTGCCTCATGAAATAAGATAGTCATCCTTTTTGTCAGCTAGTATTTTCAAAAGGATCAAGTTATTCTTGACCCATTGGTTCTAAGACTTTAAAAAGAATTCTTAATCTTCAATCAACTTTTATTTATCATTTTTATTATTTTGTAAATAGTAAAAGTATGGCATGTGATGCTTTAATATTTTTGTCACAGCAAAAAGAAAAGACGTTTATGCTTTCCTCCCAGGTTAACCCTTAAAGCAAAATTGTATCACATGTACCAGTTGATGCAGTTGAATGGACTTCCTTTTTCTGCTCTTCCAACAATGGTGGTAATTTTGAATAAACGGGTTCATGCCTCTACGAAAACAGTGAACGAAGGATTATCTAATGAATGTGCAAATTGTTGAAGCACTATTATTCAGAGAACCTAATTTCAAGGCACCTGCTTAATCAACAATCATGATGGATGCAGAAACTACAATTCTTATCTTTCTTCAAAACAGATGGTTTATGCTCCCTCTGTTTGGACACAGTGAAACAGCTTAAAATCATTGTAAAGCAGAAGCCAATATCTTACAGTGCAGAAATTTGTGCTTGCCTTTGTGCAGGGCAGCTTGTACAGTTTGAAAGGTCAATTGTGAATGAAAGACCTGAATGCTGATCTGCTGATTGGCTTTCAGGTGGTGGAACAACATTTGCAAGAGACAGTGGAAGTGAGAGCTGAGAGCATAAAAGCACACTGTCTCTGCATCAGGAGCCATCATTCCTGAAACAAGTACCATGGCCTCATGAAAAAGCGATGCCACATGAGGGTACTGCTATCAGAGGATGCAGTATCACACTAGTGCATCCTCCTCCAATAAAGACTGCAAGACATGCCCTACTAGGCTAAAACTTCTGTGCAGCACTGAGGAAGCTTCAATTATTGGCCCTTAAATTTAGTGGCTTGACCAGAATATTTATGGTAAATGTCAGATGGGCAAAGTCTTGGGTGGCAGAAATTGGGAGAGTCCCCTTGAACACCTAAATGAGATTTCCATAGAGCAGTTGTTGCATCCATCCCCTTGCAGTCTGATATCTGAAGTACATTTGGATGATGTGACCTATTGAATTTACATACAAACATACAAATTAGGAGCAGGAGCAGGCCCCTCGAGCCCGCTCCACCATTTAATAAGGTCATGGCTGATCTGATTGTAACCTCAACTCACGTTCCCACCTGTCCCCAAGAACCTTTCACCCCCTCACTTATCAAAAATCTATCTACCTCTGCCATAAAAATATTCAAAGACTCTGGCCGGGGTTTTCCGGCCCCAGTGCAGCAGATGTGGTGAGCCAGCCAAGCATCCATTGGCCCTGGCAGGACCAGGAGATCTCGCTGGAGGGCGAGTCTGGACTCTGCTTCCACTGCCTTTTGAGGAAGAGAGTTCTAAAGACTCACCACCTCTGAGAAAAACATTCTCCTCATCTCTATCTTATATGGGCAACCACTTATTTTTAAACAGTAACCCCACCTAGTTCTAGGTTCTCCCAGAAGAGGAAACATCCTTTCCATATCCACCCTGTCAAAATCCCTCAGGATCTTAAAAGTTTCAATCAAGTCACCTCTTACTCTTCTAAATTTCAGCAGATACAAGTCTAGCCTGTATAACCTTTCCTCATAAGACTACCACCCACTCTAGGTACTAGTTAGTAAACCTTCTCTGAACTGCTTCCAATGCACTCACATCCTTCCTTAAATAAGGAGGCCAATATTGTACACAATACTCCAGATGTGGTCTCACCAATGCCCTTTACAACCACTAGCCCTGCCTTGGTGCATCCAGCATGCTGTACCCCTGCGAGATGCAGCTATACAGCATCTGGAAAAAGCTTGTGTGCAGCATAAACACCATTGTGGACCTGTTGAGCTGAAAGACCTGTTGTTGTAAGGTGGCCGAGTTGTACTATTAATGATAGAGTTAGTCTGCAGACACTTCTTGGGTGGAAAGATTAAGTTTATTTACAATATACTCAGCAGCAACTACACATGTGCTTTCAACTCCAACTCTAACTCTATACTGACTCTGAGGTAGCCTACACTACTCTCCTATTGGTTACTACAGATCATGTGACCTTCCTTAACATGTGATCTTCCTTAACAAGTATTATTCTTAAAGGTACATTTCACACTAAATAAAACCATAATTATTATATTCCTCCCCCTTTAACTCAGCTATATATATTATATTTACAAGTACATATTTTTCAAGACAACATAACATTTACACTGGGTAAGGAATTTACAAGTTCAGTCTTTCAGGTGGTTTCCTGGTACGTGTGGAACATCGCAGTTCCACAACTTCAGATTCTTTGTCAGGAACCTCCTTTTCCAGAGTTGCCTGAACATCAGGTGCTTTGCTGGGCACGTGCAGTTCTGTATCCTCAACTCTTAGAGGGACATGAGACATGTCAGTCCTGGGTTGAGTATCCTCAACAGAAAATACAGACATGATCACGATCACTGGTAGAACCATACCTTGGTGATTTGTCTCTCTCTTCCTTAAATGGTTCACATGTTTATGGATGCTCTGGCCTTCCACCTCCACGTGGTAAGATAGAAGTCTAGTCACCGCACTTATTTCACCCGGTAACCACTTTGGTCCTTACCCAAAGTTCTTCACGTATGCCGGCCCTCCCATGGTAAATTTCCTTTCACAACTATGTCAGTCATGTCTCGTTTTTTTACTTCTCTGACTCCTTTCCACCTTCCTCTCTAAATTCGGCATTATTAAGCTCATTATTAAGCTCATTATCAATCTCATCCTGAGACAACGTTTCAACAATAACTCCGCAGGCGTGACACCTGTTGTTGTGTGAGGGGTGGTCCTGTGATGAAAAAGAAAATGTGCTAACATAATTGCCAAGGAATCACCAGTTAGCTTTTTCATGCCTGCCTTGAACGTTTGAACCGTCCTTTCAGCCAGTCCATTTGAGGAAGGGTGGTACGGTGCAGTTTTCACATGAGTGATACCATTGAGGCTGATAAGCCATTTAAACTCAGCACTTGTAAACGCCATGTCGTTATCAGAAACGACTACTTCTGGCAGTCCGTGAGTGGCAAAACTCTGACATAGTTTCTCTATTATAGCGGCCAACGTTGTTGACTTCACCTCAAAGACATCCAACCATTTTGAATGGGCATCAACAATGTGCAGAAACATTGTTCCCAGGAAAGGTCCAATGTAATCAATGTGTAACCGCACCCAGGGTCTTCGTGGCCACTCCCATGGGTGTAACGAAGCTGTCGCTGGCAACTTTTGCAGTTGCTGACATTGCACACAGTGCTTTACTAAACTCTCTATTTCGCCATCCATCCCAGGCCACCAAAGATAGCTGCGTGCTATGGTCTTCATTCAGGAAATTCCTGGATGGGCACTGTGTAGTTCAATTAAAAGTGGCTCCCTTCCCTTTGGAGGAACTATCACTCGTGCTCCCCACAATAAGATGCCATCCTGGCTGGTTACATCATGTCTTCTGTTGAAGTACATTTTGTCAGTTACAGGCTCCTGTGACTAACCATGTAGCACTTGTTCTTGTACTTGAGATAGGATTGGGTCCCAATTTGTCCAGTCTCTGATCTGTCGAGCACCTACCGGTGAGGAATCTAAGAAATTTCACAGCAAAACAAGTTCTCGTGGAACTGGGACATGCTCATCATTTGCTTGTAAAGGCAAATAACTAAGGGCATCGGTGTTTGTGATTTAATTGCCATGCCTATGTGTGAAAGTGTATTTGTATGCTGCTAGAATTAAGGCCCATCGTTGTATTCTTGATGAGGCTATGGGTGGTATAGACTTGTCCTCACTAAACAATCCTAGCAATGGTTTGTGGTCTGAAACAACTGTAAAATGGCGGCTATGTACGTACTGGTGAAATGTCTTGACACTTGATGGACATGCCTTCTTTTTCTTCCTGTGAGTTTCCCTTTTCTGCTGTGGGGAGCGTTCTTGATACATATTCTATAGGCCATTCCATGCCGTCACCCATCTGATGAGAGAGCACTGCTCCCACTCCATGGGAAGATGCGTCACATGTCAGCACCAACTCTTTCGGCTGGTCATAATGCACTAATAACTTGGACAAGTGCAACAATTGTTTCACCTTTATGAAAGCTTCTTTCTGGGAAGCCTCCCAAGACCAAGGTTGGCTCTTTTTAAGTAGAGAATGCAGGAGGGCCAGCACTTTGGACAAATTGGGTAAGAATCGCCCATAATAGTTGATCATTCCTAGGAATGATTTGAGCTCTGAGGCGTTCTTTGGTGCAGGTGCCTCTCTTATGGTTCTTACTTTTTCCTCAACCATGTGGAG
Organism: Cetorhinus maximus; assembly: GCF_964194155.1. Lineage (NCBI taxonomy): Eukaryota > Metazoa > Chordata > Chondrichthyes > Lamniformes > Cetorhinidae > Cetorhinus > Cetorhinus maximus. The sequence goes on from NC_135879.1 coordinate 199,255,615, forward strand.
GCCCTGTGAATCTACTCGGTGACCCAAATAGATTACCTCCCTCACTTGAAATGTGCATTTTTTTCCTTTTTTAAACGCACTCCAGCTTGCAAGAAGCGTTTTCTAAGACTTCTTCTAAATTTGCCGAATGCTCTTTTTCAGTGAATCCCGTCACCAATACATAGTATACAGTAAATAGACTACGACCTGAGGCAGTCCCTGCAGTAAGCTTTCCATTGTTCTCTGAAAGATGGCACATGTGGAGGAGACACCGAAAGGCAATCATGTATATTGGTACAACCCTTTGTGGGTATTAATTGTGACAAATTCCCGGGAGGATAATCCAACTCTAATTGTTGATAAGCCTGACTCATGTTAAGTTTGTGTACGCTGTCCCTCCTGCCAGCTTGGCATACAGGTCTTCGATTTTTGGAAGGGGGTGCCTGTCTAGCTTAGTTACTTTATTAACCATCAGTTTGTAGTCTCCGTAAATTCAGATGCTTTGGTCGTGCTTAAGGATAGGGACTATGGGTGTTGCCCATTCTAAGAACTGAACATGTTGTATAATGTCCAGTTTCTCTGGTCAATTCAGTTCAATGTCGATTTTTTCTCGCAAGGACATGAGGCACTGGTCTTGCCTTCATGAAGCGAGGGGTTGCTTCCAGATCCACATGAATCTTGGACTGCAGGCCATGGATTTTCCCCAGTTTATCCTTAAAGATGGTGGTGTACTTTCTAAGTAGCTCTGGTAGCCCACTTGCTCTCAACTGGAAAATTTCAGCCCATTCTAACTCAATCCCCTTTAACCAATTTCACCCCAGGAGGCTTGGCCCTTCACCTGCAACCACCATCAAGACTAGCTTTGCCGATTGACTTCCATAATGGACAGTTACTCTGCTTATGCCTTTTACTTGAATGTCTTCACCCGTATCTGTTTTTAGCTTGGCGGCTGTATCTTTTAAACTTAATTGATGTTCACCATTATCTGAAGGTATGTTCCCCAATTACTGTAGTGGAAGCTCCCATGTCCACTTCCATTCTAATAGGTTTGCCATTTCCTGTCACTGTGACAAATATTGGTTCTGTCTTTCCAACTTTCAGATTAAACAACAAGTAAATGTCTGAATTTGTTGTTTCAGGCTCTTCTACATTGTAGATTTCATTGGGCTTCTTCTTCTGTTTACAAGCCTACCTGAGTCTTTCCTTGCACTGCCTCATCATATGTCCATTTCTATGACAATAGTAGCATTCGATATTTTTAAACTGCCAATCACTAAAAGACTGATTGTTTCCACCTTTACTAAAATTATTCTTCAATTCCATGCTAAGTTATTTTTCCTTATTCTTCGGTCAGCTTTTCGGCAGAGTCTTGCTTTCTCGGGCCTCTTTTGGCTGAGGGTTCCCGCCCAATGAGGAGAATAGCACCATTTTTGTGCACCCTGTATTGCTTTTGAATCCCTTACTGCACTTTCCATGGCCAGCGCTACCTCTAGCACTTTCTTGAAATCTAGATTCACTTCGGACAATAATTTTCTCTGAATAGAGTCCTCTTTCACACCACACACTAAACGATCTCTGAGTATGTTGTTCAGAGTCATACCGAACTCACAATGTTCCATTGACTGCTTCAAATTTGCCACATAGAATGCAATTGTCTCACCCGGGGCTCTATTTCACGAATTAAACCTGAACATCTGCATCATGACTGAGGGCTTAGGTTGAAAGTGACCCTTCACAAGGTCCACCAATCCATCGAAATTCTTCAAATCTGAGGCACTGGGTGCAGTCAAACTTTGAATCAGACTATAAGTTTTACTCCCACAAGTACTTAAGAGGATCGCTCGCCTCTTCTCTTCCACCGTAATCTCGTTCACTTGAGAAAAGATTGTGTGCTTTCATGTGTGCTTTCAACTCCAACTCTATCTCTACACTGGCTCTGAGGTCGCCTGTGCTACACTCCTATTGGTTACTACAGAACATGTGATCTTCCTTAACTAGTATTATTCTTAAAGGTACATTACGCGCTAAATAAAACCATAATTATTATTCCTGTAACTGCTGTAGATACTTTGTCATACAGTGCAGTGCTTCAGCAGTGGAAGTTGGGCCCACCAGGATGTTTCAGGCAGCTTCATGGTTGACAGCACTCAAACAAAACAGATTTCATCTCAAAGAAATGACATTTGTAGCAATTACAAGATACAAACAGGCACACAGCCCAACAGGTCTACGCTGATATTTTTGCACCACATGAGCCTTTATTCACCCATCTTTATCTAATCCTATCAGGAAAACCTTCTATTCCTTTCTCACTCAGATGCCTATCGAGCTTCTCATAAATTTAAAAAGGCTGATTTGCAGTCTGTACTTTAACCTTCAACTGGATCTGTGCTTCATGGCCAAGTGAGGAACAGTTATTGGACCTCACCCCACTCAGCTGCATTGGCACTGGTGCAGACAGATACTCACATTATAAAACTTGCCTGAACCTAGGAAATCTGATGGAGTCTGTGGTTTTGGACACACCAGAAATCCTGCTCTGCCATAGTTACGGCAACAGAGCAGGACTGTGTGCTTTTGGGTCCACTAAATCTGAGCACTATTTAAAAAATAGATCTGGGGGTTCTGCCAGTGCCCAGGACTACATTCTCCCTCAACCAATAGCACCAAAGAACATTTATCTGGTCATTCATTCATTTGCTCTTTGTCAGACCTTGATATGCTCAAATTGGCTGCAACATTTCCCCACATAAAACATGATTGCACTTCAGAAGCGATTAATTGGCTATAAAACATTAACCTTTACCATGAAAACACCGGGAGTTTTCTCTTTGGGTGTAAACTGGAAGTTACCCTCAAAACTGCACCCATTTTACTAAAGGTGGAAAATGCCCAAGTTTCCTCCCAATCGCATTAGAATAGGCACAAAATCAAAACAGGTGAAAATGAACATACATCACTGGGAACCAGCAGACATAATAGGAGACTTCAAACACACACCAGCATAATACTTGTATTTACATACATAACTCACTTGCACCCAAATATCTATGATCTTTTAAGCCACATAATCTATTTGTGGCCAGAATACTTGTGTTTCTGGCCCAGTATATAGTCATTCATTCTTCTGGTATTTGTGGGGCATCAACGTGTACAAACTGACAGCAAGGTTTGCTTATGTAACAACAATGACTATACTTCAAAAGTAATTCATTAATTGAAAAAAGAGCTTGAGATATACTGAGGCCTAAATAAAGGAAACTTCATTCTTTACTGAAACAATACAAATCAAGATAGTTCCAAGTTCAGTCCTTGGTATGCTAAACCCACTAATTTGAACCAGCATGACTAGAGATGCTTCTCTCCCCCCACTCCCCCCACCTTAAACCAGCTTATATTTCACCCCTCTCCTAATATTACTCAGTTCTGTTGAAGGGTCATGAGGACTCGAAACGTCAACTCTTTTCTTCTCCACCGATGCTGCCAGACCTGCTGAGTTTTTCCAGGTAATTCTGTTTTTGTTATGACTAGAGATGCTACAGTTTTCTTCTCTATCCTAATCACTTCAGAGTAGTATCATTCAACAGGCTTCATCTCTACTGGGCTTGTCCCCACCCTGCCTCTTCCCATTTCTCTGATAATTACTCTTCCCTCTTCTTTATGCTAAGAGTGCTGAAAATATGGAATGGACTGCCAGGCAAGGCAGTTGGAGAGAATACTCTTTGCATCAGCTAATTCAAAAAGTAATGGAGATAAACTCCATAGAGAAGTATGAGAGGGGCTGGTACTGGGAACTGGTCATGTGAGGTACAGTCGCTTTTTGCAGTCCTGCACATTCCTATGACAAACAAGAAGTTGAAAAAAAAAACAGGACTCAGCAATGTAATGAAGCAAACTCAAAGTCAGTGCACCGCTTTATGCATAGACATTTACTCCGCTCCACCACCGACCCACAGTGACAGTACCATCCAAAAGATGCACTGCAACAACTAACCAAGTCTGCTTCGACAGCACCTTCCAAACCCACGACCTGTACCTCCTAGAAGGACAAGGGCCAGAGGCGCAAGAAAACGACACCACCACCAACAAGTTCCCCTCAAAGCCACATCCCACCCTGACTTAACTGCAACTATAATGCTGTTCCTTCACTGTCGCCGGATCAAAATCCTGGAACTCCCTAACAGCAGTCTAGGTGTACCTGCCCCACATGGGCTGCAGTGTTTGAGAAGGCAGCTCACCACCACCTTCTGAATGACAGTTAGGGATGTGAAACAAATGCTGGCCCAGCCAGCGACACCCACATCCCTTGAAAGAATAACAAAAATAGGAAGTACTAGCGCCAAGTGTTGTAAAATTACTGCCTCTCAGCTCAAGATCTTTTGAATTTCAATTATGTTACAGGTCAATCGCTGTCATATATACATCATTAAAGCACTCAAATGGTTGAGTCCCAATTAGACTGGTTTTCTGCAGCAGGAAAGCTCCTTTTTCCTAGTCAATGTTTATGCATTGCTATAACCACTCATACAAACCATATATCTGCATATCAGCCTACTTGTGCTCCTAATTCATTTGTTTGTATCTTCATAGCACATAAGTAAACAATTTACACAAGAAATGTGACAAGCAGAGCATTTAGTGCATCAGTAAATAAACAGGGCATCATTGAGTAAGGGGCCACCAATAGTGAGTGCAGTTCTTAATGATAATCTCTGTATAGGTATCTCTCGCTCTGAAGCCCAAATCCAAGAAAGCCCTAGGTGGGGACAACACTTATTGTAATACATCGTCTCTGTTACCTCCCCAAGGAAGTAAACTCAATCAGTTTCCTTAAAAACACTGAAGAGATAACAGTTATTGAAATAAAGGAGATTACCAGTTCTGGTTTATTTTGGATTTGTTTTGCTCATTTCCTGAACAATGGGTTTGCTTTGGGGATTTGACTGCCCAAAATAGCTCCCTCATCAAGGCAAAGGCTCTGTACCGTGTATTTTTCAAAGGTTGTATTGCTGCTTTTTCTGATTTATTTTGTGAGCACTGGCTCACTCTAGTGGTTAAATAGAGCAAGAGCACTAATTAAGGCAGAATTTATTCTCTGCTTGTTATGCAGAATTTACAACACAGAAATAGGTCAGATCTATGTTTCACACCTGCCTTCCCCCACCTTGTTTCATTGCATCTTAGCAACATGTCCTTCTACTCATTTCTCCATCATGTACATAGATGATTCCCCCTTATATGCATTTTTGCTGCTCACGTCAACCTCTCCAGACGGTAGTGAGTACTAAATACTCACCTCCCTTTGAATAAGAAAGCTTCTCCTGAATTCCTTATTGAATTTAATAGTGACTATCTTAAAGTTATGGCCTCTAGTACTTGACACCTCTACAAGGAAAAACATCTCCTCCATCTTGACCTTATCAAATCCCTTCATAATTTTAAAGACCGCATTCAGGTCAACTCTTTTCTAGAGAAAGAAGCTGTAGCCTGTCCCTCCTTTCCTAATAGTAATACTCTATTAGTCCTGGGATTATTCTTGTGTATTTTTTTTTGCACTTCGTCCAGTGCTTCTATATCCTTTCTGTAATATGGAGACCATTTGCTTGAAGCAAGGTTCCACATAAGTTTAACATAACTTCCCTTTGTTTGAATTCTATTCTTCAACAAATGAACCCCATTGCTTTTAATGGATTTGATAAGCTGTGCTGCAACTTCCAATGAACAACAGCAACTTATATTTATAAAGCACCTTCAGCATAATGAAACGTCTCAAGGCTGTTCACAGCAGCTTTAGAAAACAAAGGATTCACTGAGCTACTTAAGGGTATATGGGTTGCAAATCTGAACACTTAGATCTCTTTGCACCTCTACACCATTTAGATTTTTGTTTTACGAGGAGTAATTGTCCTCCTTATTCCTCCTACCAAAATGCATCACCTCACACTCATGTTTATGGTATTGGTCATTCTACAATTAAAATCAAGGAGGAACAAATGCAATTTGCAAAGATCCACAAATCTTGGATAAAAATATACAATATGATTTTCATTTGGGAGCCCTTTTCACCATAATTGCACAAGTTCTTAAGAATTCCAAATGCCTGCAAATACATAAAAAGGCTGTCAGACTTAGTCAATCATTATATGCAAAACCATAATCACTCCTACAAACCATATATCTGCACATCTGCCTGCTCCTGCTCCTAATTCGTATGTTTGTATGTTCATAGCACATAAGCAAACAATTTACACAAGAAATGTGACAAGCAGAGCATGTAGCACATCCGTAAATAAACAGGGAAGCTATAATAAACTTGGAATACAGGACGGGTTTTCTTGTAAGAAACAGTAAACTTTATTTACAGACTCCAGATGAGGCTACAAGGTTGTTCCCAGACCAAGGCTAAAAATCTCCACCCCTAAGATTCCCTGCGCTTAGGGCTGATTCGTCTATACAGTCACATGATCCCCACAACAGTAAGAAATGGTTTAACTTACAATTACTACATTCCTCCCTCTTTAATTTTGTTTTACTCTCTTATTTACATAAATATCTTACCCATTTTATATACAATCAGATACAGTTCATGCCATTATAAATTTAGTCTTTGAGGAGGTTTTCGGATTCGGGTAGAGCAACACAACTCCACAACTGGAAGGTCTTCCATTGGATCGATTTGAACAGGAACTGCAGCTTCAGGGACATCCCTAGACAAAGGTAGTTCTGAATTATTTACTTCAACAGAGACATGAGGCATGTCTATTCTTTGTTGATCTAGCACCTCAGGGGTCGAAATTTTGATTTTGATTTCAGGTGGATTAACTGGTTGTTGGAGGGTTTCTCAACTCCTGAGATGATCCACATATTTCCTAACAATCCTGTTTTCCACTTCGACTTGATAAGATGATTGTACCAGGGACCCATCTCGGTCCAGTTGCAAAATTTCGTACAAAAACTGTCTCACAGTAAACATACGACCTTTACTGTGAATGTCATGATTCACTTTCTGACAACCCTGACTTCTCTCCATCTTCCCCGCTATATTAGAGAATATTAGACTCAATCTTGTACGAAGTCAGCATTTCATTAACAATTCTGAAGATGTTAAACCACTGTTACATAAGGAGTTGTGCGATAGCTGAAATTTGTATCTCTAATGTTCCCTCTGATAGTTTCTTCATGCCTGTTTTAAAGGTTTGCATTGCTCTTTCTGCCAACCCATTGAACGAGGGATGATGAGGTGCTGTTCTGACGTGTTTAATCCCATTTAGGTTCATGAATCTTTGGAATTCAGTGCTAGTGAAAGCCGTACCATTGTCTGACATAATAACTTCAGGTAAACCATGAACATTGAAACTCTGGAGGAGTTTTTCAATGGTTGCAGACGAAGTAGGTGATCTCACTTCAAACCTGTCCATCCATTTGGAATGTGCATCAATAATCACAAGAAACATGGTACCTAGAAAAAGACCGACATAGTCTGTATGTAGTCTAACCCAGGGTCGACCAGGCCATCCCCATGAATGCAGTGGAGCTGAAATGGGCAACTTCTGCTGTTGCTGACACTGAAGACAGTGTTTCACCATTTTTTCTATATCACTGTCCATCAGATTTAACTTCATGCGAGCATCTTTATTTTTGAAATACCAGGATGTACGTTATGAAGCTCTGTCAATGGTGGTTCTCTTCCTTGCAAAGGGATGACGACTCTTGCTCCCCAGAACAAGATACCATCGTGACAACTCAGTTCGGATCCATGTACAAAGAATGGTTTTAATTCTTCAGGGGCTTGGGCATTTGACCATTCTTGTAATCTTGCTCATGGACTGTTGCTAAAATTGGATGCCGATTTGTCCAGTTCTTTATCTGTCTCGCACAGACTGGTGAGGAGCCCAGGAAATTCAGCAAAAATACTACCTCTTGAGGTACTGGAACATGTGTAATACTATCTGACAAAGGGAGACGACTGAGGGCGTCTGTGTTTGCTATACGCATAGCTGGACGATGCGTAAAAGTGTACTTGTATGCCGACAAAATTAAAGCCCATCTTTGAATTCTAGCAGAGGCTATCGGTGGGATGGCCTAATCTTCACTAAACAAACCCAACAGTGGCTTGTGATCTCACACTATGGGCGGAATTTTCCGAGCCCGCTGACGGTGGGCGTGATAGGTGGCGCAGAAAATATGGTGGGATCCACTTCATGAAGGCGTGAAGGTAGGTCGCGATCTTCTGCTCAATCTGCCAATCGCGGGCCACGTTTCCCACCATTGGTTGGCGGGGAGCTAATTGTAATACATTAGCATATAACTAACAGGCCATCCCGCCAGGCTCTTGGAACCCCACTGCATCATCTGTCCACGTTGGCAGGAAAGCACGCCGGAGTGTTTTACAACAGCACATCGGCGATGTCCACTTGGCGGCCTTCACTGTGGGGGAACTGAGGTGAATGAGCAGCAGCGTTCTCTACAGCTCACCCATTGTTTACAGGCCTCAGGGGCGCCAGGGGAAACTGATGCCTGGCCCTGGAGGTGACTTCCGAGGGGTGGGGGGTGTCTGGAGGCAAGTGCAGGCCAGCCTCAGAGAAGACTGCTGAGTGCGGGGGGGTGGGGAGGCCAAGTGCTGCCCTGGTGCTGCATCCCACGCACAGGCAATCGAGGTGGGGGGCAGGGTAAGCAAGAGAAATGGCCACACGTTAGGGACACCTGTATAAACTGACCATGCCTCTGCAACTAAGACAGATCAGGCACAGCCGCAGGGATATGATTGGGGTTAGTCTGCCCGCGCATGCAAGCATTGTGGAGGCACCAAAGGGTCACCAAGCGCTCCAGACCACACCCCACCCACAGCCCCCACCACCCCCCAACCCCACTACTCCCAGCACAGACTTCGAGTCCGCCACCACTTTATTGGATCGCGGAGCAGTTGGACTGCACACATTGTACAATCTCCTCGCTAACACTGGCCATGTAGCAGTCACTGCTGGAGGTGCTCACAGCCCCTTGCAATCTCAGCATCCCAGTTCAGACCAGTGTCCCCCATGTCGCAGGTTGACAGGGCAGCCATGCAGCACACTCATCTCTGGCCATCCGAGGGGTGACCAGCACTCTCCGGGAAGCATTAAGGGGCAGTCACACAGGGCCAGGAAAGGCGCTAAGTACAGCCATGATAACCACGTCTCTCTCTCTTTCATGCTGCAGGAGGACCACGTCAGGTTCATGGATCCTGGTGACCTCGCTGTATGCTTGATGGGCCACAGAGGCCGTAGAAGACTGAGGAGAGGGTGACTGAGGCTCCTGGCTGTGTAAAGGCAGGAGCAGCAACCTCAGGAAGAAGGGGCAGCAGAGGCTCCCGCACACGCTGCCCAAGAGCGACAGCGAGCCGTGGCTGGTCGGGGCCCAGGGTCTGTAGATGCCGCCTGCTATTCCTGCAGATGACTGAGAACCAGTGTCGCCAACGACTGCGCATGTCTAGGGACCTGGTCGCTCACATCTGCCACTTACTGCAGGACTTAGCACCAAGGGACACGGAGGGCATCCACTGCCAGTGGCTCAATTTCTATGCCAGTGGCTCCTTTCAGGGCTCCACAGGTGACCTCTGTGGGATTTCACAATCGGCCACCCACAAATGCACCCATGAGGTCACGGATGCCATCTTCTCCATGGCACACAATTTTGTGCATTTGCCCAGGACCGGGACAGCCAGGATGTAAGGGCCATTGGATTCGCCCTAATCTCAGGGTTCCCACAGGTGTAGGATGCGATTCACTGCACTCATGTGATGCTCAGGTCTCTGTCGCTACACTCAGTGGACTTCATCAACCGTAAGGGCTTCCACTCACTGAACGTGCAGCTGGTATGCGACCACCAGAAATGCATCCTGCAGGTATGTGCACGGTTTCCAGGGAGTGTGCACGACACCTACATCCTGAGTCGCTCGCAGATCCCTGCAGTCTTACAGGGTCCACAGAGGGTGCAGGGTTGGCTCCTTGGGGACAAGGGCTACCCCGCAGAGGTTGTGGCTGATGACACCCGTGCAGCAGCCTCAGACTGCAGCAGAGCGACGCTATAATGAGACTCATGCAGCAGCTCGGAACTTGGTGGAGCAAACTATTGGGATGCTGAAAATGCAGTTGCAGTACCTGGACCGGTCTGGTGGAAGCGTAAAATACTGTCCGCAGAGGGTGTCATGCATCGTCATTGTCTGCTGCGCCCTTTACAACCTGGTTCTGCAACAGGGTGAGGAGCTGGCGGAGGAAGCTGTGGAGGAGGAGCTGCCTGTCTCCTCTGATGAGGAGGACGCTGACGGGGATGAGGACGAGGGGGTCCTCGGTGGTGATGACGACGGGGATGAGGCTCTCACACTGGCTAGACGAGGCAGGCGCACTTTGGAGGCCCTCATAGCTGCCAGATTTGTGGAAGGTGATGACAACATGCAGTGAGGTGTCCCCATAGATCCTCACATCGCAGTTGTGAACATTTGACTCCAGTCTGGCTCGTCCCAGTGCCAATACCCTATGTGAGAATGCTCCTGTCATGGAGATGCAGTGGAGGCCCTAATAGTCACTCAATTGCAGGAGGATGATGCTAACATGCAGTGAGGACACTCCATAGATCTTCACATGGCCTCTGAGAATGTCTGACTCCTGTCTGGCCGAGGGCAGCTCGCTTGCGCTCTATGATCAGGGCCATCTCAAAGGCGCAGCCATGAAACTTTAGACACACCTGATGCTTTGTCCGCCTTCAGTACCTGAGCCCTTCAGGAGCTGGTGCGCAGCATTACTGGTCACAGATGCTGGTGTGATGGGAGCCAGCCCCACCTTAAAGCTGCTGAGAGCACACAGAAAGAATGAGAGAACTCTGTGGCGCCGGTCCACTACATTCTGGCAGCAATGACCAGCACTGTCGAGGTGCAGGCATCAGTAATGTTTCTAGGGAGTGTGAGACTGGACCATCATTGTGGTCTGAAGGTTGCACAGAGCACAGGGAAGAGGCCCTGGACTGAGACACCTGCCTTTTATCTTGTGCCGAAAGGCTTCACATCTGAGTGACAAGAACTCTGCTCATCAGAACAAGGAGCCCTAGGCAGGGAGACATTCTTGGGAGTTTATTGACAGTAGTGAACATTATGTGTAAGTGATTAACTTCCGTGCCCAGGCTGTGCAATTAATTCTCCTTAACTGTCCTAACCCTGCCGCTATGTCTTGGTGCTCTCCGGATATCCACAGCAGAGGTGGAGGCAGCCTGCTGACTGTGACGCCCTGTCTATGATGGCTTTGGTGGGTGTCCTCTGGAGGGCCGAAACCTGGAGGGCCCCAGCCTGCTTTCGGGGTCTTGCTGTGCGGCAGTGGCACCTTCCTCGGCCTGTAGAGCTGGATCTACGGAGGTCACAGGAAGAGGGGATTCGGGTGGGCCGGCCACTCCCAGAGTCACCTGGGTGGATGGCCCTGGAGTGTGCACCTGCTAATCCTCTTCCCTATGGGTGCCCGAGGGCCCCTGACTGACTCTGTGAGCGGAAGGGGTAGCTGGAGTGAGATGCGTACACACTGTTGGAGGCCAACTATGGCATCAGCGATGGAGTTACGCCCGCACAGCAGTGCAGAAGCGACTTCCTGGACCAAGGTCTCCATGGCGACCACCATCCTGCCAGAGTTGACCTTGGTGCTTTGCAATGCTGGCACTATGACCTCAGCCTGAAGATGGACGGACTCCTCCATTGTGCCATGCAATGTGAGGAGTGCAGTGAACATCCCTTCCTGGTGTTCCTGAGCTTGCCTTTGCAGCTCCAGCAACTGTGACATGACCGAGTCCAGAGGCACATCCTGGTGGGCCTCCACGGCATCCAGCAGTCGCTCAAGGGACCCATTGTTGAAGTGGGGGGCTGCAGTCTTTTTGCCTTTGTAGGCCATGTCTCCCAGGCAGCAGTGTTAAGCTGGTGGCGATGAGCGCTTTGCTGGTGGCTGCCTTTTAAAGATGGCAGCGAGCGTGATGCAAAAGCGGAGTCATGGTGGTCGGTTGAATGAGACCCCGCCCGCCATGGAAATGACGTGTTTCAAGGGTGTGAATACATAACGAGGCGGGCTCGGGAAGATACAGCGTGAAAACCTGTTATTTTCATCAGCGGGTAGGACTCCATTTTACCCACCCGTTTCCGCACTTAGTGCAATTCTGGGAAAATTCAGCCCTATGGTGAAGCGTCAACCGTGAAAATATTGATAGAACTTTTTTGCTCCAAATAAGATAGATAAGCCCTCTTTTTCAATTTGTGAGTAACGTTTTTCAGCTGCAGGAAGGGTTCTGGATACATATCCTATCAGTCTTTCAGATCCGTCCTCCATCTTGTGTGACAATACTGCTCCGACTCCTTAGGGAGATGTATTACAAGTGAGTATCAATTCCTTAGATGGGTCATAGTACACTAGCGGACACGACGAGTGTAAAAGCTTCTTGACTCTTGCTGAACCTTCCAGGACCATCTGTGGTTCTTCTTCAGTAATAAGTGTAAAGGGGCTAACACTGTAGATAGATCAGGCAAGAATTGATCGTAATAGTTTACCATGGCCAAAACACACTTGAGCTCCATGACCTTGGCAGGGGAGGATGCTGCCTTGATTTCCCTGACTTTCTTCGCCTCTAGTGAATGCAACCCTTGGGCATCCACTCAAAGACCCAGATGCATAACTTCCTTTGCTTAGAAGGTGCACTTTTATTTTTTTAAACAAACGCAGTCTCTAAAAATCTCTTCAGAACCTCTTCCAGGTTGGCCACATGTTCTCCTTTGTCAATCCTGTGATTAAGACATCGTCCAGGTACACCATAACTCGGGAAAGGCCTTGTAGTAATCTTTCCATGATCCTTTGGAAAATTGCACAGGCAGAAGACACACCGAAGGGTAGGCGTGTATATTGGTACAGGGCCTTGTGCGTGTTTATAGTGACATAATTTCTTGATGTGTTGTCCAACTTGAGCAGTTGATACGCATGACTCATGTCCAGTTTAGTGTAGGATCTTCCTCCTGCAAGTTTAGCTTTCAGATCTTCAATCTTTGGGATTGTTTACCGTTAATTTATAATCCCTGCAGATGTGAATGGTTTGGTCTGTTTTTAGCACAGAGACTATGGGTGCTGCCCATTCTGAAAATTGGATTGGCTATTCATTCCTAACTTCTCCAAACAATATAGTTCCGCATCTACCTTTTCTTTTAGAGCGTAAGGCACAGGTCTTGCCTTAAAAAAAACGGGGCATTCCTTTAGGGTCCACGTATATTTTAACTTGTAGACCCTTGATTTTCCCCAACTCATCTCGGAATGCTCTGTCATTTCTTTTAGCAACTCTGGAATTTCTCCTGCCCTGACCTGAAAAATTTCTGACCAGTTTAATAATAAAAAGAACTAGGAGCAGGAGTAAGCAATTCAACCCCTTGAGTTTGCTTCGCCATTCATTACGATCATGGCTGATCTCATTTCGGCCTCAACTCCAATTTCCTGCCCTCTCCCCATAACCTTTCAACCCATTACTAATTAAAAATCTGTCTATCTCCTCCTTAAATTTATTCAGCATCCCAGCATCCACTGCACTCTGAGGTAGTGAATTCCACAGATTCACGACCCTTTGAGAAAAGTAATTCCTCCTCATCTCAGTTTTAAATCTACCGCCCCTTAGCCTAAAACTATGGCCTCTCATTCTAGAATGCCCCACAAGGGGAAACATTCGCTCCATGTCTACTTTGTCTATGCCCATTAGCATCTTATATACCTCGATTAGATCTCCTCTCATCCTTCTAAACTCTAACGAGAATAGGCCTAAACTGTTCAATCCATCCTCATAAGACAAGCCCCACATCTCTGGAATCAATCTAGTGAACCTCCTCTGAACCGCCTCCAATGGAACTACATCCTTCCTCAAGTAAGGGGACCAAAACTGTGCACAGTACTCCAGGTGCGGTCTCACCAATGCCTTGTACAGTTGCAACAACACTTCCCTATTTTTATACTCTATTCCTTTAGCAATAAATGCCAAAATTCCATTTGCCTTCCTTATTACCTGCTGTACCTGCATACTAGCTTTCAGCAATTCATGCACGAAGACACCCAGATCCCTCGGCACTGAAGCACTCTGAAGTTTCTCTCCATTTAAATAATAAGTCCTTTTTATTCTTCCGACCAAAATGGATAACCTCACACTTTTCCACGTTAAACTCCAACTGCCAAATTTTGGCCCATTTGCCGAACCTGTCCATATCCATTTGTAAATTTCTTATTTCTTCATTACAACTTACTTTTCCACCTATTTTGGTGTCATCTGCAAATTTAGCTATAGTACCTTCTATCCCTGAATCCAAGTCATTAATATAGATTGTAAATAGCTGGGGTCCAAGGACCGAACCCTGTGGCACCCCACTAGTTACAGCTTGCCATCCAGAAGAAGACTCATTTATCCCGACTCTCTGCTTTCTGTTGGTTAGCTAATCCTTTATCCAAGCTAATATATTACCCTTAACTCCGTGTGATCTTATCTTGTGTATTAATCTTTTGTGCGACACCTTATCAAGGGCCTTCTGGAAGTACAGATATACTACATCTACAGGATCCCCATTATCCATTTTGCTTGTCACATCTTCAAAGAACTCTAGCAAATTAGTCAAACATGATTTACTCTTCATAAAACCATGCTGACTCTGATGGATTGCATTTTGACTTTCCAAATGCCCTATTACTACTTCCTTAATAATGGAATCCAACAATTTCCCAACGACAGACGTTAAACTAACTGGTTTATAGTTTCCTACTTTCTGCCTCCCCCCTTTTTTGATTAAGGGCGCTATATTATCATTTTTCCAATCCACTGGAACCTTTCCGGAATCCAGGGAATTTTGGAATATTATAGCCAATGCATCCACTATCTCTGCTGCCTCTTCCTTTAAGACCCTGGGATGTAGGCCATCAGGTCCTGGGGACTAGTCACCCTTTAATCCCAATAGTTTGCTCAGTACTTTTTCTCTAGTGATGGTGATTGTTCTAAGTTCCTCCTTCTCTATATCCTCTGCACTACCTGTTACCTGTGGGGTGGTACTAGTGTCCTCCACTGTGAAAACTGAGGTAAAATATTGATTAAGCGTCACTGCCATTTCTGCGTTCCCCACTATTAACTACCCAGTCTCGTCCTCCTAGGGACCAACATTTACTTTAGCTACTCTCTTTCCTTTCATATGCTTGTAGAAGCTTTTGCTATCAGTTTTTACATTTTGCGCTAGTTTTCTTTCATAATTTACCTTTGCTCTTTTTATTTTTTTTTAGTAACCCTTTGCTGTGCTTTAAAAGTTTCCCAATCTTCCAGCCTGCCACTGACCTTTGCAATTTGGTATGCCTTAGTTTTTGCTTTTAAGTTATCTTTAGCTTCCTTGCTTAGCCATGGATGCTTTTTCCCCCTTCTTCCTCATTGGGATATATTTTACTTGGGAGGAATTGAATATCTCCTTAAATATCTGCCACTGCTCATCAACTGTCCTACTTTGTAGTCTTCCTGCCCAGTCCACCAAGGCCAAATCTACCCTCATACCTATGTAGTTACCTTTGTTTAACTCCAGAACACTAGTATGGGACTCAAGTTTCTCGCCCTCAAACTGAACTTGAAATTCTATCATGCTACGATCACTCTTCCCTAGAGGATCCTTTACTATGAGATCATTAATTAATCCCATCTCATTACACAAAACCAAATCCAGAATAGCCTGCACCCTGGTTGGTTCCACAACATATTGCTCCAAGAAACAATCTCTAATACATTCTATGAACTCTCCCTCAAGGCTACCCTTGCCAATTTGATTAGTCCAGTCTATATGCATACTAAAATCACCCATGATTATTGCTGTGCCTTTCTTACATGCTCCCAGTATTTCCTGGTTTATATTGTGTCCTACTGCTAAAGTACTGTTTGGGGACCTATAGATTACTCCTACCAGAGACTTTTTTCCCTTGCTATTTCTTATTTCTACCCAGACTCACTCTACGTCTTGTTCTCCAGTGTCTATATCATCCCTCACTATAGCACTGATCTCTTCCTTTACTAACAAAGCTACACCACCTCCTTTTCTTTCCTGCCTATCCTTCCGAAACACTGAGTACCCTTGGATATTCAACTCCCAAACCTGTTTAGATTGATTTCCTTCAGCCAATCACAACCCAGAAGGCTAGGTCCTTCTCCTGTTACATCAATTATTGGCAGAGGAGTTGTCTGTTGCCTGTATGATACAGGTACAGAGGTGATGCCTTTCACCTGTATTGCCTCTCCTGTATATGTTTTTAACTGAGCAGCGGTTTCCTCCAAACTCATTGGCTGGGTACCGTCTCTGAGGTATTTAAAGGTGTGTTCGCCCATCACTGTGGCTGATGCTCCTGTGTCAACCTCCATGAGCAGAGGCCTTCCATTTACTTGAATGATTGGTTCAATTTTCCTGGCCTTCAGATTGTGTAGGGAATAAGCATCAGCCTCAGTATCCTCTGGCTCATCTACATTGTACACTTCATTCAATGACCTGCTGTCTGAATGGCTGCCTTGAACTAGTCCTGCACTGTTTAACAACATGCCTTTGGCAGCAGTGGCATTCTGCCTTGTTAAATATACAGACCTCGGGTGCATGATTTCCACCACAACGCTAACACTTTAACTTCTGGATTACTGGTGAGCTGCTTCCAGTATTTCTTTTTGTTTTTCTAGCAGACGCGACCGTGTCCTGCTTTGTGGTACCTCCCTGGTCTTTGCGCCATGCCCAGCAGCAGGTTCCACCCCAACTGCAGAACGGCGTCAGGTTGCACACTCTGCAAAGCCGGCGCCCTCTCACCATTCTCCATTGCTAGCGCTATCTCCATGGCGCGTTTCAGGCCTATCTCAACTTCTGCAAGCAAACGGTGCTGAATGGTGTCATCGTTTATGCCGCAAACCAGATGAACTCACAACATGTTGTTTAAAGTATCACCAAAGTAACTTCACGACGGACATTGCAATCGACTTACTAAGAGCCCTTACCCAAGAGTTAAACTTGAACCTTTGCATGATCACAGAGGGTTTAGGTTGAAAATGTCCTTTCACAAGGCCTACTGATTTGATGAAGGATCTGGAATTTGATGCATTTGAAGCTGTCAAGCTATGGATTAGATTATAGGTTTTGCTCCCACAGACACTTAGGAGATTTGCCTTCTGTTTCTCCTCCACTGTTATTTTGTTAGCTACAAAAGTAGAAACTTAATCACTCAATGTATTGACTCCAGTCCTTGATGGATGAGTTAGACGGGTCATTACTGCCAAGGAGAGGCATTGCTGGTGAGTATACGTCTTTTCTTCCCTTAAAATATTGGAATACTCACGTCGCGAGGCGAGGTACTGCGTTGGCACTATTAATACTCATCGCCAATTGTAATAAACTTGGAGTGCAGGATGGGTTTCTTGTAAGAAACAGTAAACTTTATTTACAGACTCCAGATGAGGCTGCATGTTTGTTCCCAGATCAAGGCTAAGAAGCCCAGCCCCTAAGCTTCCCTGCACTTAGGGCTGATTCGTCTATACAGTCACATGATCCCCATAACAGTAAGAAATGATTTAACTTACAATTATTACAACATCATTGAGTAAGGGGCTACCAATGGTGAGTACGGTTCTTAATGATAATCCCTGTTTAGGTATCTGTCGCTCTGAACATCCCACACCCAAGAAAGCCCTAGGTGGGGACAAAACCTTTTGTAATACATCGCCTCTGTTACCTCATCAAGGAAGTAAACTCAATCAATTTCCTTAAATACACTGAAGAGATAACAGTTACTGAAATAAAAGAGATTCCCAGTCCTGGTTTATTTTGGATTTATTTTGTTCATTTCCTGAACAATGGGTTTGCTTTGGGGATTTGACTGCCCAAAATAGCTCCCTCATCAAGGCATAGGTTCCGCACTGTGTATTTTTCAAAGGTTGTATTTCTGCTGGTTCTGCCTGCAAATCTTCCATAATTTTGTTGTAAGAATTGCAGAAATCCTGTGGAAATGTTATAAGCGGCATTAATTGTTATTTTCTGGGGCTTCTGCAGCTTTCCTTTCCAAAGTCACTGCAGTTGAGTGGGAAAATCCTCTCCCCAAGGACATTTACCCTCTATGGCTGAAACTGAGATCAGGTGACCATACAGTTCTCAGAGCATAATGTTGAGCCATGGTCGGTCTAACATGAGGAATCAAAATCCCTGACCCTGAAATTGCATTGTGAGATGTGAAGGATAGAAATTGGAATGCGTTGTGCTCATTTTTCTGGCACCACACTGACCAGTTTCGCAGTGGGATGGCCCACTGTATGCATTTTTTTTTATTATTCGTTCATGGGATGTGAGTGCCGTTGGCTAGGCCAGCATTTATTTTCCATCATTAATTGCCTTTGAGAAGGTGGTGGTGAGCTGCCTTCCAGAACTACTGCAGTCCATGTGGTGTGGGTACACCCATAGTGCTGTTAGGAAGGGAGTTGCAAGATTTTGACCCAGCAACAGTGAAGGAACAGCGATATATTTACATGTCAGGATGGTGAGTGGCTTGGAGGGGAACTTCCAGGTGGTGGTGTTCCCATCTGTCTGCTGCCCTTGTCCTTCTAGATGGGTTTGGAAGGTGTTGTCTAGGGAAGATTGGTGAGTTCCTGCAGTGCATCTTGTAGAGTGCATATTCTCCAGAGTTTATTGCGGCTGCCAACTGAAGTAAGATTTTCTTCGATGACATTTTTTTAAAAAAACCTTCCTGTGAATCCAGAAGCAATAGACACACTGCCCCTAACTCCACAATTATCACAATCATCTTCCCCAAACCCCTCATGACCTGAATTCAGTAGTAATAAAACTACCATGACTTCAGGGGTTTTTAGAAAACTAAATTAAACATTTAACAAAGGAAAATATTTCAAGCACATAAATAGGTCTACAAATTATTATTATAATATCTCCTGAAACCGCTAATTTATCTGGCTTCCAGTTACATCCCTGTTAAGGCAACAGTGAAAACAAATAGATTTAAACAGAGCCACACAATACCCTGGATAGGATAATTCAAAGTGAGTTTTCTCAGCTTTGGTTCCTGTAGACAGCAAATTGATGCACAGAAGCTGGAGGCTTTTCACATTTGTGTTAGAGTTTAGAATTTCTTCTCCTCTGACACGTGGCCTCATCTCCTTTATATATGTTTCTCCTTTTTTAATATAAACTCCATTGTTCCAATATGTCTTTGGAAATTTGCCCCTCTCATAATATAAATCCTTTCATAGTATGAATTTTATCTGTAACATTTGGGGAAAATAAACACAACTTAGCTTCTTCTGGCTAAGTGTAACATCTTACCATCTCTTTGAAATTCAAACAACTCTAATTTGCTAAAAATGCACATTTTCCTCACACCTCACAATCTAAAACTTCAGCGATGTTTACGTATTTAGCATTTGAAACCTAGCTTTCTGTTTGATGATTCAAAGCCTCCAGCTGTCTCCAATTCAATTAAATCCTGCACACACATACTCAGAGAAATTAAGCCAAACTCCATTATCAATCTACACTTACAATAAATCACAATAATATAATGAAAATTACGCCCCGCTCCTTACGGGAAAAGAAACATCATAATTTAAAAAGATGGCTTCATTTTCTTAACCCATCTTACACTACCTCCTGTATTTATCTATAAACCCACACTATTACATTACCAGAATCATGCATTAACATAACAATATATATATACAAATCCTTGGTATCAACAGAAATCATTCCAGTCCAGTGTCCTGGTTTTTAAATGTTCAATTTTCCCTTTGAGCTTCAAACTTTTGACAATGCACCTGCAATTAGATTTTCCCATCCAGCCACATGTATAATCTATAGATTAAATAGTTGCAATAATAAAGTCCATCTGGACAGCCTTGCAATTCTGTCCTGAAACTTGTCCAGAAGGTTTAAAGGATTGTGGTCTGTATAAACAATTTTTTCTGATTAATTGTTTGCAACATAAATTTCAAAGTGCTGCAATGCTAGCCAGACCCAGAGTCTCCTTTTCGATCATTGAATATCTTCTCTGTTGTAAATTCAACTTCAGTGAAAAATACCCTATTGGTTCCTCAAATCCAGTTTCATCTTCTTGTAACAGTACGGCCCCAAGGCCTATATTGCTTGTGTAAACAGCCAACTTAAATTGCTTGGCATAATTGGGTACTGCCAAAACTGGTGTCGTAGCCAATACAGTTTTCAAACTGTCAAATGCCTTCTGACACTCCTGTGTCCATTGAAACTTTTTGTTCTTTTTTAATAGTTCAGTCAATGGAGCAGACACACTGTTAAAATTTGGTACAAATTTCTAGTAAAATCCACTTGTGCCTAGAAATCTCACAACTTCTTGTTTTGTTGTAGGCATGGGGAAATCCACGATAGCTTTGATTTTCACATCTCTCAGAGCCACCTTACCATGTCCCTGGCATGGCCTAGATATGTAACTTGCAATTTTGCAAATTCACTTTTAGCCAAGTCATCACCAAATTTGTTTCTTCTACTCGACTAAATAATGCTTTCAGATGTGCCTCTCCCATATTTGACTGAAAACTACCAAGTCGTCAATATAAACAGCACAATTGCTCAGTCCAGCAATTGTTTGTCAGTCTTTGAAATTTGGAAGGTGCATTTTTCATTCCCAATGGCAAGACTTTAAACTGATATAGTCCATCTGGCATCACAAAAGCCAATATCTCCTTTTTCTCCTTTGCTCTCCAATAATGGTTCTTGCCAATATTGTCTTAGCAGGTCTATATTTGTGATAAATTTTGATTGTCTCACTTTCCCAATGCAATTTTCAACCCATGGTATAGGATATGAATCCACTTTTGTCACTGCATTCACCTTTAGATAGTCCACACACAGTCTTTGTGTTCCATCTGGTTTCAGTACCATCGTAATAGGCGAACTCCAATTACTGCGACTATACTCAATGATGTCATTTTGAAGCATGAATTCAATTTCTTTTTGTACTTCTGATAACTGTTCCGGATTTAATCTATAAGGATGTTGCCTTATTGAAGACGAAACTTCTACACACATCATCATCTATAGCTAAATTTGTCCTCCCCAGCTTATTTCCACAAATAGCTTTGTGAGACTGCAATAACTTCTCCAAATAACTTTGACACTTGTCTGGAAGGTAACTCAATATCACATTTAAATTTTTAAGTGCACCCTTATTATCAAGGTTGATTAGAGGAAAATCAATTTCAGACACCTGCATTTCTACCTCTTTCTCCTTATCTACCACCACTAATATTTTTTTTAGGTCCCCTTCCCCATCAAAGTACCTTTTTGGCATATTTACATGACACACTTCCCTCTTCGTCCCTCTATCTGGAGTATTTGTTAAATAATTTACTTCACTCAGTTTCTTTTCAATCCTGTAAGGCCCACTAAACCTTACCTTTAATGAGTCACCCAGTAATAAAACTAACACTTTCTCCCCAGCAACAAAACTATGAGCTGTAGCTTTCCTATCTGCCTTCACTTGCTGTGATATCTTCAAATGTTCCCTAGTAAAGTCACATGCCCTGTCCAATCTTTCTCTGAAGTTTGATACATAATCCAGAACAGTAGTTTCCAAATTTTGACCAACCAATTTCTCAATAATCAACTTCAGTGGTCCCCTTACCTCATGAATTTAGACTAGTTCGAAAATCCAGTCAATGCATTAGGAGCATCCCTAATAGCAAATAACAAGAATGGAAATCCCCTATCCCAGTCGTGTGGATAGTCCTGACTATACACCCTCATCATAGTTTTTAAAGTTTGATGCCATCTTTTCAGGATGATAAGCTGTTGACTTAAACTGTTTTATCCCCAAACTGTTCATTACTTCCTTAAACACCTGTGACATGAAATTTGAACCCTGATCTGATTGTATTTCTTTTGGCAAACCATATCTTGTAAAAATATTTAGTCAGCTCCTCCACAATTCTCTTTGTTATAATATTTTCTCAAAGGTATCATTTCAGGAAACCTTGTAGACACATCCGTTATTGTCAGTAAGTACTGACTTCCACTTTTAGTCTGAGGGAGGCATCCTACATAATCAATCATGTCCCGAGTAAAATATTCTTCAAATGCTGGAACTGGAATTATAGCTGCCGGCTTAATGACTGGTTTCCCTATCACCTGACATGTGTGACACATTCTACAGAATTTGACTACATCTCTATGCAATCCAGGCCAATAAAAATACTTTTGTATTTTCACCTGTATCTTTCTAATTCCCAAATGTCCCCCTATTGGAATTTCATGAGCTATTCTTAGGATCTCAGGAATATAGAATTGTACTCTAACACAATCTGTAACCTCATGGCTCGGCATATCTCCCACTTGACCATTACGATTAAGCTAGGTGATAAACCCTGGTTCAATGAAGAGTGTAGGAGGGTATGCCAGGAGCAGCACCAAGCATAACCAAAAATGAGGTGTCAACCTGCTGAAGCTATAACACAAAACTACTTGCTTGCCAAACAGCAGAAGCAGCAAGTGATAGATAGAAGTGAGTGATCCCATAATCAATGGATCAGATCTAAGCTCTGCAGTTCTGCCACATCTAGTCATGATTCGTCGTGGACAATTCAACAACTGACTAGAGGAGGAGGCTCCACAAATATCCCCATCCTCAATGGAGGAGGAGCCCAGCACATCAGTGCAAATGATGAGGCTGAAGCCTTTGCTACAATCTTCAGCCAGAAGTGCCAAGTGGATGATCCATCTCGGCCTCCTCCAGAGGTCCCCAGCATCACAGATGCCAGTCTTCAGCCAATTCAATTCCATCCATGTCATATCAAGAATAGGCTGAAGGCACTGGATACTGCAAAGACTATGGCCCTGAGAATGTTCCATAATAGTACTGAAGACTTGTGCTCCAGAACTTGCCACATCCCTAGCCAAGCTGTTCCAGTACAGCTACAACACTGGCATCTACCCGGCTATGTGGAAAATTGCCCAGATATATCCTGTACATAAAAAGCAGGACAAATCCAACCCAGCCAATTACCATCCCATCAGTCTACTCTCGATCATCAGTAAAGTTAAGGAAGGGGTCATCAACAGTGCTATCAAGCAGCACTTGCTTAGCAATAACCTGCTCACTGACTCCCAGTTTGAGTTCCACCAGGGCCACTCAGCTCCTGACCTCATTACAGCCTTGGTTCAAACATGGACAAAAGAGCTGAACCCCCGAGGTGAGGTGAGAGTGTCTGCCCTTGACATCAAGGCCGCATTTGACCCAGTATGGCATCAAGGAGCCCTAGCAAAACTGGAGTCAATGGGAATGCTGGTTGGAGTCATACCTAGCACAAAGGAAGATGGTTGTGGTTGTTGAAGGTTAGTCACCTCAGCTCCAGGACATCACAGCAGGAGTTCCTCAGGGTAGTGTCCTAGGCCCAACCATCTTCAGCTGCTTCATCAATGACCTTCCTTCCATCATAAGGTCAGAAGTGGGATGTTCGCTGATGATTGCACAATGTTCAGCACCATTCGCAACACCTCAGATACTGAAGCAGTCCATGTCCAAATGCAGCAAGACCTGGGCAATGTCCAGGCTTGGGCTGCCAGGTGGCAAGTAACATTCGTGCCACACAAGTGCCAGGCAATGACCATCTCCAACATCAAAGAATTCAACCATCGCCCCTTAATGTTCAATGGCACTACCATCACTGAATCTCCCACTGTCAACATTCTGGAGGTTACCATTGACCAGAAACTGAACTAGGCTAGCCATATAAATACTGTGGCTACAAGAGTAGGTCAGAGGCTAGGAATTGTGTGATGAGTAACTCACCTCGTGACTCCTCAAATCCTGTCCACCATCTACAAGGCACAAGTCGGGAGCATGATGGAATACTCCCCAGTTGCCTGGATGAGTGCGGCTCCCAAAACACTCAGGGTGCTTGACACTGTCCAGGACAAAGCAGCCTGCTTGATTGGCACCACACCCACAACCATTCACTCCCCCCACCACCGACGCACAGTAGTAGCAGTGTGTACCATCTACAAGATGCACTGAAGGAATTCACCAAGGCTCCTTCGACAGCACCTTCCAAATCAATGACCACTACCATCTAGAAGGACAAGGGCAGCAGATAGTTGGGAACATCAGCATCTGGACTTTCCCCTCCAAGTCACTCACCATCCTGACTTCAAAATATATCGCCATTCCTTCACTGTCGCTGGGTCAATATCCTGGAACTCTCTTCCTAACAGCACTGTGGGTGTACCTACACCACAGGGACTACAGCAGTTCTAGAAGGCAGCTCACCATCACCTTCTCAAGGGCAACTAGAGATGGGCAGTGAGTGCAGGCTCAGTCAGTGAAGCCCACATTACGTGAATGATTTTTTTAAAACTCATTTCTATATCCAAATGGTATAACAATCTGATGCACTCACCTCCAGTTTTCACCTGGTACAACATGACACAGCCGCCACTTTCTCATTAAAACATTATCCTTAAGGTAATAACTTCCTGGAATACATTCTGCCTCTGTTTCTGAATAAGCTGTTTGATGTAACTGTGTGCTTTGCATATCCTTTTTCTGTAACTCTACCAACTGCCTTGAGCTAAATACCTCATCAACATTATCCTCCTTTCTTTATTCCTGAACAATCTTATCAAAAACAGAGTCAGCTAATTGGAATTCCACACCTTCTCCCTGCCTTTTTACTTCCTGTTCTTCCTGTTTCAACCCGTGAGCCAGTGATCTTGTTGTCAAACAATGTGGGAACAATCCAGGATGCTCTGCAACACTTCTGTTGAAAACACCTCTACGAGCTGCTCAACAACCATAGGCATCTCCCACATCTGTGACCCAGCTATATCATTACCTAAAATAAATTGAACCCCCGCAATGGGCAATTTTTCTACTACTCCAACAATCACCTCACCTCTTTTCCATTTACTTTTTAAATTTACCTTGCACAATGGAATCGATTTAGCATCTCCCTGAACCCCACTTAATATCACCTGTTCCTGCAATACTCCATTGGAACAACAAATATCACTATCCCATAACATTAAGGATTGACTAGCCCCTGTGTCTCTTAAAATTTTAATTTCTTTACCTACTGCTCCCTGTACACATGGAAAGACTTACCCTTCACATACAAAATGTTTAAACATTTCTGCAACATGCTGCTCTGAACTCCTTTGGGAAAATAGTGAACACATTCCCACTTCTTTACCTATCACTGATTCTTCCCGCTTTACCTGTACTCAAACCGCTGGTTTTTCCAGTTCCTGATCCTCAGAACCCACAATACTTATACCTCCAGAACTTTTCTGCATCCCAATAATCCCAACAGATTTTCATTGTAATTTCCAACACATTGACTTTGTGTGCCCAACTTTGGGCTGAATTTTTTGTTTGGCGGGGGGGGGCAGAGTGGGAGTGGGAGCGGGCACGGGCATGGGCGGGCGTGGACCTGATTGCCACCCATGCCATCATTTTACACAGGTGGGCCAATTAAGGCCCGCTCAGCGTAATGCCTGGCTCCCGAGGATAGCGGGAGTGGGTGGGCGGCGGCAGGAGTGCATTGTCCACCGGGTCCAATGGCGACCCAGCAGCCTGTTTATCTGAAGCACTGGAAGCCTTTGCAAGGCTGCTCACAATGTCAAGAGGAAAGGCTCACCAGAGGGCTTCTGGTGAGCAGGCCAGTCCGGAGGGTAGGCCAGTGGAGCAGGCGAGGCTGGAGGGTAGGGCAGCGGGACAGGCCTGTCCAGAGGGTAGGGCGGGGGGCCAGTGTGCCCCTCATTTCTCTGATGACTGCCTTGCTGCCCTCCTCGAGGAGGTCGCAGTATGGCGCGAGGTGCTGATTCCCCAGGATGGGAGGAGAAGGCCCCCCCACATTGTGAAACGTTGCCTGGGGGAGGTGTCAGAGGTGGTGAGCTCCCGCAATGCGGTGTGGCGCACCTGGATCCAGTGTCGCAAGCGCTTCAATGACTTGTGCTCTGACAGGGTGAGTACCATGTCGGCATTGGTCATGTCACCCAGCAGGTCAGGTTACCCCCTGCTGCCCCACCGCCCCCAAGTCTGAGTGTAGTAACTGCATTGAATCATTGACGGCATTTGTCCTTTGCTGGGTGGGCCAGCAGATACTGCCCATGCTGAGGTCAGCCTGAGAGGGTGATGAAGTGATGTGTTTTGCCCCCGCAGCATGTGTTATACTGAGTCCCACATGACTGGTTTGGGGGCAACCTGGAGGAGCTGCACCTAGGCGCTGTGTTTGAACTGCAGGACATGTCCGAGTCAGGGTGATGACATGCTGGGAGGGGAGCTTCAAGGTGGTGTGGCAACGAACCATCTGCTGCGCTCTGTGTTCCACGTGCTTGCGCCTCCTTGCTATGGAAGGATATACCATGTGATGCCTAATGTGATGCAGGCAGCATGTGGCCAAGGAGTGGATGGGGGGGTGGGGAACAGGCCTAGCATCTTTGTGTGAGTGTTCAGCAACAGCGGGGTGAGGAGGCACTGGAGCCCTGATATGTCCCACTCTGGTTGGGGTGGGCCGTGCGCGAAGAGAGTCCATGTGCAATAGTCACTAATCAATGCTCGTCTCTCATTTTCAGAAGAAGAATGCTCATAATGTGGCAGAGTGTGTGAGAACTGGCAGCGGCCAGGCGCAGATTGTCATTCTTAGCTGCTTCAAGCAGGAGGCCCTGGATCTAGACAGGCGCCATGCACCAAGGTCCACTAGTGTCGGTGAGGCTGGGGTACCATGGCCAGGTATTTATGCCCAACAGAACAACATTGTTCTCCCAACAGCCATAGCACTGCTGAATGTTAATTGATTTAATTTTGTAACATGGTTTGTCCTTTGGTTATGGAAAGATGAGCGCATAATGATCCGGGGGACAGGGATGCACTTTGACATTGTCTCCACGTTAACTGATCCACTGTCCTTGTTCTTCCTTTCTGCATCAGTGGATCACGGCCAGGAGGAGGAGCAGCAGAGGCCCCCAGGCTTGTCCTGGTGGTCCATCTGTGGTGGGCTAGCTGAAGGTCCGTTGGATTAAAGCCTCCCGGGTGTCCCTGCCTCCCTGGAGTGCACCCGGGTCAGCGTCTACCCCCTCATCATTCCCCTGTGCTTCCTGATCCTCAGAATCAGTGCTGGATTCATCGTGTGCAGCCGCAGCCACTGCATCGACGTCTTCATCGTCCACTGCGTCCCCCCCTTTCCAGCGTAAGATCGTGCAGTGCGCAGCATGGCAACCACTATCACAGAGACACAATCTGGCAGGTACTGGAGTGCGCCCCCTGAGCGGTCCAAGCATCGGAAGCGCATCTTGAGAAGTCCGATGGTTCTCTCCACCACAGCCCTTGTGGTGCCCTGGATCCTATTGTAGCGCTGCTCAGCTTCTGTTCTTGGACAGTGGAGAGGCATCATGAGCCACCTTCTGAGGGTATGGCCCTCGTCACCCAGCAGCCACCCATCCAGCCGGGCTGGAGCACTGAAAAGCCCTGGCACCCGGGAGTGTCTGAGGATGTAGGCGTCGTGGGAGCTGCTTGGGTACCTTGCACAGACTTGCAGAATCAGCATCTTGTGATCACACACTATCTGCACGTTCATGGAGTGCTGTTGATGGAGGCACCGGGCTCACCTGCTGGCGCCTTAATGGCCACATGTCTGCAGTCTGTTGCACCCTGGACACGGGGGAAGCCAGCAATAGCTGCAAAGCCTCTGGCTCACTGTGTCTGGCTTGCCTGGTCCCAATGGTAGTGGATGAAGGTCAATGCACGCCTGAACAGTGCGTCTGTAACCTGCTTGACACAAGTATGGACAGCTGATTGGGAAACACCGCAAAGATCACCCACCAATCCCCGTAAGAAGCCAGAGGCATAGAGGTTGAGGGCAGCTGTGACCTTCAGAGCCACTGGCATATGGTGTCCAGCACACAGTTAACAGAGATCTCAGGCCCTATCATCTGCCAGATATAGTTAACTGTCTCCCTTGAGAGATGGAGCCTCCTTCGGCACTGCACCTCAGACATATTGAGGTAGCTGCTTCGCAGCCTGTATATCCTGGCAGCAGGATAGTGGCGTCTTATGCAGCCCCTTCCACCTTGGACTACCTCATGACCCTGCACCCCTTGTGCATGTGCCTGTCCTCCCAAAGGTGGCTCCCCTGAAGGCTGAATGTGTACTCCTGTCCTCCTCCCGCTTCTAGCCCTCCCTTCCTCCTCAGAGGAGCTGCCTCGAGTGGACAGTTCAGCTTCCATTCCCAGGCTAAGGGAAGGCTTCCTGAAACCTGCAGGCCCAGAAAAGATTACTCACAGCAAAGTGCTGACCTGAAGGTTAACAGTCCAGAAAAAGCAGCTGATATGCGTTTTGAAGTACTGCAGATCACACAGGCAAGTTTCAAAAACTTTCAGAAATAAATGCTTGACTGTGCACATTCGAGACACCAGTGAGCCCTCTTATCCCGCCCGTGGATTAGGCTAATACAAATTTGTCCTACCCGCTTGCCCATTGCGCCCGTGCGCTGACCTGAAGATTGCACGGGCGCCAAAAAATCGGCATCGATTGGTGCCTCAAGGGCCTTAAGTGGGCTGTTAATTAATGGCGGGCACGTGTCGGACATTATTGCACACCCACCTAGCAAAATATTGCGATGGCGCACGGTAACGTCGAGGCGCTCACCTGACCTCACCACACGTCATTTTACGCACAGACGTGCGGGGCCCAACCCCGCACACCAAAGGGAAAATTCTGCCCCTTATTACAATGAAATCACCTCAATTTTCGAGCGTCACTTCTACCCTCAGCACCTTTTTATTCTGAGAAGAAAATTTCCTGGGAATTTCCATCGACTCCTTCTCTTCCCTGATTACCCACCTTCCTTTCACCTTCCCACTTTCTATCCTCCTCTGATTAAAAAGGGTGACGATGAAAGATTTAGATCTATAATCTAATCATCAGCTATCTCTGCTGCCTGTCTTGCCATTTTAACCCTCTGCTCCTCCACATGAGTTCTCAGTACCAAAGGAATTGAATCTTTAAATTCTTCCAAAAGAACGACTTCTCCAAGAACTGCATAAGTTTTCTTTATCTTTAATGCCTGTATCCACCTAACAAAATTACTTTGTTTTGTTCTCTCAAACTCAATATAAGTTTGCCCTGGCTGTTTTCTCATTTGCTTAAATTTCTGTCTTTGTGCCTCAGGAACCAACTCATACGCACTCAAAATAGCCTTTTTTAACCACATCATAGTCCACTGATATTTCTTCTGGCAGTGAAGCATAAACCTCAAGTGCTCTACCCACCAACCTAAATTGTAACAACAATGTCCAGTTTCATTGTGGCCATTTCATCTGTTTAGCTATCTTCTCTAATGAAATAAAGAATGCCTCCACATCTCTTGCCTTAAACGCCAGAAGAGCTTGAACAAATTTAAACATCTCCCCATTAGGTTTTAGGTTAAAGGTTTTCGCATCATCAGAACTTTCCTCAGCGTCTGATGTCTCCTTTTTAAAATCCAGCTTTTTAAGCCAGTACTCTCTGTCTCTTTCCTTCATTCTCTCTTCCCTTTCTAACTTCACCATTCCAAATTCCCTTTCTTGCCTTTTTTTTCTTTCTCCTGCCTTTCTGCCAGTTCCCTTTGGAATGCCCTTTCTCTTTCCCTTTCTTTCTCTGCCCTTTCTTTTTCTGCTGCCTCTAGTTCCAATTTTTTTCATTTCCAAATCTTTTTCCTTTTCATTTTCCTCCAATTCATGTTTTCTCAGTTCCTTTGCTTGTTCAAATTCAAGCCTTTTCATTTCTAACTGAGTCTTACTACCTGCAGCTGTGACTCACTGGTGGCAGGTATCCCTTCCAACTGCTGTGCTATCAGTTCAACTACGTCTGCTTTCTTTGCCCCTACTGGTAACCTCAACTGCAACTTATCCACCAATTCTGTTAAGTTACCCTTAGATACCTTTTGTAACCCAATCAGAGTTAGATCTCCTACTTCCAAAAACGTTTTAGCCATGGATACAGCAATTTTTCAGTCTTACCACTTTTAAAATACCTCACACCAGCTCTTGAATTCAAAGTGCTTCTCGTACTCATAACCTTAAGATTCACCAACTCCAAACCAATCAAGGAATTTCAAATATCCCACAAAGAGCTCCCAGTTTTGTTATGACGTGGCAGATGATGTGTGCCAGGTGGATCAAATTCATGGGGGAATCTTGATCACATGGTCATAGCTGTTTTGCAATTTGTATTTTACTTTGAGACGCAAGCCCTGAATTCAGAAGTAATAAGGCTACAACGACTTCAGAGGTTTTTAGAAAACAAAATTAAATATTTGTTAACAAAAGAAAAGATTTCAAGCACATACATAGGTCTACAAACTACTGCTATAATAACTCCTAAAACCCCTAATTAATCTGGCTTCCAGTTACATCCCCGTTAAGGCAACAATAAAAACAAATAGATTTTTAAAAGCCCAGGCAAAACCACATAATAATTGAATGGCTATAAATTGAGAGAAGGGAATGTGCAATGAGACCTGGATGTCCTTGTGCACCAGTCACTGAAGGTAAGCATGCAGGTGCAGCAGGCAGTAAAGAAGGCAAATGATATGTTGGCCTTCATAGCGAGAGAATTCGAGTACCGGAGCAGGTATGTCTTGCTGCAATTATACAGGGCCTTGGTGAGACCACACCTGGAATATTGTGTGCAGTTTTGGTCTCCTTATCTGAGGAAGGATGTACTTGCTATAGAGGGAGTGCAGCGAATGTTTACCAGACTGATTCCTGGGATGGTGGGACTGACATATGAGGAGAGATTAAGTCGGTTGGGATTATATTCGCTGGAGTTCAGAAGAATGACGGGAGATCTCATAGAAACCTATAAAATTCTAACAGGACTGGACAGGGTAGATGCCGGAAGGATGTTCCCGATGGCAGGTGAGTCCAGAACCAGGGGTCACAGTCTGATGATACGGGGGTAGACCATTTAGGACTGAGATGAGGAGAAATTTCTTCACCCAGAGAGTGGTGAGCCTGTGGAATTCGCTACCACAGAAATTAGTTGAGGCCAAAACATTGTATGTTTTCAAGAAGGAGTTAGATATAGCTCTTGGGGAGAAAGGGATCAAAGGATATGGGGAGAAAGCAGGAGCAGGATATTGAGTTGGATGATCAGCCATTATCATAATGAATGGCGGAGCAGGCTCGAAGGGCCGAATGGCCTACTCCTGCTCCTAATTTCTATGTTCTATGTTTCTATGTTAATACCCTGGACAGTCGCATTCAAAGTGAGTTTTCTCAGCTTCGGTTCCTGTAGACAGCAACATGCTGCACAGAGGCTGGAGGCTTTTCACACTTGTGCTGCATCTTAGAATGTCTTCTCCTCTGACACATAGCCTCACCCCCTTTATACATATTTCTCCCTTTTTAATGTAAATTTCATTGTTCTGATATGTCTTTGGATCTTTGCCCCTCTCATAATACAAATGTTTTCATAGTATGAATTTTATCAGTTACCTTTGGGAAAAATAAACACACTGTTTGGCTTAGCTTCTTCTGGCTGGGTGTAACAGTTTACCATCTCTTTGAAATTCAAACAACTCTAATTCATCTAAAAATGCAAATTTTCCTCGCACTTCACATTCTAAAACTTCAGCCATGTTTACGTATTTAGCATTTCAAACCTAGCTTCCTTTTTGATGACTCAAAGCCTCCAGACAAACTCTCTCCAACTCAATTAAATCCCACGCCCCTCCCCCCCCATACACACACACACAGAAATGAATCCAAGCCCGGCTATTAACCTACGTTTACAATAAATCGTGATAATATTATGAAAATTATTATATTTTCATGACACTCAACAAACCACACCAATCTTTTCACTGAACTTAGCTTCATGCTGCTATCAGCAAGGTACATGGACTGATATTCATAATCTTCAATACACGAGTTGCCTGTAAAGGTGCCTAAAATATTAATCAGGTTGAGACCCATTGAGGCACTGAAACATTCTACCACGAGTGTACAACTGTTTCCTTCCTGTGTGAAACAAACCCAGGTCCATTATTAGCGCACCATTAATTAGCAAAATTACAGAATCAATCATCAAGAACAAAAGAGATGATGTCTGCTATGGTAATCTAACTGATGGCACTTGAAATAGTTTCAGAAGGGAGAGAGTCTGGCTCATTAGCCTCTTTGCTTTTTGAGGAAGTAACATCCCTAAATAACAATAAGCAGCTCAGTGACAAATTATACCTAGATTCCCAGAAAGCCTTGTAATAACTTTACATTCATAACACCCTGATAAGTATTTATCAAGGCAGCAGACATATCCTTAACCATTCCACCTCACGTCCCTGTCAAGGAACTGTCTGAGATTTACAACTAGCCTATGCCTTAGACTGTATGAGGCCAAGCTTGGCTCCTTGAATCACTTTATATCACTTGGTTCTGAGTATATTCCGATGCAAGGTCACCACCTGAAATATTAGCTCTGTTTTTTTCTGCACAGATGCTGCCAGGCATGTTGAGTATTTCCAGCATTTTCTGTTTTTATTTTAGATTTCCAGCATCCGCAGTATTTTGCTTTCAGGTTATATTCGGGTTTGCCTTACCATCCTCCAGTTAGAAATATAGAACCATAGAATGATCACAGCATAGAAGGACGCCATTCAACCCATCATTTCTGTGCCGCTCCCTGCAGGAGTCAACTGATGAATTTTTAACAAAAGAATAAAATATTTATTAAACAAGAAAATATAAATTATATTACAATACTCCTTCACCCAAACCCATACCTTTAGAGATATATTCAGATTCGTAAGGATAACACAAGTTACAAAAGCTCTCTTACACCCTCATCTTCACAGTAAGTACACAGTCCATGTAAACCAATAAGCGACCTGTAATCAGGCACACCACACCCTGAAGCCAAGTGACAGATGCCACCCCAAACAGATGCTACAGATCACGCATCAACTCCCCCCAGATGCTTGTCACACTGGGAGTCAATCGGTTTCACTGAACTCGGTCTTTCATACGAGGGTTTTCAATCTCCATTCTCAAAGAGCCTGTTTTAGAATCTTCTCCCAAATGATGCTTTCGCTCAGGTGCCTTCTACAAGGGTCCACCTCCAGGATTTCGAACTCTCCTTCTGATGTTCAACTCCCCTGGATCGCCACATGCATTCGAGCTTTGTCTTCCATGCACTCTCTCAGATACTCAGCCCTGCCAACAGAACACCACTGCTTCACATGCCCATAGTAAGGAGTCACCAACCTTTGTCTATCTCCTTGGATCTTCTGGCTTCTCGTAAGCCTATTTTGCTTCAAGTCTGCATTCTGCAGCTTTCTCTCTTTAAACTTTGAACTTTCTATCGCTCTTCACTCTTAACTTCACTTAACAGGACCCTTTCCAGATTCTTGTTCTTTTCCTTTGACTAGAAGTTCTTCTTGGGACTTCCTTTTTTGTTCCACTCCCTGGTTTCTGAGAACTTCTCCTTTTCTTATGGGAAATCTGCTTTCTGCAGTTCCCTCTCCTGTCCAGCTCCTCCTAGCTCTTAGTTTAAACTGAACTAAAAACTGTTGTTCTGTTTCTCCCTGTGACTCTGGGCCCTCTGTTTCTAGGCAACAGCACAGCTTTGTCTACCTCATGTTTGTTTTAACTTCCCTTCAAGAGTCGTAAAACCTCATTAAAATGCAGACATCTTTTAAAGAGAAACTAAAACTCAAGATCTCCCCTTTCTTAACACACAAATACAGAAATACAAAGAAAACTTAAAGATATATATTATCCCTAACACACACAAATACACATATAACTTACTTAAACTATCTCTAGTTCCTAACATACACAGTATCTGGAGTACTGTGTACAGTTTTTGTCTCCTTATTTGAAAAAAGTACAAACATACAAACATGGAGGAGGAGTAGGCCACTCGGCCCCTCAAGCCTGGTCTGTTATTCAATAAGATCATGGCTGATCAGATTGTAACCTCCCGCCTGATAACCTTTCAACTGCTTGTTAATCGAAAATCTATCTAGCTCTGCTTTAAAAATATTCAAAGGCCCTGCTTCCACTGCCATTTGAAGAAAAGAGTTTCTAAGATTCAAACCCTCTAAGAGAAAAAATTTCTCCT
This sequence comes from Cetorhinus maximus, assembly GCF_964194155.1. Taxonomy (NCBI): domain Eukaryota; kingdom Metazoa; phylum Chordata; class Chondrichthyes; order Lamniformes; family Cetorhinidae; genus Cetorhinus; species Cetorhinus maximus. The sequence continues at coordinate 199,289,748 of NC_135879.1, forward strand.
CATCACTGTCTTAAATGAGCGACCCTTTATTTTTGAACCTTGACCTGTGGCTCTAGATTCTCTCACAAGAGGAAACATCCTCTCTAGATCCACTCTGTCAAGGCCCTTCAGGATCTTAAATGTTTCGATCAAGTCACCTCTTACTTTTTTAAACTTCAATGGATACGAGCCTAATAGACAACCCGCCCTTTCCTGGTATTAGCCTAGTAAGCCTTCTTTGAACTATTTCTAATGTATTTACATCCTTCCTTAAATAAGGAGACCAATACTGTGCACAATACTCCAGATGTCACCTCACCAGTGCCCTGTACAACTAAAGCATAGCCTCCCTACTTTTATATTCAATTCCCCTCACAATAAATGATAACATTCTATTAGTTTTCCTAATTACTTGCTGCACCTGCATACTACCCTTTGTGATTCATGCACTAGGACACCCAGATCCTTCTGAATCTCAGAGCTCTGCAATCTCTCACCATTTAGATAACATGCTTTTTTTTTAATTCTCCCTGCTAAAATGGACAATTTCACATTTGCCCATGTTACTTTAACAAGGCTTTTGATAAGGCCTCTCATGGAAGACTGGTCAAGAAAGTAAGAGCCCATGGGATCCAAGGCATTGGATCCAAAATTGGCTGAGAGGCAGGAAGCAGTGGGAGATAGTAGAGCGATGTTTCTGTGACTGAAAGTCTGTTTTCAGTGGGGTTCCACAGAGCTCGGTGCTGGGGCCTTTGCTGTTTGTGGTGTACAGAAATGATTTGGATTTAAATGTATGATCAAGAAGTTCGTGGATGACACGAAAATTGGTAGGGTGGTAAATAGTGAGGAGGATAGCCGTAAACTCCAGGAGGAGGGACAGAGCAGTGGCAAATGGAATTCAACCTGGAAAAGTGTGAGGTAATGCACTTGGGGACGGCTAACAAGGCAAGGGATTACACTATGAATGGTAGAGCCCTGGAAATTACTGAAGATCAGAGGTACCTTGGTGTGCATATCCACAGATCCCTGAGGGTAGCAGGGCAGGTAGATAAGGTGGTTAAGAAGGTATATGAGATACTTGCCTTTATTAGATGAGGCATAGAATACAAAAGCAGGGAGGTTATGCTGGAACTGTATAAAACACTGGTTAGGCCACAACTGGAGTACTGTGGGCAGTTCTGATCACCACATTGTAGGAAGGATGTGATTGCACTGGAGACGGTGCAGATTTACCAGGATGCTGCCAGGGCTGGAAGGTCTGAGCTATGAGGAAAGATTGGATAGGCTGGGGTTGTTTCCCTTGGAGCAGCAAAGGTTGAGAGGGGACCTGATAGAAGTGTATAAGATTATGAGGGGCACAGATAGGGTGGATAGGAAGGCACTTTTTCCATTAGTAGATGAGTCAAAAACCAGGGGGCATAGATTTAAGGTAAGCTGTATAAGGCTAAAAGGGGAGTTGAGGAGAAGGTTTTTTTACCCAGAGGACGGTGGGAGTCTGGAACTCACTGTCTGAAGGAATGGTTGAGTCAGAAACTCTTGTAACATTGAAGAAGTATTTAGATATTCACTTGTGTTGCCATAACCTCCAGGGCTATGGGCCAAGCGCTGGAAAATGGGATTTGTGTAGTCAGATCTTTGTTGGCCGGCGTGGACACAATGGGCCGAATGGCCTCCTTCTGTACTGTAAACGTCTATGAGTCTATGATACTCCATTTGCCAAATCTTTTCCCACTCACTTAACTTATGTCACATTGTAGCCTTCTTGCGTCCTCTTCACAACTTACTTTCCTACTTATCTTTGTGCCGTCAGCAAATTTAGCAACCATACCATCTTTTCCATCATCCAAGTCATTTATATAAATTATAAAATGTTGAGGCCCCATACTAATCCCTGTAGCACATCACTTGCCACATCTTGCCAACCAGAAAAATACCCATTTATGGCTCCCCTTTGTTTCCTGTTAGCTAGCCAACCTTCTATCCATGCCAATATGTTACCTCCTACACCATGAGCTTCTATTTTCCACAATAACCTTTGATGGGGCATCTTATCAAATGCCTTCTGGAAATCTAAGTACAGTACATCCACCAGTTCCCCTTTATCCACAGCATGTGCAACTCCTTCAAAGAGTTTTAAAGAGTCATTGTTTAAAAATAAGGGGTTGCCCATTTAAAATGGAGATGAGGCGAAATATGTTCTCTCAGAGGGTCGTGAGTCTTTGGAACTCTGTTCCTGAAAAGACGGTGGAAGCAGAGTCTTTGAATATTTTTAAGGCAGAGGTGGATAGATAGGTGAACAAGGGGATGATAGATTATCGAGGGTAGGTAGGATGCAGATTTGAAGTTACTGTCAGACCAGCCATGATTTTATTAAACGGTGGAGCAGGCTCGAGCGGCCGAATTGCCTACTCCTGCTCCTTGTTCATACATATGTAAAGAACTCCAATAAATTAGTTAAACATGATTTCCCTTTCATAAAACCATGTTGACCCTGCCTGATTACCTTAAACTTTTCTAAGTGCCCTGCTATAACATCTTTAATAATAGCTTCTAACATTTTCCCCATGACAGATGTTAGGCTAACTGGCCTGTAGTTTCCTGCTTTCTGTCTCCATCCATTTTTGAATAAAGAAGTTACATTTACTATTTTCCAATCTAATGTAACCTTCCCCGAATATAGGGAATTTTGGAAAATTAAAACCAATGCATCAACTATTTCACTAGCCACGTCTTTCAAGATCCTAGGATGAAGTCCATCAGGACACAGGAATTTGTCAGCCCGCAGCTCCAACAATTTGCACAGTACCACTTCTTTGGTGATTGCAATTTTCTTGAGTTCTTCCATTTCCTGATTTCCATCTATTTCTGGGGTGTTACTTGTATTCTCTTTAGTGAAGACCGCTGCAAAATGCCTGTTCAATTCATCTGCCATTTCTTTACTTGCCATTATTAATTCCCCAGGCTCAGTTCCTATAGGACCAATGCTCACATTGTTAACTCTTTTCTTATTCAAATATCTATAGAAAGTTGTACTATCCATCTTTGTATTTCTAGCTAGCTTCCTCTCGTACTCTAATTTTTCCTTATTAATCTTTTTGTCATTCTTTGCTGTTCTTTATATTCTGTCCAATAATTATATAATTGCTTTAGAAGCAATTCAGAGAAGATTCACTCAACTCATTTCTGGGATGAAAGGCTTATCTTATGAAGACAGGTTGAACAGTTTAGGCCTATACCTATTGGAGTTTCAAAGAATGAGAGGTGGTCTTATTAATCTATATAAGATCCTGAGGGGATTTAATAAGGTAAATACTGGGAGGATGTTTCCTCTCATGGGGGAAACTAAAACTTGGGACAGAGTTTAAGAATAAGAGGTCTCCCTTTTAAGACAGAGATGAGGAGAAAGTTTTTCTCCCAGAGTGTCATTATAGTGTGGAGCTCTCTTCCCCAAAAGATTGTGGAGGCTGAATAAATTTTTTAATTTAATTTACTCAAGGCTGAGTTAGATAACTTTCTGTTAGACAAGGGAGTCAAAGGTTATGGGGACCAGACAGGAAAGTTGAGCTGAGACCACAACCAGATCAGCCATGATCTTATTGAATGGTGGAGCAGGCTCGAAGGGCTGAATGGGCTACTCCTTCTCCTAAGTCCTGTGTTCCTTTATATGTTCCTATGAATGGCAAGATGTTTCTCTTTGAAATGTAAGACATATGAGATGGTGTTTGGCACAACGATCAGTAAATGCTCTATTTCTTTCATCATTTTTTTTTTCTGTATTAACCTTCACCAAGCACATGTAGAAAGATGCATCTGCAGCAGCCAAGGTGGAAAGAGCAAGGGGAGAAATTCATTCACGTAGAGCCGCTTCAAGCAGCATCGTACGTTGACATGTTTGAGGGGTACCACACGTGCTGTGCAGGGAATTCTCTCCTGAAGAAGATGTTGAAGTTAAATTGTTTGGCTATAATAGTTAGTCACAGGTACATGGGCCTGAATTTTATCTTTGGCAGGCGCACACGATCAGAGGGTCCGGGAGCAGTCATGAAACGGACCGCCGGCCGCGATCTGCCCTGACTGCGATTTCACACTGGCTGGCCAATTAACGACCAGCCAGCATGAAACGCACGCTGAAATACTCAGTGCTGCCGGGGTGGGGGTGGGAAGAGCACAGGCGATGACGTTTCCACGGGTGTGGGTGAGCGCTGCGACAAAGCTCACTGAAGGCAGATAGCTGCCTCAGGGTCCTGCAGACCTGTAAAAGGTAAAATAAAGGTTTCAAAAGCTGAAAAAAGTGTCCATGCATCATAATCAATCGCCTGAAAATAAAGCTGAAAAAAATGCCGTCCACAGAAATTTATTTTTACTTTATTTCATCACGGAAATTTCATCCGGCCTTGGATGAGGTTTAATGAAAATGCAAAGGCCACCTGGCCAATTCGCCCATCCGCCAACTGTAAGATTGAACGGGCAACAACAAATTGGAGGCAATTGCGCCATTAATGGGCTTAGTTGCCCTCTTAATTGTCGGTGGGCGCGCTTCCAACGTTTGCGCTCGCCTGCTGAGCGAAATATCGCACAAATGCAGGATGACGTCAGGACACTTGCCTGACGTCTTCTTGCATGATTTAACGCCCGATCAGGTCAGGTGCATGCCATTCTACCATTACCATCAAGCCAGGGGATCAAACTTGATTGAATGAAGAGGGCAGGCGGGCATGCCATGAGCAGCACCAGGCATTCCTAAAAATGAGGTGTCAATCTGGCGAAGCTATGAAGCGTGCCAAACAGCATAAGCAGCAAGTAATACACAGAGCTAAGCGATCCCACACCCAACGGATCAGATCTATGCTCTGCAGTCTTGTCACACCCAGTTGTGAATGGTGGTGGACAATTAACCAACTCACTGGAGGAGGAGGCTTCACAAATATCCCCATCCTCAATGATGGGGGTGCCCAGCACAGCAGGGCAAAAGATAAGGCTGAAGCGTTTGCAACAATCTTCAGCCAGAAGTGCTGAGTGGATGATCTATCTTGGCCTCCTCCGGAGGTCCCCAGCATCACTGATGCCAGTTTTCAGCCAATTCGATTCACTCCGCGTGATATCAAGAAGCATTGGATAGTGCAGATGCTATGGCCCTGACAATATTCCGGTAATAGTACTGAAGACGTGTGCTCCAGGACTTGCCACACCCCTAGCCAAGCTGTTCCAGTAGAGTTACAACACTGGCATCTACCTGGCAATGTGGGAAATTACCCTACTATGTCTTGTACACAAAAAGCAGGGCAAATCCAATCCGGTCAATTACCGCCCCATCCGTCTACGCTCGATCATCAGTAAAGTAATGGAAGGGGTCATCAACAGTGCTAACAAGCGGCACTTGCTTAACAATAACCTGCTCACTGACGTTCAGTTTAGGATCCACCAAAGCCACACAGCTTCTGACCTCATTACAGTCTTGATTCAAACATGGATAAAAGAGCTGAACTCCAGAGGTGAGGTAAGAGTGACTGCCCTTGACATCAAAGAAGCATTTGACCAAGTGTGGCATCAAGAAGCCCTAGCAAAACAGGAGTCAATGGGAATCAGGAAATAACTCTACACTGTTTGGAGTCATACCTAGCACAGAGGGAGATGGTTGTGGTTGTTGGAGATCAATCATCACTGCAGGAGTTCCTCAGGATAGTGTCCAAGGCCAATCACCTTCAGCTGCTTCATCAATGACCTTCCTTCCATCATAAGGTGAGAAATGGGGATGTTCGCTAATGATTGCACAATGTTCAGCACCATTCGCAACTCCTCCGATACTGAAGCAGTTCATGTCCAAATGCAACAAGACCTGGACAACATCCAGGCTTCGGCTGACAAATGGCAACTAACATTCACACCACACAATGCCAGGCAATGACCATCTCCAACAAGAGAGAATCTAACTATCACCCCTTGATGTTCAATGGCATTACCATCACTGAATCCCCCACTATCAACATCCCGGCGGTTTCCATTGACCAGAAACTGAACTGGGCTAGCCAGATAAATACTGTGGCTACAAGAGCATTCCAGACGCTAGGAATCCTGTGGCAAATAACTCATTTGCTGACTCCCCAAAGCCCATCCACCATCTACAAGGCACAAGTCAGGAGTGTAATGGAATACTCCCCATTTGCCTGGATGAGTGCAGCTGCAACAACACTCAAGAAACTTGACACAATCCAGGACAAAGCGGCTCGCTTGATTGGCATCCCATCCATAAACATTCACTCCCTCCACAACCGATGCACAGGCGCAGCAGTGTGTACCATGTATATGATGCATTGCAATTACTCACCAAGCCTCCTTAGACAGCTCCTTCCAAACCCACGACCACTACCATGTAGATAGACAAGCAGACACATGGGAACATCACCACCTGCAAGTTCCCCTCCGAGCCACTCACCATCCTGTCTTGGAAATATATTGCCGTTCCTTCACTGTCGCTGGATCAAAATCCTGGAACTCCCTCCCTAACAGCACCGTGGGTGTACCTACACCACATGGACTGCAGCGGTTCAAGAAGGCAGCTCACCGCCACCTACTCAAGAGCAATTAGGGATGGGCAATAAATGCTGGCCCAGACAGCGATGCCGATATCCCATGAATGAATTTTTAAAAACTGTCTAGAGGCAGACACCCAGCATCTGACCGGTGGTGTGGTATGTGCTGCAGGCAGGCCAAAAGGCCCTCCCTGTTAGCCTGGTTGCAAGAGCAGCCAGATTCCAATCCCCACCTCCAACGGCGGTAGCCCAAGTGCAAGAACCATTTTTTATTTAAGTTTTGAAAAAAGTCAGCAAAAGGACAACACTATGTTGAAGCATCCTTTCTGTTACTTACCTGCCATCACAGCCTGCTGCTCCTCTCAAACTGAAAAGCCTCCGATTGGCCCTCCAGCTTTGGTAGCCCACCTGTTGCCTTAAATTGAACAGAGAACCTGTTTCCATGCCAATTAAGGGGTGCCTCTGTGAAAATCCCCAAGAGAGACTGTCTACCTGCAGGGGAGCAGAGTGGATCGAGAGCTGGAAACGGTCCCAACTCCTGTTTCTTGCCTGTGGAGGAAATATCCATCCTTGGTCTCTCAGGGAACCAAGGGTTATTAATGGGAGGCTGAATAACCAGATGAAGGAGAAGGAAATAGAGAGTTGTGCTGATGGAGTTAGATGGGGGAAGAGGGGAGGAGGCAGTAGTGAAGCATAAGCAACAACATGGACTGGTTAGGCTGAATGGCCTTTTCCTGTGCTGTAGATTCTGTGAAATCCTATGCATTCTTCAAACTCTGAAGTCAATATATCCTTCTGTTTGTGATGGTTAAATTGCCAATCATCTTATGTTTTGCTTTTTTGAAATTGTGTATTGAAATAATACATCAAACTGTGCCCCATTCAGACCTTGGTAATTTTGGTGTGAGCCAACAGTCCTTGTAACCGAGTTAGTTTATGTAGAATGACTCAGGAGCTGGATTAGGAATCCCACACAAACCCTAAATACAAATTTACTAATCCAAATTACTATCCATTATTTATACACCATCATGAGTCACTGCTTTAGGAGAGAAGAGGAGGAAATTGTTTTTATGTTGTTGTTGAAGAAGTTGTTTGTTTTATATATTGTCTCCATATATTTGGGCAAACTGATCTTTACAGGGGCTGCAAAAGTATGAGTTATTACTGCTGAAAAAGCACAAATTGGGAATGTGATACAAGGTCATTATTATCAAATAAAGAGTTGTTAATAACACAATTTATATTGCATTATTGTTATGAGCATGTAATTGTAGAACTGTGACAGACAACTAAATGCTGTGCTAAGGCTAGTCATGTGATATGATATCACTGCAAGTGACATTGACTAGATAAGTTTCTGCTAATAAATACCATCAGCGAAGCATCAAGGCCACACTGTAGGACACCACCAAGGTTGAAAAGAATGGGACAAAGGCCATGAAAAATCAAAAAGTTATGGAGAGGTGACTTTAAAGTTTGAGTAGTAAAAGCCTGCAGACTGTGAGGAGATGGAAAGACTAAGGAAGATGAGTAACACGTAGATTTAAGAGACTGGAGAAGAATGAAATATTATATGACATAGTGTAATGAATCATGCTTCCAACACAGGGAGAAGAAAGAACATTTAGACCACCCTGTTTGGAATTATTAAGCACAAGAGACGAAAATTCCGAGGCGACAGCATCCAATGTATGTACTACACAGATTTTAACCTCCTGGGTCAGTGAAAATGAGTGTCACTTCCTACTCTACTTTCTAGGTTACTATAAGCATGAACGTTCATAGTAATATGCAAATTTGGGATCTTTGATGTCACAAAACTATTGCAACAATTGTGGCCCAGATCAGTGTTCTATCTCTCAAAGGAACCCAGCAAAGTAGGAGCGAGGGAGAGGTTCTGCCTCTGTCATTAACCCTTCCCTCCCATGTTCCACCACTCCACCCCCAGTCCTGCATCCATCTCCCCTCTCCCCGTTGGCCTTGCCTCCCGTGCCCAGCCTTGGCACAGCTTCTGATACAGGGACGCAAAATCTCAAAACAACACTCTTAAAGGTAGGCGAGAGCAGCACCTGCATACCTCAAGCTTGTTGATGAGGTGAAGCTTGCCATGTGCACGTCACTTATATGCAGTCGGGGAACAGACCATTCTATTTACCCATTGGCGGGGCACTTAATTTGGAAGGGGAATGTAATTCTGGTGAGTCAGCCTTTTGATGAGCATTTATGAGATGCCGATGAATGCAAATGTGGTTTCCAACATAGATCAGCGGGAAATTTGATCCGCCTTTCACCAGCCATGAAAGTCAGGAGAGCAAAATTCCAAACTAATTTCCACCGGCGGGAAACTGACTTTTTCCATCACGTCAAATTTAGTGGCCCCGCCCACCATGATTCCCACCATTGGCGGGTGTGGAAGATTCCACCCTCTGTTTCTCTCTCCACAGGAACAGCCAGATATGCTGAGTATTCCAAGCATTTTCTGGGTTTTTTTCAGGCTTCCAACATCTACAGTGTTTTAGTGATCTGTATACTTGTACTCCCAAATCCCTTTGTTCTTCTATCCCATTTACATTATTATTTTCTAGGTAATATGCAACCTCCTTATTTTTCTTGCCAAAATCAAATATCTCAGATTTTCTACGTTAAAATTAATTTGCCATTTATATGCGCTTCTACAAATTTGTCAATATTTTCTTTTAATTTGTTGCACTCCTCCTCAGTAGCAGTCAGGGGCATATTGGTAATGTAAGGCCCGGAGAATTCAAATCCTACTATGGCAATGGAATAAAATGCTAGTCTCACTTCTAATGATCATCAACCTACCAGATTGTTGTTAAAAGCACATCATGCCCTTCAGGCACGGAAGGAACATTTATGATGCAGTTCAACAGGCTGCTAATACTTCCAACATTTCTATTCCTCAAAGGGAAAAAAAGTGTCTGAAAACACAAAACAAACAAATAAATGCCCTTCAGGGGAGGGAATCTGTCATCCTTATCCAGCCATACGATTCTGTATCCACAGCAATGTGGTTGACTCTTAAATGCCCTCTGAAATGGCATAGCAAGCCATTCAGTTGTACCAACTGCTACAGAAAAAAAGCACTATGCATGTGTACCTACCCAATGCAACTCCGTGTTTGGTATTTGGGGCGGAGTGAAATGCACTCCCTTAATGAATGCATTGCACTCTCGAATCACCAACTCCACCATGGATGACCATTTCGCCATGCCCGACTTCCTCATGTCTAAAACCCTGCCAATGTCCATGGCTCCTCCATGGTTGCGATCACGTGAAGGAATTAAATCCCTCCTCCAGCCTGGGCCCTCTACCAAGTATCATTAGGCTATTTCTCCTACATGGACAAAAGGGAGTGAGATAAGCTAATGTTGTCCTCTATCGTCAACGCCATCTGCTCAAATTTATTAGCTGATGCATCTTTCAATGCTGGCAGTTCCTCTGAAGCACTATCACTCTGAGCCATTTTGAGGTGTCGGTAAAGTGCCACGAGCACACAATCCTCCCATGTTTAGGGGCAGCATGTACCCTGAGGCTCTTCAGGCCTATCCTGAGGGTTGGGGTTGCAATCACCTTGCCAGAGTGTTTCAAAGGGCGAATTTTACGTTTTTGGCAGTGGGTGGGAATCCGACCTAGAATGGCTCAGTTTGCTAACTCCTGCCCCCACCCAAACGCCGAATAAAGTGTTTTATGGCCAATTAACAGCTACCCGGTGGGAAGCTGGTCAACAACCTCAAAGAGGGGTGGGCAGCACAACCTATCGTGCCTCCAGGGCAGGAATTTCTGGGAGAGAGGGGCCAGGCCATGATCCAGAAGTCAGTCACAGCCACCCATTTAAAGGCACCCTACCCTGGGTTTCTGGCAGCTATATCATAAATAATGGTTTACAACCTGAAGTTTTGACCCAGAAGAGTGTGAAATCCTTTGAAATATTGGAGCAGCAGCAATTATGAATTTGTTTTTAATTTTTGATGACAAAATTGCCAGCGCTGCCCCATTCAGGACCCTTGCCAGGGAGGAAAGAACATTTGAGCATACCTGCCCCATTCCCCTTCAGAATAACAAATGTTTAGAAAAAGACTAAAATTCTACCCTTACACTCTCTTTATCTCTCCATAGAGGCTGTAAGCCACCATAGGCTGGAGAGAGGAAGTGTTGTGGGCCCAGACCAAGGACCGCCCCACAGTTTGATGATGACTGACAGCGCATCTTCCTCCAGTCTGTGAGTGATCGGCGGGAGGTCCTCATGCCTGCTGAGGTGAAGAGGTGACTTCACAGCCAGATGAAATTGGCCTGGATGGAGATTGCGGAGGAGGTCAGCAGCCATGCGGTCATCCAATGGACTTGGTTTCAATGTCTTAAGAGGCTGAATGACCTCTCATGATATGCCAGGGTGAGTATGTAACCATTTCTGAGATGGACCTATATATGGAAGGGTGTGATGTGTGTCAAGTCAGAAATTGCTTAGTGTCTTGGCCAAGTGTTTCCTCTCAGAAAAGCAGGGAGGACCAAATAGGCCTTACAGTGGCAGATGAGCAGCTGCTGCGGCCGTCAGGGTTGGGGGTTGGGGACACCTCTCAGGGTGCTTCTGATGGGGCCGGCCTCTCTTCCACCCCTCTGCCATGGACACAAATGCCTCAGAGTGCCACAGCAACAGTTGAGCCTTATGTCACTGTGCAGGAGACTCCCACCACCCCGGAGCTCTCACGGTCTCAGGTGACCAGAGGATGCCTGCCAAAGTCATCCCAGGCAAAGGGGCATAAGGGTCAGAAGCCTGTCTCTAGCACAGCTGGTGGTGAGGCGAAGCACCACACCATAGCACCCAGAAACAATTTAAGAAAACACTGCATTAGTCACATTGCACTTGCTGCACTCCGTTCCAGCCCTGACTTTGTTATCAAACCTGCCGACAAGGGTGGTGCTGTTGTTGTCTGGTGTACTGACCTCTACCTCGCAGAGGCTGATCGCCAACTCTCAAAGACTTCTTCCTACCTACCCCTAGATCATGATCCCACCACCGAACATCAAGCCATTGTTTCCAGGACTGTTACTGACCTCATCCCCTCTGGAGATCTTCCCTCCGCAGCTTCCAACCTCATAGTCTCCCAACCTCGGACAGACGGCTTCTACCTCCTTCCCAAAATCCACAAACAGGACTGTCCCGGCAGACCGATTGTGTCAGCCTGTTGCTGCCCCACGGAACTCATTTCTTCCTGTCTTGACTCCATTCTCTCTCCCCTTATCCAGTCTCTTCCCACCTACATCCGCGATTCCCCTGATGCCCTACATCATATCAACAATTTCCAGTTCCCTGGCCCTAACTGCCTCTTCTTCACCATGGATGTCCAATACCTCTACACCTCCATCTCCCACCAGCATGGCCTGAGGACTCTCTGCTTCTTCCTTGAACAGAAGCCTGAACAATCCCCATCCACCGCCACTCTCCTCCATCTGGCTGAACTTGTTCTGTCGCTGAACAATTTTTCCTTATACTTGTCTCGCTTCTTCCAAATAAAAGGTGTGGCTATGGGTACACACATGGGCCCCAGTTATGCCTGTCTCTTTATGGGGTATGTGGACCATTCCTTATTCCATCCTACTCAGGCCCCCTCTGACAACTCTTTCTCATGTACATCGATGACTGTTTCGGTGCCGCTTCATGCTCTCGTCTGGACCTGGAAAATGTAATAATCTTATAATTTCCACCCCTCCATTATTTTCACATGGTCCATCACTGACACTTCCCTTCCCTTCCTTGGCCTTTCTGTTTCAATTTCTGGTGATAGACTGTCCACCAATATTCATTACAAGCCCACCGACTCCCACAGTTACCTCGACTACAACTCCTCACACCCTGCTTCCTGTAAGGACTCCATCCTATTCTCTCAGTTCCTTCACCTCCGTCGCATCTGTTCCGATGATGCCACTTTCCAAAACAGTGCTTCTGACATGTCTTCCTTCTTCCTTAACTGAGATTTCCCACCCACGGTGGTTGAGTGTGACAGGGCCCTCAACCGTGTCCGACCCATCTCCCGCGCCTCTGCCCTCACACCTTCCTCTCCCTCCCAGAACCATGATAGGGTCCCCCTTGTTCTCACTTTTCACCCCACCAGCCTCCACATTCAAAGGATCATCCTCCACCATTTCAGCCAACTCCAGCATGATGTCGCCACCAAACTCATCTTCCCTTCACCCCCCCCCTGTTGGCATTCTGTAGGGATCATTCCCTCCGGGATACCCTGGTCCACTCTTCCATCAACCCCAACACCTCAACCCTCTCCTACGGCACCTTCCCATGCAACCACAGAAGGTGCAACACCTGCCCCTTTACTTACCCCCTCCTCACCGTCCAAGGGCCCAAACACTGCTTTCAAGTGAAGCAGCGCTTCACTTGCACTTCCCTCAATTTGGTCTACTGCATTCGCTGCTCCCAATGCGGTCTCCTCAACATTGGAGAGACCAAATGCAGACTAGGTGACCACTTAGCGGAACACCTTTGGTCTGTCCGCAAGCATGACCCAGACCTTCCTGTTGCTTGCCAATTCAATACACCACCCTGCTCTCATGCCCACATGCCCATCCTTGGCTTGCTGCCATACTCCATTGAAGCTCAACGCAAACTGGAGGAACAGCATCTCATCTTCCGACTAGGCACTTTACAGCCTTCCGGACTTAACATTGAGTTCAACAACTTCAGATCATGAACTCTCTCCTCAATCCTCACCCCTTTTTGATCCCCTTTCTTCAAATATTTATTTTTAAATTTTTATATATATTTTTTCCCACCTATCTCTATTATTATTATTTTTTAATTTATTTCTATTTATTGTTTTATCCCCACCTTTTAGCCTATTTTGACCTTTCATTAATGGTCACACACAGTCTGCATATTGATGGAGTGATATCCTTTCCAATTGACAAATGCCCCTGGCTGTCCAGATGGAGCTTTCATTGCAACATGTGTGCAATCAACGACCCCTTGCACCATCGGACACTCTGTCATAGCAGCAAAGCCTCTGGCTACAACTTTAGATCTTAAACTTCCCCTCCCCCCATCCCCACCCCGTTTCTTCCCCCTCCCCCTTTTTTTTCAATAATTTATATAGATTCTTCTTTTCCCACCTATTTCCATTATTTTTAAATCTAAAACTAAAACTTTGTTAGTCTTTCCACCCCACCCCCACTAGAGCTGTACCTTGAATATCCTGCCTTCCATTCTTAATTAGCACTTTTCTTAGATAATATCACCACCTTCAACACCTCTTTGATCCTTTTGTCTGTGACATCTTTTGATTATCTTCTCCTATCACTGCTTGCTTATCCCCACAACCACCCCACCCTCAACTTCTCTCTCCCCCCGCCCCCCACCTTAGACCAGCTTATATTTCACCTCTCTCCTAACTATACTTCAGTTCTGCCGAAGGGTCGTGAGGACTCGAAACGTCAACTGATTTCTTCTCCACCGATGCTGCCAGACCTGCTGAGTTTTTCCAGGTAATTCTGTTTTTGTTTTGGATTTCCAGCATCCGCAGTAGCTTTTAGCTTTTTGTTTTTATCTCTGGCTATGTCTGCTTGACTGGCGTTGTCAGTGGTAAATTAGGTAAACTCATGGGCAAACCTGAATATGACGTCCCTAAAAACCTTTATACAGTGATGGGCTGCACACTGAAAAATTCTGCTAAGGTCTCCACAAGATACCTGGACTGACCCAGAGGTGAAGAAATTCAAGGTCTCAGTTACTTTCAACACTACAGGCATTGGATGGCCATTGACACAATTGGAGGCAATCTCCCCAGGCAACATGTCACACACGGATCTGTCTAGCTCCCTTGAGAGACGCAGTCTTCTGAGGCACTGGCGTTCGGACATCAGGGGGATGTTGGATGTCATCCTCACCCTGTAGATACGGCTGGCAGGGTGGTGCCTACCTCTGCCTGCCTAATGTTGCTGTCCTTTGCACATCAGCAGGTTGCACAGCTTTCTGGGCCAGAGGGTGCACCTGTCCCTTCTCCTCTTCACTGGAGGAGGAACCTCCAATAGAATGCACAATTCCCATAAGCGGCCAATGATCTAAAATGCAATGTTGGAGTGCACAAATTTGATAGTAACACTTTCTGTATGCCCCCTTCCCTTAGAAAATGTCCTAACGCAGGCTCAAAACTATGAGCCTGTGAAACTCTCCAAACTCTTCAGCGTCAGAGTTTTCTGTTGAATGCAGCCACAGTCCCACTTTGAGCCTTTATATCCACCTTTGTAACATTTCCTCATCCCTGGCGCGACTCCTTCTGAACGTTTCTCACATGCGCCCACTGAAAAATGACATAGGCAGTGAAAAATTTAGGTCTATTGCCTTGTTAATTAGCTTTTTAAAAATGGCAGGCTGGCTGCCAATTTTGGCACTCGCCCAACTTCTGTATTATTGAAAATGTTGGGTATTATGTGTGCATGGGGGGAAAGTGGTCCCGATTTGCAAAAGTAAAATTCACCCCCAAGCTGTTGTAATATGCCTTTAAGGTGTAGCAGTATGACATCACCAGAAGGGAAATGTCATGTAATCCAGTCTTAGTTTCACTTTTGCTTAGAGCAGAGCACACACAAACAGTTCTAATGTTTTGAAGCTTTCTGCCTATGTATAACTGTTCTCATGTGCCTAGTCTTAATAAATTAACCCACAACATGTTTACCCAATTCCTTATGAATGGTTGGTGATTTTATCATTATAATAACAAGCACAAGTTATCAAACAGCTTCCGACACTGGACTCAAACTCTGTGGTCCACAGTTCTTATGCTAATTGTGTCCGCTGTCGCAATCCAGGCCTGTATATCCTAGAGGAATAACCTCCTCCTGCCAATCTCTGGGATGAGAACCTCCCTTCTCTCCTTTACAACCTCAAAGAGAGCCTCCAGATCCACATCAATGAAGTAAGGGACTGCACTTCCCCGAGTTCCAGGCCTCTGGCTCCCCTGAGACATTCTACAATTCAAAGGTTTTACACTCTTCCAAACTGAGGTTAAAGCACCAAAATATGGCTTGTTTAAATAAGGCCCCTATTTGAACAGTCCTGCCTCCGTTCCCCCACCCCTCCCCACCTCCACAGCCGCTAATTGGCTACCAACCCTGCCTCCGTGCCATTTAAGGGGTGCCCCGTGAAACTCAGGGCCAGTGGCTGTTTCCCCCTCACACCTTGTGTGGGTGGGTTCGGCCCAGAAACAGTAAAGACTTCTGTTTCCCACCCCAGCAACAAAAATCCTGCCCTTTGTTTTAAGAAGTTAATTTTGGGTTTTACAAGCATGTGCTGGTCGATTACAGTCAGTACTCTGCCTATTACAAACAACAAAGGAACATGCCATTTGATTCAATCAGACAATTGCTGGGATGTACCTGGCATCACACCAGTTCTGAAATTCAAACAAAATGGACAGAATTTTCCGATCCCACTGGCGTCGGGCGTGCTCAGCGGCATGAGCGGACAACATGACGAGAAGGCCAAAAATCGGTTTCACAACGTCGTAAAAAAGGTTTGCGGTTGTCTGCTCAGCCCGTCAATGGCGGGCCACGTTCCCCACCATCGAATGTTGGGAACCTCATTGTAATACATCTGCATATCATTATAAGGTCTGCCTGCCAGGCTCATCCCCACCCCCACGCGTGATTGCACGCCGATGTGCTTCACAACAGCATATAAAAGGCGTGCACTTGGTAGGCTGCACTTTGAGGGGAACTCAGAATTTCAAGGTTGAGGAGTATTAGGGGGGGTGGGGGGGGCGGTGCGAGGGCTGCCCAGTGGTTGAAGGTAGTGCATGAGATTGTGATCCCAAGGCAACTCTAAAACTAGGTTCCACTGAGGTGTGTGTCTCTGCGCTGGTGGAGGGTGTGGGTGAGCTCTGTGACGGGCCTTCAGGGAGGGTGCCTGCAGATTCCTCTTCAGAGGTTTCTTCGGCGCTGATTGAAGGCCCTGGGTCATGGACTCCGACAGCTGTTCGGCAGATGTGCCTGTGAAAGCAAGGGGAGATAATTAGTGCATGGCAGTGGCCTGTGCAAACGGACACATCACTCACAGCATGGTTGTCTGATGGATGTTGCACTGTTGGATCCTCACTTGGTAGAGCACCACTGAACTCACCATCATCAAAGGAACAATCCAGATTCTCGTCGGCCAGCTGGATGGCTCTATTTTCAAAGTCCGTGAGAACCTTGATTTAAGGCCACCAGTCTGCGGTCTCTCCCTCTTGTTGTGTGCCAGCTTGTCCTGCATGAATATAGATGGAGAGAATGTAAGCAAGCTACCTGCCAGGCCAGATGATAAGTATGCCTGGCATGTGTGGGTGGGGAGTGGTCCCCTGGATAGGATGAGGACAATGAAGGTGTATGTGAGAGAGTGAATGGTGATGGTCCTTGAACTAGCAGTGAGTAAGATCCTGGGGATGTGTGATGGACTTATGAGTGTGTGAGTTGAGAGTGATAAGAAGAGTGAATTACCCTGGCGGAACGGAGGAGATCATTCATCCTTTTGCGGCACTTGCTGCCTGTCCTCTTTGACAAGGCATTGGCGCTGACCACAGCTACCACTGCCTCCCAAGCTGGATTGGTGATGCTGCTGGCCACATCCTGCAGCAGGAGCGGACGTAGGGGACAACACGGCAGGCCTGCACTGCCTCCAAAAGGCGCTCGAGGGACATGTCATTGAACCTGGGGCTGCAGTCTTCTTGCCTTTCGGGGCCATGTTGCCGTGCAGCAGTCATGGGCTGGAAGCACTTAGAGGTGTGCACGTGGCTGCACTTTAAATATGGTGCCCAGTGTGATGACGCGGCAAGATGATGGCATGGTGGGCAAGTGAGAGTGCGCCCGCCATCGAAACAGTGTGGTTCCCTGGAATGCATAATTAATGCAGCAGAATTGGGATGATATGGCGTGAGAAGCGCCATTGCGGATGGTGTTGTTATTCCTGCCCGCTACCGCACTTGGTGCAAATCTAGGACAATTCCACCCAATGTTGCTCAAATGCAAGTTTGCACGATACACAGCGGACAATGATCTGTTCAGGATAAGCATCATCCTCCAAGCAACCTCGCAAATGGGCCACAGACCGTTATATTTGGGCTTGAAAGGTGCCTGGTCTACCTCAATTTATCCTGGAAAGGCAAAGTCTCTCAAAAAGAATCAATGGGAATCAGGGGGAAAACTCTCCGTTAGTTGGAGTCATACCTAGCACAAAGGAAGATTGTTCCAGTTGTTGGAGATCAATTATCTCAGCTTCAGGACATCACTGCAGGAGTTCCTCAGGGTAGTGTCCTAGGCCCAACCATCTTCAGCTGCTTAATCAGTGACCTTCGTTCTGCCATAAGGTCAGAAGTGGGGATGTTCGCTGAACATTGTTCAGCACCATTCGCGACTCCTCAGATACTGAAGCAGTCCATGTCCAAATGCAGCAAGACCTGGACAATATCCAGGCTTGGGCTGACAAGTGGCAAGTAACATACACACGTGTCAGGCAATGACCATCTCCAACAATCGCCCCTTGACATTCAATGGCATTACCATTGCTGAATCCCCCACTATCAACATCCTGGGTGTTACCATTGACCAGAAACTGAACTGGACTAGCCATATAAATACAGTGGCCACAAGAGAATGAAGAGGCTAGGAATCATACGGCGAGTAATTCACCTCCTGATTCCCCAAAGCCTGTCCGCCATCTACAAGACACAAGTCAGGAGTGTGATGGAATACTCCCCCCTTGTCTGGATGAGTGCAGCTCCCACAACACTCAAGAAGCTTGATACCATCCAGGACAAATCTGCCCGCTTGATTGGCATCACATCCACAAACATTCAATCCCTCCACTACCAACACACAGTGGCAGCAGTGTGTACCATCTACAAGATGTACCACAAGAACTCACCAAGGCTCATTTGACAGCATCTTCCAAACCCACAGCTGCTACCATCTAGAAGGACAAGGGCAGCAGACACATGGGAATGCTATCACCTGGAAGTTCCCCTTCAATCCAGTCACCATCCTGACTTGAAAATATATCGCCGTTCCTTCACTGTCGCTGGATCGAAATCCCGGAACTCCCTCCATAACAGCACAGTGGGTGCACCTAGACCACTTGGGCTGCAGCGGTTCAAGAAGGCTGCTCACTACCACCTTCTCAAGGGCAATTAGGAATGGGCAATAAACGCTGGCCTAGCCAGCGATGCCCACATCCCATGCACACATAAGAAAAATTTGAACAAAAGTTTAAGCAAGCCATTTCACACAGCTATAAAAGCAAAGAACTGCGGATGCTGGAAATCCAAAACAAAAACAGAAACAGAAATACTTGGAAAAACTCAGCAGGTCTGGCAGCATCGGCGGAGAAGAGCACAGTTGACGTTTCGAGTCCTCATGACCCTTCAACAGAACTGGACCTGTTCTGTTGAAGGGTCATGAGGACTCGAAACATCAGCTGTGCTCTTCTCCGCCGATGCTGCCAAACCTGCTGAGTTTTTACAGGTATTTCTGTTTCTGTTTTCATTTCACACAGCTACTATGCATTGGCTACACGAGCGGTATTTTACCCCAACACGGTCTAACAGGATACTGCCGTCAGCCCAAAAAGAGGTTCTGCCTACCACACAACTGCGCAATGTCATGTATAAATGTCAGTGTCGGTGCGATGCCAGGTATATAGGCTGTACATCCCAACTACACTAACAACCAAGTTAAGATAATCAGTCGAGCTCGTAACGTGACTCATTTACGTTTGCTAGAAGTGACATGGATTGAAACACAGGGACTCATTCTCTCCAAACAAAAGGAATATGTTGAAGCCTTGCACCTTTTTTGAATTACCCAGGAGCTTAGGGAGCCTATAGTTCCCCATTGCATTCTGCATGGCAACGCCTTGACCAATCAGAGTCAACTTGCCAACCAATCAGCACCCTTATCTCCAGTAGTATAACCTGTTGTGATCCTTTGAAATTTGGCATTCATGATGAGAATGATGTATTTGCCCTGATGGGTGCAAGACGAAAAGCTTCAGCTACCTGTGTCTCTTTTCAGCAATATTCAAATTCTGTACTACCAAGCGACTGCTTAAATAGAAAACATAATTTTATTGCTATGCAGACAGCTTGACATAAAATTATGCACTCGTAAACTGATATTCTGCAAGATTTTTTAAACTAATTCTCAAGAAAGATCTAGGTTTGTATGCCAAGGAGTTTTTTTCCTTACAAAGGACAGAACTGCCTCCAATCAATCGAATAAAAATCCATCCAGCTCTGTAAGGGTGAATGATCCACTTCAGCAAAGCGTCATCCACAGAGCAAGGACAAATACTTCCCCTATTGTGTCAGGCATACTGTAATCCAGAAGGACTTGAAACATCTGGATTTTACAGATAAGCTTTTGAAAATTGAAGGCACCAGAAATAGTTGAACTCTTTGCAGGATTTAGAAAATGTGGTTACTGCAACTGTGTGCAAAAATTGTGGCAAAGAGAAAAACAGAGTCATTATTTAATTTTTTAAATGTTGGTGTGACAGGTCCGGGAATTAGGAGTACATTTAGCTTTAAACATTCCTTAGGTTGTTTGGCATGTGAGCAATACTGGAGAGACACGGTTGGAGATACAACTCATCATTTAAAAATGAAACTACATTTGGCAATGCTCATTTTATCCCTAGGAGTTGGATCTGTTTTCAATTTAAACTCTCACAGCAAGTTAGGAATGCAGATAATAATTATAGCCCATCACTTTAAAAAATGAACAAGGGAATATTGCATTTTAAATTAAAATTTTCCAAGTTGTAGCTTTTAACAATTACATTTATGTTGAAATATGGACTATTGTTTTGCTAATGCTGACAGAAACCTAAGAATGACTTTCCTTGCTGGGTCATCTATCTGTAATTTGTTTGCATTTCAGTCCACTTTCAGCCCAAAGCCTGTACTATTTTTTTCAATCTTTTCCACAGATTGTACAATTTATGAAGCATTTAGTTTAACCCTTGACAAACTTATAATTGTTCTTCTCCTCTCCTCATAAATAATTAAAATCCACTAGCTAACTTAAAAGAAGATCCAATTGATTCAATCCAAAGGTGGAAATTCGGGTGCAACAATTTGGCATAAGATGTCTGTTCCTTATACATCAAGTCAACGTGGTGCAAGTAACCAATGGATCTCAGGTAACTGAGAGCCAGGAGTCAGGAGATAGGAAGTAAAGGAGAGGGTTAGAAGTTGGTAGTTGGGAGAAAGAAAGCCAAAGAAGATGCAGGTGACTGGGTTTCCTGAGAAAAGAGGCAGAGCAAGAGAATTGGAGGCCAAGAGGTAGGTGGTCGGGGAGGAGGATTGAAGATTGAGGGTTGGGAGATTGATTGAAGGGGAAGATTGGAGGCTAGCAGACAGGAGATAGGAAACCAGGGAGGGGGATTGGAGGCTGGAGGACGGAAGACAGGAAGCTGAGCAGAGGGATCACATGCCAGGTCTCAGTGGGGGACGGGTTTGGGTAGGGGGTGCAGGGACAGCAGAGGCTTGCGTTCTTTAACTGTGGCGTCAACAGGAGTATTCATATAAAAGCAAAATACTGTGGATGCTGGAGACCTGAAACAAAAACAAAAATAGCTGGAAAAACTCAGCAGGTCTGACAGCCTCTGTGGAGAGGAAGACAGAGTTAACTTTTCAAGTCCGTATGACTCTTCATCAGAACTGAAGAGAAATAGAAATGTGGTGAAATATAAGCTGTTTAAGGGGGGTGGGACAGGTGGAGCTGAATAGAGGGCCAGTGATAGGTGGAGGCAAAGGAGAGATTGCCAAAGATGTCATAGACAAAAAGGTCAAAGGGGTGTTAACAGTGGTGATATTAGCTAAAGGATGTGCTAATGGTGACATTAAGGGTAGAAAGCAGGATGAGCAAGTGACGGATAGCCCTAGTGGGGGTGGAGTGGGGGAAAGGGATCGAAATAGGCTAAATGGTGGAGATAAAGCAATGGATGGAAATAAATTTTAAAAATAATAATCAAAATAGGTGGGAAAAGAAAACTATATTATAAAAAAATTTATAATAATTATTAGAAAAAAGGGGATCAAAAAGGGGGTGAGGATGGAGGAGAGAGTTCATGATCTGAAGTTGTTGAACTCAATGTTAAGTCCAGAAGGCTATAAAGTGCCTAATCAGAAGATGAGGTGCTGTTCCTCCAGTTTGTGTTGAGCTTCACTGGAACATTGCAGTAGGCCAAGGACTTTGCAGGCGCTTTACAGCCTTCCGGACTTAACATTGAGTTCCACAACTTCAGATCATGACCTCTCTCCTGGTGGCGGGACTGTGTCAAGGGGCCATCCCAACATGGCTCCTTGGCATTGCACCGCTCCCAACCCCCCACCTCCACCTCCTAGCTTGCTACCTTTGGGGGAAGGGCGTTGGTGGCAGTAAAATTCCACCCATATTGGTTAATGTTTTTGACACTTAGCTTTCTGAGGCACTGCTTATTTTGTATAGGTCTGTGTGATTTTAACAGTGTGAGAAACTTAATAAATTCATTATCATGGAAAATACCACACCTGCCTGAGTCCTGTTTCAAACTGAAATAGTGAGAGAGAAAAGTAAGCATGTTAAAATTCAGCAAAGAGTAACTATAAGACGAGTAGATTTATATGGGAATGTCAAAGTACCAATTTTCCATTACACAAGCCATGCCAGTCTATGGTAACTGTCTCAGGGCATGCCTATTTAGATCACCACCCTGAAGCAGTGGCTCTCTTGTCATCTTAAAATGGACAGGTCAGAGGAAACTCAATCCACTTTAGCAGCTAAACATCATAATTATGGTCCTACCATTTATGAGTAATGATTTAGTGGGTAGCACTCCTACCTCTGGATCAGAAGGTTGCGGATTGAAGCCACACTCCAAAGATATGAGTACAAAATCTAGGCTGATATTTCAGGGCAGGACTAGTAGAGTGTTGGGGTCAGAGGTATCAGTTTTTGGATGAGGTGTTAAACTGATGCACCATCTTCCCTCTCAGGTGAACACAAAGGATCCCATGATACTATTTTAAAAATAATTCTCCATGTAGTCCTGGCCAATATTTATCCCTCAACAATCACTAAAAAATAATCTGCCAATTATCTCGTTGCTGTTTTTGGAGCTTTGCTATGTGTGAATTGACTGTTTTTGATCCATTTCTTAGTAAATGTCTCAAGCAGTCATCCAACAAAAATACCAGAGTTGACCACAATGTTGAAACTGAGTTGGGGGGCCCTCTGACAATTTTCAAGAAATACATATGATTTAAGTTTCTAAATTGGCACATTTTTCTTGGCCTTTGGTATATATTTATTCCTGTTTTGCCTGCATCTTTTCTTTAATATGACTGCAGCCATAAAACATTTTTTTTAAATAATCCTGAATCTTTTCACAATGCTACACAAATACATTTTGTGCTCTTTCCCTTCCTGACATGGGAGTTATTAAAACGACTTTACAAAAGCTGTTTACTAAAGTCATACTGAATAGGCCTGGCTGATATCCAGCCGTCATCCATGAAATAGAACAAAAAGTCCCTTTGGTTTGTGTCCACCAGCCTAAAGTTGTTTATTTTTGCCACTTTCTTTCCTGATTGTCTGATTAAATTCAACAATTAATGTAGAGCCTCCAGAATCCCACGGTGCACATTTTCAAAGAAGTAGATGTGTAGAATTTAACTATTGGCACAAAACAAATCAGTCAGCTTGTGCCAACCAATGACCAACCATTACCTTACCTCTGCATCAAATAGTCTGCAGCTCACTGGTTCTAAGTCAATGTAATATTGGGCAACATAGAGGTTTATCAAACTGGCATCAAGAACAGGTTCAGGAACAGTCAAGAAATGGGAAGCAAGAACCCAGTGAGGCAGCAGCCCAAATAATTTTTGTGGGGTCCAGAGGAACACACCTTCTCCTCCCAGCCCCAGGAAGAAATTAAAAATTTAATATTTTGGCCACCCTTCAGCTGGGACTGACATGGGAAACTTTGCAGAGCATGCACAGCAGAAGCTCTATCTAGCTGGAGCAATTAGGAACCTATGTAAATCATGAATCGGAGGGCATAGGACTAAGAGTAGGCACATAAGGGTGAGGTAGGAAGGGGAGAGCCAGTTAGCCCAGTTAGTTCTCCATTGTGCTGCTTACCTTATGCATTCTAATCCCTTGTATCATACATGAAAGATATAATGCCTTCCTTGATGTAAGTGATTTCTACTGTCTTCTCTGTTTTAGTGTCTCACTGCCCTTTGCATTGTTACAAGCTTCCCAGAGAGCACGTACACAATCTCCTCATGGAGTATTTGTTGTTCCACTCGCACTCCTGAGAAGATTAATTATGGAAACTAGAGCCTGTTCATGAGCGCACATTTAAAAAAAAAGGTTCTTGGTTCCTTGTAGCATTTACAGAACGAATGGCATATTTTTATATCATATAATGAATGCAAGTTTTGCATCCTTTCATCTTGTTGTTAGGGCAGTGCTTGGAAGGCAGCAAGTGTTAGGTCTGAGAGCCAAAGAAAACTCTGGAGTAAGTCGGGCCAAACTGGGGTCAAGGGTTAGGAAATTGAGGAGTCACAGGCACAAGGTGTCCAAAGGTGAGTAAGCAGTGTCATGAGGTTATGAGGATGGGAGGGAATCAATGGGTTGGAAAGGTTATGAGTCACAAACTAGGGCTGAGGGTCACAATATTGGAAATGCAACTCTTAAAGTTTAACTCAAGGTTGAACCACTACTTCTGAGGACAGGAAATTAAGCTGAGGAGTAGCAGGATGGCCGCTGCCCAGGGCTCAAAGTTTGTTTTAATTTTAATTGATAACTTTATCTTAATTCAAAGAACAGTACAACACAGGAGGAGGCCATTCAGCCTGTCAGGTCTGGGCTCACTCTGCCAAAGAGCAATTCAGTTCATCCCACTGCCCTGCTCTTTCCCCGTATCCCTGCATTTATTTCTCCTTCAAATATTTATCCAATTTCCTATTAAAGCCTATTGAATTTACCAACCTATCAATCAATGCATTCCAAATCTCATGTTTTCACATCTCAAATTTTCACTCATTGTGTATCACAGAATCACAGAATCTGTCAGTGCAGAAGAGGCCCTTCGGCCCATCGAGTCTGCACTGACATGTGAGGAGCACCTGACCTACCTACCTAATCCCATTTACCAGCACTTGACCCATAGCCTTGAATGTTATGACGTGCCAAGTGCTCATCCAGGCACTTTTTAAAGGATGTGAGGCAACCCGCCTCCACCACCCTCCCAGGCAGCGCATTCCAAACCATCACCGCCCTCGGGGTTAAAAAGTTTTTTCTCACATCCCCCCTAAACCTCCTGCCCCTCACCTTGAACTTATGTCCCCTTGTGACTGACCCTTCAACTAAGGGGAACAGCTGCTCCCTATCCACCCTGTCCATGCCCCTCATAATCTTGTACACCTCGATCAGGTCGCCCCTCAAACTTCTCTGCTCCAACGAAAACAACCCAAGTCTATCCAACCTCTCTTCATAACTTAAATGTTTCATCCCAGGCAACATCCTGGTGAATCTTCTCTGCACCCCCTCCAGTGCAATCCTACCTATAATGTGGCGACCAGAACTGCACACAGTACTCCAGCTGTGGCCTCACCAAGGTTCTATACAACTCCAACATGACCTCCCTACTTTTGTAATCTATGCCTTGATTGGTAAAGGCAAGTGTCCCGTATGCCTTTTCGACCACCTGACTAATATGCTCCTCTGCCTTCAGAGATCTATGGACACACATGCCAAGGTCACTTTGTTCCTCAGAACTTCCCAGTGTCATGCCATTCATTGAATACTTCCTTGTCAAATTACTCCTTCCAAAGTGTATCACCTCACGCTCTTCAGGGTTAAATTCCATCTGCCACTTATCTACCCGTCTATATCTTCCTGTAGCCCAAGACACTCAACCTCGCTATTAGCCACCTGGCCAATCTTTGTGTCATCCGCAAACTTACTAATCCTACCCCCCACATAGTCATCTATGTCGTTTATATAAATGATAAATAATAGGGGACCAAGCACAGATCCCTGTGGTACGCCACTGGACACTGGCTTCCAGTCACTAAAGCATCCTTCTGTCATCACCCTCTGTCTCCTACAATTAAGCCAATTTGAATCCACCTTATCAAATTACCCTGTATCTCATGTGCATTTGCCTTCTTTATAAGTCTCTTGTGTGGGATTTTGTCAAAGGCTTTGCTGAAATCTATATAGACTTCATCAACTACACTACCATCATCTACATACCTGGTCACCTCCTCAAAAAATTCAGTCAAATTTATTAGACATGACCTCCATCTGACAAAGCCATGCTGACTATCCCTGATCAAACCTTGCCTCTCCAAGTGGAGATAGTTTCTCTCCTTCAGAATTTTCTCCAATAGTTTCCCTACCACTGATGTGAAACTCACTGGTCTGTAGTTCCCTGGCTTATCTCTATAACCCTTCTTAAATAGCGGAACCACATTAGCTGTTCTCCAGTCCTCTGGCACGTCCCCCATGGCCAGAGAGGAACTAAAAATTTGGCTCAGAGCCCCTGTTATCTCCTCCCTTACCTCCCTCAGCAGTCTGGGGCACAAATCATCCAGACCTGGAGATTTGTCCACTTTTAAGCCTGCCAACACCTCCAATACCTTGTCACTCTCTTTATCAATTTGCTTAAGAACCTCACAGTCTCTCTTCCCGAGTTCGATACCTTCATCCTCATTCACTTGGGTGAAGACGGATGTGAAGTATTCATTCAACACTTTAGTCATGTCCCCTGGCTCCACCCATAGATCGCCCCCTTGGTCCCTTATGGGCCCTACTCTTTCCCTGGTTATCCTCTTCCCATTGATATATTTAAAGAATATCTTGGGATTTTCCCTACTTTTACCAGCCAGAGCTTTCTCATACCCCCTCTTTGCTCTCCTAATTGCTTTCTTAAGCTCCACCCTGCACTTTCTGTACTCCACTAATGCCTCCGCTGATTTGCTTCCCTTGTACCCTCTGAGAGCCTTTCTTTTCCTTCTCATCGTAACCTGAATATCTCTGGTCATCCATGGTTATCTGGGCTTGTTACTCCTTCCTATCACCCTAGAGAGGACATGTTGAGCCTGTACCCTCCCCATTTCCTTTTTGAATGACCCCCCCACTCCTCTTCTGTAGATTTCCCCACAAGTAGCTGTTCCCAGTCTACCTTGGCCAGATCCCGCCTTATTTTACTAAAATCCACTCTCCCCCAATCCAAATCATTTTTTTGCAACTTGTCTATTTCTTTGTCCAGAACAAACTTAAACTGTACCATGTTGTGGTCGCTATTACTAAAATGCTCCCCCACCACCACCTCAGCCACCTGTCCAGCTTCATTCCCCAGAATTAGGTCCAGCACTGCATCGTCCCTTGTTGGACCCTCTACATATTGACCTAAAAAGTTCTCCTGTACACATTTCAAGAAATCCACTCCATCCAATCCCTTTACACTATGTCTATCCCAATTAATGTTGGGAAAGTTGAAATCACCTAATATAATTACCCTATTATTATTGTTTTTACACACCTCCGCAAATTGTGCACATATTTGCTCCTCAATTTCCCGCTGACTATCTGGGGGTCTATAATAAACATCGAACAATGTGGCTGCCCCTTTTTTATTCCTAAGCTCTACCCACAAAGCTTCATTCGATGCCCCCTCCAAGATATCATCTCTCCTTACTGCAGTAACTGATTTCTTAACTAATAATGCCATGCCTCATTGTCTTTTACCCCCTCCCCTGTCTCACCTGATGATTCTATATCCTGGAAAGTGGAGCTGCCAATCCTGCCCTTCCCTCAACCAGTGATGGCTACTATATCACAATTCCACGTGTCAATCCTCACCCCCAACTCATCCATTTTACCTGTAATACTTCTGGCATGAAAGTAGAGGATTTCCAGCCTTGCCTTACTCCCTTGAAACTTAATGCAGCTGTACTCCCTCTGATTTGATTGTTTTACTGTATTATGATGTGCCCCTATTCTGCTAACATTCTGTGTCCCCTCCCCCTGCCGAATTAGTTTAAACTCCTCCCAACAGCACTAGCAAACCCCCCCCACAAGGATGTTAGTCCCACTCTGGTTCAGATGTAGGCTGTCCCACTTGTACAGGTCCCACCTTCCCCAGAAACAGTCCCAGTGATCCAGGAATCTAAAACCCTCCCTCCTGCACCAACTCTTAAGCTACCTATTCATCTGCGCTATTCTCCTATTTCTGAGCTCGCTAGCATGTGGCACTGGGAGTAATCCAGAGATTACAACCTGAGAGGCCTTGCTTTTTAGTCTACTGTCTAACTCCCTGAATTCTTGATGCAAGACCTCATCCCTCTTTCTACCTATGTCATTGGTACCAACATGTACCATGACCTCTGCCATATCACCCTCCCCCTTCAGGATGCCCTGCAGCCGTTCAGTGACATCCAGGACCCTGGCACCAGGGAGGCAACATACCATCTTGGAGTCACGTTGATGGCCACAGTAGCGCCTATCTGTTCCCCTGACTATAGAATCCCCTATTACTTATTGCTCTTCCTCCATTCCTCCCCTCCTGTACAGACAGGTTGCTTGTGTTGCCAGAAGCTTGGCTCTGTCTGCACTCCCTGGAGGAATCAGCACCCTCATCAGCCTCCAAAATGGAATACCGGTTTGCGAGCGGGACCCCAGGGGACTCCTGAACTACCTGCCTATTTCTTTTGGACTGCTTGGTGGTCACCCACTCCCTTCCTTCCTCAAATCCCTTCAGCTGCGGTGTGACCACCTCTCTAAACATGCTATCCACGACGCTATCAGACTCGCGGGTGCTCCACAGTGTCCCCAGCCGCCGTTCCAGCTCTGAAACCTGAGCTTCCAGGAGCTGCAGCTGGACACACTTCCTGCACACATGCTGGTCCCAGGCACTGGAAATGTTCCCGGCTTCCCACATGGAGCACGAGGAGCACACCACAGCTTTGAGCTCTCCTGCCATGCCTTATCCCTTTAAATTAAACCTTTTAAATCAATTACTCTAGGGCCCTTCTTTCCTAATCCTCGTTACTATGGACTATACAAACTATAAACCACAAAAAGACCTTAAACTATAAGCGATTAAAGTATTAAATACTTACCCGACCTTACCCACTACTTACCAGTGATTCCTTTCCCTTGTAGCCTCTTCTGCTGCAGCAGGGCAAGACCATGCTCTGAAGATTTAAGAAGTTGGATAGCAAGGGAAAAATGCAAAGAGCACCTCTTCCCCTAAGCACCGAATTCCCATTTTTCCACATGTTACATCTAGTTCTGTTGTCAATCACTTTATATTTGTGCCCTTTGGTAGACCCTTCAGCCATTGGAAACAATTTCTTTTCATTTAATCTATAACTCATTCATGATTTTAAACACTTCTATCAAACCTTTTTTTAGCCTTCCTTGTTCTAAGAAGAAGAGCCTTAGCATCTCCAGTCTATCCATGTAACTATAAACCCTCAATGCTTCAACCATTCTAATAAATCTCTTTTGTAACCTTTCCAAAATCTTCACATCCTTCCTAAGGTGTGGTGCCCAGAATTATACACAATATTTTATAGGTTTAGCATAACTTCTGGCTTTTTTATTCTAGGCTCTCTTTAAAAAGGCTGGGATCCTATATGCTTCATTAACTGCTCTGTTAACCTGCCCTGTCACCTTCAAGAATTTGTGCACAAGCACCCCAGATGCCTATCTTCATGCATCCCCCTTAAAATTGTTCCACTTAGCTTGCATTGTTCCTCATCATTCTCCCTACCGAAATGTATCACTTCACATTTTCTGTGTTGAATTTAATCTGCCATGTGTTCACCCATTCTATGTCCTCTTGACATCTGTTTTTATCTTTCTCACTGTTACGACACTTCCAAGTTTCATGTCAACTGTAATTTTGAAATTTTGTATCCCCAAGTCCAAATCATTCATATACATCAAAAACAGTAGTGGTCTCAGTGCTGAACCCTGGGGTACACCACTATACATCTCCCTCAAGTCTGCCAAACAGCCATTCACCACTACTCTCTGCAGGTCTGTGGAAACAGGAACAGAGCTAGTGTTTCAGGTCGATGGGTGGAATCGTCCCAAATATGCAATAAGTGAGGTAGCAGGCGTGATAAAAGTAATTTTGCCCATCGGCTGCAATGGCAGGTTTTCATTTTGTATTGGCCCCTTCCCACCTCATAGGTTATGCAGTCGTGGGAAACACACCAGATCGCTGGTGGGCCTCTAGTTGGCTCACCATGCCATTACCTCGCCACTTCCTTATGCAGGGCGCCATATTTAAAATGCAGCTGCACACACACTTCTCAATGTTTGCAGCCCAGGACTGCTCCAGTCAAGACACGGTCCCAAAAGCCGGGAAGACTGCAGCCCCACAATTCAGTGACACATCCCTGGAACACCTTCTGGTTGCCGAGGAAGCTGGCTACGAAGTCTTCTACCTCCGTTCTGGCCGCAGGAGGCCCATGAGCCCCACCACTCTGGCCCAGGATGGGGTGGCAGAGGTGGCCAGTGCCAATGCTGGAACAAGAGGTTGGCCATCCAGTGCAGAAAATGGATGAATGATCTCATCCGTGCTGCCAGAGTAAGTCAACCATCTCATCAATCTCAACTCACCCACTCACAAGGTCAACACACATTCACTGGCATCGCAGTCACTGCCAGCTCAAGGGACATCCCCACTCACTCTCTCACACACACCCTCACATCTCCACCTGGCCTCATCTCCTTTGGAGATAGCCTCCTTATCCTGTCCATGACTCCACTCAGCATACACGCAAGCCTGGCATCCTTCTCATTTGGCCTGGCATGCACCATGCTCACACTCTCTCCATCTGTCTTTATGCAGGACAAGATCACGCATAATCAACGGGAAAGGTCCCAGACCGGGGGGGTGGAGTGCAGGACATAAGGTCCTTGCTCCATTCAAGAGTCGAGACTTGGGGCTGACCGGAGAGGACGTCAAAGGTGGCGTCAGTCACAAACACCCCACATCATCCCTCTCTCAACATTAGTCTGAGTCCACTGTTCCATGTTCAACGTGGCTGCCAGGCAATAATAATCTCCACTTTCTCTCCTAGACACATCTGACACGTCACCCCAAAGCAACCGTATGCTTGACACCACCGCCGAGAGCCCCTTGGATGAAGGCCCTGAGGGCAGCGCCGTTGAAGACCCATCATGGCACTCACCCACACTCTCCACCAGTGCTGCGACACACACCTCAGTGAGACCTAGATGTAGAGCAGCCTTGGGATCACAGTCTGGTGAGCACACCACACAATCTGTTCCACAGCAGACAGAGGCAGGGACATCCTTGGTCACTGGAACTTGGACGACTGATGGAAGCAGTCAGATGGTGAGCCTCTGGACTCAGTCCTCAATCAGTTGGTGGAGCTGCCAAGGCAATCACGGGAACATCAGGAAGGGATGTCTGGTGCAATCCTTAGATTGCAAGGGCTGATGCAGGAGTCTGTCCACCTTCAGTCTGTGATAGCGCTGGCATGCCAACACACTGAGGTCAACACTGGCAGGGTGGCAGCTGCCATGGAGACCTTGGTCCAGGACATTGGACCTGCACTGCTGCGTGGAATGAATTCCATCACTCACGCCATAGTTGGCCTCTAATAGTGTCAATGCGAGAGGAGTGCAGGGCAGTTCGATCTCACTCCAGCTTCCCCTTCTCCTCAAGGAGTCAGCCAGGGGCTGTCGGGCTCCCATAGGGAGGAGGGTCAGCATCTCGACACCCCGGGGCCATTCACCCAAGTGACTCTGGCCGATCCAAATCCTCTCTTCTTGTGACCCCCGCAGATCCAGCTCCACAGGCCGAGAAGGTGCAGCTGGCCCACAGCAGAACACCCAAAACAGGCTGGGGCCCTCCAGGTCCCAGCCCTCCAGAGGACACCTGTCAAGGTCACCACAGACAGGATGTAGAAGTCAGCAGGCTGTCTCCACCTCCCCTGTGGATGTCGGGGGAGCAGACGGAGCGGCAGGGTTAGGAAGGTTAAGAAGATGTAACTCTTTGTGAGTCAAAACAATAAACTAAATTAACAAAAACAAGGGAGAAATCAAGCACAGCCCCTAAGTCAGGTCAGCTGTAAAATCAAGGAAAAACTTTAAAGGAACCTTACAAACATCAAACTAAGATGTGATTAAAGGGGTCAACAAAACACCCCAGTCCCCGCGGTGCTCACCGGGCACGGAAGGCCTCGATGGTGCCGGCAGACACCGCGTGCTCCCTTTCCAGGGATTAAGAAGATGTAGTTGCATGGCCTGGGCATAGGTGTTAATCACTTGTACATAATATTCACTATTGTAAATAAACTCCCAAGAATGTCTTCTTGCCAGTGAGCAGCAATCGTGACACTCAGATGTGAAACCTTGGCTCCTGCACAAGGTAAAGGCAGGTGCCTCAGTCCAGGACCTCTTCCCTGTGCTTTGTGTAACCTTCAGACTAAAGTGATAGTCCGGCTTCACACCCACTGGACTCATTAGTGATGCTTGCACCTCGATGGTGCTTGTCACTGCTGCCAGAATGCTGTCTGCCGTACTCCTGAAGGGGTCAGGTACTGAAGGCTGACAAAGAATCAGGTACATTTAAAGTTTCATGGCTGTGTCTCCATGATATGACCCTGATCACAGAGTGAAAGTGAGCTGTCATCAGCCAGACGGGAGTCACACATTCACAGAGGTTATGTAAAAATCTATGGAGTGTCCTCACTGCATGTCGTCATCATCCTCCTGGAATCAAATGACTATTCAGGCCTCCGCTGCATCGCCATGACATCAGCCTGAGCCCTGAGGGTATGTGCGCTGCCATCAGCCACACAGAAGTCAAACATTCACAGATGCAAGGCGAGGATGTCAGGACTGTCCTCACTGCATCTCGTCATCATCCTCCATGAATCTTGCGGCTATGAAGGCCTCCCAAGCCCGCCTGCCTGGTCTGGCCAGTGCAATGGCCTCACCGCCGGCATCCTTGCCTTCAAGGGCCTCATTACCGTCATCCATTTTGACATCCTCCTCATTGGAGGAGATATGCAGCTTTTCCATCTCCTCCTCAGTGTTGGGGGAAGAAACAGTTAACTCACAAGGAGTTCAATTGGTAATTATCAGTTAACTAGCTAAGTGCCCATTTGAATGTATAAAAGAGAAAACACTCCCATGGCTAGTGGGTGTTTTATTGACCCTTTTAACCACACTTTAATTTGATGTTTGTAAGCTTCCACTAAGATTGTTTTCCTTTTTGCAATAGCCCTTTAAGGGGCTGCTTTTTTAATTTATCCCTTGTTATGTTCATTTAGTTTAATCGGTTTAGTCAAAAGAGAAAACAGATGAAACAAGTTCTCGGTAGAGTTTTATGGACCAAAAAATAAAACTCTGTTGGAAGAAGCCAATCTTAGTCTTTATCTTTATTTTAAGCAGGTATTGTGACTTTATCAATTGTAGCAGATAAGGGTTGCTGCTTGTAAGTAAAAAATTGGAAACTAAGTTTTCTTCAGACAAAAGTCTGTATTCGGAGTTAACTTTGAGATGAGTGTTTTGGATTAACTTTGGAGAATGACTGAATCAAAATGTAGAGTTTTAGGGTGTGATTACCCACCGATGTTTTCTGAGAGTGAACCCTCTGAGCAATGGAAGAATGAAGTAACTATGTGGACACAGGCTATGTCCTTGCTGAAGATAAAACAGGGAATGGCCTTGGCACTTTTGTTCCCGTACAAAAGCAAAATAAGATGCAAAGTTTTTCCGGAGTTGGAGCCTGAGCATTTGAATGTGGATGAAGGTTTGGAAACATTATTAGATTTTATGGATAAGATCTATCAGAAGGATGACTTATTAAGTGCTTGCGAAGAGTGGTCAGATTTTGACAAATTTCGAAAGTTGGAGGATAGTTCCTTAGAACATTATATAATGGGATTCAGGAAGTTTCAGCCGGGTGATGAATGTCTTGGTTGCAGAGTCCTTCAACTGTGCAGTGCTAGATAGTGGCTGCATGTCAACCGTCTTTGGAATAGACTGATTAAAATCCAAAACAAAAACAGAATTACCTGGAAAAACTCAGCAGGTCTGGCAGCATCGATGGAGAAGAAATCAGTTAACGTTTCGAGCCTTCACGGCCCTTCGGCAGAACTTCGGAAGGGCCGTGAAGGCTCGAAACGTTAACTGATTTCTTCTCCACCGATGCTGCCAGACCTGCTGAGTTTTTCCAGGTAATTCTGTTTTTGTTTTGGATTTCCAGCATCCGCAGTAGCTTTTAGCTTTTTGATTAAAATGCTATCTGGACAACTTAAATGACGAGGACTGGAATAAGATTAAGGCCTGGTCCGCTCATCAATTACTGCCAACAGACACTTTCCTTCACAAGGTACCTACCCATGGAAGTGCAGGAGATGCAATATCTGCAGTTTTACCTCCTTCCTTCTCAGGGCCCCAAACTCTCCTTCCAGATAAAGCAGCAACTTACTTGAGCTTTTAATTTAATATGGTGCATTTGTAGCTCACAATGTGGTCTGCCCTGCACTGGGGAGATCAAATACAGACTGGGTGATCACTTTGTGGAATACCGTTGTTCAAACCTTAAGTTGATCCTGAGCTTCTGGTTGCCTGTTCTTCTGATCCTACTCTCACTCTGACCTCCCTATCCTGGTCCTTCTACCTGTTCCAATCAAGCTCAACATAAGCTGAAGGAAGAGTACCTTGTCTTTCGACTTAGCGTTGAGCCAGGGAGGCTGTAACTGAGTTCAACAATTTCAGATTATGACCTCCACCCCCATTTTTATTCACATAGCAGCTGCAGGTGATCTTTGTTATTTTCATTTACACCTCCTCTAGACCTGTTACTTGTCCCATTACCATCTCCTTTTGCCTTGCATCATTACCCTTTTGTTTCTCCTTCTTCCAACTTTGCACAGATCTTCTCTTTCATTCTTCCCACACCTTCCCCCTTTCCTATCTCTCTACTTGTTTAAAACCTGTTTACATCTCTAACTTTTTTTCTTGTTCTGACAAAAGGTCATTGATCTGAACCATTTTGTTTCTTTCTCCGCTGATGCTGTGAGCTGCTGAGTATTTCCAGCATCCTGCTTTTATTTCAATTTCCAGCGTCTGCAGTAATTTAATTTGTGGTTCCAGCTTTGTTCAGATGCAACCTATCCATCTTGAACAGGTCCCAATGTCCCAGGGGCAGAATTCTTCACTCGGTGGGCGCGCGTGGCCCGACCCGCTCAAGCGCGAAATAACACGCGGTGACCTCGGCCAAGCGTGCCAACGTCAATGCGCACTCTCTCAATATTTCACTAGGCGGGCGTGCCATTAATTAAGAGGCTAGTTAAGGCCCGTGACACACCAATTGTCTCTGACTTTGCGTAGCCCGTGCAATTTTTTCGTACAGGCAAAATGGGCAGTTGGGAAGGCCACAATTAGCAAAAGTTCATCCATGGGCGGGATCAGAAGGTTCAATCCTTTAGAAGAAGGTTGTAATTGCACGCAATATTTGACATCAAAATGAAGGTGGGGGGGTGGTTTGCGGGGGTTGTCTGGGAAATAATAAGGAAATAGTAAGTCATGAAGTCAGGCACTTTTCTTTTCCAGAATGATCCTTGAATGTGAGGTGGGCTTAGCCATAGAAAGGCAGACGTGGTACTGCTTGAGATGGTCAAACTAAATTGAGTAGTAGAAACGAGATCAGTCATGTGTCAGATTTAATGTTATCAAGCTTAATGTTGCACTCCTATCATACACCCACTTGGACTTGAAGAGATTCCTGTAACAATCTTGGCTGCTCATACTGCAGAACCTGCCCAATTACATTGTGAAACAATAATAGGAAAATAGCACTTACTTAAAAGTTGTGAACTGTGACTTTTATTTCTGGATGCTGGACAAACCCCAAATTTGGGATTAGGTCTGTGCAGGAAAGTGAGGGTGGGCTCAGTGCTCAGCCAACTTGTGTTTAAAAAAAAAATAGTGATTTCTGGTGCCAGCAGCTGCAGCCATTTAAAGTGTTGCTCTGCAATACTACCTCTGGGGAGCCTGTAAAAAGCGAGTTTTTGGGTGGGCCTTAGAGTCCTCCAGCAGCACTGTAACCACTTCAGAGCTGTTTCCAAAGTTTTGTCAACTGTTGGAATAGCAGTTTATATAATTAGGATGAAAGGTTTACGAGAAGATGTGGGGGGTTTTAAACTAGGGAAGGTCCTTAGTCTCTTTCACTAGTACCTGCCTTATGTTAGAACTTTTGTCTCCTTGTGGCTGCGCAGGTCCTGCTTTCAAAAAATTTAGTCAAGTCTGCAGAATTATCTAGCAAGCTGCCATACAAAGTACAAATGTAGTTCATCATTTTGTTTCTGATTCTTGAGACTGATTGATTAATCTACACCACATACAATTTCATAGCAGAACATCCAGTAGTTGGGATTGCTGGACCAGTAGTACCTGTATGAGTTAAGGACAGTTACTGCCACAGTTTGTGCCACACAGGTGAGACCTAAATTGGATAGCCCCCGGAAATGGTTTGCAGGTGCTGCAATGGGACTTGTGCTCATTCAAGGGTCTGGAATTTATAGTTCTCGGAGGGGCGAGGGAGACAGAACAGAACGTGTGTGGTCCACTCGCCCCTGCCCCCACCCCCGCCATCTCGGTACGGCAAATCAAGCATCAGACGGCCAATTAGCGGCTGCCCAGCAGGAAGGCTGGCCAATTAGTGGTGAGAAGGGGGGGGCTCGGTGCCCATTTGGGCATCTAGGCCAGGGCATCAGGCGGGAGAGGGGTTATGCCATGAATCAGAAGTCGATCATGGCCACCAATTTAAAATTCCCTGCCCTCTCACTCTCGCTTTATTTCTTACTGCAGCCTAAGGACGGTGAATAAATAAAGTCTAAAACATAAAAATTCTGCCACCTGCACCAGCAGACTCTGCTGCTACATGCAGCCATGGTCTCTTTTCATCTGCCCTTGTGCTGCCTTGCACATACCTGGCACATCAATCCCAAACCTTTTCCCATCTGACAACCAAAATATGAAGTAGGCAATGTAAAAGTGTGGTCAACTGGTTATTTCAACCATTTAATCTCTGGATTATTACCTGAGCCCCGAGCAAACTTGCGTAGGGTAAATACGATTAGAGAGATGAATGTATAGCTCAAAAACTGGTGTGGGAGAAATGAGTTTTGATTCAAGGGGCACTGGCATCAGTTCTGGGGTAGGTGGGAGCTGTCCTATTGGGATGGGCTTCACCTGAACGTTGCTGGGACCAGTGTTCTGGTGAGTCATATAACTAGCATGGTAGTGAAAACTTTAAACTAAATAGTGGGGGGAAGGGATCATGTGAGAGGAGATGTGGTAAATCAAAGGGTAACAACATGGTACTAGACCAGGGTAGTGATTTGGGTAATGGTTACCAGAGTGTGACAGGAAGGAACACAGAGTACAAATTTAAGAATGAACTAGCAGATAAGGCCAGAGGTTGCAAAAATGGTGAAAAGACGGAGTTAAAGGCCCTGTATCTGAATGCGCACCACATTCATAACAAAATGGATGAAATGTTAGCACAAATAGAAATAAATATCTATGACCTGATAAACATCATCACAGAGACATGGTTGCAGGGTGACCAGGGCTGGGACCTAAATATCGAATGGTGTTTGACATTTTGAAGAGATAGGAAGCTATGGAAAAGGTGGTGGGGAAGATCTGTTAATTAAGGAAGTCATTACTACACTAGTGAGAGTTGACAGCTCAAAAGTTCAAGAAGTAGAATCAGTTTGGATAGAGATAAGAGAAAGGAAAGGTAAGAGGTCGCTTGTGGGAGTAGTTTATAGGCTCCCTAATAGGAGTTACACTGTAGGGCAGAGTATACAGGTGGAAGTAAATGGGGCTTGTAAGAAAGGTACTGCAACAATCAAGAGTGTGTGAGCGGTTAGGGTGGCAGGCAAGTGGGTGAGGGGTTAGGGTGGCAGGCAAGTGGGTGAAGGGTTAGGGTGGCAGGCAAGTGGGTGAGGGGTTAGAGTGTCTGGTAAGTGAGCGAGGGTGTAGAGTGTCAGGCAAGTGGGTGAGGGGGTAGGGTTACCCCCTCATGATGAATCAGATTGGCAGAGGTAACCTGGAAGCTGAGTTCATAAAGCATATGCAGGACAATTTCTTAGAGCAGTACATTGTACAGCCAACCAGGGAGCAGGCTAGTCTCAACCTGGTAATGAGCAATGAGACAGGATAAATCAATAACCTCATGGTAAAGTATCCTTTAGGTGACAGCGATTATAACATAATACAATTTCACGCTTAGTTTGAAGGGGTGAAGTATGGGTCTAAGACTAGTCTTTTAAGCCTGAATAAGGGTAATTATAAGGATATAGGCAGGAAAGTAGGTTGTCAAGAGGAGGTAGAGAGCCTACAAAGGGATATAGACAGGTTAAGTGAATGGGCAAAATTTTGGCAGATGGAATACAGGGTAGAATCTTGGTGAGCGCCTGCCGAACTGTCAAAGGCCTATTAAGGCCATTTAACAATCAATTAAATCATTAACCTGAGCTGCCCGTCCAACCTTAAGGTTAGCGGGCAGGTGAAGAGCCCAGGTGGCCTCTGCATTTTTCTTGCAACCTCATCCATGGGTGGGATGAGGTTTCATGAACGTTTTTAAAGTGTTGGAAAAATTTTTATTAACATTAATGGACATGTCCCAGCTCATGTGACAGTTTCACATGAGGGGACGTCCTTAAAAGTTTTTTCTCCCTTTATTCAATGTTTTATACATGAAACTAATCTTCAAGGCAGAAAGAGCCCACTCCCCGACTCAGCCTACTCCCCCCACCCCACCTGCACAGGGAACGCTCAGCGCTTCCGGGCATGCATCACGCTGGGCGGGCCTTAATTGGCCCGCCCACCTAAAATGGCAGCGCCCAGCCAATCGGGGGCACCAATCGGCTGCGCGCCCACCCCCGCACAATCCCCGTGATGGGGAGAAAATTCTCCCCATTATGTGCGAAAATGTAAACCTCTGCACTTTTGCATGAAGAATGGAAAAGCAGTATACTATTTAATTGGAGAAAGATTGCAGAATTCAGTGGTGCAGAGGAATTTGGGTGTCCTGGTACATTAATCACAAAAAGTTAGTATGCAGGTATAGTGAGTGATTAGGCAGGCAAATGAAATGTTGGTGTTCATTGCAAGAGGAATGGAATATAAAAGTAGGTGAGTTTAACTGCAGCTGTAACGTATAGGGTATTGGTGAGACCACATCTGGAGTATTATCTGTAGTTTTGGTCTCCTTACTTGAAAAAAGATATAATTGTGTTAGAAGCAATAGAGAGAAGGTTCACTCGACTCATTCCTAGGATGAACGGCTTATCCTACGAAGAAAAGTTAAACAGGTCGGACCTAAACCCATTGGAGTTTAAAAAAATGAGAGGTGATCTTATTGAAACATTTAAGATCATGAGGGGACATGATAGGGTGGATACCTAGAAGATGTTTTCACTTGTGAGGGAGGCTAGAACTAGGGGACAGAGTTTAAGAATAAAAGGTCTCCCTTTTAAGACAGATGAGGAGAATTTTTCTCTCTCAGAGAGCTGTTATTATCCGGAATTCTCTTCCCCAGAGAGCATTGGAGGCTGAGTCATTGAATTTATTCAAGGCAGATTAGACAGATTTTTGATAGGCAAAAAAAGAGTTTTGGGGAAAACTCAGCACTGTCACTTGATTTCACATTCACAGCCATCAGTTCACATGCTGACTGCGCATATACACAAGATAAGATCATACGGAGTTAGGGGTAATATGTTAGCTTGGATAGAGGATTGGTTAACTGACAGAAAGCAAAGAGTCAGGATAAATGGGCCATTTTCTGGATGGTAAGCTGTAATTAGTGGGGTGTCACAGGGTTTGGTCCTTGGGCCCCAACTATTTACAATCTATATTAATGACTTGGATTCAGGAATAGAAGGTACTATAGCTAAATTTGAAGATGACGCCAAAATAGGTGGGGAAATAAATTGCAATGAAGAAATAAGAAATTTACAAATGGATATGGACAGGTTAGGTGAATGGGCCAAAATTTGGCAGTTGGAGTTTAACGTGGATAAGTGTGAGGTTATCCATTTTGGTCAGAAGAAGAAAAAGGCGACTTATTATTTAAATGGAGAGAAACTTCAGAATGCTTCAGTGCAGAGGGATCTGGGTGTCCTCGTGCATGAATCGCTGAAAGCTAGTATGCAGGTACAGCAGGTAATAAGGAAGGCAAATGGAATTTTGGCATTTATTGCTAAAGGAATAGAGTATAAAAATAGGGAAGTGTTGTTGCAACTGTACAAGGCATTGGTGAGACCATACCTGGAGTACTGTGCACAGTTTTGGTCCCCTTACTTGAGGAAGGATGTAGTTGACTGGAGGCAGTTCAGAGGAGGTTCACTAGATTGATTCCAGAGATGCGGGGCTTGTCTTATGAGAAGAGATTGAGCAGTTTAGGCCTATACTCGCTGGAGTTTAGAAGGATGAGAGCAGATCTAACTGAGGTATATAAGATGCTAAAGGGCATAGACAAATTAGACGTGGATCGGATGTTTTCCCTTGTGGGGCATTCTAGAATGAGAGGCCATAGTTTTAGGCTAAGGGGTGGTAGATTTAAATCAGAGATGAGGAGGAATTACTTTTCTCAAAGGGTCGTAAATCAGTGGAATTCACTACCTCAGTGGATGATGAATAAATTTGAGGAGATAGACAGATTTTTAATTAGTAACGGGTTGAAAGGTTATGGGGAAAGGGTGGGAAATTGGATTTGAGGCCGAAATGAGGTCAGCCATGATCATATTGAATGGCGGGGCAGGCTAGAGGGGCTGAATTGCCTACTCCTGCTCCTAGTTCTTACGCTCTTATTTCTTAGAGGATAGATTACAG
This sequence comes from Cetorhinus maximus, assembly GCF_964194155.1. Classification (NCBI taxonomy): domain Eukaryota; kingdom Metazoa; phylum Chordata; class Chondrichthyes; order Lamniformes; family Cetorhinidae; genus Cetorhinus; species Cetorhinus maximus. Next base: position 199,330,220 of record NC_135879.1, read on the forward strand.
CCGGGATCTGTATGTGGTTGAGATTCTGGGCCCAAGTGGGCTGCAGCCAGGGCAGGGGGAATGGATAGTGCATATGCCATCTCATTGGAGGGCAGGGTAGCAGAGGAGTTCTGCTGCAGAGGACTCAGATGAGTACTTCGATGGAGCTGTCCACAGAAGAATGCTGATTTAGTGTGCACGACCAAATGCTTGGTGCATTGGGAAGCTTGCCAGGAAGCCTGTGGTCAATGTCAATGAGTTGGAGGATTCCACATGGAGGATTCCAGCACCAGGGTTTTGTGCAGAGCTTATAGGCTACGCATTCCAGTGTGTTCACACACTTGTGGACCCAACCATGATGCAGTGTCAGCTGGTTGATGTCACAACTTTCATTACATTACAAGCAGCTGCCAACCAATGTCTGAGTGCTGCAATTAAAGTTCAGATGCTTGTCATGCAAGGTGAGGCTGCTGCTAACATGGCTGTGGATTACAATATGTAAATAGAGTCACATCATTCCAGCAATTGATTTTTCAACAGGTCTCCTGGGTGGCTGAGGTGCCACCCATGGGAAGTGGGAATGGCTGCATACAGCCTGGGCCTGCTGTCCTCTCTCAGGACGACCCCATTCATCCCCTCACTCCTGCCATTCCCCCAGGTCTCTTGCTGTTACCTGTCAACCAGATAACTATTACTGCCCATGTTAAGATGGTACAGCCCATGCTGGGATATCTAGGACCAGAGTTGCTGGAGGTTATCATCCAAGCCCATCTACTTTCTCCTCCATGGAAAGTCAGCAGCCTTCCAGCAGCCATTCTGTAGCCAATGGGGTAGCATTGCTTATGAGCACCAGAATCATAGAATCATAGAATGGTACAGCACAGAAGGTCATTTCATCCATCGAGTCCATGCTGACTCACTGCAAGAGCAATCCAACTAGTCCTATTCCCCTGTCTATTCCTCATAGCCCTGCAATTATTTTCCCTTCATGTACTTACCTATTCCCCTTTTGAAAGCCATGGCTGAATCTGTCTCCACCACCATTAGATTAATCCCTGGGATCAGAAGATTGTCCTATGTTGAGAGGCTGAGTGCTTTGTGCCCATACTCTCAGAAGTTTAGAAGATTGAGAAATGATCTCATTGAAACATAGAAGGTTCTGAAGAGGCTTGACAGAATAGACACTCAGAGGTTGTTTCCCTTAGCTGGAAACCTAGAACACGGAGGAAGTCTTAGGATAAAGGACTATTCATTTAGGACTGAGTTGGGAAGAAGTTTCATCACTCAAAAGCTTGTGAATGTTTGGAAGTGTCTACCACAGAGTTGTGGATATTGCATCATTGAATATATTTAAGGCTGAGATGGACAAATTTTTGGTCCCTCAGGGAACAAAGAGGTATGGGGAGCATGCAGGAAGGTGGAGTTGAAGCCGAAGATCAGCCATGATCGTATTGAATGATGGAGCAGTTTTGATGGGCCATATAGTCTACTCCTGCTCCTATTTATTAAGTTCATAGTCATTTGGTAGTACAGAGCTTGAATATTGCTGAAGAAATGACATATGTTGTCGAAGGTTCACCAGACTGATTCCTGGGACGGCAGGATTGTCGTATGAGGAGAGATTGGGCCAACTAGGCCAATATTCACTGGAGTTTAGAAGAATGAGAGGAAATTAAGTGAAACCTATAAAATTTTGACAGGGATGAACCCACTGGATGCAGGGGTGATATTTCCTCTGGCTGGGGGGTCTAGAACAAGGGGTCACAGTATTGGGATATGGGGCATACCATTCAGGACTGAGATGAGGAGAAACTTCTTCACTCAGAGGGTGGTGAACCTATGGAATTCTCTATCACAGAAGGCTGTGGAGGCCAAGTCACTGAATGTATTTAAGAAGGAGGTAGATAGATTTCTGGACTCTAAAGGCATTGAGGGGTATGAGGAGAGTACAGGAGCATGGTGTTGAGATGGAGGATCAGCCATGATCATATTGAATGGCAGAGCAAGCTCCAAGGGCTGAATGACCTACTCCTGCTCCAATTTTCTATGTTTCATAAGAACATCAAATATAAAAGCTTCACATTTGGTATTCTTGCAAATTGTCCTGACGAGTGCAAGACGAAAACTTTGACAATGTGTGTCTTTTTTCAGCAATACTCAAGTTCTTATGTTACCATTTCAGGAAGTGAAATGAGCCACTTACTGTATATTAAAAGAAAGTTTTCCTCATGTCGTCTTTGGTTCTTTTGTCAATTACTTTAATCAATGTCTTCTGATTCTAGACCCTTTTGCCAATGGGAACCATTTCTCTCTATCTACTCCATCTTGACTCTTCATTATTTTGAACACGTCAATCGAATCTCCTCTTAATCTTCGCTGCTCTAAAGAGAACAACTCCAGCTTCTCCAATCTTTCCATGTAACTGAATCCCTTATCCCTGGAACTATTCTAGTAAACCTGTTCTGCACCCTCTCTAAGGCCTTGACATCCATTCTAAAGTGCAATGTCCAGAATAGTACACAATACTCCAGTTGTCACTGAACTAGTGTTTTAGAGAGGTTCATCATAACTTCCTTGTTTTTGTAACTCAGTGCCTCTATTTATAAAGCCCAGGACCACATTTGCCTTTTGAAGCACTTTCTCAACCTGGCCTGCCACTTTCAACAATTTGTGCATATATACCTCCAGGCCTCTCTGTTTCTGCAACCTCGTTAGAATTGTACCCTTCATTTTATATTGTCTCTCCTTATTTTTCCTGCCAAAATGTATCTCTTCATACTTTGCTGCATTAAATTTCACCTGCCACATGTCCATCCATTCCACTTGATTGTCTATGTCCTCTTGAAGTCTTTCACCATCTTCCTCACTCTTCACAACACTTCGAACCCTTGTGCCAACTGCAACTTTTAAATTTGTGCCCAGTACACCCAAGTCCAAGTCATTCATAGGTAGTCATAGGATCATAGAGTCATTATAGCACAGGGGGAGGCCATTTGGGGAGGCAATGGCGCAATGGTATTGTTGCTGGACTAGTGATCCAGAGACCCAGAGTAATGCTCTGGGGGACCGGATGGGGTCCGAAACCCGCCACGGCACATGGTGGAATTTGAATTCAATAAAAGCCCGGAATTAAAAGTCCACTGATAACCATGAAACCATTGTCGATTGTTGTAAAAACCCATCTGGTTCACTAACGTCCTTAAGGGAAGGAAATCTGTTGGTCCTTACCTGGTCTGGCCTACATGTGACTCCAGAACCACAGCAATGTGGTTAAATGTCCTCTGAAATGGCCTAGCAAGCCACTCAGTTGTAAAAAAGTGCTACAAAGACACAAAAAAAAATGAAACCGGACGGACAACCCAGCATCGACCTAGGCACCGGAAGTGACAACTGTAATTGCAGCCCTGTCGACCCTACAAAGCCCTCCTGACTAACACCTGGAGGCTAGTGCCAAATTTGGGAGAGCTGTCTCACAGACTAGTCAAGCAATAGCCTGACATAGTCATCCTCATGGAATCATACCTTACAGATAATGTCCCATGACACCACCAACACCATCCCTGGGTATGTCCTGTCCCACTGGCAGGACAGACCCAGCAGAGGTGGAGGCACATTGGTATACAGTCGGGAGGGAGTTGCCCTGGGAGTCCTCAACGTCGACTCTGGACCCCATGAAGTCTCATGGCATCAGGTCAAACATGGGCAAGGAAACCTCCTGCTGATTACCACGTACCGCCCTCCTTCCGATGACGAATCAGTGCTCCTCCATTTTGAACATCACTTGGAGGATGTACTGAGGGTGGCAAGGGTGCAGAATGTTCTCTGGGTGGGGGACTTCAATGTCTATCACCAAGAGTGGCTCGGTAGCACCACTATTGACCGAGCTGGCCGAGTCCTAAATGACATGGCTGCTAAACTGGGTCTGCAGCAGGTGAGGGAACCAACAAGAGAGAAAAACATACTTGACCTCATCCTCACCAACCTGCCTGTCGCAGATGCATCTGTCCATGACAGTATCGGTAGGAGTGACCACCGCACAGTCATTGTGGAGACGACGTTCCACCTTCACATTGAGGATGCCCTCCATCGTGTTGTGTGGCACTACCACCGTGCTAAATGGGATAGATTTCGAACAGATATAGCAACTCTAGACTGGGCATCCATGAGACGCTGTGGGGCATCAGAAGAATTGTACGCGAACACAATCTGTAACCTCATGGCCTGGCATATCCCCCACTCTACCATTACCATCAAGCCAGAGGATCAACCCTGGTTCAATGAAGAGTGCAGGAGGGCCTGCCAGGAGCAGCACCAGGTATACCTAAAAATGAGGTGTCAACCTGGTGAAGCTATAAAACAGGACTACTTGCGTGCCAAACAACATAAGCTGTAAGTGATAGACAGAGCTAAGTGAACCCACAACCAACGGATCAGATCCTAGCACAAAGGAAGATGGTTGTGGTTGTTGGAGGTCAGTCATCTCAGCTCCGGGACATCACTGCAGGAGTTCCTCAGCGTAGTTTCCGCGGCCCAACCATCTTCAGCTGCTTCATCAATGACCTTCCTTCCATCATAAGGTCAGAAGTGGGGATGTTTGCTCATGATTGCACAATGTTCAGCACCATTTGTGACTCCTCAGATACTGAAGCAGTCCATGTCCAAATGCAGCAAGACCTGGACAATATCCAGGCTTGGGATGACAAGTGACAAGTAACATTCGTGCCACACAAGTATCATGCAATGATCATCTTCAACAAGAGAGAATCCAATCATCACCCCTTGATGTTCAATGGCATTACCATCACTGGCTCCCCCACTATCAACACCCTGGGGGTTACCATTGACCAGAAGCTGAACTGGACCAGCCATAGAAATACAGTGGCTACAAAAGCAGGTCGGAGGCTAGGAATTGTGCGACGGGCAACTCGCTTCCTGACTCCCCAAAGCCTGTCCACCATCTACAAGGCACACGTCAGGAATGTGATGGAATACTCTCCACTTGCCTGGATGAGTGCAGTTCCTACAATATTGAAGAAGCTGTCCAGGACAAAGCAGCCCGCTTGATTGGCACCACATCCACAAATATTCATCCCTCCCCCACCGATGCACAGTAGTAGCAGTGTGTACAATCTACAAGATGCACTGCAGGAATTCAGCAAGACTCCTTCGATAGCACCTTCCAAACCAACGACCACTACCGCCTAGAAGGGCAGCAGATAGATGGGAACACCACCACCTGGAAGCTCCCCTCCAAGTCACTCACCATCCTGACTTGGAAATATATCACCGTTCCTTCACTGTCGTTGGGTCAAAATCCTGGAACTCCCTTCCTAACAGCACTGTGGGTGTACCTACACCACATGGACTGCAGCGGTTCAAGAAGGCAGCTCACCATCACCTTCTCAAGGGCAACTAGGGATGGGCAATAAATGCTGGCCCAGCCAGCAAAGCCCACATCCTGTGAATGAATTTTAAAAAACCTCTATCAAATATCCCTCAGTCTCCTTTGTTCCAAGTACAAAGCTTGTAGCTAAAATTCCTGATCCTTGGATGCATTTTGGTAATTCTCCTCTGCACTCCAGAATTGGACCCAATATTCAAGTTGTGGCCTAACCAGAACTTTATGCAGGTTCGGCATAACTTCCTTGCTTTAGTACTCAGTAATGCTACTTATGAAGCCCAAGATCCCTTTGCTAACTTTTATGCCTTGGTCGAGCCTCCTCCTTAAATCTCATCTAAACCTATCATTGTAACCCTCTATTCCCTTCTCCCTCATATGCTTGATCCAGTGAATATGAATATGTTAAGCTGTTGCTTAACTTGTCTGGGAAACAGCTCTCCCAATTTTTGTCCCAAGTTCCTACATGTGTCATGAAAAACAGTGGTCCTCGTAATGATTCTTGGAAAATCTCACTGTTTGCCTTCCTCCAACCTGAAAAACAACAACTCTCTGTTTCCTCTCCTTTAGTCAATTTTGCAACCATGCTACCACTTCCTCTTTCATCCCACGGGTTTAAACTTTGCTGGCAAGCCTGTTATGTGGCATATATCAAAAGCCTTTTGCAAGTCCAAATACACCACATCAACTGTATTGCCCTCACCAAAACTCTCTGTCACCTCATCAAAAACTCAATCAAGTTAATTAAAGATAAACATGATTTGCCTTTTATAAAGCTGTGCTGGTTTTCCTTAATTAATCCACATTTGTCTAAATTTTGTCCTGGATTATCATTTCTAAAATCTTCCCCACCATCAAGGTTAAACTAATTGGCTTGTAGCTGCTGGGTTTGCCCTTACACCATCTTTCAGACATGGGTGTAATATTTGCAATTCTCCAGTCCTTTGGCACTAGCACTGTACTTAAGGAGGATTAGAAGATTATGGCCAATACCTCTGCAATTTTTACCCCCGCTTCCCTCAACATCCCTGGTTGCATTCTATCCAGACCTAGTGGCTTATCTACTTTAAGTGTACCCAGTCTTTCCAGGACCTCCTCTTCATCCATTTTTAGCCCACGCAGCATTTCAACTACCCCCTCTTTTACTGTAACTTTGGTAGCATCTTCCTCCTTGGTAAAGACAGATGCAAAGTATTAATTTAGTATCTCAATCGTGCTCTCTTCCTCTCAATGTATCCTTTGTGGCCCCTAATCGATCCCACCCCTTTCTACTATTTATATGCTTATAGAAAACTTTTGGATTCCATTTTCTGATAGTTAATAGTCTATTCTTATCCTTCTCACATCACCTCTGAACTTTCTGTATTCAGTCTGATTATCAATTGTATTATCCATCTGACATATGTCACACACACAATTCTTCTGCTTCACCTCTTTCGTCAGCCAGTGAACTCTGGGTTTGGTTGCAATACCTTTCCCCCTCATGGGAAGCTACCTCAACGAGAGAGACAAAGGTACACAGGACATAAGCACGAAGGGAATACACAAAAAGAAGGATGATTGTATGCAATATGACATGATTTCATTTATAAATTTGATTTGGAATGTTTATATTGTGATTGCTGTTATTTTTGCATTTTCCAAGTGGATGCTGTGATGTTCAGTGACAGACTGAAGGTATGGTGGGATTGCTCACAGGATCACAGACTTGTTATGATGTAGAAGGAGGCCATTTGGCCCATCATGTCTGCACCAGCTCTCCAAATGAGCATTATGACTTAGTACCGTTCTCCTGTCTTTTCCCAAGATCCCTGCATTTTGTTCCTATTTAAATAATCATCTATTGCCCTCTTGAATGTCTCGATTGAACCTGCCTCCACCACACTTCCAGGCCATGCATTTTAGACGTGAACCACTCGCTGCATGAAGATTTTTTTTCTCACATCACATTTGCTTCTTTTGCAAATCACTTTAAATCTGTGCCCTCTTGCTTTTGATCCATTTACGAGCGGGAGCAGTTTCTCCCTATCTACTCTGTCCAGCCCCCGCATGATTTTGAACACCTCTATCAAACAACCTCCTCTTAACCTTCTCTCCAAGGAGAACAGTCCCAATCTCTCCAATCTATCTCCATAACTCAAGTTTCTCATCCCTGGAACCATTATTGTAAATCTCATCTGCACTCTCTCCAATGCTTTCACATCCTTCCCATAATGTGGCACCCAGAACTGTACACAATACTCCAGCTGAGGTCTAATTAGTGTCTTATGTAAGCTAATCACAATCTTCCTGTTCTTGTACCCTATGCCCCTATTGATAAAGCCCAGGATACTGTATGCTTTATTAACTGCTCTCTCCACCTGTACTGCCACCTTCAATGATCTGTGCACATTTACATCCAGGTCCCTCTGCTCCTGCACACCCTAAATAATTGTACCCCTTATTTTATATTGCCTCTCCATGTTCTTCCTACCAAAATGCATCACCTCACACTTCTCTGCATTGAACTTATTCTGCCACCTATCTTACCACTCCACCAACTTGTCTGTCCTTTTGAAGTTCTACACTATCATCCTCCCAGTTTACAATGCTTGCAAGTTTTATATCATCTGCAAACTTTGAAATTGTCCCCTGCACACCAAGATCTAGATAATTAACATATATCAGGAAAAGCAAGAGTCCCAATGCTGACCCCTGGGGAACTCCACTACAAACCTTCCTCCAGCCTGAAAAATATCCATTGACCATTACCCTCTGTTTCCTATAACTCAGCCAATTTTGTATCCATGTTGCTGCTGTCCCTCTTTATTCCTTGAGTTATAACTTTTCTCACAAGTCTCTTGTGTGGCACTGTATCAAATGCCTTTCGAAAGTCCATGCACACCACGTCAACAGCATTACCCTCATCTACCCTCTCTGTTACCTCTTCAAAAAACTCCAACAACTTAGTTAAACATGATTTACCCTTTAGAAATCCATGCTGGCTCTTTCTAAACAACCCACATCCATGTGACTACTAATTCTATCCCGAATAATTGTCTCTAGAAGCTTCCCCACCACTGAAGTAAAACTGACTGGTCTGTAACTGCTGGGCTTATCCTTACAACCTTTTTTGAACAAGGGCATAACGTTTGCAATTCTCCAGTCCTCTGGCACCTCCCCTGAGTCTAGGGAAGACTGAAAGATTATGGCCAGTGCCCCTGCAATTTCCCCTCCTACTTCCTTCAAAATGCTTGGATGCATCTCGTCTGGCCCCCCTATGCCTTGTCAACTTTAAGTACTGGCAGTTTGTCCAACACTTCCTCCTTATCAATTTTGGACACTTCTAGTGACAGAGCTTCCTCATCTGTCACCATGGCTCCAATAGCATCTGCATCCTTGGTAAAGACAGATGCAAAGTATTCATTTAACCCTGCAGCCATGCCTCCATGTGTAAATCCCCTTTTTGGTCCCTAATTGGCCCTGCTCCTCCTTTTACCACCCTCTTACTATTTGTGTGCCAATAGAAGACTTTCCAGGAGCTCCTCTTTATCCACTTTTAGCCCATATTTCAACTACCTCCCCTTTTACTGTAACTTTGGTAGCATCTTCCTCCTTGGTAAAGACAGATGAAAAGTACTCATTTAGTATCTCAATCATACTCTCTTCCTCAATGCATCCTTTTTGGTCCCTAATCGATGGTGGATGAGGAAATGGGGTTCTGGTGACTGGTATAACACTCAGCTGAGTTCTTCACAGCCCAGGCAGAAAAAGTTCCCCCCTTCCTTCCACTTTCTCCTCTTCCTCTTCCTTCTGCTCCCCCTCATGCTCCTGCTTCTCAGCTATTCGCCATATAAATGGTGGCCAGGACTGTTTGCTCATGATGGTGAGATTGTGCAACATAAGAACATAAGAAATAGGAACAGGAGTAGACCATTCAGCCCCTCGAGCCTGCTCCGCCATTCAATAAGATCATGGCTGATCTTCTTGTGTTTCGATTTCCACATTCCCATCTATCCCCGATTAACCTTTGATTCCCTTGCCTAACAAGAATCTATCTACCTCTGCCTTAAAAATATTCAGTGACCCCCACCTTCACCACCTTCTGAGGTAGAGAGTTCCAAAGTTGCACAACCATCTGAGAGAAAAAAATTCTCCTGATCTCTGTCCTGAAAGGGCAAACCCTAATTTTAAAACAGTGCCTCCCTAGTTCTGGACTCATCCACAAGAGGAAACATCTTTTCAACGTCCACCTTGTCAAGGCCGTTCAGGATCTTGTATACTTCAATCAAGCATGCAGCAGACCACCACAAATCTCAAACACCCGCTCTGTTGAGGACTGCAGAATTCCTCCAAAGTGGCCCAGGCACAGGAAGCAACATTTTAGCATGCCAATGGTAGCATGGTTTTCACTGTATGCGTGCTGTGTACATTAATGTAAGTTGTGCATAGGAGGTGTCAGTCACCTTGGCAGCAGATAGCCCTTGTCGCCCAGGAGCCACCCTTTATCGTGGTGGCTCAAATGAAACTGGCCTGCCACAGATTGAAGACATCTTAACTGCTGCCAGAATGGTGGGCGTTGATCTGCACGATGCACTGCCTATACTCAAACATCAGCTGGGTGTTGTGGGAGTGGTGTCCCTTTTGGTTCCAGTATAGGGCAGAATGGACATGTGGTGCATGCAAAGCGATGTGCTTGCAATCAATGACAAACTTTAACATGGGGAAGCCAGAAATCGGCCTCTGTTGCAAATATCTCCAGCTCTAACATGGAAGGAGCCAAAAGCATGAAGGTTTATTACCACAGTCACCTTTACAGTCATTAGTAATGTTTGCCCAACTCTGAGATTGCAGTTGTGGCTGCCGCAGGCGGCAGATTTCAGTGAGGACATCCGTACTGAAGCATAAACTTTTCACACATTGTTCCTCACTGAGATTCAGATCGGAGAAATGCTCCCTGAACACTCTGGATGGATATGGCCTCCTGCTGAGATATCATCACAGAATCACAGAATTGTTACAGCACAGGAGGAAGCCTTTCAGCCCATTTGCAATCATCTTCCCCTCCTCTTCCGCCATCTTCCAGCAGATGTCCTGCTCTGCATTCTGTCCATTAATTCTCCACGTCACACTGCATTCCATGAGGGATGCCTATTAGTACACCATGTCTGGGAGCAACTGGCTTGTGCAAAGCCTTGAAGTCAGCAAAAAAGTTTTCAGCACCTGCCATGCCATTCCCTTGAGACTTTTATAACTTGAAACATCTATAGAAAGCACCTGTGTTTGGGCACAGTGGTTGCAATTTGTGACCTGCTTGTGGCAATTCCAAACAGGGTGGTAAGAACTTAAATTTGATGCAGCCATCTCATTTGTATGATTGTAGCATGTGGCCCAGTGGATCATGCACTGCTTTCTTTTTCTCCGCACTGCCGGCTGCCTCTGCACTCAGCAGCAGCCAGAACAAAGTTGTGCAGATACCATGAGGTACATCAAGCCTGCTGTTCTTAAAGGCAGGTTGTCTCTCTTAAAGGGACCTACATTGAATAATATTGGTAGAATTTAAACAACTAAAGTTGAACACCAGGGCAGAGAGAGGGTTCCAGGGTGATGGATGTGGCACTGGAGCCAATAGTGGTGGAGCTGGGCAGGAGGAGGTATGCTGTGGTCCTGCAGCGACCAGGGAGGTCAATTCCTGGAGTGTGGACCTGACGACCTGCAGTATTGCCACAAGAAGTCTAATGGGTGTTTAAGGTCAGTGAATGCATCTTCACATGACATGTCCTATCCATTACTTCACCAAACTCTCTCACTACTCAATGCATTCCATCACTCAACTATTAGCAAGACTCATGCTTGACAACCAGATACTCCATCGCACCCTGATGCAACTATCAATTTTGCCAGTCTCACATCCACACCTCACTGTCCCACAGACCCCTAGCTATTTGGCTATGGCAATAACATCATCCAAACATAGTGCTGTACAATCACTGACATGCTCCTGCACTCTTGCAGGACAAAGTGTCACGTAATAGACGGGAGCAGAGCAGCGCCAGCTAGAGACGAGGATGTCAGCATTTCCTGAGTCCTATGAAAGAGATGGCTTTCAGGGTCATAGGGCTGGCAGCAATAGAGCCTGTGCCATCCAGGATTGTTGAGAACATTGAAGATCAATAAGTTATGTCATATGCCCCTTCTGCCATTCTCGATTTCCATCTCATCCTCAGCTGCTATATGATGGCAAATTGAGATGGTGTGACCAGGGACCTCTTGCTTCCCACCCACCTCCTTCCCTCACCCCAACCTCCCCCTTCTGAGTTCCTGTTTTCAGTTGCCCAAGAACTGCGGCCTGCCCAGCCAGTACTTCCCAAGCAGCAAGAGAGAAAGTGCAACAACACAGCACTGATGAAGAGACCTTATCACCTAACCTGATACTCACAGACACCAGCTCAGTCACTGGCACTGCACTTACTTTCGAGGCTGGTATAGAGTTGGGATCAGCACATAGTGAGTCATGCTGCATTAAGTAGATTCAGCCAGAGGTAAAGAATGGTTCATTTGCCAGTTCCCAGCAGGGCAAGGTTTCAAATGAGTTTTGCTACAGAGGGCTCAGATGAGGACCTCATTGGGCAGCGCACAGGAGAACATTGATGGGCACATTGCAGTGCTGACTGCATTGACTGACCTATCAGGCAGCCACCTATCACTGTCAAGGAGTATGAATGAGTTAGCAAAGGGCATGGTGTAGAACTTTCCATCTCCACAGTCTCTTCTCTATCTCCCCTTTGTCCTGCAGACCCAGAGACACAGGCATTGCTGCATCCACACCAGTTGCAGCTTTAGTGCGGATAGGCCAGCTACTCCTCTACAAACTCTGTTAGGATGCGGCACCACTCTCTAACAAGTGCAGAAACTCACCACAACAGCTCCAAAAGCACTCCAGTGTACTTTCAGACAGTTTACAATTGCAGAGGTTCTTAAAAATTACCTCCCCTGCCATTTGGGTGACTTGCTCTTTAAAGAAAACTAGTGCAGGGATCATTGTGCAACCTCACACTTATAGTTTGCTGAGTAATTGATGAATTCATTTCCTGGTTCTGTTATGGTGTCCTGGTGTTGCATCCACCAACTGGGTATAGCATATATTCATGTCCTTCCAATAAACTCTGGGGCCCCAGCAAAGCAACTCTAGGCCTCCTTAACAGCACCACGGCAATATTTTTGCATCTGTAGAATTTGCAGAAATAGAAAGTAAGTTGTTGATGACCCCTATAAACAGTGCTGGTGGGAGTGCCCTTCTTGCCGCTGATCAGGTGTTCAGATATGCAAAGCTAAGCGACAGTGTTAGCTGGAGTGCTGAGCTCAAAATGTCACTGCTGGTGTCATACCAACATTTCTCACTGATTAACATCATTACCTGCCTACTCTGCATACTTGACCCTCACCAAATGAAATCCAGCACAATTTGCTCCAGTAGTGTGTGCGAAGTCATTTTGAAGCTCTAAGAGTATTGTAGCACCCAAAAAGGAGGTGCTAATGAGCCCCAATTTCTTGTCCACTCAGTCATGACTGTGAAAATTGGCAAGATATGTCAATACGTGTTTAAATAAATATTTCGCAGTTCCTGACCAAAATTTGTCAAAGCCTCAGAAAAGAGTACAGAACAAAAAGCCAAAAAACTTTTCAAAAGCTATGCAAAGCTTACTTGTAGCAAGAATTTCAGTTGAGCTATGAAAGCGAAATTTTCAGACTTCAGTTCCTAGCTTGGAACTTTGGACACTGGAAGTAAAAAGTGGGAGTTCAAACAGGCAGCCCTCATGAACTTGGTCCATTAATTTTAAACTCTTAATTTTGATTTAATACCACAAGACCATTGCCTAAACAAATGTCCATCAATCTCCGTTTTAAAATTTCCAATTGCCCTAGCAGCATCCATAGATTTTTGAGACAGAGTTCCAGATTTCCATTAACCTTTTTGTAAAAATGTTCTTGCTGACATCACCCATGTATAGCCTAGCTCTAATTTTACAAGTATTATCCACAATATTTTTTCTAAAATATCTTGGGAAAGTCAGTGTAAATGTTTATTTTAGGCGATAGCTCTAATATTTAAAGAAATAAATCAACTCTTGATATCTGAGTTCCTATATCTAAAAGAATTGGATGTTCCAGAAAAAAAATAAGCCTGGGTTTCTTTAGTTAAGATGAAGGGTTAAATGGACATCTGAAGTTGAAAGTTCAGCTATTACCATTTCTTTCTCCCACGTATTGCAAACAATTTTTTTTTCTTAGGATGTAAACATCACAGGCAAGTTGAACATTTGTTGCCCACCCCTAGTTGCCCTGAATTTCCAGTCCAGGCCCAGCAAACAACTTGTAATCCTCCTTTGTGACCCTGATAAAACCCAGAATCATCATTAAAATGCAATTGAACAATCATAGCCTTTATGCAAGAGATTGATGAGACTTTAGAGTGGTAATTTTAAGGGTTTGTCCTTCTGGTTACCGAGCCTTATCGACAGGAGCATAGCTGAGGAGTCTGAGTGCATACCAACAGAATTTTCTGTATTTACACAATATTACACTCTATAACGTAGGCCAGAATGTTCTGTTCTGGAGTCTGGGCACGGAAGTGAGAATGATTTCCGCTGGTGGGAGGGAAGACTGACCACGCGTGATCTTGTGCCGTTCATCTCATTGCCTATGCATCCACGAGGAGCTCACCAATTCTCATGGCGGGGTGAGCAGGAAGTCGCCATCCCTGCCATTACCTCATGGGGTTAAAGGTCCAGGCCCCTTATTTAAAGGGCGCCTGCACAGCCATTCAATCACTGCAGTCCAGGAGCATCAGTCTGGCTGTCATTCGAGATTTTACCGAGATCAGAATGTCACAGAGAAGAAAACGTGTGGCCCCACTGTTCAACGAAGCCCCCTGTAGATTCTCTGTCAGGCTATCCAGGAAAAGCGGGAGGTCTGTTTCCCAGGATTGGCAGTAGGAGGCCCTCCCGTCTGACATTGACGACTTGGACGGAGGCCGCAGCGGAGGGGCGACTAAGTGACATTGTCTACTCACTGCTAAGTGACACTCATTAGGGCATCCGAATGTTCCTATGTTTCTATCTTCCTATTGGGCAGTGTAATTGTGCGAATGCACAGAGATGTCAGACTGGAGTTTGGGTTGCAGGACTCAACAGCAAAAGGGACATGTGCACTGAATGTGTGCCAGCCACTTCATGCTCTCAATGTTCTATCAGTTGCAGGACATCCTGTTTAATCACTTACTGGGAAGGGCTCGGGAGCTGGCAGGGGCATACTTGCTCCTAAACTGCTCATGTACCCAGAGGGATCGGAAAAGATTAGGCACTTTACAGCCTCCAGGACTTAAATTTGAGTTCGTGAACTTTAGACCATCAACTCTCATCTCCATTTTTACTCCTTTTTAATCAAATTTTTAAAAACAATTGTTTATTTACGTGTTCGGTTTTTTTTATGTCCCTTCTCCCCAACTGCACCCCCATCCACATCTGTCACTTGTTTCTGTATTCTGCTTTCACAAAGCGCTGACCCCTGTTCTGCTATGAACATTCTGCTATCTTATCTTTATGCCAATATTAGCACCTTCTTTAGCCTTTACCACTAGAATTAACACTCTCTTTGACATACAGACTTGAAACATTAATTCTGTTTCCCTCTTCTCAGATGATGCCAGACCTGCTGAGTTTTTCTCGCAAATTTGCCTTCCTGTGGGTTTCACCATAGAGAGGAGAACACAAATGAGCATGGTTCTCATCTAGTTGCTTCATGATTATTAGGGTATCCCTTTAGTCGGTCAATTGTGCTCAACTTGAAATCCACCTACCCGAAAAGACTCTCCTTCCACTTCGAAAGATTGCACTTTCAGAGTGACTGCATTTTTGAGGAAACACTTAAAAAATGGTGCGCGCCACATTTCAAACAAACTCCACCACCTTCTACCCTCCCCCATCACCAACCAACTTCCCCCCCCATCACGCTTGACCCACCCAATATAACCATTTCTCTCTCTTCTGTCACCCTTGAACCTCCCCCATTAGCCTTGAACATATAGCTATCACCCTCCACATGCTAGTTCCCTCTGAGCCTACACATCTTACCATCCCCATGTCCATTCTGACCCTGACCCTGACCCCTCCCATTTTCTGAGCCACTGTTTTGTCTGTTCCGTGACTTACCCCCTCCCCCCACCGCCATCATGAAACCTTCAGCTACCCGACTATCTGCCTGGACCTGCCACCCTACTACATCGCATTCCCCGCTCTCACTGTGACTATTCCTTCTGCTGCCTAGCGCCTTCAGTTCAAACCCCAGGACCCCACCATAGACTGCAATGACCTCACCCTCTAGAACCATCTCTCTCCCACTATCCCTGCAGTTTAATGAGACCCAACAAGCAAGGCCCTTCCCTCCATCCCACACCCCTGCACCCTTACGTTCCCTCGCTGCCTCCCTCCCTGTCCCGGACAGTCTGTATTCCCTCCCCAGACAGCTTCCGATTCTTCCCAGCTGGTCCTCCCTCCCATATTCTGCCTCCGCTCCACCCTCCCCTGCACCCCCACCACCACCCCCACCCCCCGGTCCTCCCTCCCATCTCCTACATCCACTCCACCCTCCCCCACCACCCCCCTTAGCTTGCCTCACCTGTCCAGCCTCCGCTCCACCCTTCTCCCCCTTTCGCTGCTGGTCCAGCATCCCGTGTCCTGCCTTCACACAGCTTTTTTTTTCCAAAAATATACTTTATTGATAAAATATCTAAAAGAATATCCAAAAAAATCCAAAACATTTCAAAATGGTCATTGAGGAAAGTGCAATAATATTCAACTTTTCTCCAAAGAACATGTTGCACTCTGAGCTGCCTCAATACAATTGCATTTACTACACACATTCAATTACATTCTTACAGCCCTTCAGTGTACTATGGCTGAAAGGCCTTAGATGGTGGCCTTTCCCCATGGTGCTTTTGCGGTGCCTGCCCCAAATTTTAGTGCTCCCCTCAGCACGAGGTCCTGAACTTTGGAATGTGCCAGTCTGCAACACTTGGTTGAGGACTATTTTTTTGCACTAGAAGACCAACAGGCTTAGGGGAGACGAAAGAGTATCTTTCACTGAGTTATTGAATCTCCAGCAGCAGTTGATATTTGTCTTGGAGTGCGTCCCTGGGACCAGCCTGTAGAGCATAAAGTTCTGCATCACAGAGCTGCACAGGATGAACCTCAACAGAAAAAACTGCATCTCTTTCCAGACGTTCTTTGCAAAGGCACATTCCAGAAGGTGGTGTGCAACAGTCTTTCTTCCCCTCCGCAATTGCTTCGAGGGCAGCATGCAGTAGCGCAGAGACTTCGGGCGTGCATGAAGGATCATGTAAAATAATCTGAATGATATTAAATCTGCCTAATGATATAATAAGTTTTATTCAGCTGTAAAAAGTTGCATTCTATCTATGACACTGTTGCCTCATTGGAACAGCCAGCCCTTCAAACCTATCCTGTCACTCAATCAGATCACGCTGACCTGTGCGTCAAATCCCAGCAGGGCAATATAGTGATATTTAGAAAGATAAGAAAAATAAATTTCTCATGGATAAGCTGAACAGCAGCAAATTTCCAACAAAATGGATACATGGACTAGGAGTAAGAATGACTGAAGACTTTTGACAATGGAAGTGGTTCTTTACTGACCTCAAGATCAGAGCTGGGAGCTAAGCAAAGTGAGCTTCCTTAATAAGCATGTAATTAATTTTGCCAGCAGTTTAAGTGGTGGAAAGGAGCTTTCTCAGAGATTTTTTTCAGGAACAGTTTTGAGGTAGGACTGATAGTAACTTCTCCTCCTGGAGGAGGAAGACAATAGTAAACAGTTATTTTCAAAAAAATGTACTTCATAGTTCTAAAAAAGCTATGCATACCCCAACCTAATTAACCTGGCAAGAAAAGAAATCCCAATATTAAAGTTGTTTTTTGAGTCTAGTTAGAATTAAGCAACGTCAAGAAATTGCAATAGATGTTTCTGCTCTTTTTTTTGTTCATTCAGGGAATGTGAGGCCAGCATTTATTGCCCATCTAGTAACTGTAAATGACCAAACCAGGTGAATTAAGATGCCAAGATAAATTTTATTGGGTTCTTAAGGAATCATTTTCTCATCTGGAACTGGAGCTCACTTAATTGGAAGTATCAAATTGTGACACAGCGTGTTGTAACAAAGAAATATATCCTGTATCAACATTTCCCAACTTGTGGCTGAATTCTGTTGCATAGCAAAAACCTCCCATTATACTGACTAACCAACGCAGGGCTGGCTGACCCCTAGAGTACTACACATTACTGCCAAATCATAAACATTCCTGCCAATTACACATTCTTGTTAGCTTTCTGATTTTCAATTGAGGATATCAGATTTTTTAACCAATTCTTGAGCAGCCAAGCTGCGAAGCTTTAATAGCTTTAGACAAAACCAAAATAAAACACCGATGGAAAAACTCAAAAGAAAGAACAATGAGAGCAAGTCGTGAGGTCCATATGAATAGCGAAAGTTATTTGACCTGTCTAAGCTAATCCATCCAGAAAGAACCTACAGTAATCCTTTCTAGTATCCTATTGTTTCTTAAATGATTTCAGGTTTTATTGCCTGTCCAGTTGTCTGGGGATTGTAAAAATTGTTGGGCTCATAGCAAACAGCAATTTATATAGACAAACCTATGCTATGAATTGAAGTTTGACCTTAAGCAAAAATATTTGCAATTGAATTGTCATAAGGCAAGGAAATGTTTAACCAGAGCTTACCCACCATATGTCTCAGTTCACTCTAAATCAATGGAAAACACTGCAGTGGTAAAAAAATTTAGCTTAGGCTAAAAACCACAAGATGTATTCAGCAGTAAGGCTATACAGAATCAAGCATAATCAACTATTTTTTTTAAAAATCAGTCTACCATTCTCATTTTTATGTAAAACTGTATATTTCAAATCAAAATGAAAAATCCCTTGTTTTTTATGTAAATGTCCATCACTATGCTTGTATATTTGATGGAATTGCATG
This sequence comes from Cetorhinus maximus, assembly GCF_964194155.1. Taxonomy (NCBI): domain Eukaryota; kingdom Metazoa; phylum Chordata; class Chondrichthyes; order Lamniformes; family Cetorhinidae; genus Cetorhinus; species Cetorhinus maximus. The sequence continues at coordinate 199,348,645 of NC_135879.1, forward strand.
AAATGAGTTAAAGAACTGCAAAAGTTGCCATATTTATTTAGATCAATTTGAGTGCATCCTGCAGTGCAGTCCTTCAATTGTCTCAAGGATTGTGTGCTACTACACAACTCGGGATCCTGAAGATGATGTGGAAGACAACCTCAACTGCAAGAAATATTCATAAAGTCTCATATGGAGACCTTGGGGTTAATTTTAACTCCCAGTGGATTCCCAGCAGGAAACTCCAAGAGTCAATTAGTTTTTGCTCTGCCCACAGGCAGTATGGACTGCAGCGGTTCAAGAAAGCAGCTCACCACCACCTTCTCAAGGGCAATTAGGGATAGGCAATATATACTGGCCCAGCCAGTATGACAATTTTAATCAATGGTCCCATTACCATGCACCAGCCCAATTCCGGCCCAAAGGAAGTGGGTAATAAATGGCTGTGACCTTTGGAAAATATTTGTATACTTAACAATGGTTGCATTCCCCTCTCTGACCACAGTCTCAGACTACACTAAATGTTTGCAAACCTGCTGTCCTGTTCTACCCTAAGCTGAGTCACTGAACTCATATCCTCTCGACCACAATGATCATCTCACCTATTTTCACCTCTGCAAAATTACCTACTCCTTCCTTGGCTATTAGCTGTTGAAATCCTTATTCATCCCATTGTCACTTCCGCCTTCAATTAGCTCAGTACTCTTTTAGCAAGTCTCCCATCTTCCTTCTTCCATAAACAAATGCTCTGCAGCTGGTGTGCCTAACCAATCTCACTTGCCCAGTAGACTTATCCCACGACCTATATTTCTTCCTATTCCCATCCACGTGTTTAAATCTGTTTATGGCATCACTCCACAGCCCAGCCCACCTCCCAGTCCAGCTCCCTGAACTCTTTGTTTTTCTGATTCTGGCATTTTTTGCACTTATGGGAATCCTGCCATTTGCAGGGCTCTTCCCTTCTGTTGACCGCTTTTCACAGGATATGTGATAAAATTCCTGACCTTGGCAAACAATACTATGGTTGCCAACTTCATGCAATTGTAGACTGAGGGTGGAGGGATCATCAAAACCGGCATGGATGAAGCCTGCCTGAAAAAAAATCAGGTTAGAGGAAAGACAGTACAGCAACAATTTATTGTCAAGCGATGTATAAATAAGAGCAGTGGGCCTTCAACAAGCAGCCAACTTGAAGGAATGTCTCACCAACAATATCTGTTTTACATAAGCATTCAGTGTGTTGAGTGCTGTATTCTCCCCCTGTCTCATTATGGGAATGGCTCGTTTAATAAAATTGTAGGCTGTAGTGAGACTGGTGCGCAGGCTTTGAATCATAAGGTGATTTAGAATTGCATTTTTCTCACATTATGCTCTTTGGGCATCTGATAAACCTCAGATCTCTGCAACCAATGAAACACAGTATTGGTGCATGATGCACATCAACCCTTGGCATCTAGTGTTATGGGTCGCATTGCATTGCATGGTGATATAAAACTGCTTAAAATAATTAATGTAACAGGAGATTCACTCAGCTGCTAAATAAAGCTGGAGTCCATCTAAATAAATAGGACACTGAAAATAATGGTCAGAAATTTGTAATATATAAAAAACTAGATCTAAATTTGGACTTAATTAGAAAAGTTGTAATGGCAAAAATGAGAAGTACTAATTTATAAAAAGGGTTTAAGGAAACATTTTAAAAACTGCTAAAATAGTGTTATGATCCCAGCTGATGTTACTACGAGACAAGCCAGATCCCAGGGTGGAACCTGGCTTGATAGATCCTAACTTTAATTTTTTGTTTAGAAATGTGGAGAGGGGCTACTGAACAGAGTAACATGAGTCAGCTGATGAACTTTTAACAAAAAACTAAAACATTAATTAAAAAAGAAAAAATTAACTATATTACAATACTCCACCCACAACTATAGCTTTATAGATATAAACAGATTTGTAAGGATAACATAAGTTACAAAAGCTATCTTATGCTCTAACGTTCACAGTAAGTACACAGTCCAAGTAAAGCAATAGGCGAGCTGTGTTCAGATAGATCAACTCTGAAACCAAATGACAGATGCCATCCCAATAGATGCTATGGATCTCCTATCAACTCCCCCCAGACGCTTGTCACACCGTGAGCCAACTGGTCTCACGAGCTCCACCTATCACTTGGGGTTTCCAATCTCCACTCTGAAAGAACTTGCTTTGGAATCTTCTCCCAAACAAATGCTTTCTCTCAGATGTCTTCCATATGGGTCCACCTCCAGGGTTTCGAACTCCCCTTCCGATTGCCACGTGAATTCAAGCTTCTTTCTACACACTCTCTCAAATGCTCAGCTGTGCCAACAGAACACCACTGCTTCACATGCCCATATTAAAGAATTTAGCTGTCTCCTTGGGTCTTCTGGCTTCCAACAAGAATATATTGCTTTAAATCGGCATCCTGCAGCTTCTCCCTTTAAGTTTAGAGCCTTTTTCTGCTCCTCACTTTTAACTTCACTTAACAGGACACTTTCCAGATTCCTGTTCATTCCCTTTGACTAGAAGGTCTTCTCGGGACCCTCTTCTTCTGTTCTTTGTGAAACCTGCTTCCTGCAGCTCTCTCCTGTCCAGCTTCTCCTGGAAGTTTAGTTTGGGGCTTGCTATCTGTCCCTCTCCTATGCTGCTTCTGCTGGTAACTCTTTTCAACTTTAGAGCACACTGACCAACTGAACTCAAATTGCTTTCTCTGTCTGTTTGTGTGGGGCCTCTCTACCTAAACCCCTGCTGCTAGGCAACAGCACAGTTTTATTTCTACCTTGTTTGTTTTAACTTCCCTTCATAAGACCATAAGACCATAAGGAAGAATTTTCCCCCCGTCGGGGGGGAAGTGCAGGAGCGGGTGCAGGCAGGTGCGCCTCCGATCAGGAGTGCACTACCATTTTATGTGGGGGTCCAATTAAGGCCCGCCCAGCATGACGTCCACCAGGAAGCGCTATGTGCTGCCTGTGCAGGCTGGGGGGGATTCCCTCAGTCGAGAGTGCACTCTTTTGCGCATGCGCGTGAAAGAGCGCACTGATCTCCCTGAGGCTAAGTGCTGCCTCAGGGAGATCAGCGCCAAATTTAAAAATGGTAAAGGAACAAAAACAAAATTTCCCTGACATGTTCCCTCATGTGATACTGTCACATGAGTTGGGACATGTCCATCACTTTAAATCAAACATTTGTTAAATTTTTAAAAGCCCTCATGAAACCTCATCCCACCCATGGATGAGGTTTCATGCTTTTCCTGAAGCCCACCAGGGCTCCCGGCCTGCCCGCCAATCCTAAGGTTGGTTAGGATTGATGAGGTTAATGACATTTTCAATGGTCTCAATAGGCCGTTGACAGGTCGGCGGGCACACAGCCGATTCAGTTACACCACCGCTGACCTGAAAATCGAAATGACGTGGAGTAACTTTGGGAGTTCCGCCCGATGTCATTCCATGTCATTTTACGCGTCAGCGAGCAGGCCCCGCTTCCCGCTCGCCAACCTAAAGATCCTGCCCCATAAGACATAGGAGTAGAAGTAGGCCATTCAGCCCATCAAGTCTGGTCTGCCATTCAATGAGATCACGGCTGATCTGATAATCCTTTCCCCATAGCCCTTGATTCCCTTACTGATTAAAAATCTGTCTATCTCAACCTCGAATATACTTAACGACCCAGCCTCGACAGCCCTCTGCAGTTAAGAATTCCACAGATTGACCACCCTCTGAGAGAAGAAATTCCTCCTCATCTCTGTCTTAAATGGGTGACCCCTCTGAGATTATGCCCTCTGGTCCTAGACTCTGCCAGAAGGGGAAACAGCCTCTCAGAATCCACCCTGTCAAGCCTCCTAAGAATCTTATATGTTTCAATAAGGTCACCTCTCATTCTTCTAAACTCCAATGAGTACAGGCCCAACTTATTCAACCTTCAAGAGTCATAAAATCTTATTAAACTGCAGGCATCTTTTAAAGTGAAACTAAAACTCAGGTTTCATACTTCAACCCACAAAATACAGAAATACAAATTAAACTTCATTCCTAACACCCACAAATACAAATAAAACTTACTTAAACTATCTCTAGTTCCTAACAATAGTAATAAAGTTAAAAAAATAAAATTAAGTGATGTTTTATGCTAGTTTACTGGTATACAAATTTACATTTGAATACTAATGGCTACTACCAGGGAGATATCAAATTCAGCCCCCAGTCAGTGCTAAATTAGCTGAATTCAGCTTACTGCCAACACTAGTGCTATATTTAGCATCAATGTCCCGGTCAGATAACAGAAAACTCAAACACAATTCCCAGTCTTGATTGACATTCAGTAATCCCTGATGAAAACTGCATACATGTGTGGTTGTTGAGTGAGGGCAGAATCAGTTTTGGCTGTCATACCATCTTTAGTTGAAAAACTTACCAATAGATATTATCTAAGATCACACATGCCAACTAACTGTTGGTGCACCATTGTGGAGTACTGTTAGCACCCATGAAATGATACCCCACATTGACACACATTGACATCATCTCCTAGATACTAAGGTGGTAGGAACGTTGAACTTAAACTATATTCTGCTCAAATCCTGAAGAGCAAATAATTTCATGGTGATTCATAATTAGTCATTAAAAAACTTAATAGCTTCAGGTAGTAAAATCAGATGGAACAAATCCAAGAATACACAGGGAAATAAACAAAAAAGAAGTAGGGGGAATTGTGTCTGAACTTTATTATTGAGAATTCAGTAGTTCAAGAAGTCTGGAAATTAACTGAAGTTATTCCAAATTTGAGACAGAAATTAGAGGCAAATTCTCAACTATGCACATCCTGTTAGTTTGACATCTATAACAGGAAAAATAATGGAGTCTATTAAGGAAACTGTTCAAGTACATTCAATAAAATTACAGCCTAAAGTGAATATTATCATCGGCTGTCTCTCAATTCAAGGATAATGTCTACTCAGGGTCATCGGTTTCTGCCATGGCTCTTCATGGGGCAGGACAGGCTGATTCTCGACCCACAGATCTTCGGGTACATGGGGAAAGACGTCCCATGTGGTAGTGGGATCCAGAGTGCAGGCTTTGCTTCCTTTTCTTTCCTTCTCTGCCGCCGCTCTACCTCATTATTAAGATGCTGTGACTCAAATCATAATGCGACTTGATGGACAGGTTGTATGCATTCTGAGTGATTGGTAGCAAGCTTCTCACAGTCATTAATGTAACTAGTCATTTGGTAGAACAGAACTTGAGTACTGCTGAAAAAAGAGACATGTCTAAGCTTCTCAATTTGCACTCATCAGGACACTCGCAATAAGGGGAAACAACAATTTATACTGTATGTGACGAGAGTGCTGATTGGTTGGCAAGTGGCATTGCCATGGAGAATGTACCACTGTAAAAGGGAATTTTTTTTTCTAATATTACTGTGGGATACTTTAAAGCAGGCTTGGGGAGGCTGTGTTGTGTGTATGTTTGTGTGTGTGTGACTAATTTAATTAAACTGAAGATGGTCAGACTGCAAGGTTTAAATCACCAAAGGTGTAGGCAGGCATTTTGAAATGGAAATGGATGAGCTAACATTTGCATTTGTAGATAAGTTAAGAGGTTGTTTGAATTACAAAGGGGAATTAGAAGGTGACAAGGAAAATGGTTGCATCTTGCAGGAGTTCATAGGCAAACAAGCAGCGGGGATATCATGTTTTATTAACTCAAAATCAAAGACAAGATGGAAACATGAAAGATTTGTATTTGGAAGATTTTGAGTTTCAAAGAAAGTTTGAAACAATGGATTTATAGATCAAAAGGGAGAAAATATATTTAGGAAAGATTGAAAGCTGTATGGTGAGTGGCCATGTGAGATCTTGAAGAGTGTACTGTGAAGTAGCAGCTTCTAGCCACCCCAGAGAAGTGCTTGCTTGTTCCAGAGAGCAAGGTGTTGCTAAAAGCCTTGGAATTCCATTGTCAAGTGAAAGGGTGATAGAAGCTGTGAACCACATCCCTATAGTGACAGTGGGTGCTTGTAATATTGCTGGATGTTTTATGAATTTACAGCGTAATTCTTAGCACATTGAGGATTATTTAGCAAATAAAACATCCAGCAATATTACAAAGAATCTATTTGGACTGTTGCCTGAAAGGGGTGTCTGGTTGGGAGTCTAGTTAAGTAGAAATCTTTTGGGAACTGTTATAAGATTAAGTTTAACTGTGTAACTGTAATCTTGTGTGTTTAAGTTTTCTTTTCTTCTGTTAATAAATGTTTTACTTTAATCTTTAAAATCTCTAAAGATGGTAGTGGACTTTTTAATTCTGACTTCAGTGCACAAACCTTCTTGTAATAAATACAAATTGTAAAATTGTGGTGATAGCTTGGCCAAGTTTCCCTTTGAGATTTGGTCAGCCTGGTAAATACCACCCACCATATCATAACACCACTGATGGTGACTGACAGTTAACTGCCAGGCAGCTTGAACCTGATTGGTCAAGGCACTGCCCTGAGGATTGAGCCAGTGAATGGCTGTCACTTATTTTGTTTAGCTGAAACAGGTGCAATGTGCTTACATGTTCTTCTGTCTGCAAAGAACAGGGTTTGCAAAGAACAAGGCCCTGTGTATTAATATACATAGCTTCCAGTACATGCAAATGCACCACACTGCGAATCCGACTGACAATCTTAAATTGGTTGTCAGCGTAATTCTTAGCACATTGAGGATTATTTAGCAAATGTTGTCTAATCACAGGATCACATCTAATCTTGGACACTGTGTTTTGAGTTTTGCAAGCACGCGCTGGTTGGGTATGGCCTGTACCCTGCCCGTTGTGTACAGCGGCTGAGGCATGCTGTTTGATATGATCCGTCAGTCTTTGGGACGTATGGTGTACATACCTAACAGTATACTGACACTGAAATTCATATACCACATTACTCATTTGTGTGATAGACAGAACATCTTTTTGGCTTGACAGCAGCATCCCGTTAGTGGAAAATACCACTCGTGTTGCTACTGCATAGTAGCGGGTGAAATGGTTAGCTTTACCTGTAGCTCAAATTTTTGAGATACCTTGCCCTTCCAGGGTAATCTGAGGTAGACTGGGCACTTTTCAGGGCCGAAAGTGATGGCCTTAGGCCCATTCATGATTTTGCGTGATGTACAGTGTGAAATTATTTGATCATTGAGGGTAGTCATTATCCTGCATGATGTCTTTGATGCGCCCTATTTCAGCTTGCCTGGTGAGCAAATGGCTCGGGCCCTATTTACAAGATTATACCAGTTTTGACCAAGTTTTCCACATATACAGTGAAGGATTCCTTCACATTTGCGAAGGCCATACAGAACTTGCATATCGATAGCAATGCTGTGTCCATGTGCTCATTTGACAGTGCTAGCCTATTCACCAATGTTCCACTTAAGGAACCCATAGATATACAAGACAGATAAGACCAATCTTATAGCGTGTGAAACTGTAGGAATCCCCATGTGTATATTGACCAGTGAAGGTAGGCTTGCAGTAGACCATGGTAGAGAATCCCTTGGCAGATTTCTGAACTAGTATGTCAAGGAAGGGGAGTTAATTTGACTGCTCCATTTCATAGCTGAGTTTGAGCGCAGGATGGAGCCCATTGACTCATGTAAGGAAATTGTTACATGCAGCTGCGGATTTAAATATAGCAAACATATTATCCACATATTGGAAATATGCAAGTGGTAGGAGGTCAGGTGTCATTCCTTCGAAGGCACGTTTCTCACAAAACCCAACAAAGATGTTTGCGAGAGCTGGGCCTAGAGGCAATCCCATGGCAACACTATCGATTTGGCCATACATGGCGTCATTAAAGCTGAACTCAACTGCATGAGTTGCTGAGTTCATAAGTTCAATGAATACTGATTCACATAATGGTGGTGGGTCTAGGTCGCCATGATAGAGTGCTGCAGCGCAAATATCTATGGCTTCCGTAAGTGGAACATTGGTGAATAGGCTACCAATGCCAAATGAGCACATGGACACAGCATTGCTATCGATATCAATTCTGGTCGCCACATTACCAGAAGGATATGGAGGCGTTGGAGAGGGTGCAGAGGAGGTTTACCAGGATGCTGCCTTGTCTGGAGGTTATTAGCTTTGAGGAGAGGTTGGAGAAACTCGGATTGTTCTCACTAGAGCAACGGAGATTGAGGGGCAACTTGATAGAAGTTTACAAAATTATGAGTGGCTTGGACAGAGTAGATAGTCAGAAGCTTTTTCCCAGGGTGGAAGAGTCAATTACTAGGGGACATAGATTTAAGGTGAGAGGAGAAAACTATAGAGGAAATGTGCGGGGCAAGTTTTTTACGCAGATGGTAGTGAGTGTCTGGAATTTGCTGCCAGAGGAGGTGGTGGAAGCAGGTACAATAGTGGTGTTTAAGAGGCAGCTTGACAAATACATGAATAGGATGGGAATAGAGGGATACGGACCCCGGAGGTGCAAAATGTTTTAGTTGACGGGCAATATGATCGGCGCAGGCTTGGAGGGCCGAGGGGCCTGTTCCTGTGCTGTACTTTTCTTTGTTCTTTGTTCTTTGATATGTAAGTTCTGTTTGGCCTTCGCAAATGTGAAGGAGTCCTTCACCGTATATGTGGAAAACTTGGTCAAAACTGGTTGTAACAACTTGCCCAATTATTTGGTAAATTCATGTTGTGCAGAACCAGTCATAGGTAAGGTGGGGTGTAGAGGGACATCACTTTTGTGTGTCTTGGGCTGCCCATGCATACAAAGATGTAACGAACTGTGAGGACAAACCCTGTCATATATATCATGCGGTCGCTCCTACACAAGTCCAGCAAACATTTTTTTAGCTTACTTTCGAGCAAGGCTGTCCAGTCATGTTGAGCAACAGGTCCTATGGACATGAATTTGGACCTGTCATTAAGAATGGCGTGCATTTCATTGATATAGTCACTTATGTTAAGGATGACTATTCCCATCCCTTTGTCAGGTTTACTGATGCGTATGTCTGGGTTGGTCTTTAGGCCTTGCAACGCTGTGAGACATTCACGTTGTGCTTTCACATCGCCTCCTTCACTTTGACAGAGCTGGACTCTGATGCTGGGCCTCGGGGACAAGCTACACTACCTGGATCTCGCCTGGTCTGAGTCAGAAGGTTGGGCTAGACAGGCTTGGAAAAAAATTCACGTTAATAATTGGACACAGAGTGGCAATTCAATGCTAACTGCCACTCTGAGGAAGTTATGGCTCAATATGATTAGGTATAACAATTAACAGTAATAAAAATAGAAAATTCTGGAAATACTCAGCAGGTCTGGCAGAATCTGTGGATAGAGAAACGATAAAAGATCATCAACCCAAGTTTCTCTCCCCACAGATGCTTCCAGGTCTGCTGAGTATTTCCAGCATTTTCTGTTTTATTTCAGATTTCAAGCACCCACAGTATTTTCCTCTGGTGTTAATTGTGGTAACTTGCTTACTAGAGTTTGGATAGGGTTCCTACTACATGTTCAGTTTCTTAGATAATGGACAAATATTGCTTGCCAAACTACGTTCATGCAGCTAAAAGAGTAACCCAAAATATTTATAATTGAATAAAATAAAACAATAAAAATACTAGGTAAGTTTGACAAGCCTTTTAAAGTAGAGGGCTGTTGGGGCAGGAAACACTTTCCTACAAAAGCTGAGGAGGTGGTCATCATTGTTGTCTCCTAAGAGAAAGCTGAAAAAAATGTATGAAGCAAAGGAATTTAAAGGTTTAGGGGGGCAGAAAAATGGATTAGTTTGAACCATTTTGGCAAACAGTATGCATGTTGGAATGAATGGCCTCCTTTGTGCTGTATATGTCTATAATTCTTTATATTTAAGTAAACTTTTCCAATTCATACATCTAGATTGTACATTCAAAGATGCTGGTGCTGTTATGAATTTTCTTCTGCCATAGTTCTATTGCCGCACTCAACACATGGGAGAAATCCCAGGGAATGAATTAATTAATGATCACACAAATCAGAAATATTAACCAACTTTCAGGAATCTATGAAGGACCCAAGCACATAACAAAGTCCAATTGCTTTAATCGAACAATTCCTTAGAAAATAGGATTGACAATCAACTGTGATCAAGGCAACAATATCAAGCTAGATTATTTTTGCATTTTTTCCAGAATTAGATCAAAATATCATGAAGGACACTCCAAAGGATTCTAATTAGAATAAAAGAGAAAGAGAGAGAGAGAAAAAAGTGATTGCATTTGAGACATGAAATCAAATAGACTTATAAACAAAACCTGAAATGTATTTGAATGACGAATCAACAAGACGCAGTTTTCAAGAAGCTAATGGCAAAGCAGTGCATCTCAAGCCGCAACTTCCAGATTTTTGTATTTAACTGTGCACCTGCCCTCATCTGGCATTGCTGTGCAATTTGCACAAATAATGGTGAGCACCAGTAGCCTCACCGTTACTTTGTCAGTAGATTTTGGTCCATTAGTTTATAACCTACCTAGCTTAAAACCATGCAGGCTACTGCCAGCTGCCACCTCCCCACCCCTGATAGTGACCTTGACTCTCCCCGCCTTATGCCCTAATCCCTTTCCCTTTCATGGTGGTTACCATCTTCCCCCCATCTTTCACATTGCTTACCCTTTAATGACCTGCCTACCTACCTGATAAACAATGATAATGAATTTATGATAGTGGGTTATACAGGCTTGACAAGCTCAAACTCCAACATCTGAAGTGCAAATGGCAGGACAAAGTTACCAGCTAGGAATCCTTGAGCATACCAATATCTCTGGCATATTTGCAAAACTTTAATACAGACATGATCCCTTATTTTTAAAGGATTCTCAATGGTTCATGTGGCGATGTAAGATTCAAAATTATTTTCACGGGTATTAGAATCTGATATAACCAGTACATTTCAGTTGGGCCGAATGGCCTGTTTTCATACTGTATATTCTATCTAATTCTATGAATTTACTTATTCTAAGTATATAAATAATATAAATATTCCTATCTACCATATGTAAATTTATAGAATCTTCCGTATCCACACCATTGTCTCTAGAGTTCCTAGGAATCTATCCTTGGTTCCCCTCCTATTTCTCATCTACATTCAGCCCATTGGTAACATCACCTGAAAGAATATTCTTAAAAAGAAAGAAAAAAAAGACTTGCAGTTATATAATGCCTTCCACAAGCGCCAGGCACCTCAAAGTTGTTTGCAGCCAATGAGGTGCTTTTAAAGTGGAATCACTGTTGTAACATTTTTTACGCATAGTAAGCTCCCACAAACAGCAATGTGATAATGACCAGATAATTTGATTTTTGGTTGTTGATCAAGGATAAATGTTGGCCAAGACAGTGGCAGGTTAAATCATGGCTTTCGAAAGAGAATTGAATCATTACCTGAAGAGGAATAATGTGCAGGGCTACGGGGAAAAGACTGGGGAATGGCACCAGGTGAATTGCTCTTGCAGCGAGCCAACACAGGCACAATAGGCCGAATGGCCTCCTTCCATGGTGTAACCATTCTTACGTTCCATGATATAGTTATGGACAGAAGGGGAATTAATTTAAACGGCCCTGATTTATCCTCTCACTACCGTGCATAAACAGAAAGGTGTTTTTGATTTCCAATTTTCCCCCTTTATAAGTGGTGGCGTATTTACCCCAACCCTTCATGTTGGAGTGATCCAATCCTCTATTAATAACCCCACAGCAAACTCGAGATAAGGCAAAATAAGAGGGTTGGTTTATTTTACACACACACAAAATGTGTGGAGGGAAAGAAAGGGGTACAGGGTGAGACTACGATAAAAATAAGAGTTATGGTTTCACATGAGTCCAGAGTCCAAAATCAAAAGTCCAATGGTGTACTCCTTCTGAGGTTAGCAGGCTGAAACTGTGGCAGGGTGATCCGTCATCCCAAAAGCGAGGACTTGCCCAATGGAAAAGGGCACGTAGAGATGAATTAGTTTTATAGGCCCAGATTCAGGAGTTCTGATGTTCCAGTAGTTCACAGTGTAGATTAGGGCCAGGCAATTTACCTGAACATAGCTCTTTCTGCTGCTACCCTGTTAGGTGGTAAAATGGTAGGCTGCCTGGGTTCAGTTCCACACGGCAATATTACAGGTTCTAGCAGCTTGAGGGAGGTCATGTGAAAAACCTCCCACTTCTTCTTCCTGGGCGTTGGACAAAGGATGTATTTTTCCAGGTTTGGAATCTTGAGGCATTTAATAGGGGAATCAGGGTCCGTTTGGTCCTTGCAGACATGGTCCTGGCTTCATTGGCCAGGGCTCTGCTCTAGAAATGTAAAGGGTGTTGGTCTATTTCTTTGGAATTTGATTTTCTGCACTCACGGGGGGCATTAGCACCTCTTTAAAAGTAACTGCTCGTTCCTGAAGGTTAGAAATTCCTCTGGTCTAAGTCATTGCTAGTCAGGCATGTCAGGGTAAAACCTTTGCCCATTTTAAAAATAGAATAATTTTATAAAGTAGCCAAGTGGACTTAGATATATATTTTCCTTCCTGTCTTCTGGCTGAGACAATATGATTCTATGATAAGACACTGAGGATAACTCCCCTGCTCTTCTTGAAACATTGTCATGGGGTCTGTTATGTCCACCTGAAAATATAGATGGGGACTCAGTTTAACATTTAAATTGAAAAAAGTTCCACATGTACGCTGATGCCACCCAACTCCACCTCACCACCACCTTTCTCAACCCCTCCTTCATGTTGGCAGCTTGCATGTCCAACATCCAGTTCTGAATGAGCCACAATTTTTCATTAGCTTTGAGCTTCCCAATATGTAATTCAGCCCCACCACAAACTCTGTTTCCTAGCTACTGCTTCCATGGAGCTCCTTTGCCATTTTCTCCACCTGAACCAACCTGTTTTGAACTCTGGCATCCTATTTGAGCACGCGGAGCTTCCAATCCCATATTTGTTCCGTTACAATATCCTGGAGGTTACCCATGGCCAGAAACTGAACTGGAATGGCCATATAAATAGCGTGGCTACAAGAGCAAGTCGGAGGGTAGGAATCCTGCGGCAAGTAACTCACCTCCTGATCTCCAAAGCCTGTCCACCATCTACAAGGCACAAGTCAGGAATGTGATGGAATACTCTCCACTTGCCTGGATGAGTGCAGCTCCGACAACACTCGAGAAGCTCGACACCATCCAGGACATAACAGCTCACTTGATTGGCAACCCATCTACAAACATCCACTGCCTCCACCACTAACGCACAGTGGCAGCAGTTTGCACCATCTACAAGGTGTACTGCAAAGAATTCACCAAAGATCCTTTGACAGCACCTTCCAAATCCACAACCACTACCATCTAGAAGGCCAAAGGCAGCAAACACACTGGAACACCAACACCTGCAACTTCCCCTCCAAGCCACTCACCATCCTGACTTGGAAATATATTGCTGTTCCTTCACTGCTGCTGGGTCAAAATCCTCCCTAACAGCACTGTGGGTGTACCTATACCACACGGACAGCAGCGGTTAAAGAAGGTCTCAAGGGCAATTAGGGATGGGCAATAAATGCTGGCCTAGCCAACGGTGCTTACATCCCATGAATGAGTAAAAAATAAACAAAGATCTCCTACTTCCATCTCTGTAACATAGCCCCTCTCAAACCTCTGCCTATCTGCTGCTCAAACCTCTATCCATGTTTGTTTATCTCTAGACTCCCCTATTCCAGTGTTAACGTATCGAGTCTGTATGACTCTTCAAGGTTCATACGGATTCAAAACGTTAACTCTGTCTTTCTCTCCACAGATGCTGTCAGACCTGCTGAGTTTTTCCAGCAATTTTTGTTTTTGTTTCAGATTTCCAACATCTGCAGTATTTTGCTTTTATCCCCTATCCCAGTGCTCCCCTAGCTGGCCTACAACTCTAATCTTCTATAAGCTTGAGCTCATCCAAAACTCTGCTGTCTGTATCCTAACTCGCACTAAGTTGCATTCACCCATCACCCTATGCTCACTGATCTATATTGGTCCTTGCCTTAAAACCACCTCTTGGTCAAGCTTTTCATCACACCTCTAATCTCCTTTTTAGGATTGGTGTCTGATTACTCTCCTGTGAATTGCCTCACAACGCCTTACTGCACCAAAAGCACTGTGTGAATGCAAGATGTTTTTTATTACATAGCAGAGATTCTTATCTAAATGCCCAGGGACAATATAAATTTCAGAAAGTTGGTAATGCATTTCACACATGTTTGAATAGATAGATCAGTATGCAGGCACCTACAGATTATCTGTGACAATGGCGACACTTTGTTTGCCCTGTCATTTTGCCTGAGCCATAAGGTTCTGGGTTCAAGTCCCCTTCGGAACCTGAGCATAAAAATAAAGGTTAACACTCCCGTGCAATAATGAGGGAGTCTTTTGGATGAGAGGTCCACATCTACTTGCTCTTGTGGATACAAAAGGTGCCATTGCATTAATTCCAATGAGAGCAGTACAGTTATCCTTCGAGTCCTGGCAATGTTTTATCCCTCAATTAACATCAGGAAAAACAGACTATCTGGCCGTTATCACATTGGTGTGTGTGAAAATTTGCTGTGCGCAAAACTGGCTGCCCTGTTACCGCAGTACGAGAGCGAACACGCTTCAGAAGTGCAGTACTTCACTGTCTGCAAGGCGCTTCGACATGGTCGATGGTCATGTAAAGAGCTACATGTATGTAAGTCTTTCTTTTTCCCTTAGGGGTGTGCATCGCTGCAGCATGTTCTGCTCACGAGACGGACATCAGGGATGGACAGCAGGAGCGGCCAATGGTGTTTGCAGGAGTTGGAGAGGGGGGGGGGGGGGGGAGTAGGGGCGGTGCATCCGGTGTTTGTTGAGCTTCTGGTTTCTCGCTCCCGGGGCGGAGAGTGAGGAGCTGAGTGCGGCTGATTGACAGGGGAGCCTGTGCTTGAGCCGGAGCCCAGCGTGTGGTGTCTGATTCGGTTCTCACAGCCAGAGCAGCGGTACGAGTGAAGGAGACATGGAAGAACCAGCTGGGTGAACCCACAAAGAACGCACAAGGTAACCAGGACAATGTGTATGGATTCAATAAACGTTTCAGTGCGAATGTGAATGTGTGCATTGTGGCTTTGCAACAAAAGTTTGTGAGAGAGATTTTTCTCCCTCTCTTTGTGCATGGAGAGAGAGGGGAGGGAGGGGGGTTTGAAGTCTTGTTTGACTTGGCTCAGTCATGCCCTCTGTGTAGGCTGCTTGTCAGATTGTACAATATGGGGCGTTTCTTTCCTAAACTTGGGATTTAGTTTCCGACTCTCGAGGATGTTAGAAGTCGAACACTAACACCAATGCCATTATTTAACTTTCGTTTTATTGCTATCTACCACATCAATAAAACTTGACCTGGTATTTCTGCGACCCTCGCAGCAAGTAACTCTCTTTTTACCCATGAAATAAATATCTTGTTTCCTCGCAGTTGTACAATCCAAGAAATTACGAGTATTGTGCTGTGATTTTAAAGAAAACATATTAAGGGCTTGTCTCTTCAGTAGTGTTTCCCCCCCCCCCCTTCCAAACCATTATTAGCAATGCCTTAGCTTTATCCGTTTTGCACTTAATCTTTTAGGAGTTTTGTACTTTGAAGTCATAATCGGTTAAACCTATTATTGAGTCTTTTGAATTCTTTCATGTTTACTCCATTTGAAATCTATCATTTACTAGAGCTTTCATCGGCATAATTATTTCAGTTAATTATAACTTTCTGTTAACGGTAAAGTTCAAAGTTTTTATTTCTTCCCTCGCTAACACTGCAATCATTGTGCGCTTTAACTTTTGCGATGAGTGTTTTGTAAGTTATAAAGACTTCAAAGCGTTTCTGTCCTGCTCCTCCTCCTCAATGATGTGCTTTTAATTCACTGGTGGTAGTGTATTCTTCAAAAAAAATCCTCACTTAGGAAAACAGCGTACTTGTACTTTTAAAACATCTCTTCGCCGTAGATCTTTTTTTTTAAAAAAAATGTTCGTTCTCGTGTTGTTTGTGTCGAGATGATTTTGCAGTAAAAGTATATTTTAGGATGGCGTTCTTTGTGGAGATATTATTGAGCCCTTGGTTCAAGTTCTTGAATTGCAAATAGTTCATACACAGGTTGCTTATTCCTGAAACCACCTTGAAAGCTTGAACGTCTTGAGTGACAATAATAACAACAACTTTCATTTATATGCCACCGTTAGTGCAGTAAATGTCGGATCATTTGAGTGTTAGCTGTGGCTTAGTGGGTAGCACTCTGGCCTCTGTGTCATAAGGTTTCAAGTTCAAGCCTCAAGTCCTGGGCATGAGCACATGGATCTTTGGTGATCCGCCAGTACATTGCTGAGGGAGTACTGCATTGTCAGAGGTGCTGTCTTCTGGATGAGATGTCAAACTAAGGCCCCATCTGCCTGCTTGAGTGGATGTAAAGATCCCATAATGCAGTTTTGAAGAAGAGCAGGATAGTTATCCCTGGTGACCTGGCCAATACTTCTCCCTCAATCAACATCACAAAATGAAGTTTTCAAGTCATTATCACATTGCTGTGTGATGTGAGTTTGCTGTGTGCAAATTGGCTGCTGTGTTTCCTATATTACAACAGTGACCATGCTTCTAAAACTACTTCATTCGTTGTAAAGCACTTTGAAATGCCTGGCAGTTGTGAAAAGCACTAGATAAATGAAAGTCCTTTCTTTACCATTATCAGAGAGAAAAAAATCAGCACCAAGCCACATTAGCAGGTATTGGCCAGGGTTACCAAAAGCTTGGTCAAAGGGATAGGTTTTAAGGAGGAGAGGGAGGTAGAAAAACAGAGAGGAATTCCAGAGCTTCAACCTCGACAGATGCACAGCCACCAATGTTGAAGCACTGAAATTAGGGATGTGCCAGACAACAAAATTGGAGAAATGCAAAGATTTGAAGGATTGTGGCACTACAGGAGGCTATGGGACAGAAGCCCCAACAGCATCCACTGCTGCGAACATGGGTCCTTGGGTCCTGCCGCTGGTTGAGATGGTGTCACCTCCTGCTTTTGGGCCTGGTGGAGAAACTTCAGTCTTCGCGATAAAATTCGACCTGAGATTTTAATATCAAGGTGTTGTTTGACTGGGAGCCGATGCATGTCAGCTTGCACAGGGATAATGAGTAAATGGACTTGGTGCTAGTGGCATCAGTGTTTGGGATGAGCTCCAGTTTGCAGAGAGTAGATGTGGGGTTGGAAGCTCAACTCGGGGTCAAACAGGACACTCAGGTTGCGAATGGTCTGTTTTGGTCTCAGACACTGGTAGGGGAGAGGGATGGAGTTAGTTGCTAGGGATTGGGGTTTGTAATATAAACTGAAGACAGTGGCTTCACTCTTCCCAATATTTAGTTAGGGACATAATGCTGGGAAGTATGTTTTCTTAAATTGGTAGGCTGCATAAGCCCTTCTTTTGTTTTGCTGGATTATTGCAGTCCTAGAACCCTGAAATTATTTACTGCCGCTACTCTATAGAATAATTTAATAGAAAATTATTTTATCCAATTCTAATCTTGCTGATAATCTGCAGAATGTAAACTGTTAACAGCTCCAAGAAATGGCAAAGGAATTTCATGCAAACTATATGCATTGCAATTTCAATGCGGGAGTCTTTTTCCTTGCATCTAGTCAAGATGTTTAAAAAAGACAAGCAGCAGGCAGGGGTATCTTGATCCAACAACCCAACCCTGTGAATATCGATCACCCAGTCCTTCATTTCCTATTGGTGCTAGTTCCATTTCCATTTCTCTCATCCTTTGTCCTGTGGATCTGGTAAATGATTTATTTTGTATTTTGTATTTCATTGCTTGGGTTAATTTCCCTTTAGACATAAGGCAACTGTCACCCAGATCCCTCTTTAATTGTCCAGTCTCAAACTTTGCAAAGCTTTAGATGTGTTGAATAGGAAATGAAAGGCCAGCAAAACGTTTTTGTGCATTTTATTTGAGGGAGAACCTGTGCACACTCTTCCGAGGCAGTTGACCATAATGGGAAGATCACTTTAAATTCTCTTTACCTCTTTCTATAAGGGAGGATGTTTTTATATACATAACAGATTTGAGTGCTGATGAATGCTGGTCAGGGTGACATATCAAGGGGAAAGATCTTCTACAAAAATATTTTTCATCACCATTCTTTGTATTCTAACTTCTATATTTTTGAGCACATGCCAAACAATTATTTGTTATCTGAAGTCATTTGAAGTTTGAAACCAATTAGTCAGTTCAGTGAAATAAAAACAAAATGCTGGAAATACTCAGCAACTGTGGAAAAAGAAGCAAAGTTAACTTCCTGATGAAAGGTTGTGAAATATCGACCTGAAATATTAACTCTTGCTCTCCACAGATGCTGCTTGACCTGCTGAGTACTTCCAGCATTTTCAGTTTTCATTTCACATTTCCAGCATCTGCACCCTTTTCCTTTTGGAGTCACTTTAATTCTGTCACAGTTCTTCATGAATACAGTCACTTTGTTGGCTGTGTTACAGAAAACCAGTGAACATGCTTTTGTTACAGCAGTTATTGAAATAGTTTTGGTGTTAGCTGGGCTATTGGCATGAAGGGGATAACATTTGAGCATCTGCCTCCAAGAATGTTTTGCATATGATGGGGCATAATTACTCATCAGTTTTATTGCTGTTATTTTCAAGTGTGATGGTTCAATTATATTACAGTTTTTGTATTACATCAGAGCAGAAGCTGTCATAATTACAAGTTAAGTTGTTATTTGTACTGCATATTTTGGCATTAACCATGAATGAAAACAGTGTCTTCACACCCAGAGCCAACATCTCACATCCAGTTGCTGCTTCAATGTCTTTTTCAATTGATTGTAATTTCAACTACTTTTTTTTGCTAATTTTATCTGCAGAGGTCATTTTTTTCTCTCTCCATCTCCTGTGGCAAAGAGCTCCTGAGTACGTAGCCTCATGTTGGTAACCTTGAGTGAGAAAGTGGCCGGCCTTATGCACTTTGGCTTTCTATCTGGTTTAGTGGAGCTGTAACTCGTGAGATAAACTTTAAAGCACTCCCAAGTGACCTGTTGACCCACCTAGAATGTTTTTAAATTTAATGTTTAAACTACCTAGTTATAGCAAAGAGCCAACTTTCTCAACAACAATTTCTCCTCTGTCTTTACTCACATTTTCAAAAAAAATTAAAGAATTTCTGCCAGTATGCTTATATGAATGCACCTTTGAATTGACCGTAGAGCAGGACAGAGCCAGGGAGACGGTGATGTTGTGATAATATCACTGGATGAATAAGTGAGACGCCCAGGCTAATGTTCTAGGGACATGGGTTCAAATTGCACCATGGCAGCTGGTGGAATTTAGAATCCAATTTAAAACAAAATCTGGAATAGAAAGCTAGCCTCAGTAATGGTGACATGAAACTATCATTGGTGGTTCATCTGGTTCACTAATGCCCTTTAGGGAAAGAAATCTGCCGTCTTTACCTGGTTTTGATAACATGTATCATAGTATCACAGAATAATACAGCACAGAAGGAACCATTTGGCCCATCGAGCCCATGCTGGTCTGCTACAAGGGCATTCCAGCTGGTCCCACACCCGCCTTTTCCCTGTTGCTCTGCAAATGTTTTCTCTTCAGGTGCTTTTTCAGTTCCCTTTTGAAAACCATGATTAAACTTGCCTCCACCACACTCTCGGGCAGTGCATTCCTGATCCTAATCACTCACTGAGCGAAAAAAAGTTTTTCCTCGTGTCATTATTGCTTCTTTTGCCAGTTACTTTAAAACTGTGCCATCTGGTGCTCAATCCTTCCACCAATGGAAACAAGTTCTCCCTGTCTACAGTGTCCAGGTCCTGCATAATTTTGAATACCCCAATCAAACCTCCTGTCAACCACCTCCTAAGTGACTCCAGGTCAATGGGAATGTGGTTGACACTTAACTGTTCTCTGAAATGGCCTAGAAAGCCACTCAATTCAGTGGCAATTAGGGATGGGCAACAAATGCAGGTGTTGTCAGTGATGCCCAAATCCCATGAAAGAATTAAAAACAGATGTCCCTTTGCAGGTCATGACCCTGCACCAGTGCCTCAAGTCTAATCATGCCATAAAAGGCTTTATGTCAAATCCTATTTTTTTTAAACGGTTTTTCTGCATACTTTGTTTTATAAACTGTGGTGTCCTTTGAACTTTGTTGAATTCACAGTGAGTCACATGATTGTCCTGTGAAAGAGGCACCTTCCTTAATTAAGACTCATCATCAGCTATGCTCATCTTTTGATTATCTGCTCCTATCACTGCTTGCTTGTGCCTGCAACCACCCCCCCCCCCCCCCCCCCCCCCCCCCCCCACCTTAAACCAGCTTATATTTCACCCCTCTCCTAATATTACTCAGTTCTGTTGAAGGGTCATGAGGACTTGAAACGTCAACTTTTTTCTTCTCTGCCGATGTTGCCAGACCTGCTGAGTTTTTCCAGTTAATTCTGTTTTTGTTTTAGATTTCCAGCATCCGCAGTAGTTTTTTGTTTTTATCAGCTATGCTCCTTGGTCAGTCTGGACTTTAACAAGTCTGAAGTCTGCTGGAAACCTTCTTGCATTCCTTCCTTCCTCTCCATCACAGAAGCCTGTTATTTTGGTTTGTCAAGTTTACCCTCACTTGATCCTTTATATTGATTGTCCTGAGTACACGGAATACTTCCAGAACAGTCTTCATTTTTTTTTTGCAAATGTGGATTATGATACACCTGAGATCAAGAAGTAGTGGGTGTGAATCTACAGCTAACCGTGGCTATCCATGGCTGCGTTTAATCTGGCCTTAGAGGGATTCTCAGCATGGTTGGTGAGTGGTACACGAACCTTGGGAGCCCCAGTATAAACTGACTGAAAAAGCAGGCTCTTCCCAGCAATTGGTCTTAGTGAGTGCAGAAAATTTACATTAAGAGTTGCCACCAGGCGTCTGAAACCCATGCATCGGGAACACAGATGAAGCACCTCTCTTAAAGTCAATGTAAAAGCACCTGGAGAGATAAATGATTCCATTTATTTCATGATTAATATATGCAAGTACATTATTTTATGTTTTTGGTAATACCAAGATAATTGTTTGGTGCAGCTTTTATCTAAAATTATTTACAAACACCTATAATGCTTCGAGATTATTCTGCATAACAGCTGTGCATTGAAAGCTTCACAGCCTGATAAACTCGATTTTCGAAAAACAATTCCATTTTCAGTTCTAAGGGTTAAAAATATCGGTTTGAAAATCAAATGATATAAAAAAAATCTTCAAAGCAAATTGATTATCACACCGTTTTGTTTTCCTCCTTCCTACTTCACACCCATAGTAGTCAGTAAAAAGACTTTCTTCAGGCTCATTGTTATGCCTTGTACTTCTACTTTTGGCTTCAGAAATGTTATTACTCAGATTTTGTTGGGGAAGAGATATGAACAAAAATGAAAAGTTAACTTGCAGTTCCTTGGGGTTTAATTGGAGATTTACTGTGCTGCTTTTCTGGCCTACTCCTGTTCCTAATTCCTCTGTAAAAAGTTGCTCTTGGGTTGTGAGCGATGTGGGTAAGACCACATTTATTGCCCTCGGAAGCTTCCTGCATTGCAACAGTGACTGGATCGTAAGAAATAGCACGAGTGGGCCATTTGGTCCATCGAGCCTGCCCCACCTTTCCATAAGATCGTGGCTGATCTGATTGTGATCTTAATTCCACTTTCCTGCCCGCCTCCCATGACCCTTGCCTCCGTTTTAGAACAAAAATCTGTCTAACTCAGCCTTGAATATATCCAATGACCCAACCTCCAATGTTCTATATGGAAGAGAATTCCAAAGGCAAATGGTCCTCTGAGAGAAGAAATTCCTCCTAATTTCCATCTTAGATGGGAGACCCCTTATTTTTAAACAGCTCTGCCTAGTTCTAGATTCCCCCCCCCCCCCCCCCCCCCCCACTCCCTCGAGGGAAAAGATCCCCTGTATCTACCCTGTCAATGCCCCTCAGAATCTTGTATGTCCTGATACTTCTTAACTCCAAACAGTATAGTCCAATCTGCTCAACCTTTTCTCAAAAGACAACCCCTTCCTTCCTAGATCAACCTAGTGAAGCTTCTCTGAACAGCTTCATGTGCAACTATATCTATCCTCAAGGAAGGAGACCAAAACTGTACAAAGTACTCTAGGTGCAATCTCACCCAATGCCCTGAACAGTTACAGTGAGAGTTCCCTATAATTATACTTCAACCCCCTTGCAATAAAGGCTACACTTCAAAAGTACACTAAAGTCCTGCTGTTTGCGACTTCCTGGTCCGCGTTTTGACTTACCCGCACATTGTACACAGAATTGCGCATTGCGTGAGCAGTGTTCGCTCATCTGCCGTTTCTTCTCCCCCCTCGCTTCTTTCCCTGGGGAGACAACAGTCATAATAGAGCAGAGACGGGAATGGTTGCAACTGAAGTGAAGCCTGAACGAAGGGATTAACATGGAAATATCTGAATCGCGCCGTAATAACGGCTCTGTTCATTTTGAAATCTTCGCCGATGTATTGCTCAGAGGTTCCCCCGTCTGTCAGATACAGGTACTGCATCACAATTTTGTGCAGAGTAACTGCCCAAACCAGAGCTTCCCTCGCAAGGCTGGAATCCATCTAATTCAGCCCCATGGAAAAGCGTGTTCATTGGTCACGATTTCACCATTTGCGAGGTTTCGCTGGAATGTAACCCCCTGTGAACAGTGGGACTTTACTGTACTTCATTGGCTGTAAAGTTTGGGATTTCCTGTAAGGAACATGTCTTTTTATTTTTCTTTATTTCTGTGGGACTGTGGTTTTAAAAACTACCATGGCTGCAGTTGAAAAACATGTTCATTGGAACAGAGTGAGGAATATACAATATAAAAGCGAAAAAAAAAGCAACATTTTCTGTTTTTGCGTGAGGAATATACAATGTTGCTATCTCCTGGAACACAGTGTGCCAGGTTGGACGCAATGGTGCCGTAAAGGGGTCCTGAACTAAGGTTAGCAACAACATTTTAATTGGCTCCTGATCAGATGACCAAGGTTTTGTGTGATAGCAGCGACCAGAGAGATCCTAGCCTGCAAAGAGAACACACCTAAAACCTCTCTTCCTGTGTCTGTAAGATTCCAGTAGACCTATAAGGCTAGCTAGCTGGCTTTTTCTTCATATCTCTGTAACCTGCTCTCTCTGAAAATCCCCCTGTCAAGAGGAAAGTCACCAGTAGAGACATTGAAAAGCAAGTTTTCAACCAATGAACTACAGACTGAAAGTGCTGGAAGACCATCTTGTGTCATTAACAACGAGCAGCAAGGAATTTGGAAGACATCAATCAAAATCAGCCCATCTAATCCCGTATTCCGGATTGGTGCTACTGAACTGTTTTATCTCACCCTTCAGATCCATGTTTTGTATGTCTTATATGTGTGTGTGCGTGTGTTTGTGTATTGTGATTTAAGAAGGGTAGAGTTTAATTTATAGAGTTAAAAGTTAGTTCATATTCTTTCTTTTGCCACTGGTTAAGGACAATTTGTTTAATAAACAGTTATTTACGTATTAAGTTTACAAATCTGGTGCTCATATTCTGTTAACCTAAATTAAACAGTTAGGTAAAATTGGGCAGTTTGGTAGTTTAATCAACCTTTTCACATTTGTCGTGGCTCGGGGAACAGTGGGGCTTGATATTATATAGCACACTAACCCCAGTGAGTCGTGACACAAGGCGTTACATAAATGCAAATCCTTTTCCCTGAACTGCTGCTGATCTTATGGTGATGGTGCACCCGTGATGGTGTTAGGTAGGGAATTTCTAGATTCCAACCCAGTGACAATGAAGGAATAATTATATTTGCCCATGTCAGCAAGATGTGTGACCTACAGGAGAAATTGAGTTGTGTTCCCCTTCTTGGTGGATGAAGGTTGCGGAAGAGATAGGTGGTGTCGAAATAACCTTTGTGAGCTGTTGCAGTGCATAGTTTAGATTGTAGCTACTCTGTAGCCACAATGTGCCAGTAGTGGAAGAGTTCATTTGTTTGCGCCTACAAATCAGGCGAAATGTTCTATCCTGGATAATTATTGAGTGGTGTTGTAGATGCACCCATCCGGGTGAGAAATATATATTCCATGACACTCCTGACATGAGCTTTGTAGAGGTGGACCGTCTTTGGGGGACAGGAGGTGACTGCCTCATCTCGGAGTATGTAGCCTCTGTCCTGATTTCGTAGCCATGGGTTTTTATATGGCTGGTCCAGTTCAGCTTTTGGACAATGGTAATCACCATGATAGTGAAGAAAGTCTGAATGTTATCCTTGTCTTGAGCCGGCATGGGCTATTTTCTTATCAGAGGGTTTGTGAAGGGAGCTGAACATAGGAATTATAAGCAAAGAATGCTACACCTACCCTTAGGTTGGAGGGATGCACTTGAAGACCAACCTACAACAACTTCAACCATCTTTTGCTTTAGGCATGACAGCAGCTACAGATGGGTGTTCTGTGCTCACTGACCTACATTGATTCCTAGTTTAGCAATACTGCAATTTTAAAATTTCTAATCCCTGTCCCTCCATGGTCTGACCCCCCCCTCCCTCCCAAACTTCTGGAACCTCCTCAAACCTTACAATCTTCTAAGATATCTGTGCTCCACCATTTCTGGCCTCTTGCATGTTCATGATTTTAATCACTCCACCATCAGTATCTGTGCTTTCAGTTGCTGAGCCCATAAAACCTGAGATTCCATGCTTAACCCTCTTTGCCTCTCTACCTCACTTTCTTCCTTCGTGGCACTCCTTAAAGCCGACCTCTATGACAAAGATTTTGGCGTCTGGCCTAAAGTCATCTTTTGTGGCTCGGTGACAAATTTTGTTTGATAAAACTACCGTGAAGTATCTTGGAATGTTTTACTTTGTTATAGGTGCTGTACGAAATTAATCTTTTGGGATATTTTGATCTCCATTGAAGCAAATAGCACCATTGCTGATCTTATAACAGAGAGAAGTTCACCTAATAAAGCAATTGAGTTAGATTTGAGATTTAATTCACAATAATGAAATCTAGCTTTGTGTGCGTTATTTATGTGGTATGGAATTAAGCTGTTTTTAAGAAGAGGAGAAATATGGTAACAGCAAGCAAAAGATAATTCTGTGCATTCAGTATGTGGAGGACAAGCTCCACATTCATTTTTTTGTTTGTTTTTTTTACTAGCCAGTTGAATTGCGATGACATAAGATTTTGAGTATTTTTGAGCAGACAGGCTTAATCTCAGGCAGTTGCCAGGGAGAGAGATGGAGACAGTAGTCAGGAAACAAAGTTTAGAGTGGGGACTGTAAACAATGGCTTCCGTTTTAATAATATTTAATTGGAGGAAAGTTCTGTTCGTTCATTATTGGATGTTGGATAAGCCATCTGATAATTTAGCAACAATGGAGGAGTTGAGAAAGGTGGTGGTGAGGTAGAGCTGGGTGGCATCAGCGTACATGTAAAAACTAATGCCATGATTTCAGTTGATGTCACCAAGGGGAAGCATGTATGTGAGAAATGGGTGGGGTGGGGTGGGTGGGGCGGGGGGAGGGGTGGGGTGGGTGGGGGGGAGGGGTGGGGTGGGTGGGGCGGGGGGGAGGGGTGGGGTGGGTGGGGCGGGGGGGAGGGGTGGGGCGGGGGGGAGGGGTGGGGTGGGTGGGGTGGGTGGGGGGGAGGGGTGGGGAGGGGATGGGCGGGGGATTGACCCTTGGGGGACACCAAAGGTAGCAGAGGTAGGAGCAGGAAGGGAAGCAACGGCCACAGTCAGACGGAGCTGGCACTCCTCAGAGTTGAAAGCAGCATCTTTTTTTAAACCTAGTAAATATTGGACATGATTTATCTACTAGCGTTTGAGATACACAAAATGGTGCTCTTTGGTGCTTTTTTTCTCTTCCCCTTCCCCGCTTAAAACATGCCATTCTGATGATGTGGCTTA
Source organism: Cetorhinus maximus (assembly GCF_964194155.1). Taxonomy (NCBI): domain Eukaryota; kingdom Metazoa; phylum Chordata; class Chondrichthyes; order Lamniformes; family Cetorhinidae; genus Cetorhinus; species Cetorhinus maximus. The sequence continues at coordinate 199,374,579 of NC_135879.1, forward strand.
GCCAAGTGGCAGGTGAAATAATAACATTAAAGTTTGTTTTTAAGTTGAAAAATATTTTAAGCTTCACTTGTATGTATTTAAGTATATACTCAAATAACTAGTTCAAATAATGCTTGTTTGTTGTTCCTGTGAAAGTACTTGGAAAATAACCTGTACTTTGGTGCCTTCAAGTGAATTTGCAACTCAAAACCTGATGTTGTTGGACTACTGGTAGAATACAGGCAATGTTGACAATGAGTTAGACAGCAATCTAATTTATAGATTTGATTCTCATCCAGTTAATTGTAATACTTTATTTTCTGTATTGCTAAAGTAGTTTTGTTGCTTCCTTTTAACTTCTCTATAAATACCAATACCAAAAGATCCCCTCTGTTTTCAGTTTGATAACTGACCTATTGTGAGAAAGATGTTGCTGAATTGCAGATACAATCTGCAGATGTTTTCCACATTTCGATCTTTTAATGTTGTATTTATTAAAGTGAAGGTCTTTTGAGTTTACTGGTAGGTTTTCCTAAAGAGAACTTAATAATATTGTAGATAAAAGCAAGAAACTGCGGATGCTGGAAATCCAAAACAAAAACAAAAATACCTGGAAAAACTCAGCAGGTCCGGCAGCATCTGCGGAGAGGAACACAGTTAACGCGTCGAGTCCGAATGACAGGAATGAATCTGTTGAAGGGTCATTCGGACTCAAAACGTTAACTGTGCTCCTCTCCGCAGATGCTGCCGGACCTGCTGAGTTTTTCCAGGTATTTTCGTTTTTGTTAATAATATTGTATATTTTCAGTATTAAGTACTTGCCCTGAAATTGCTTTTCACATAACAATTTGCAGAACTTATATTATTTTTGCATTAAAGTATACATTTAACAATCTTTTTTTAAACAGACAGGAGGCTTGCACTAGGCATTTAAAAAGCATTATATAGCCACAATCATAGAGTCACAGAATCTTAACAGTGCAGAAGGAGGCCATTTGGCTGCACTAGATTGCTGAAAGAGCATTATACCTAGTCCCACTCCCCTGCCTTATCCCCGTAACCTTGTATAACCTTTCTTTTCAGATAGCAATCCAATTCCTTTTTGAATACCTTGATCGAAACTGCCTCCACCACCCTCTCAGGAAATTCATTCCAGACTCCAACTGCCTTCTAGGCGAAAAAAAATTTCCTCACATCACTATTACCCCCTTTGCCAATCACTTTGAATCTGTGCCCTCTAGTTCTTGATGTATTCCTCAGAGGGAACAGTTTCTCACTATTTACCCTGTCCATACCCCTCAGGATCTTGAATACCTCTATCAAGTCTCCCCTCAGCCACCTTTTCTCCAAGGAAAACATTCCCAATCTCTCCTATCTATCCTCATAGCAACAGTTGTTTATCCCTGGAATCATTCTTGTAATCTCCTCTGTACTCTCTCAAATGCCTTCACATCCTTCCTTGAGCATGGTGTCCAGGATTGGACGCAGTACTCCAGGTGAGGCCTAATTAGTTTGTTATACAAGTTCAACATGACCTCCTTACTCTTGTACTCAATATCCCTATTAATAAAGCCTATCCTACTAATGCTTTATTAACTGCTCTCTCAACATGCCCCACCCTCTTCAATGTACATTTACACCAAGGTCTCTCTGTTTCTGCACCTCTTTTCGAGTTTCTCCCTTTATTTTATACTGTCTTTCCATATTCTTCCTGCCGGAAGGAACCGCCTCACACTTTTCTGCATTGAACTTCATCTGCCACTTATCAACCCAGCGCACCAATGTGTCTGTCCTTTTGAAGTTCACAACTATGCTCATCACAGTTGACGACGTTTCCAATCTAAGTATCATCTGCAAATTTTGAAATCATGCCCTGAACACCACAGTCTAGGTCATAAATATATATAAGGAAGAGCAAGGGTCCCAACACTGATCCCTGGGGAACTCCACCAAAAACCTTCCTCCAAAACAACCATTTATTACTACTCTCTGTTTCCTGTCACTCAGCCAATTTCTTATCCAAATGCCTACTTCCCCTTTATTCCATGAGCTAAAATTTTTCTCACGGGTTTGTTGTGTGGCACTGTATCAAATGCCTTTTGAAAGTCCATATACGCCACATCAACAGTGTTTCCCTTATCAATCTTCTCTTACCTCCTCAAAAAATTCCAAGTTAGTTAACTATGATTTTACCTTAATGAATCCATGCTGGCTTTCCTTAATTATCCTGCACTTGTCTAAGTGACTATTGATTATGTCCCAAACTTTAGTTTCCAGAAGCTGCCCTACCGTTGAAGTCAAACTGACTGGTCTGTTGTTGCTAGCTTTATCCTTATACCCCTTTTTGAACAAAAGTATAACATTCGCAATTCTCCAGTCCTCTGGTACCACCCCTGTGTCTAGAAGATTATCACTAGTGCCCCTGCAGTTAATCTTTCTAGTTTAAAAAAAAAAATTCTTTCGAGTTATCAACAGTCACAGATTGCAACTCTTTCGAGTACAATCACAGTTCTTGGTTTCCCGGGAGTGGGACATGAACCCACAACCCTCTGATTCAAAGGCGAGGGTGCTATGAACTGAGCCACAGCTGACACCTCATCTTTCTAGTTTAAAAAAAAATTCTTTCGAGTTATCAACAGTCACAGATTGCAACTCTTTTGAGTACAATCACAGTTCTTGGTTTCCGGGAGGGGGACATGAACCCACAACCCTCTGATTCAAAGGCGAGGGTGCTATGAACTGAGCCACAGCTGACACCTCATCTTTCTAGTTAAAAATTCTTTCGAGTTATCAACAGTCACAGATTGCAACTCTTTTGAGTACAATCACAGTTCTTGGTTTCCGGGAGTGGGACATGAACCCACAACCCTCTGATTCAAAGGCGAGGGTGCTATGAACTGAGCCACAGCTGACACCTCATCTTTCTAGTTAAATACTTCGTGCCTCTTGATTACATTTTGCCTTGTAACTCTTTCGAGTTATCAACAGTCACAGATTGCAACTTCTTTCGAGTACAATCACAGTTCTTGGTTTCCGGGAGTAGGACATGAACCCACAACCCTCTGATTCAAAGGCGAGGGTGCTATGGACTGAGCCACAGCTGACACCTCCAAAATAAGGAGACCAATACTGTACACAGTACTCCAGATGTGGTCTCACTAATGCCCTGTACAACTGAAACTCTTTCGAGTTATCAACAGTCACAGATTGCAACTCTTTCGAGTACAATCACAGTTCTTGGTTTCCGGGAGTGGGACATGAACCCACAACCCTCTGATTCAAAGGCGAGGGTGGTATGAACTGAGCCACAGCTGACACCTCATCTTTCTAGTTAAAAAAAAATTCTTTTGAGTTATCAACAGTCACAGATTGTAACTCTTTTGAGTACAATCACAGTTCTTGGTTTCCGGGAGTGGGACGCGAACCCACAACCCTCTGATTCAAAGGCGAGGGTGCTATGAACTGAGCAAAAAGTACAATCTTTCTAGTTAATGTGCACCGATGAATCAGTGCAAATGATTGCTGCATTGATTGCCACCTGTTGCTCTATATAGGTCTGGTGTTCCAGCAAAACACTTCCTTGTGCTGAGAAAAACACTTTCCTGCGTTTGCTTGGTTGCACTGCTTTAATGAAGCTGTCCTGAATGTGCTGAGCAGTGTACTGTGACGTCAATGGAAAAAGATGAATGGTCACCTTGATATCTTTCAGCCTCAGTCAGTATAAGTTAATAACCTTGTAAATAACAAAGTACAGCAAAGCGTGTTCCAGGGAAGATCACATTTATTCTTATGTGCACATTATAAGGTCATAGGGGTTGATGTTCATCTACATCATGTCTGATTTTTTTATTTCCCCCCCCCCCCCTTGCATTCTTTTGAAAGGAGGGAAAATTGGACATGATCTATTAGGGAGTGTGATTCTCCCCACCTGATTTCCACTGGGTGGTGCAGACAATAATCTACCCGATAGTCCCCTTGCCTTTAGTTGTACCACATCTCCTGTTGCCTCCTTGAACAACTTGTGGTCTGTGCAAGACATAGCCCCCATTCTCCAGCTCCTGTGAAATAATTCTCATTGCCAAAACATATTGGTAGTACAGCTGATGTATCACTGCCACTATTGTTTTATTTAAATGGACCAGAATATACTACATGGGTCATTACACACTGAAATTTTATCTGATTTGATATTAAACTTTCAACCAAAGCTTAATCACCAAAAATATATTTTTATAGGCTATACATGTGGATTAAAGCACATAGAAGATCTGAGGATGAATTTTCAACACTTGGTGGGCTGGGGGTGATGGGGTGTGGGTGATGGGGATGTGTAATGTCTGTTTACTGACTTAGTATTTCAACTTCAGAGTCAAAGCAATACTTCCACCTTTCACCACCCTGCCTCACCATCCCTCTATATTTTATGGAGTGTTTGCTTCAATGTCCAAATCATGTTCCCAACAGTAACTATTGGAGAATAAGCTATTAACCTTTTTAACCTTATGTTTAGACATTCTAACCTTATTCTATAATCCAGAAGATTGCAAAGTCAAAAATTCATTGATCCCAAGCATTCTGAACTGGAGAGGTTACAAATAATTAAAATTTGGTGATTGGGGTTGATAAGCCCCTGAACTCATTTTGTTAGACAGGTGTTTCTCCTTCGTGCTCAGTGATGAGTACAACTGTCACGTCACATTTTTGTTATCTAAATATGCACAAGAAAAATGTTCCTGGTTCTGCAGGTTGATTGTAGTGTTACGGTTGGAGTGTTTCGTTTTGTTACTGAAAGGTACATGATGTGCGCATTGCATGTGACAGAACGTGTACTGAAAACGTAGTGAAATTCTGCTTGCACAACCTGAGCTAACATCAGTTGTTGATTTTCCTCATTGCAAATGCCATTGGTGACTTGAACATGTATCCAAAAAAAAATTGCCAATTTCTATTTCCCAGTTATGAGCAATCAGGCTTTGTTGAATGAGGGCACTGTGGTTACACAAGGATACATGAAATTGATGCAAGGACCGCTGACTTTGACATGCTTGAGCTATGATGGATCAGAATATACGTTGATTGTTACTGTGGTAAAGTGGAATACCATGTACTTTTTAAGAGAATGCAAGTGGGCTAACCATGTGACAGGACTGACCAATCCCTCTACAGCGCAGGCTACTGGTTAACTGTAAGTCTAGAGCTGGAGGTGGTTGTGGGAGCACACAAGGATTTAGTGCTCTGCCTTCCGTTGCAGTAAATAATCAGTTTGTTCCCCTCTCTGTTAATGATAGCGAGCATCAACTAAAGTGTATATGAAGGAGTGCAATTCAAGTTTATTCGACTAGTGAACTCATTGACGCAGGACGTAAAATTTGCGACGAGAATGAAAATAACAAAAAATAGCACCATGAGTGAGAATCCACAAGATGGGTGAGCAAAACATTGGAAAGAGGTTCTGTACTTGTGTTGTCAAATAGACGGCAATCAGAGCAGAAAGCAGTGCTGCAGTTTTAAATTTGAGAAAAAAAACCCTGCAAAATCACGATTGTGGGGATCCCGCCAAAACTCAGAGTGCGAAACACAGCACAGAAAAGCTGATGGCAGCAGAGACAGAGTTGAAAAAAAATGTTGACTGCTCTTAAAGTGGCAATACATTTTAAAGAGTTTTATGCAAGAAAAATGGCTATGGACATAAAATTATAAGAGACCCCAGAGAGAGGGCAACTCTGTGAAGGCAAAACACGAATTGATCAATGGCAGTCAAGAAAGCCAAATACCTGAATTCGTCATTAACTGGGAAGCCCATCGGAAACACAGGCCCCTTGCAGTCGGCCACAATGCTGCAGTTTGGGAATGTCGATCCATTTGACCCCACTTCAGATGACTGGTCTCAGTATGTCGAACGCCTAGTGTTCTTTTTACGCTAATGACATCGTGGGGGAGGAAAAGAAGAGGGCAATTCTTTTGTCCACATGCGGGAGCAAAACGTACGGGCTGATCTGCAGCCTCACGTCACCTAACCTCCCTGACTCGAAGACTTTGGATGAGTTAATAAAAACTGTACAAAACCACCTGAGCCCTCAGTGACAGTGCAGCGCTTCAAGTTTAATTCAAGGAATAGGCTTCAAGGGGGACAATAGCTGACTGTGTTGCCATTTTAAAGGTATTAACTGAACATTGTGAATTCAGAACGTCCATTAGTGATATGTTGAGAGACCAACTGATATGCGGGATTTAAGATGATACTATTCAAAGGCGTTTGCTAGCCGAAGCTAATCTAGACTTCAAGGCATTAGAATTAGCCACAGCCATGGAGAGTGCTGTTAGAAATTCGGAAGCTATAAGAGATACACAAAATGGCGCCATCCATCTGGTGGGGCAGGACAGACCAGCAACAAAAGGCCCGAAAATGTCGGACCCCACAAAGATGGGAAAAGCCCCCCATGTACAAATTAGTAAAAAAAACAGTACTACAGTGAAAATCCACAAAATGAATGAGGGGAAATGCATCCAGGCATCCAGTGGGCGATCGACAATTCAAACAAGTCAAATGCTTTTTCTGCCACTGCTATGGTCACATAATGCTGCAATGCAGAGTTAGGCTGAGACAGCATTTTAAAGACAAAGGGAGAAAATGTGAAATATGTCTCATGGAAGAGCCAGAAGAAATAGAACCAGACATTCATTCATTATATAACCTGAAAGTAGGTAGAACTGAGCCAATCCAAGTAGTCATTATAGTCAATGGACAACCTGTTAAGATGGAAGTTGATACTGGGGCGTCGATATCTGTCATTGGAGAACATACATTCAGATATTTGAATAAAGGAACCCATCCTTTAAGATTGGAAGTTTTGGACACTAAACTGAGAACGTAGGTAAAGAAATAAGACTGAAAGGGTTGTGTCAAGTCTCGGTGATGTATGGAGATCAATTTGAAAGGGTGCCCTTGATAGTGGTAGCTGGAGAGGGCCCCAGCTTAATAGGCTGCAACTGCCTGACCCTTATCTGGCCAAATTTAGAGGGGAGGGTGCAGAAGACCAGGCATGATGGTCATGGGTGCGAAAGAACTTTCATGGTGGGCGATGCGGTCCTTGCGAAGAATTTTGGAGATGGGCCCAATTGGCTGTTAATTGGAGGTGAGTGCAGTAACTGGACCCCTCTCCTATAATGTATCAGTAAATGGCAGAATAATTAGACGACACATGGATCATCTCCGCAAAAGAACACCAGTCCCACAAGAAGAAATGCAGTCGTCTTCTACGCTTGAGTTCATGCCGTATGTAGAGGACAGGTCACATGATTTGGAAGCACTGGTGGGGCCTGTGGGACCCGAAAGGGTCAGGGAGACAAACCTTAAAATTTCCACTGAGGAACTTAGTGGACGACTGTCCCCTGAAAAGGAGGGTCTTGGAAAAACCAGCTGAGGTTGTTGACCTGCAATGCTTAATGTGTCCAAGAAAGTCTCCTGAGAGACTTGATTTGTTAATAGTTATTAGTGTAAATAGTTCACATGTTGTCAAGTTTGTCGACTGTATTTTTTGAGTAAAGGGGGAGGGATGTGGTAAAGTGGAGTACCATGTACCTTTAAGAGAATGCAAGTGGACTAACCATGTGACAGTACTGACCAATCTCTGTACAGGCTGCTAATTAACTTTATCTGGAGGTGGTTGTGGGAACATGCAATGATTTAGTGCTCTGCCTTTTGTTTGAATAAACAATCACAGTTTGTTCTTATGGTCTCTCTCCATTATTGATAACAAGCATCAACTAACAAGTGTATATGAAGGTGTGCGATCAGAGTTTATTCGACTAGTGAACTCATAGATCCAAGGCATAAAAGTTACACACTTAAATTTCTCACTAGAATCATAGAATCGTCGAATAGTTACAGCACTGAAGGAGAACATTCAGCCCGTTGTCAGTGCTGGTCCTATGAAGGAACAAGTCACCTACTGCCCCTCCCTGCCTTTCCCCATAGCCCTGCAAATTTTCATTTTCAGATAATCCAATTCCCTTTCGGAAGCCTTAATTAACCCTGACTTCACCACACTCTCCGTGCATTCCAGATTCTAACCACTTGCTGCGTTTAAAAAAAAAGAATTTCCTCATGCTGCTTTTGCCTGGTACCTTAAATCTGTGCCCTCTGGTTCCCGACCCTTCCACCAATGGAAACAGTTTCTCCCTATCTATTCTGACTAGACCCCTCATCATTTTGAATTATCTCTATCAAATTTCTTCTCAACCTTCTCTTCAAGGAGAACAGTTCCAAATTATCCAATCTTTCTGTTATTGAAGTTCCTGATCCTTGGAGCCATTTGTGAATCTTTTCTGCACCCTAATACCTTCACATCCTTCCTAAATTGTGGTGCCCAAACTGGACACAGTACTCTGGTTGAGGTCGAACCATTGTTTTATACGGGTTTAATATAACTTCCTTGCTATTGTACTCTTTTGCTTTTATTGATTAAAGCCCACTATGTTGTATACATTTCTTAACCATTCATTCAACCCCTTCTTCCACCTTCAGTGAGTTATACACATATACATCCAGGTCTCTCTGCTCTTGTATCCTTTTAGTACACCTTTTCTTTTATATTGGCTGTCTACGTTATCCCAATCAAAATGTGTCACTCCAGTTCTCCGGATTAAATTTCATCTCCCACATGTCTGCCCATTCCACCAACCGATCTATGTCCTTTTGAAGTTCTGCACTATCCCCCTCATGGTCAACAATACATCCAAGTTCAGTATCATCTGCAAATTTTGAAATTGTGTCCTGTACACTTAGGCCTAAATCATTAATGTAGATCAGAAAGAATAGGGATCCCTAATACTGATTTCTGGAGAACTCCACCATTATCCTTCCTCCAGTCTGAAAAACATGCATTTACCACCACTCTTTGTTTCCTGTCACTCAGCTAATTTCATATTCGTGTTGTTACTGTTCCTTTTATTCCATGAGCTCTAATTTTGCTCACAAATCTGTTGTGTGGCACACTATCAAATGCCTTTTGGGAGTCCATGTACACCACATCAACAGCATTGCCCTCAACAACCCTCTCAGTTACTTCATCAAAAAACTCAATCAGATTAGTTAAACAGGATTTGCCCTGAACAATTTCATGCTGACCTTCCTTAATTAACCTAATTTGCCAAGTAGGATGCAACATTTGCAATTCTCTGGTCCTCTGGCACTACCCTTGTGTCTAAGGAGGATTGGAAAATTATGGTCAGTGCCTCCACAATTTCCGGTCACTTCCCTTGGTATCCTTGGATGCATCTCATCTGGTCCTGGTGCCTGATCAACTTGAATTACAGACAGCCTATCCACCTCCTTATCAGTTTTAAGCCCTTCAAGTGTCTGAACTACCTCCTCTTTCACCATGACCTTGGCAGCATCTGTAAAGGCAGATGCCAAATGTTAATTTAATACCTCAGCCTCGCTCCCTGCCTCCAGTTATAAATCCCCTTTTTGTTCCCTAATCAGCCCTACTTATTTTCTTATCACCCTTTTGTCTATTTATATGCCTATCGAAGACTTTTGGATTCCCCTTTCATGTTAGCTGCCAGTCTCCTCTTCATACGCTCTTTGCTCCTTATATTTGCTCTTTTACTTCCCCTCTGAACCTTCTATATTCCACCTAGTTCTCAATTGTATTGTCCACCAGACATCTGTCATAAGTGCACTTTTTTTGTTTCGTCTTAATCTCTATCTTTTTCATCATCCATGGAGCTCTGGATTTGTTTGCCCGACCTTTCCTCTTCTGGTGGGAGCTTTGTTGAATTTCATCCATTAATATTTTGGTGCTAGGTTGGTGGCAGGAATTTGAAAATGAGGATTTTAGGGAGAGGAGATGGCATAGTGGTATGGTCGCTGGACCATAGGCCAGAGACCCAGGGTAATGCTCTGAGGACCTGGGTTTGAATCCCACCATGGCAGATGGTGGAATCTGAATTTAATAAAAATCTGGAATTATTTGGCTTGGAATAATCTGGTTTCATGGTCATTATTAAAAGTCTAATAATGACCATGAAACCATTGTTGATTGTTGTAAAAACCCAACATGTGACTCCAGACCTACAGCAATGCCCTCTGAACAATTAGGGATGGGCAATAAATGCTGGTCTAGCCAGCTCTGCCCACATGAATGAATAAAAAAAAAACCCTTTCTTGCCTGCCTGAGAGGTTTATAATCGATATTAACCAATAATTGGGGGTGAAATTATTCCTGTAAAGTGACAAAGAAAATCAGGTGTGATTCTCATATTTGGGCTCATATAGGATTTTCATCTCGGGTGTGTTGGGGGGTAGACGTAATGAGAATTTCTTGCTACCTGCTGGAGTGCCAGTCTGCCAGCATAATGGCACCTCTTAAGGAAGGCGGCTTCTGGGGGTTGATGGCTACGCACCCACCAGTAGTGGAGAGCCAATTAGGCCAACTACAGTGCCAATGAGGCACATTTCACCTGCTGCCTTGATTTTCCAGATGGCTGATGGGCTGGTCCATGTAGCTGGAGCCTGTAGATTTAATGGTATTGGTCTCCCAGTTGCAGGGGAGGGGAGGGGCGGAGGTGGAGCAGAGATACATCCCGCAAAACAGCCCAGAATGGATCTGCTGGGCTGTGAGGGCTGCAGATGCCAATCATCCTATGGAAGGGGTCCTGGCAATGATGGCCTGGCAGCTATGGACACGGTTATATCTTATATCATTAACATGCCTTCAGAGGGTGCCTCTATCTTGAAGCACCCTTTCAGTCCCCCACCTACAGCAGCAGCAGCACCCTACCTCTCCTGATGGGGTTGCCGGTTGCCGAGAGACATGGCCCACCCACTGCCCTTAATTGGATGTGGCTCCCCGAGGCGACATCTTAATTGACTGCCCTCAAATCTTCTCCCATGTACGACCACAGCCTTCTCTGGGTTCCATATTCACACTTCAACCGGCATTAGAATCAGAGCCTGGAATTAAAATTCACCCTGGGTGAGGCTGGTCTTTTCAATTTCTTGCATTTAGCTCCATCTAATGTTCTTAAATTCTCCTAAAACATTTTAAGAATGCATTTGCGGACCCAGTGGGGAATTAGCTTAAGAACAGCCAAAAATTGGACAAAGCTCAAAAAGTTTGTTCAAATATTCTCAATGGAGACACTAATCTCCTATGGATAATTGCTGGAGAAAGGTTGTTGAAGGTCTCCAAAACCCTGATTAACAAGTTTTAGTGAGGGTTCTTGACTTGCAAAACTGTAGATTTTGAAAACCAGATTCTCACTGTATGATCCAAATTAAATATTTTTAGGTAAGGTACGGTTGGGCCAAGGCTGAGGTCAGGAACACCACAGTGGAAGCTAGCACAAAGGAATCATAGATGTTTACAGCACAGAAGGAGGCTATTTGAGCCATCCTGCCTGTGTTAGGGCTCGAAAAGAGCTATCAGCTTAGTCATTTTCCCGTACCTTTTTTAAAAAATAGATTGTTTTTCAACTATTTATTCCACTTCCTTTTTTAATGACCATCGTGGAATCTGCTTTCACCATGTTTTCTGGCAGGGCGCACCAGAATCAGTTTTCATTTCTCTCGCTCAGTGGCTGGGTGGTGGATGGAGCAATTGGTTGCCTGCCTAATGTTGGCAGTGTGAGGCCCTGAAGTATTTACATCGTCAGCCTGGTTACCATATTATCAGCGAGCTAGAAGTGCTGAGGTGGAACCAAACCAAAAATGGGAATGGTGGGGAGTGGAGAGGCATGGAGATGCTGGCACTAGATGTAGCATAGAGTGATATAACACAATAGGATGCTCTTCATTGTGCCGGTGCCAACTTTTTGAAGGAGTTGTTCAGTTAGTCCCACTGCTCTGTCTTTTCTCTTTCCAAGTACTTATCCAGTTCCCCTCTGAGAGTTTCTTATTGTATCAGTCTCCACCACCTTTATCATGATGAGATTTTTCAACAGAGGTGTTATAACTGGAAACCTTCCAGTTCTTCAGAACAACTTCCATATTCAAGGATGTTTGTCAGGTTGTGACAGAGGCTGTTATTTCCTTTCTCTCATCCTGAAATGCTAGATTGCCTGCCACTGGAACCTGTACTTTTGCCACTGGAGAGCCTCAAGGCCTTTCATTTTAAGTACTACTCTAAAGTTAGCCTATCTAATTGCTTCACATTTTCTTTTTATGTATTATTCCCATGACATAACTTATGAAAACAAAGGCTAATTGCTCTTTCATCATCATTGTTCATCTTTGATTTAAAAATATAACCCTCTGCATCTTTAATTGGCCCTAAAAGTAATCTTTTACTTTTTCAAATTTATAACATTCATTATTATTTGTTATCCTTTGCCTTGGCCCAACGTATTGTAATGACTGTTTCATTCTCCCAACTTCTCCATCTCCACTGCATCTGTTTTGACAATCCCACCTTTCACACCTATGCTTCTGATATATCATTTTCCTCAACTGAGGATGCTCCCACCGTGGTTGATGAGGAACTCGACTGCATCTATTCCATTTCCTAACATCTCTGCTCTTGCCCCTTTTCCCTCCCTCCCCAGAACCATGATAGGGTTCTCCTTGTCCTCACCTTCCACCTCGCAATTTCAACTTCTAATTGAAGTATTCGCTGTTCATGATACAGTCTCCCTTGCATTCGGGAGACTGACCACATATTGGGTGACTGCTTTGTGAACACCTCTGTTCAATTTCCAAGTGAGCGCTCAAGCTTCCAGTTGTCTATCGTTTTAATTCTTCGCCTCACTCCCTCTCTGTCCTCGGTCTCCTGCGCTGTGCCAATGAAGCTCGAGGTACGGCATTTCATCTTTCAGTCGGGTGTTTTGCAGCTTTCTGGACTCTGCATCACGTTCAACAGTTTCAAATTATAACCTGCCCCATTTTGTTGGATGACAGCTGTTGGTAATGATTGTTATTGTCACTTACACCTCCTCTAAATCCATCCTTTGTTTCTTTTTCTTGTCCCTGCATCACCATGACCTTTGTAATTTAACCTCTCCTGCCACTATCAAAGACCTGCCACTTGTGTTCTATCCCCAACCTACACCCTCAAAAACAGTCTCTCCCCCCCACCCTCTCTCTCCTCCTGTATTGGCTTAAAACCCACTACATGTTTAACTTTTCCTGTTCTGTCGAAACGTCATCAACTGAACTGTTAACTCTATTTTTCTCTCCACATATGTTACCACACCTGAGCTTTTATAGCACTTTCATTTTATATTTCTAATGTCCAGCTTCATTTAGCTTCATTTAGTTAGTGTAATTGGGCAGGATTTTGTTTATATGCTTGGGAACCCAATATTGGAGCTATTTCCAGGTCACTGCCTGGCATTGGAGTAAGGGAGAGAGGGGAAGTAGTCAAAGCCTGTGATTTTTACGGTGGGTCGCTAATTGATTGGAGGGTGGGTTTGGTGGCGGTGGGTGTGGGATGAAATGCAGGCCCAATTTAAAGGCATGATGGCAGCCATTACTCTGGCAGTAGTTTTGTATTGCAATGGAAATGCAAGCAGGAGGAGAGGCAGAGGCCTGGCACCTAGGGGCAGGAATGCCTCAGTTTTCTGATGCAGCCTTGAGGTTATATTGGAGGCTGGAAGAGAGAGGCAGGAAAAGACTCGCAGCCTAACTAAGCAGGCCTGGCAGAAGGTGGCCAGAAATTTTAGCAGCCATAGTGTTGGCCAGAGGACCTGAGTTCAGCACTACAAAAGATTTACGATCAACTCTTTCTCTCTCGCAAGGCAAGTACATCATGGCCTCCAGATCTGCAAACACACCAGCTGAGCAGCCTTGACGCATGCTACTCTTGAACATGGGAAAAATCTGTGCCCAGGGTGAACACCAGCTTATCAGCAAGGCCCAGAGCCCTAGCGCTGTTGAGGACCTAGCAGCACTGATACATGTAGCATCTTATTTAAATGAGCTGCTGGTATGGGTGAGAGGGATATAGAATCTTCAGGTGAGGCAAGGGAGGGGGTAAAAGAGGAGGAGGCATTGCATTATTAGTTAAGGAGTCAGTTACTGCAGTAAGGAGAGATGATATCTTGGAGGGGGTATTGAATGAAGCTTTGTGGGTAGAGCTCAGGAATAAAAAAGAGGCAGCCACGTTGCTAGGTGTTTATTATAGAACCCCAGATAGTCAGTGGGAAATTGAGGAGCAAATAAGTACACAATTTGCAGAGGTGTGTAAAAACAATAGCAATGGGTTAATTATATTAGGTGATTTCAACTTTCCCAACATTAATTGGGATAGACATAGGGCAGAATTTTGCCGTTGACGAGCAGGGGGGCGGGGCCTGCTCACCGACGCATAAAATGACGCGGAATGATGTCGGGCGGAACTCCTGACGTCATCCTGCCCCATTTAAATCTTCAGGAAGGTGGGGGCGCAGCAAAATCAGCTGCGGGCCCGCCGACCTGTCAATGGCCAATTGAGGCCACTGACAGAATCAATTAAGCAATTAAAGGACCTGCCTGTCCAACCTTAAGGTTGGCGGGCAGACCAGGAGCCCCGGCGCGAACTAGAAAAAACATGAAACCTCATCCACCGGTGGGATGAGGTTTCATGTAGGGATTTACAAAGTTTAATAAATTTATAATGTAAATTATGAACATTCCCATCTCATGTGACATTGAATTTTTTTTTCTAATTTTCATATTTTTAGAAGTGTAAGCGATCTCCCTAAGGCAACATTTAGCCTCAGGGAGATGTGCGCTCTTTTGTGTGCATGTGCGAAAGAGCGCACTCTTGCTTTTGGGGAATCCCCCCCCCGCCCGCAGAGGAAGCACATAGTGCTTCCCGCCGGACGTCATGCTGGGCGGTCCTTAATTGGCCCACCCACGTAAAATGGTGGCGGGGCCCATTTCTCCAGCGGGGATCATCTCCCTGCCCGCCAGAGATTGAGTTGGGCCCGCCCGCCCGACAGGCAGAAAATTCTGCCCATAGTGTTAAGGGATGGATTCTGCCCATAGTGTTAAGAGTGGATTTCTTGAAATGTGTACAGGAGAACTCCTTTAGGTCAATATGTCCAACAAGGAACGGCGCAGTGCTGGACCTAATTCTGGGGAATGAAGCCGGACAGGTGACTGAGGTGGTGGTGGGGGAGCATTTTAGCGATAGCGACCACAACATGGTACAATTTAAGCTTGTTATGGACAAAGAAATAGACAAGTTGAAAAAAAATGTTTTGGATTGGGGGGAGCGGATTTTCGTAAAATAAGGCAGGGCCTGGCCAAGGTAGACTGGGAACAGCTACTTGTGGGGAAATCTACAGAAGAGCAGTGGGGGGGGGGTGTTCAAAAAGGAAATGGGGAGGGTACAGGCTCAACATGTTCCCTCTAGTGTGATAGGAAGGAATAATAAGCCCAGAGAACCATGGATGACCAGAGATATTCAGGTTACGATGAGAAGGAAAAGAGAAGCTTTGAGCAGGTACAAGGGGAGCAAATCACCAGAGGCATTGATGGAGTACAGAAAGTGCAAGGTGTAGCTTAAGAAAGCAATTAGAGCAAAGAGGGGATATGAGAAAGCTCTGGCTGGTAAAAGTAGGGAAAATCCCAAGATATTCTATCAGAATATCACTGGGAAGGGGATAACCAGGGAAAGAGTTGGGCCTATTAGGGACCAGGGGGGGCAGTCTATGGATAGAGCCAGAGGACATCCGTAGAGCGTTGAATGAATACTACACATCCATCTTCACCCAAGAGAATGAGGATGAAGGTATGGAACTCGGGGAGAGAGACTGAGGTTCTTGAGCAAATTGATACAGGGAATGACAAGGTATTGGAGGTGTTGGCAGGCCTAAAAGTGGACAAATCTCTAGGTCCAGATGATTTGTGTCCCAGACTGCTGAGGGAGGCAAGGGAGGAGATCGCAGGGGCTCTGACCCAAATTTTTAATTCCTCTCTGGCCACGGGGGAGGTGCCAGAGGACTGGAGAACAGCTAGTGTGGTTCCGCTATTTAAGAAGGGTTATAGAGATAAGCCAGGGAACTACAGACCAGTGAGTCTCACATCAGTGGTAGGGAAATTATTGGAGAAAATTCTGAAGGAGAGAATCTATCTCCACTTGGAGAGGCAAGGTTTGATCAGGGATCATCAGCATAGCTTTGTCAGAGGGAGGTCATGCCTAACAAATTTGATTGAATTTTTTGAGGAGGTGACCAGGTGTATAGATGAGGGTAGTGCAGTTGATGTAGTTTATATGGATTTCAGCCAAGCCTTTGACAAGGTCCCACATGGGAGACTTATAAAGAAGGCAAATGCACATGGGATACAGGGTAATTTGATAAGGTGGATTCAAAATTGGCTTACTTGTAGGAGACAGAGGGTGATGACAGAAGGCTGCTTCAGTGACTGGAAGCCCGTGTCCAGGGATCTGTGCTGGGTCCCCTATTATTCGTCATTTATATAAAGGACATAGATGACTATGTGGGGGGTAGGATTAGTAAGTTTGCGGATGACACAAAGATTGGCTGGGTGGTTAACAGTGAGGTTGAGTGTCTTGGGCTACAGGAAGATATAGACGGGATGGTCAAATGGGCAGATAAGTGGCAGGTGGAATTTAACCCTGAAAAGTGAGCTGATTCACTTTGGAAGGAGTAATTTGACAAGGAAGTATTCAATGAACGGCATGACACTAGGAAGTTCTGAGGAACAAAGAGACCTTGGCGTGTGTGTCCATAGATCTCTGAAGGCAGAGGGGCATGTTAGTGGGGTGGTGAAAAAGGCATTTGGGACACTTGCCTTTATCAATCGAGGCATAGATTACAAAAGTAGGGAGGTCATGTTGGAGTTGTATGGAACCTTAGTGAGACCACAGCTGGAGTACTGTGTGCAGTTCTGGTCACCACATTATAGGAAAGATGTGATTGCACTGGAGAGGGTGCAGAGGAGATTCACCAGGATGTTGCCTGGGATGGAACATTTAAGTTATGAAAAGAGATTGGATAGACTTGGATTGTTTTCGTTAGAGCAGCAAACACTGAGGGGCGACCTGATTGAGGTGTACATTAGCATAATGCGGGGCATGGACAGGGTGGATAGGGAGCAGCTTAGTTGAAGGGTCAGTCACAAGAGGACTGTTCAAGGTGAGGGGCAGGAGATTAAGCGGGGCTGAGAGGAAAAACCTTTTTACCCAGAGGGTGGTGATGGTCTGGAATGCATTGCCTGGGAGGGTGGTGGAGGCGGGTTGCCTCACATCCTTTTAAAAGTACCTGGATGAGCACTTGGCTTGTCATAACATTCAAGGCTACGGGCCAAGTGCTGGTAAATGGGATTAGGTAGGTAGGTCAAGTGTTTCTCACGTGTCGGTGCAGACTCGATGGGCCGAAGGGCCTCTTCTGCACTGACAGATTCTGTGATTGTGTGACTTCGCATGACCAAATGGGCGATGGGAATTCCTGCAGGAGAGAGTGAAAGGATATTGAATTCTGTAGATGAAGGTAATAGAATGCACTCCCCTTCCAACAATTTTGAGAAGCCTTGGAAAACCCTTAAAGATGATGGTAATTTTAAAACACAGCCAAGGTTTAAATTGTGTTTCAACTTTGAATTAGAGTTTCCTTGACAACTTTCCATGACTCAATAGTAG
Source organism: Cetorhinus maximus (assembly GCF_964194155.1). NCBI lineage: Eukaryota > Metazoa > Chordata > Chondrichthyes > Lamniformes > Cetorhinidae > Cetorhinus > Cetorhinus maximus. Next base: position 199,392,149 of record NC_135879.1, read on the forward strand.
TAATGTAGAGAAATCCATTAAGTGAAGAGAATTTTTAGCAACAACTACCATTTAAGTCATGCCTTTTAACATAGAAAATGTTCGAAGGTGCTTCACTGAAAAATAAGGAAAACGAATGTTGAGCCTGAAAGATTGAGTGGCGATGAAAAGCTTAGTTAGAGGTTGGTTTTGAAGAAGATTTTAGAGGAGGAGGCAGGTGAAGAAGTAGAAGGTTTAGAGTTTGAGTGGAACCTATGTGACTGAAGGCACAGCTATGGAGGAAAGGAACACAAGAGAGGTCAGAGAAAAGTAGCATTCATTGTTAAATGGCATATCTTGTGTTTGCTTATTTAATAATGTTGACATTGATATTTTGTACTTTTTAAGATTTGAACCATTTTGTTTCCATGCAGTGCATCTACAAGATGCACTGCAGGAATTCACCAAGACTCCTTCAACAGCACCTTCCAAACCCATGACCAATGCCATCTAGAAGGACAAGGGCAATGGATAGATGGGAACACCTCCACCTGGAAGTTCCCCTCCAAGTCACTCACCATCCTGACTTGGAAATATATCGCCATTCCTTCACTGTCGCTGGGACAAAATCCTGGAATTCCCTTCCCTAAAGCACTGTGGGTGTACCTACACTACATGGATTGCAGCGGTTCAAGAAGACAGCTCACCACCACCTTCTCAAGGGCAATTGGGGATGGGCAATAAATGCTGGCACAGCCAGCAATGCCCACATCCCGTGAATGAATGAAAAAAGCACCTAATGCTTAAAATTGTAATAAAACAGAAAATGCTTGGAACACTCGTCAGGCAGGCAGCACCTATGGAGAGAGGAACAAGTCAATAACCTTCCATCAGAACTAGAAAATGCTAAGAATGAACCACTTACAATCGTCTTTATTGGCGACTACTGTTTGCTGGATATTTTTTTCTATTTTCTTTGCCATTGAAAAGAATAGCAAAGGAGTTATGTGAGCAAAGAAATGCATATAAGACACTGTTATGTAGAACTGTAGAAAGTTAGTGGCACAAGTGAAGAAATTGTGATAATGTCACATACAGAGACTAGTGGACTATAGCTTGGTAGTGAATTGAACAGAGACTCTGCATAGACCACGGACTTTTTGTGTTTTTGTGTAAAGGCACATGATTCTTATTATAGCTCTTTAATCTCAAATGGAACTTCAGAGCAGGTACATTAGAGGCACCTTTATTGTTAATGTATGTAGTGATATGATGTGGTCATTTAACCACCATTCTCTTGATGGACTTGCTTCCTGTATTGTCATGTAAGGTGCATCATTTATAAAGGTATAAATAAGAAAGACAATTCTACTCTTTAGGAGAGTGTGGTTGACAGACATCTGAAAAATTAGTCATTCTATAGTTTTTCCATATTTCTCTGCTTGACGCCTTAATATGCCCTTGCCTGATATTGTTTTACGAGCACTGGTGTTCCTCTATTCATTTCTGATAATAAAGAGAAAAGGTCAGTACTCTAGCAGCTATTTGTCAGGATATTCTGTGATTTGTGGTATGGTAGTAATTTCTTGTACCCATGTAATTTCAGAAGGTCAAAGTATTTTTGTTCAAGACCCCTTTTAAAATGGATAGGTTTTAGCTGCATCTGAGTTAAATGAATCATATTGTGTTTTTCGATATTTCATTACACTTCAAGTGTCGAATATTTTGTTCCCATTTCAGATGCTTGGCTCTGCCTCCTACCTATGCCATATTCTTGTTATGGCCACAATTTTTCTTTTGATTCCAGCTGGAGCAGAAATTTTCAGAGCGAAAGGTAAGCTTGCTGGGTTTTTTTTTGGAGGGAGGCACTGAAATTTGCTTTTTAACAATCGAAAGTGTAAAGCAACTCAACTCCTTTGTCTTTGAGGCTTGGTGCAGCACTAGGGAATAGTGGTTTAGATGTTCAATCTTCCACCACATTGTTAGCTTCATTTCAACTGTATTATTGTGGTGAGAAAGTGAGACAAAAAAGTTGGACATTAAAAGTTAGATGAAAATCTTAAAGTAGGCATGCAAATGATCTTAGGAGAGAGGCAGAGGGAATGTGAAAATAATGCACCCTGGATTGCCTCCACCCCAAACTTTTGGATTTGCAATCTTTAAATTGAATGGTTTAAGAGTTTTAATCAACTGATCTTGGTTAACTTTATTGCATTTTCTCTATAACTTTAAAAATAATTCACGTGAACTCTTGATGCATCTCTATACGCACACTCCTAAAAAGTGGAAGCCTTTCTATTACGCAAGTATTGATTTTTTTTTAATCAAAAAAAGGACTAGTTCATTTTCGAGTTCAGTTGATCTTAATTATTTTGAAAGGGGATGTCAAAACAAACAAGATAAATAGTCCATTTGTTAGAACATTATCTGTGACATTACATAATCTTCAGTTATTTTCATGACTGTGATGCAAACCTTTTAAAATCTTTATTAAAAAATGAATCTCTTTATAATACTTTTTGCTTATGTCAAATTTTATATCTTGGTTTGTGTTTTAATCTGTGTTCAGTGTAATGTATTGACGTGCTCTAGGAAGTGTACTGATGATATTATGTTTATTCAATATGTAATTAGAAGCAGATTTTGTCAAATTTCCTGCAATAACTTTGAGCAAAGTGCGAGATTGGAAAATAGTGTCAAAACATAACGTATGTTGCAGCTATCATTAATGTAGCTTTACAACAAGCATTATTTGTGTTTATTTAGCGCCTTGAATGTAATAAGACCAAGGTGCTTCATGGGCATTATAGTACAAGTCAAGTAAAGAGAGGACAGATGAGCATAAACTTAGTCAATGAGGTAGGTTTTAAAGAAGGAAAGTAAGGTAAACAGGTGGAAAAATTTGAGAGAGAACTCCCAACCTCGGAGTCTTGAGAGATGAAGGGACAGCATTCAAGTGTTGAGCAGCTAAATTTGGGGATTCTCAAGAAGCCAGAATTGGAGAAGCGCAGATTTCATGGGTGATTTTGGAGCTTGTGGAGATTACAGATATGAGCTTGGGAGTGGTGAGGATGTGGAAAGATTTGAAAACCAGAATAAGAATTTTAAAATGGAGGTGTTGCTTAATCAGGAACAAGTGTAGATCAGCGGGCACTTGGGGCAATGGGAAAATGGGGTTTGGTATTGGGCAACAGAGTTTTTGATAATTTCAAATTTACAGATGGGAGAATGTGGAAAACGCTGCCCTGTGAGCTTCTTGCACTTTCTGGAGGTGAGGATTGAGAAGACAGGACAAGGGGTTTAAAAAGACAGTTTGCAGTAGAGAAAAAAATCTGAGATGTTCCCTTTTCATTCCAGGCTGATCCTGGAATAGTGACGAGTTTTCAGAGATGAGAGCAGGATCCCACAGTACTTTGGTGAATGATTAAGCCATATCTGTTCACGAATGCACCCTTTAAAGAACTAATATGTGATAGCCAATGCTGTTTTGACACTAGTGCGACAGAACATGAGCTGGGGAGAAGAGTCTGAAGTCGTTATAACTTATTTTGTTCTGTCCTAGATGTTCTGTATGGAAGAATAGGAACAGATATTACCTTGATGTGCAATGCTGCTAATGACAGGTATACTCTGTTAAGCTCTGGTTAATCATTAATTCATGTGTAAAGTGCCTTTCTTGTTTTTGTGTCCTTTTACACCATTATCCCAGCTCTTTTCTAGGTGGTATTGTGCAGTAACTGACTTCATACAGCAGCAGTGTTTCCGTTAGCTCAGGAGAAAGAGAGGTTGATCGATCTTGATGCTTTGACTAGAAAATCACAGCCATTAAAAGGGAGGCAGAGAGAAAACAGGGAATTATAGACCAGTCAGCCTGACGTCAGTAGTGGGGAAAATTCTAGAGTCCATTATAAAAGATTTAATAGCTGAGCACGTGGAAAACAGTGGCAGAATCAGACAGAGTCAGCATGGATTTATGAAAGGGAAATCATGCTTGACAAATCTACTGGAATTTTTCAAGGATGTAACTAGTAGAGTTAATGAAGGGGAGCCAGTGGATGTGGTTTATTTGGACTTTCAGAAGGCTTTCGACTAAGTCCCACATAAGAGATTGGTGTGTAAAATTAAAGCGCATGGGATTGGGGGTAGTGTATTGAAATGGATAGAAAACTGGTTGGCAGACAGGAATAAACGGGTCTTTTTCCGAATGGCAGACAGTGACTAGTGGGGAACCGCAGGGATCAGTGCTAGGACCCCAGTTATTCACAATATATATTAATGATTTAGATGAGGAAATTAAATGTAATATCTCCAAATTTGCAGATGACACAAAGCTGGGTGGAAGGGTGAGCTGTGAGGAGGATGCAGGGATGCTTCAGTGTGATTTGGACAAGTTGAGTGAGTGGGCAAATGCATGACAGATGTAGTATAATGTGGATAAATGTGAGGTTATCCACTTTGGTAGCAAAAACAGGGAGGCAGATTATTATCTGAATGGCTATAAATTGAGAGAGGGGAATGTGCAATGAGACCTGGGTGTCCTTTACACCAGTCGCTGAAGGTAAGCATGCAGGTGCAGAAGGTGGTAAAGAAGGCAAATAGTATGTTGGCCTTCTTAGCGAGAGGATTCGAGTACAGGAACAGGGATGTCTTGCTGCAATTGTACAGGGCCTTGGTGAGACCATACCTGGAATATTGTGTGCAGTTTTGGTCTCCTTATCTGAGGAAGGATGTACTTGCTATAGAGGGAGTGCAGCGAAGGTTTTCCAGACTGATTCCTGGGATGGCGGAACTGACATATGAGGAGAGATTGAGTCGGTTAGGATTACATTCGCTGGAGTTCAGAAGAATGAGGGGGATCTCATAGAAACCTATAAAATTCTAACAGGACTAGATGGTAGATGCAGGAAGGATGTTCCTGATTGGCGGGGGAGTGCAGAACCAGGGGTCACAGTCTGAGGATATCGGATAGACCATTTAGGACTGAGATGAGGAGAAATTTCTTCACCCAGAGTGGTGAGCCTGTGGAATTCGCTACCACACAAAGTAGTTGAGGCCAAAACATTGTATATTTTCAAGAAGGAGTTAGATATAGCTCTTGGGGCAAAAGGGATCAAAGGATATGGGGAGAAATTGGGAGCAGGATATTGAGTTGGATGATCAACCATGATCATAATGAATGGCGGAGCAGGCTTGACGGCCGAATGGCCTACTCCTCCTATTTTCTATGTTTCTATGTATGCTGTACTCTAGCTGCAGTCTAGCTGGTGCTCCATACATTTCCACCCTAACCTCCCAGCTCCTACATTCTGTGCCTTGGCCAAGAAAAGCAAGTACCCCATATGCTTTCTTAACCACCTTATCTACTTGTCCTGCCAGCTGTGGGGATCTGTGGACATGCACTGCAATGTCTCTCTGTTCCTCCACACTTCTCAGTATTCTACCATTTATCACGTATTCTCTTGTCTTGCTTGCTGTCTCCAGTTGCATTACCTCCAGGTTGAATTCCATTTGCCAGTTGTCTGCCCACTTGATCAAGTCCATTAATCTTTTCCTGCAACCTACAGCTTTCTTCCTCACTGTCAGCCAGACAGCCAATTTTTTGCACCACTTGCAAACTTCTTAAGCATGCTTCCTGCATTTAAGTCTGAATGTTTGATGTATACCAGAAAAGGCAAGGGAGCAATAGTACTGAGCCCTGTGGAACCCCAGTGGAAACAATCCTCCAGACACACAAACGCCAGCTGATAATACGCTTTTGGTTTCCTGCTACTGGACCAATTTGGATCCAACTTGATTTTTCCCTTGGACCCCTTGGGATTTTACTTTTCTTACCAGGCTTCCACGTGCAGCCTTTGTCAAAAGATAGGCTAAAATCCATGTAGACGACATCAATCATGTTACCCTCATTGACACTCCTCAAAAAATTCAGTCAAATTAGTCAGACATGACCCCTTAAGTCCTCATTGACTGTCCTTGATTAATCCATGCCTTTCTAAATGACAATTAATACTGTCCCTCAGAATTATTTCCAATAATTTGCCCACCACTGAGGTTGGGCTGAGTAGCCTGTAATAACGATTTATCCCTTTCTTCCTCCTTAAACAACAAAACAATATTAGCAGCCTTCCAATACCATGCTGTTAGCTGGAGAGGATTGGAAAATGATGGTCAGAGCCTCCGTTCTTTTCTCCCTTGTTTCCCCCGAGATACGTTTCATGCAGGCCGAGCGATTTATCCACTTTCAATGATACTAAACCACTTAATATGTTCCTGTTTCACTATGTTTGCCCCTTGCAATATTTCACACATTAATGTCTATGAAATTATGCCGAGAAAATGTCTGCATCATTGTCTCTTTTGTGAAGACAGGCACAACGTATTCATTAAGAACCTTGTCCAGCTCCAAATACAGGGTTTGTATTTGGTCTCCAAAAGGCCCTACTCTTTCCTTAGTTGTTCTCTTGCTATTCATGTATTTATAAAACAGCTGTGGATTTTCCTTAATTTTACTCACGAATATTTTCTCATGACATCCCTTTGCTTTCCTAATTTCTTTTTGAATTTCACTCCTACACTTTCAAGGCTTCTCAAGACTCTCTGCTGTATTGAGCTCTCATTATCTGAAGTAGGCTTCTCTTTTTTGCCTTACATGAATAAGGGCAGGAGTAGGCCATTCGGCCCCTCGAGCCTGCTCTGCCATTGTAACCTCAACATTCCTGCCTACCCCCAATAGCCTTTCACCCCCTTGTTAATTAAGAATCTATCTAGCTCTGTCTTAAAAATATTCAAAGACTCTGCTTCCACCGCCTTTTGAGGAAGAGAGTTCCAAAGACACTCAACCCTCTGAGAGAAAAAATTTCCCCTCATCTCTGTCTTATATGAGCGACCCCTTGTTTTTAAACAGTGACCCCTAGTTCTAGATTCTCCCACAAGAGGAAACGTCGTCTCCACATCCTCCCTGTAAGACCCCTCAGAATCTTAAAAATCTCAATTAAGTTGTCTCTTACTCTTCTAAACTCCAGTGGATACAAGCCTAATCTGTCTAACCTTTCCTCATAAGACAACCCGCCCACTCCTGGTATTAGTCTAGTAAACCTTCTCTGAACTGCTTCTAATGCATTTATATCTTTCTTTAAATGAGGCTAGCACTGTATGCTATATCCCATGCGTGTGGCAGAATCACCCCAGATTTGAACTAAGTGCGGTAGAGCGTGGGTAAAATGATGATTTACCGCCGGCTGCAATGGCACGTTTTCACGCCATATCGCCCCAAACCTGCCACATTATTTATGCAGCCCCAGGAAACACTTTGTTTAATGATGAGCGGGCTCTCATTCGCCCGCCCGCCATCACCTCACCATTCCATCATGCCAGGCGCCATGTTTATAGTCCAGCCGCGCGCGCACGTCTCAGTGTTTCCAGAGCATGACTGCTGCAGGGAAGACATGGCCCTGAAAGGCAAAAAGGCTGCAGCCCCCAGGTTCAGTGTCACCTCACTGGAACGCCTTTTGGATGCTGTGGAGTCCCGTCGGGATGTCCTCTACCTCGCTCTGGTCGCAGTATGGGCAGCAACATCACTAATCTGGCTTGGGAGGCGGTGGCAGTGGTGGTCAGCGCCAACCCCCTGCAAAAGGGGACAGCCACCCAGTGCCACAAGAGGATGAATGATGATCTCAGTTCCTCTGGTTCAAGGGACATCGCCATTTACTCTCTCACATTCACCGTCATTGTCCTCATCCTGTCCATGGGACCACTCACCATCTACACAGGTCAGGCATACTTATCACCTGGCCTGGCAGGCGTCCTGCTTACATTTTCTCCATCTCTATTCATGCAGGGCAAGCTAATACACAACAGGGAGAGGCTGTAGACCGTGGAGGAACGCCTGAAATCAAGGTCCTCACGGACTTTGAAAACACAGCCATCCAGTTGGCCGGCGATGCTCTGGACCAGTCCTGTGCTGACAGTGAAGTCGATGGTGCTCTACCAAGTGAGGCTCCAGCAGTGCAACATACATCAGACAACGTGCTGTGAATGATGTGCCCTGTTTCACAGGCCACTGCCATGCACTAATTATCTCTCCTTGCTTCCACAGGCACATCGGGGGAAACAGCCGACACAGGGCCTCCAATCAAGCCCCGAAGAAACCTCTGAAGAGAACTCTGAAGACATCCTCTTGAAGTCCTGTCACAACGCTCTCCACACCCCCCACTAGCGCAGAGAAACACAGCTCGGTGGGACCTAGCTTTAGAGTAGCCTTGAGATCACAATCTGGTGAGCACATCACACTGTCTAATCCACAGCAGGCGGTGGAGGGACATCCTGGTGTCCGGCACTCAGAGGACTGCTGGAGGCCAGAAATTAGCTGAGTGCGAGTCAGATGACGAGCCTCTGGACTCAGTCATGTCACAGCTGCTTGAGCTGCAAAGGCAAGCTCGGGAACATCAGGAAGGGGTGTCCACTGCACTCAGATTGCAAGGCACGATGGAGGTCCATCCGCCTTCATTCTGAGGTGATAGCACCGGCATGCCAACGCACTGAGGTCAACACTGGTAGGATGGCGGCCACCATGGAGACCTTGGTCTAGAATGTTGCTCCCGGACTGCTGTGCGGGCTCAACCCCATTGCTGATACCATAGTTGGCCTCCAACAGTGTGTATGCGAGAGAGATGACGGGCAGCTCGATCTCACTTCAGCTACCCCTTCTCCTCAAGGAGTCAGCCTGGGCCCTTGGGCACCCATAGGAAGGAGGATCAGCAGGTGCACACTCCGGGGCCATCCATCCAAGTGACTCAGAGAATGTTCGGCCCATCCGAATCCTCCCTTCCTGTGACCTCAGCAGCTCCAGCTCCACAGGCCAAGGAGGGTACCATTGCCACACAGCAGGACCCCAAAAGCAGGCCGGGGCCCTCCAAGTCTCAGCCCTCCAGAGGATGCCCACCAAGGTCATCAAAGGCAGGATGTTGCAGTCAGCAGGCTGCCTCCATCTCTGCTGTGGATGTCAGGGGAGCACCAAGACGTAGCGGCAGGGTTAGGAAAGTTAAGAATTAGTTGCACAGCCTGGGTACGGAACTTAATCTCTTGTACATACTGTTCACTATTGTCAGTAAACTCCCAAGAATGCCTTTTTGCCTATGGCTCCTTGTTCTGATGAGCAATGTTCATGTCACTCAGATGTGAAACCTTGCTGCACAAGATAAAGGCAGGTATCTCAGTCCAGGGCCTCTTCCCTGTGCAGTCTTCAAACCAAAGTGATGGTCTGGCCTCACACTCCCTGGAAACGGTATTGATGCCTGCACCTCAGTGGTGCTTCTCATTGCTGCCAGAATGTAGTGGGTAGGCGCCACAGGGTTCTCTCATTCTCTCTGTGTACTCTCTTTAAGGTGGGGCTGGCCCCCATCACACCAGCATCTGTGACCGCCAGAGATGGCCAGAAATTAGTGTTCTGCATGGCTGCCCAAAACCCCACCACCTCTGCCCCACTGCACCCAACCGACTGGTGGCAGTTTTGCTCATTGGACTGCAGGCTGTGCTCTCAGCTCGGGCACAGGCATTCTCCTAACCTGCACTGCAAGTTTGCACTGTTAGCTTGAACCATGGGGGAGACAGGTACAAACTGAGATGCTGACATTGGAAGGGGCTGAGTGTGCCTCCAGCAGTAACTGGTCCATGGCCAGCTTTAGTGAGGAGATTGTACAACGTGTGCAGTCATCAAACTGTTCTGCCGTCCACTAAAATGCTCATGACTTTGCATTCTGTGCCAGTGGGAGGGAGCGACGGTGTGGGGTGGGGGGAGTGGAAAGCTTTGGAGCACTTGGTGGCACTTTGCCTCTGCGTTGCTTGAGTGGGCAGATAAGCTAGAAGCCCAATTCCAACCATATCAATATGGCTGTGCCTGAACTGGTTCAGTTGCAGAGGACTGGTCACTTTATCCAGGTTTCCCTAATGCGTGGCCACTTCCCTCGCCCACCCTACCCCCCACCACGAATGCTTGTGCGCTATATTCAACAGCAGGGCAGCTCTTGCTCCCCCCCCAACAAGTCTCCTCAACAGCAAGGCCGCCCTTAACCCCGACCCCCAAACGCCCTGAAGCTTGAAGTCCAACAGACGAACCTGGTGAGCGCTGCACAACGTTATGGTGTACTCGCCTCCGAGTTCCCCACAAAGCACATGCCGCCAAGTGCACACCTTTTATTTGCTGCTGTGAAAAACATCAGCGTGCATTCCCACAGTTGTGGACGGACGATCCAGCACAGGGGGTGGGGGTGATTCCGGTGGGCAGGCCTTATAATGATATGCTGAGGTATTACAGTGAAGTTCCCGACATCCGATGGCAGGAAACGCAGCCTGTCATCAGCGGGCTGAGCGGACAATCACGAACTGGTTTCACACCGTCATGCAACCATTCGCGCAACATTGTCTGCTCACGCCACCGAACATGCCTGACACTGGTGGGCAAAGAAAAATCTACCCCTGGTCTCACCAATGCCCTGTACAACTTAAGCATAACCTCCCTAACTTTGTAATCAATTCCCCCTCATAATAAATGATATTCTATTAGCTTTTCTAATTACCTGCTGCACCTGCATACTAACCTTTTGTGATTCGTGCACTGGGACACTCAGATCCCTCTGAATCTCAGAATTCAGCTATCTCTCACCATTTCGATAATGAGCTTTTTTATTCTTCCTGCCAAAATGGACAATTTCACATTTGCCCACATTATACTCCATTTGCCAGATCTTTGCCACTCACTTAACCTACCTATTTCACTTTGTAACCTCCCTATGTCCTCTTCACAATTTAATCACCTACCTATTTTTGGGTCATCACCAAATTTAGCCACCGTTCCTTCAGTCCCTTCATCCAAGTCATTTATATAAATTGTAAAAAGTTGAGGCCCCAGCACTGATCCCTGTGGCACACCACTCCCCAACTAAAAAAAGACCCATTTATGCCAGCTGTCTGCTTCCTGTTAGTTAGCCAATCTTTTATCCATGACAATATGTTACCCTCTACACCATGAGCTTGTATTTTCTGCAATCACCTTTGGTGGGGAACTTTATCAAATGCCTCCTAGAAATCTACCACTGGTTCCCCTTTATCCACAGCATATGTGACTCCTTCAAAAAACTCCAATAAATTGGTTAAACATGATTTCCCTTTCACAAAAGCCTGTTGACTCCGCTTGATTGCCTTGAATTTTTCTAAGTGCCCTGCCATAATACCTTCTAATGTTTTCCCTATGACAGATGTTAGGTTAATAGGCCTAAAGTTGCCTGCTCTCTGTTCCCCTCCCTTTTTGAATAAAGGAGTTATATTTACTATTTTCCAATCTAATGGAACCTTCCCCGAATCTAGGGAATTTTGGAAAATTGAAACTAATACATCAGCTATCTCATTAGCCATTTTTTTCAAGACCTTAGGGTGAAGTCCATCTGGAACTGGGGATTTGTCAGCCCGCAGCGCCAACAATTTGCTCAATACCACTTCCTTGATGACTGCAGTTTTCCCAAGTTCCTCTCTCCCTTCCATTTCCTGATTTACAGCTATTTCTTGGATGTTACTTGCGTCCTGTATATTGAAGACTGAAGCAAAATACTTGTTTAATTCGCCTACCATCTCCCAACTTTCCATTATCAATTCCCCTGATGCGCTCTCTATAGGACCAACGCTCACTTTGTTAACTCTTTCCCTATTTAAATATCTAGAGAAACTCTTACTATCCTTTGTATTACTATAAAGGAGCCTTGGTGAGTTGCTACAGTGCATCTTGTAGATGACATACACTGGTATTGCCACTGTGTGCCTATGTTGGATGGAGTGAATGTTTAAGGTGATGGATAGGTTACTGATCAAGTAGGCTGCTTTGACCTAGGTTGTGTTGAGCTTCTTGTGTTGTTGGAGCAGCACTCATCCAGGCAAGTGGAAAGTTTTATTTATTCTTTCATGGGACGTGGGCATCGCTGACAAGGCCAGTATTTGTTGCCTATCCCTAATTGCCTTGAACTGAGTGGCTTGCCACATCATTTCAGAGGGCAGTTAAGAGTCAACCACATTGCTGTGGATCTGGAGTCACATGTAGGCCAGACCAGGTAAGGACAGCAGATTTCCTTCCCTGAGGGACATTAGTGAACCAGATGGGTTTTTGCAACAATCGACAATGGCTGCAAGGTTACCGAAACTAGCATTTAATTCCAGATTTATTGAGTTTAAATTCCATCAGCTGCCATGGTGGGATTGAACCCATGTGCCCAAGACATTAACTTAGGCCTCTGAATTACTAGTCTAGTGACATTACCATTATGCCCTGTCTCCCCATATTCCATCACATATCTGACTTGTGCCTAATAGATGGTGGACAAGCTTTGGGGAGTCAGCAGATGGGTTACTCCGTGCAGAATACCAAGCCTCTGACCTCCTCGCAGTATTTATATGGCTGACCCAGTTCAGTTTCTGGCCAATTGTCACTGCAAAGATGCTGATGGGGGATTCAGCAATGGTAATGCCATGGAATGTCATGGGAAGATGGTTAGATTCCTTCTTGTTGGAGATGGTCATTGGCTGCCACATGTGGGGTAATGTTCATTGGCATACATGTGGATCTGCAGATGAAATGGCTGATGTACAGCAGGTAGTTAAGGAACAGGAAGGACCAATGATAAAACCTTTGAAGAGGGCTCCAACAGTAGTGGTGAGTGGGTTGGAAGAGAAGCTGTGCTTTGGCTGTGTTCGGATAGATAAAAGTGGAACCATGTGAGGATGTTTGCATGGAAGACCGGCATTGGAGAAGTTAGTTGTGATCAGTCACTCAAGCATTGCAGGGAGTTGAGGACAAGGAGGAATACAGCATTATGGCCATGTTCACAGGGACAGGTGAAGTCATTTGTAACCTTGGTTAGGGCCATTATGATGCTGTGAGACAGACATAAGAGATGTAGGAAAGAGTTAAATAGGGAGTTAAAAGAGAAGTGGGAATGGCTAGAAGGTGATGACGTTTCCAATAATTTTGGAGGAGTAGTAATTGAGGACAGAAGGGTTGAGTATGTTTTTATTAAAGAGACGAGAACGGGAATAAAATGAAAGATAGAAGTGTGAAGTCAGTATTTTAACCTCATCCCAAGGCTGATCTATACCTCTTGAGATTTTTGCTGTGTAAATGTTTGTTTTTAAAGGTAGTCATAGTCATGCAATAATCAGTAAAGTGCTGGCACTGAAACCTCTTTGAATAAGTTTTCCCTGAATTAAGTTTTCACTGCAACAGGACAAGTTGAAATGTGAAATGTTGGGATAGGGAATTTTACATCAATACTGCATTGTCAACTCTACATTTCTTGCTGTTTTATTACTCTTGTGGTTGAGATAAATGGTATACAAACTGACATTCTAGGGTTTGTAGAACTCAATTTCCATAGGAAGGTGTAATTAATTAGGGTATGACATTGTAAATGTGATCACTGTAATGTAGTAGTTGAGCGATTCAAATGCAGATACGCAATAAAATCTGTGGTAGAACAGAAGCCAGGGAAAAGTAGGGAATCAGCAAACTTTTCTAGAAGCTGTTCACAAAAGGTTCTTTATTTACAGATTAACTGACTCCCAAACTTCTACTTTGTAACTGCAAAGTTGTACAGCTATCTGTTAAGTACATGTACAATGTTAGTATTTATTTTGGATATGTTTAAAAGGCAAGAAAATTGATCTTTTCAATTAGATTCACATTTTAAAGCTGCTAACGTTACATCACACAAGTGATTACACTTCAAAATATTTCATTGGTTTCCTTCAACTAAATATAGGACAGTTTGGAGCTGTTGTTTTCAGTCCTTGCCACAAACTCCATTCCTTCACTACCTTCTGCATCCCGCTCCCAGAAGCTGAATAAGATCCTGCATAGCCTTTGGGCTGAATTTTCAAAGGTTATATAAGGTGGGTTTGGGGATTGGCAGCACGGAAACCTGCCCACTGAGTCACCGTGCTGATTTCCCAATGCAAGACTGGCATGCTGAATTTTCAATTGAGGAGCAGGAATAGGCCATTCAGTCCCTCAAGCCTGCACCACATATGATAAGTTCATGGCTGATCTGATTCTGGCCTCAATTCCTTTCCTGTCTGCCCCCATGACCTTTGACTCCCTTGTCAATCAATGATCTATCTGATTCAGCCTTGAATATATTCAATGACCCTGCCTCCTCTGCTCTCTGGAGTAAAGTATTCCAAAGATTAACAACGTTCAGAGAAGAAATTCCTCATCATCTCTGTATTGAATTAGAGACCTCTAATTTTTAAATGTTGTCCCCTAGTCCGAGACTAGGCAGTAACTTCCTCTCAGCATCCAACTTGTCAAGTCCTCTCAAGATCTTATGTTTCAGTAAGATCACCTTTCATTCTTCTAAATTCCAATGGATAACTGTTCAACCTTTCCTCGTAAGATAACCCAGGAATCAGTTGAGTGAATCTTCTGTGAACAGCCTCTACTGCAATTATATCCTTTCTTAAGTAAGGAGACCAAAACTGTATACAATATCTAGATACGGTCTCACCAAGGCCCTGTACAGCTCTAGCAACACTTCCCTACTTTTGTACTTGATTTCCCCTTGCAGTACATACCAATGTTCCTAACCACATACTGTACTGCATACTTATTTTTTGTGATTAGTGTGCCAGGACATCTAGAACCCTCTACTGTAGAGTTCTGTAGTCTTTCTCTATTTAAATCATATACTTTTTTATTCCTCCAGCCAAAGTGGACAAGTTCACATTATCCCACGTTAAACCTCATCTACCAAATTTTTGCCCACTCACTTAACCTATCCAAATCCCTTGTATGCTCTTTACATCCTCCTGACAACTTACTTTCCTACCTATCTTTGTGTCATCAACAAATTTAACTACCATACATTTGGTCCCTTCATCCAAATCGTTGTTATAGATTATAAATAGTTGAGGCCCCACGCACTGATCCCTGTGGCACTCCGCTAGCTACAGCTTGCCTCCCTGAAAATGACCTATTTATACCCACTCTCTGCCTCCTATTAGCTAACCAATCCTCTTTTCATGTATACATGTTACCCCCTACACCATGAGCTGTTATTTTGTGTAGGAACCTTTGATGTGGCACCTTTACCAAATACCTTTTGGAAATCCAAGTACACCAAAACCACAGGTTCCCTTTAACCACCATGCTTGTTACTTCCACAGAGAGCTCTAGTAAATGAGTTAAACATGATTTCCATTTCACAAAGCCATGTTAAACCATAGGTTAAAAGGTAGGGCAGTAGAGAAGCAGTGGCAGACACTTAAGAAGATATTTCATTATTCTCACAAAGATATATTCCATTGGGGAAGAAAGTCTCTGAGAAAGATGCACCATTAGTGGGTAAGTAAGGAAGTTAAGGATTGTATCAAATTGAAAGAAAAAGCCTGCAATACTGTGAAAATTAGTGGTAAGTCAGAAGAACAGACAGATTTTAGAAATCAGCAAAGAATTACTAAAATATAAAAAGGAGAGAGAAGTTAGGATTTGAGAGAAAGCTAGCTATAAATGTAAAAAATGTAAGAGTTTCTACAGATATTTAAAAAGGAAAAGAGTAAGTAAAGTAAGTGTTGGTCCCTTAACACATGAGACTCAGGAATTAATAATGGGAAACAAGGAAATGGTGGAAGTATTGAACTGGTATTTTCTGTCTGTCTTCACTGTAGAAGACACAAAATATGCAGAGCATAATTGAAAATTAAGAGCTAAAAGGGAGGGTAGAATTTGAAGCAATCACAGTTACTCAGGAAAAGGTACAAGTAAAACCATTAGAACTAAAACTGACAAATCACCTAGAATTGGCCTGCTTGCTAAGGTCTTAAAAGAAGTGGCTGCACAGATAATAGATAGTAGATGAATAGTCGCTTGGTACTACAGAACTTGAGTATTGCTGAAAAGAGGCCTAATTAGTCAAGCTGCCTGTTTGAATTTCAAACAGTGCTCGTCAGTCACTGTCAGTCACCATCAGTGGTACATTCTCCTTGGCAATGCCACTTGCCAACCAATCAACACTCTCTTCACATACAGTATAAATTGGTATATATTGGTATTCCTGCGAGTGTCCTGATGAGTGCAAAACGAAAAGCTTAGACATGTCTCTTTTTTTTCAGCAATACTCAAGATAGTAGATGCATTGGTTGTGATGTTCCAAAATTCCCCAGATTCTAGAAAGGTCCCAGTGGATTGGAAAATCACAAATGTGACACCTCTATTCAAGAAAGGAGGGAGACAGAAAGCTGGAAACTATAGATCATTTAGCCTAACATCTATCATAGAGAAATTCTTGAATCCATTATTAAAGAGGTTAGTTAGAAAATCATCAGGCAGAATCAACATGGCTTTATGAAAAGGAAATCATGTTTATTAGAGTTATTTGCAGAAGTAACAAGCGTGGTGGATAAAGGGGAGCCTGTGGTTGTGGTGTACTTGGAATTCCAAGAGGCAGTTGACAAGGTGCCACATCAAAGGTTACTACACAAAATAAGAGCTCATGGTGTAGGCAATAACATATTAACATGGATAGAGGATTGGTTAGCTAACAGGAAGCAGAGAGTAGGCATAAATGGCTGATCTTTGAGTTGACGAGCTGTAACCAGTGGAATGGAGGGATCAGTGTTGGGGCCTGAACTATTTAAAATTTGTATCAATGACTTGGATTAAAGCACTGAATGTATGGTCGTTAAATTTGCTGATGACACAAAGATAGGTAGGAAAGTAAGTTGTCACAATGACATAGAGCCTACAAAGAAATTCAGGTTAAGTTCAGTGGACAAAAATTTGGCAGATGGAGTATAATGTGGGAAAAATGTGAACTTTGGCCAGAAGAATATAAAAACAGTATATTTAAAGGAGCAAGACCGCAGAACTCTGAGGTATAGAGGGATCTTGGTGTCTGGTACATGAATCAGAAAAAGTTAGTATGCAGGTACAGCAAATTATTAGGAAGGCAAATGGAATATTGGCATTTATTTCAAGGGAAATTGTGTAGAAAAGAAGGGAAGTGCTGCTAGAGCTGTATAGGGCCTTAGTGAGACAGCATCTGGAGTACTGTGTGCAGTTTTAGTCTCCTTAGTTAAAGGATATAATTGCATTAAAAACTCTTCAAAGAAGGTTAATTTGACTGATTCCTGGGATGAAGGGGTTTTTTTATGGAGAAAGGTTGATCAGATTGGGTCTATCCTCATTAGAGTTTAGAAGAATGAGAAGTGATGTTGAAACATGTAACATCCTGAGGAGACTTGACAGGGTGGATGCTGAAAGGGTATTTTTCCTTGTGGGAGAGTCTAGAAATAGGGGAAACAATTTAAAAATTAGGGTTCTTCCATTTAAGACTGAGGATAGGGAATTTTCTTCTCTCAGGAGTTCTCTTCCCAGGGATAAGTGGAGGAATATATTCAAGGCTGAGTTGGATAGAATTTTGATCGGCAAGGGAGTGAAAGGTTGAGGGGGCTGGGGCGGTGTGGTGCAGATAGGAAAGTGGATCTGAGGCCATAGTCAGATTAGCCATGATCTTAACGAATAGCAGAGTAAGCTTGAGGAGCTGAATGGCTGACTCCTGCTCTTAGTCTTATATTGTGATAAAGGATCAGGAGGCATCAATACACAGCACACTGATCTTCTATCGTTAGATGTAAATTTAAATCCTGTCTATGCTACCACCTGGAGGTTCCCCTCCAAGTAACTCACCCCATCCTGACTTGGAAATATAACACCATTCCTTCACTGTCACTGGGTCAAAGTCCTGCACTCCCTTCCTAACAGTACATGGACTGCAGTGGTTCATGAAGACAGCTCACCACCACCTTCTCAAGGGCAACTAGGGATGGGCAATAAATGCTAGCCCAGCCAGCGAAGCCCACATCCCATGAATGAATAAATAAATGCTGGCTGACAGGCAGGATAAAGGTTCAATTTCCTTGCTGCATGTAAGGTGCCCTACATAAAAGCATGGACTTATTAAGGGCAGGCTGCACTTGACTAATTGAACAGAATTTATTTCAGGGATTCAAGTGTTTAGGTAAAAGTGAATGAGATGAACATTTATGGTTTAATTTTTTTTAGGAGTTAATAAAGGTGCAACCTGAGACTTTGAGAATTAAGGCACATAGCATTAGAGGGAATGAAGCTGCTTGGATGGATCCCCAGAAAGCAAAGTGTTGGATTAAACAGATATAAAACAGATATATTTTTGGATTGGCAAGATGTGTCTATGCTGTAGCAAAACAAGCTGTGCCGGGATCTCTCTTGTTTTCCATTTATTGACGTATTTTCAACATGGCCACAAGAGAAATGATGCTGAAGGTTGCTGATGCCAAATTAGGGAGAATGACAAACTCTGAGGGAGATTTCAGGGAGACTGATGAATGAAGTGTGAAGAGGGGTGGTGGATGTGGTTCATGTAGAGAAATATAAATAGTAGATTTTGGGAAAACTAAGTCTCTTGGTGTAAAAGCAGAGAGATCTAGAACTGCAGATGGAAAATACCACAAAAAGACAATGGGATCTTGGATTTCGTACATCACATCAAATGCAAAAGCAAGGAAGCAATGTTGAATTTGTATACATGTTGGTTGGGTCACAGTTGGAATATTGCATGTAGCTTTAGGCATTTCATTAAAGAGAGACTATCAAAACCATGCAAATGGTTTTGTGAAAATTCATTTGAATTATTTCAGGAAGTAGATATTATAATGATGTAATAAGGGATGGAAATATTGGATTTTTTTCAGAGGATTAAGGAGAAATAATAGAGATTTTTAACATTAAGAAAGGTTTACAAGAGTAAGTCATGTAAGTTTATCTGTAATAGTTGATAAATTCGGCAGAAATGTACTCCAGGTTATTGTTAGAATGAAGAAGGAAACTAGAAAAGTTGTTTTTTCTCATTCAGGACTATTAGAAACATGCAGTGATTTATATTAAGTGGCTAATGAGGCTGAAACTACCATCCAAGTTCTCTCTCAAAAGGTAAGTATTTGAAAAGGAATCTAAAAAGATGCACTAAAATTGAATTGAAGTGGATAGTCTCAGTAGATAAGCTGGCATAGACAAGATGTGATGAATAACACCAAAGTTGCTATGATTTCAATGATATGAGAACAACAGGATAAGATGACAAGCAATCTTACCTTGGAATATTGTATAAATCTAAATGACCATATTCAATAACTTGGCACTATGATGTTACGCAGGAAGAACTGCATAAATTCCTTATTTTATAGGTGGATAGATGACTAAGGATGTTGTTGGGGGCTGGGTGGTGCGGTGTTTTAGTGTGTGGTTACACTAAGTTTGTGTGTGTGTACCTAATAAAGGTGAAATGTATTCATTCGTGGAATGACATTAGGTGTTATAATATTGCCTCACTTACATCCCCATTTGAAATTAGCTTTTTGTATTCATGCTGTGTTTATTTAAGAGTGCTACTAATTCTTTGAAATCTATACCACTGCTCTCTATTTCTGGTTACGTGGTGGCATACTGAGTCCTGTGGGATTACAAATAATATTTTTTTCCTCTAGTTTTGATTTGATTGCATTCCTCTTTAGCTTTCACTAGAAATTCAGATGGATATTAGATTTAGTCTAACAGTGACATCAGGCCTTTAGGATCTTGGTCACAAGTAGTAAGGTGGAAGAATAAGTTTTTCATCCCTTTACCTGTGAAGGCGAAGGAACAGTAAAGTGAGTGAAAACATATATAGATGGTTTGGAGAATCCACAGAAATCTAGACAAGCCCAGAAAAAGATTTTTTCAAGGAATTTAAGTAGAATGATAGTTAATCCCTATTATCATGAAAGCAAACTTTCTGGGAATTGCCAGAAGAACAAGATTGACTGTTTCGGTACAAGTTAATGTGCGATAACTGTTCTGGAAGTTTATGAAAGGGGCAAAGTATTTACAGTAGTCTTGCATAAAGAGGCAAATGTATAGAAATAAAACCGTGAAATGAAATCACTTAGTGAATTATCGGGACCCCTAAATCCCTGATATGTGAAGATTTATTAATTGTTTTTTTGAGGTTTCAATGCGTGCACTAAAATATTCTTACGACATGTAACTTTATCAATAGGATTATTCAGTGGAAGGTTAATGGGACCCTTGTGGCCCTAACTAATGTTACAAAAGTACAACATGGAAATCTTGTGTTGTTGGTGGCAAACTTGCCCGTGGAAGGAAATTATAGTTGCTACGACAAGACTGGAAGATTGTTGCACTGGATTCAACTAAAACTTGGACGTAAGTCAAATTTATAATTTGGTAGGTATCTGTCATGACTGATAATACTTCTAAGAGAATACTGCCGTGGATACTGTGATTCAATTCAGAAAATCTATGGCAATTTTTAGCTCCAGAAAGCAACCTTTTGAGCCTTTCTTGGGGATTATAGTTGAAACTATTTAAACAGTATTAAGATGTTGCATTAAAACTTGTGCATGAAAGTATTGAATTTCCTTTTGAAAACTTATTTTCTATCTACAGTATCTGAAACTTAAAGTTCAGTCTAGTTACATGGACAGCCAAATAATTAATTGGTGATTTTTTTTAAATTTGAGGTGTACTGAGTTTTTAATTATGTATATCCAAGGTATCTACACATGAATGGGGCAGCAAAATTCATAAATAATTTAGATTATGCTGGAACTATTTTGGTTTTTTTCCTTCATTGGGACAAATGTTATGACACAGCAGTTGGTAAAGGCTGAGTAGTTTAAATCCCAGGGGGAAACTTGAACAACTGTCATAACCTATATTTTCAATTGATATGTTTGAGATGCAGCTCTGCATTCGGGAATAAAACCACCAAGCCTCAAGAGGTTTTTTTATATACAATTAAATTAAATGTTTATTAATTTAACAACAAATTTAAACACATACACATACACATGTCTACAAATTACTACCATATAATAACTTTTAAACAAATCCCCAAATTAATCACTTCCAGGTAAATCTTCACCAAGGCAACAATAACCCATAGACTTTAAACAGACACCAGGCAAAGCACATTTGACCTTTCTAATTCAAAAGGAGGTCACTTGCAATTTGGTTCCTTTGCAGACAGGTGTAGGTTTACAGGTTGGTTAGATCTTAAATGCCTCTGACTCTCTCTCACAAACTCCTTTCTGTTTATACCTAGCTTCACCTTTGAAAATAAATTTTCCATTGTATTATTAGGCTTTTAAATTTTACCTCTCCTAACAGTAAACCCTTTAATTCCACCAATTTTATTAGTAAATGAAAAAATAAATAAACACATTGCTTAGCTAGGTGCAAGATTTCACCCATTCTTTTGAATGGTTTATTCAACAAATGTAAATGTACTCTTTACCTTCTATCCTTACTTACTGTTTACCCAATTAACAACTCAAACTACTATACACCAAAGCACCCAGAGACTAGCTGGCTTTAATCCACTTAAGACACACACTAACACATACATAGACTAAAACCCTACTACAATTCCAATTTAAAAATAATTTCCAAAAACATTACAGACATTAATATCTCTTTGTGACACAAAGAAACGTTTTCAGACAGAATTCCCCTTATTTGGCTTGCACCTAGACTAATTATTTTAAACTGCCTACGCTCGCAACTTGATGTAATTCTACATCATGCATAGTAGAATAAACCAGTTTGAAATCTGTCTATGTTACTTCAATATTTAATTTTTACAATTAATCATAGGTAATGTTTTCCTTTCATTGCCTTCAGTGACCAAATTTCTGTTTGGAAGCACTCTATAAACGTTATATTACTACTTTCCAGTAGTAAAGCGGCTTTGATCTTGGCAGTTAGAATTTAAAAGCTGATTTTAGTTTAGGATTATCATGGGAAAAACTTCAGTATTGTGAGTAGGGTTGGTGGTGGTGTACGGTGGGGTCATTTGTCTAGTGTGGTTATGTTTATTCCAGTAATTCATGTATGATCCTAGATGGAGACTTAGTTGCTCATTTTATGCGTATGTCTTTCTGTTTCTCCCTGTTACTTTGCACTGTTCCATCACCAGTACTTTCTGTAGCCTGAGACCTTGCGTCCACTTTCATGAACACGTCAAATATAGATATTCCAGTACTATTAATGATGGGAGGCATTGAGTGAGGTATTTATGGAATGACTTGAAATTGGCTGAGTCAGAAGTGAATGGTAGTTATACCTGGAGCTACTTGGTGGCATAAATGAGCATCTTAAGTACTGATCTGTAGTGAGATCATTATTGTTTAAATTACATATAAATGGTTCAATAGCCAAAGAAATGAAAATATCTTGACTTTGATAAAGGTACGGATGAGGGAAAAGATGAGCAATTAGACCAAATTTAGAGGGACCTGTTGACTTGAGGAATTGCAAAGTGGCAGATCTTTAATGTGGAAAGTTTCTGCATAACTTTGAACCCTAGCAAGGCTACCTACAGATGCTTGACACATTTGTGGTTCTCCTGTAACCTTCAACATTTTACAAGTTCTGTCTCATGCTAGTTTCCATTATCTTGTCATAACCCCAAGAACAGCAAAGTAATTTCAAGCCGTCTGCTTTCAGTTCAGGACTTTGAATTAAGGAAATTAGGTCTGAAACACTCAGCTGCCTTCTTGCGCCACTAATCTCTTCTAACTCAAATCATAGTTATTAAACACGAGGAAACATACCAGAGAACTTTAGTGGTTGCAAGTATTCATATATGTATCAATCTAAGTCATATGTTGGCACCCAGAATAGCATATTCATGCTCTGTAATATGCTCTGCTGCAGGGTATCAGGACATATCACTCAAAGACTCCTCACATGGTAGACTATTTAGTAGT
The DNA here is from genome assembly GCF_964194155.1 of Cetorhinus maximus. Taxonomy (NCBI): domain Eukaryota; kingdom Metazoa; phylum Chordata; class Chondrichthyes; order Lamniformes; family Cetorhinidae; genus Cetorhinus; species Cetorhinus maximus. The sequence goes on from NC_135879.1 coordinate 199,414,949, forward strand.
CTCAGTGTTGTGGAGAACTGGTACTTTTCCCACAGAAACATCAGTGGCTATCTTTGCAATCCTTCGTCTGTCTGATTACAAAATAGAAGGAACAGAGTCTTAACTCCAGGTCATCTAAATAAAAATGTAAGAAATGGCTGCAAGAGTAGACCATATGGCCCATTGAGCCTGCTCCGCCATTAGGTATGATCATGGTTGATCTTTGGTCTCAACTCCACTTTCCAGCCCACCCCCTTGATTCCCTGAGAGGCCAAAAATCTATCTCAGCCTTAAATATATTCAACGATGGAGCATCCACAACCTTCTGGGGTAGAGAATTCTAAAGATTCACAACCCTTGAGTGCAAAAATTTCTCGTCTCAGTCATAATTGACTGGCCCCTTATTCTGAAACTGTGCCCCATGTCCCAGATTCCTCAACCAGGTGAAACAAACTCTGTCTCTATCTCTATCTGTCTCTGTCTCCTATCAAGATTCTTAGCATCTTAATTAACTGCTTTTTAAGCTATGTTCTGTCAAGTATTTCAAACATGTTGTACAATGGGATTTATACTCTCAGTCAACAGGTTTTTTGTTCTCTGTAATTTTGTCAAATTTGTACTTATTAAATCTTATACCATCACATGTTGAATTCTTAGAAAATGGGGAGTTAACTATTTTCTGTTTCGTTAATAGATCCTCCAAGTAAGCCATTGGTGCACTGCAAGGCTTCAAATTTTTATAGAATTTCCTGCTCATGGAAGAAGAATCAAGAGGCAGCCTTTCCCACCAGTTATATTGCGACCTATAGGTAAGGTGTCTTCAGACACTTACATGTAGTGTAATTGTGAAATGGTTGACTCCTATTTAAATCACTGCTGCGTAACGTTTCTGGAATCCCTACCTCATCGTGTCAGAATCATCAGCAGTTCAGGGAGAAGACCCATCATCACTTTTTCAGGGTAAGTAGGAAGAGCAATAAAAGGAAGCTTTGGTTATAGTACCACTTACTAAGAAGGAGGCAAAACAAAGAAAGAAACAAGACTTGGAGAGAAATTGGTCCGTGTCTAACTAGATTTCTGGGAGAAAATAAGAGTTTGGGGCATCAATTTCTGGGCATGATCTTCTCCAGATGTGTGCAGCTGCTAAGTTGCCTCTTAAGATTTTCCTGCAAGCTGGCCCCACATCATGATACTGGACTCGTGAGTTGTATCTTGATTGACTTAGATGAGGCGCAAGGTCTACTTTTCAGTAAGCCTTGGGCCTTCATTTCTGCTTCATGTCAATTTCCAACACAAACTAATTTCCCAACTGGTGTGTGTTTGAAATTCATTCTAACATTGAGATTATATAAAAGAATTTCTGTGATTGGCACAAGGGTTGTATTATGAATGACTAACCAAGTATTGCCAGTTTATATATTTCCTCTTACTATTTGTGGATAAATGTTTGTGCAGCCTGATTCTTACAAGCAGCGAGACTGATCAGTATTAAAAAGTGTGTTACCCAATCCAGAGAGGCAGTTGATGTCACAAATTGCGAAAGCTGGAAAGGTTTAGTAAGTCTCTGGCTAAGTGGATTGAATACTTCTATGCTTCTGCAGATTGGTCTAATAGTCGTTTGGTAGTACAGAACTTGAGTATTGGTGAGAAAGAGACATTTTGTCAAAGCTTTTCATCTTGCACTCTTCAGGACAATTGCAAGAATACCAATGTCAGGGGAAGCAATAGCGTTATACTGTATGAAAGAGAGTGCTGATTGGTTGGCAGTGTGCACTGATAGAGGCGTTGCCATGGACAATGCACCAGTTAATGGTGACTGACAGTTAACTGTCAAGCATTGTTTGAAATTTTAAACCAGGCAGCTTAACTCTGGTCAAGACATTGCCCCAAGGAATGAACCAGCGAATGGCTATCACTTATTTTGTTTAGCTGAAACAAGCACGGTGTGTATACATGTTCTTTCTGTCTGCAAAGAACAGGGCCCTGTGTATTTGCTATGTTTCCAGTGCATGTAAATGCACCACACTTTGAGCCTAACTGATATTCTTAATTGGTTGTCAGCGTAATTCTTAGCACATAGGATTATTTAGCAAATGTCCAATGGCAGAATCACACCTAATGTTGAACACTTTGTTTTGAGTTTGCAAGCACGGGCTCGTTGGATGTGGTCTGTGCCTTGTCTGTTGCGAACAGCAGAAGGGATGTGCTGTTTGATACGATCCGCCAGTCTTTGGGACGTACGGCCTACATACCTAGCATTGCACTGGCACTGAAATTCATATACCACATTACTCGTTTGTGTGATAGGTGGGAAGTCTTTTTGACTTAATGGCAGAATCCTGTTAGTGGTGAATATCACTCGCTCTGCTACTGTATAGTAGCAGTGTGAAGCAGCTAGCTTCACCTGTAGCTCAAATGTTTGAGATACCTTGCCCTTCCATGGTAATCTGCGGTAAGCTGGGCACTTTTCAGGGCCAAAAGTGATAGCCTAAGGCCCGTTCATGTGTTTGCGTGGTATTCAGTGCGAAACGATCTGATCAGAATAGCCATTATCCTGCAGGATGTCTTTGATGTGCCCTATTTCAGCATCAAGCTTGCATGGTAAGCAATTGGCTGAGGCCCTAAATACGAGGTTGCCGATAAGACCAGTCTTATAGCACGTGGAACTGTAAGAATCCCAAAGCGCGTATTGACCAGTGAAGGTAGGCTTGCGGTAGATCATGGTAGAGAACCCCCTGGCAGATTTCTCAACTACGTCAAGGAAGGGGAGTTAATTTGACTGCTCCATTTCAAATGTGAATTTGAGCGCAGGATGGAGCCCATTAAGACGCACAGGTAAATTATTACATGCTGCCACGGATTTAAATAGAGCAAACGTATCATCCACGTATCAGAAATATGCAAGTGGTAGGAGGTTAGGTGTCATTCCATTGAAGACACATTTCTCATGGAACCCAACAAAGATGTTTGTTAGAGCTGGGCCTAGAGCGATCCCACGGCTACACCATCTATTTGGGCATACATGGTGACATTAAAATGCGCAAGTTGCTGAGTTCATAAGATCATTGAATACTGATTCGTGCAATGGTGGCAGGTCTAGAGCACTATGATATAGTGTTGCAGCGCAAATATCTATGGCTTCCTTAAGTGGAACATTGTTGAATAACTTAGCAATGTCAGGTGAGCACATGGACACAGCATCGCTATCGACATGCAAGTCCATCTCGTCTTCACAAACGTGAAGGAATCCTTCATCGTGCATCTGGAAAATTTGTTCAAAACTGGTTGTAACAATTTGCTCAACCATTTGGCTAATTCATGCTGTGCAGAACCAGTCATAGATAACATGGGGCATAAAGGGACATAACCTTTGTGTGTCCTGGGCAGCCCATACATAAGCGGACACAGCGAGCCACGAGGGCATACCCTGTCATATATATCAGGCTCATCGTTCTTACACAAGTCCAGCAAGAATTTCTTTAGCTTAGTTTCCAGCAAGGCTGCCCATCATGTTGAGCGGCAAGTCCAATGGATCCGAATTTGGACCCATCATTAAGAATGGCATGCATTTTGTTGATATAGTCAGGCTTATTAAGGAATGACTATTCCCATCCCTTTGTCAGGCTTACTGATGTTTATGTCCGGCTTAGCTAACCAATCTGCACTCTTTTCTCATACAGCCTAAAGTTGTTGCTTCCCCTGACATTGGTATTCTAGCGATTGTCCTGATGGGTGCAAGATGAAAAGCTTTGACAACATGTCTTTTTTCAGCAATACCCAGATTGGTCTAAATTCTAAATAAATCATAGTGTGTATATATTTTGTGGTGTACCACAGGGATCTGTGCTTGGTCCCCTATTATTTGTCATTTATATAAACGACATAGATGACTATGTGAGGGGTAGGATTAGTAAGTTTGCGGATGACACGAAGATTGGCTGGGTGGTTAACAGTGAGGTTGAGTGTCTTGGGCTACAGGAAGATATAGACGGGATGGTCAAATGGGTGGATAAGTGGCAGATGGAATTTAACCCTGAAAAGTGTGAGGTGATACACTTTGAAAGGAGCAATTTGACAAGGAAGTATTCGATGAATGGCATGACACTAGGAAGTTCTGAGGAACAAAGGGACCTTGGCGTGTGTGTCCATAGATCTCTGAAGGCAAGAGGGGCATGTTAGTGGGGTGGTGAAAAAGGCATATGGGACACTTGCCTTCATCAATCGAGGCATAGATTACAAAAGTAGGGAGGTCATGTTGGAGTTGTATAGAACCTTGGTGAGGCCACAGCTGGAGTACTGTGTGCAGTTCTGGTCGCCACATTATAGGAAGGATGTGATTGCACTGGAGGGGGAGCAGAGGAGATTCACCAGGATGTTGCCTGAGATGAAACATTTAAGTTATGAAGAGAGGTTGGATAGACTTGGGTTGTTTTTGTTGGAGCAGAGAAGACTGAGGGGCAACCTGATCGCGGCATACAAGATTATGAGGGGCATGGACAGGGTGGATAGGGAGCAGTCGCTCCCCTTAGTTGAAGGGTCAGTCACGGGGGGGGGGATGTGAGGGAAAAACTCACCAGAGGGTGGTGACGGTCTAGAATGCACTGCCTGGGAGGTTGGCGGAGGCGGGTTGCCTCACATCCTTTAAAAAGTACCTGGATGAGCACTTGGCACGTCATAACATTCAAGGCTATGGGCCAAGTGCTGGTAAATGGGATTAGGTAGGTAGGTCAGGTGCTTCTCACGTGTTGGTGCAGACTCGATGGGCCGAAGGGCCTCTTCTGCACTGTGATTCTGTGAAATGCAGGAATGCGAGTCACAAGATAATTAATTGGAGGAGGTTGTAAAGTGTTCCATTAGCGTTGTTTCAGAATGTTTTGATCGAATTGCTGCATCCTGACTTATTCCGGTAAATTCCAGGATTTAATCTACATCTATCCATTTGAAACATTGAATGCTGTTTTTACTTTCTGGATTTTTTTTTGTAATTTTTGTTCATGGACGTAAGGGATGTTATTGGATAAGTGGACATTTTTCCTTTTAGACGCTTTGTTGCTCCTATCCGCTACTCCCAGGTCAGATGTGCAACCTACTGCTCTCTTAATTTGGAGTCGATAAATTTTAATTGTTGAACAATTTTATTTTTTTTCCATCAATTCTTCAGTATAGTTTGGTCACAGAATTTGTTTGCTTCCTTCAGTGCCCATGATCAGTATGTTTTGTATGTAAGGGGTGCATATTCCTTACCCTTGTAGTGTGTATCCTAATTAAATAATTCCACCAACCAGCTTTTGAGAGTTTAAAAATAAAGGTTATTTATTCTTTCACGCTTGTCCCAACTTAAACACACTCTCCCACACACACTCACGCGGTCATACGCACGAATGCACAATGATTAGGTACAGATGAAGGCTACAAATTAAAATTATCTCAGTCACTGATTTATGCTCCCACAAAGTAGGCCTATAGTTTCTTGGATGGTTTCGATGTGTTGAAGTGAGGGATTTGCAAAGCGAAAGATTTTTATAGAGATTTCTCATAGTTGAATTTCAAGAGGCTCTTTAATATGGAACATAACTTGGGAAGAAATGTTGACACTTTGACGCCAGACATAAAACCACAATTTTATCTTATTTAGACATTCAGCTGCTCCAGAAATAGTGAATGTTTAATTTGAAAATCTGTCAAGTTGCGTGGCCTAATGTTGACCAGAGAGGCATACTGCAGAATACTGAGTAACCATATTCCACTGGGGGGGAACAGTGTGGTTGAAAAAGAAGAAAACCAAAGATTTGAAAAAAAAAAGCACTTTCCACAAGTAAATCAGTAGGTAGATCAGACAAGAGAGATGAATCTAAGAAAGCTAATAAATTAAACCGATTTGCTAAGAAGAGGTTTACTTGAATGGTTCCAGGGATAAGGAATTGCATTTACATGGATAGACTAAAGAACCTGTGGTTGTTCCTTTCGTGCTGCACAATTCGATGATCAGGAATGCTAAAATATAAAACTAGATTAAAAATGTGGAGAACATGAAACACCATCTGAAAAAACATAGATGCCTTGCAAGCAATTGGCTAATGAAGTAGTGGGGCCAGTACAGGATCCCGAATGTGACAATGTCAAATGGGAAAGAGATATCAATAGCAATGACGCCATCATTTAGGATAAGTGAGGAAACAACAAGAAATCTTCCCAATAAAAGAGGTGACATTTTCAGGGAATGATATGGAAATTTTGAGTGATATTTTAATTTTTAACGAACAGAGAGAATGGAAAAAAATATTACAGAATCATACAATGAGGCCATTTGGATCATTGTGCCTAAGCTGATAGTTAGAAAGAAATGTAGGAAATAGGACCAGGAGTAAGCCAGCCGGCCCCTTGAGCCTGCTCTGCCATTCTACCAGAACATTGTTGATAAGGCCATATGACGTAGGAGCAGAAGTAGGCCATTCAGCCCATCGAGTCTGCTCTGCCATTCAGTGGGATCATGGCTGATCTGCTAATCCTCAACTCCACTTTCCTGCCTTTTCCCCATAACCCTTGATTTCCTTACAGATTAAAAACCTGTCTATCTCAGCCTTGAATATACTTAATGACCTAGCCTCTACAGCCCTCTGTCGTAAAGAATTCCACAGATTCACTACCCTCTGAGAGAAGAAATGCCTTCTCTCCTCTGTCTTAAATGGGTGACCCCTTACTCTGAGATTATGCCCTCTGGTCCTAGGCTCTCCCACAAGGGGAAACAACCTCTCAACATCTACCCTGTCAAGCCCCCTAAGAATGTTTCAATAAGGTCACCTCTCTTTCTTATAAACCCCAGTGAGGACAGGCCCAACTGACTCAACCTCTCCTCATAAGAAAATCACTCCATACCCGGTATCAACCTAATGAACCTTTTCTGGAAAGCCTCCAATGCCGGTACACCTTTTCTGAGATAAGGGGACCAAAACTGTTTACAGTATTCTAGATGTGGTCTAACTAGTGCCTTTTATAGTTTTAGCAAGACATCCTATTTTTATACTCCAATTCCCATTGAAATAAAGGCCAACATCCCATTTGCCTTCCCTGTTACCTGTTGAACTTGTATGTTAGCTTTTTATGATTCATGCATGAGGACCCCCAAATCCCTCTGTCCTGCAACTTTCTGCAGTCTTCCTCCATTTAAATAATATTCAGCTCCTCTATTCTTCCTGCCAAAATGCATGACCTCACATTTTCCCACATTATATTCTATCTGCCAAGTTTTTTGCCCACTCACTTAACCTATCTATATCCCTCTGTAGACTGTCATCCTCACCTCTTGCCTTCCCACCTATTTTTGTGTCATCCACAAACTTGGCGATAGTACAGTCACTTCCTTCATCCAAATCATTAATATATATTGTAAATAATTGTGGCCCCAGCACTCTTCCCTGTGGCACTCCACTAGTTACAGGTTGCCACCCTGAAAATGCCCCCCTTATCCCAACTCTCTGTCTTCTATTAGTTAACCAATCCTCTCTCCATGCTAATATACTACCCCCAACACCATGGGCTTTTATCTTATTAAGTAGCCTTCTGTGTGGTACGTTATCGAACGCCTTTTGGAAAGCCAAACATATTACATCTACTGGTTCCCCTTTATCTATCCTGCTTGTTACCTCCTCAAAGAACTCTTAATAAATTTGTCAGGCATGATTTCCCCTTCATGAAGCCTCTACTTGATTATATTATGCATTTCTAAATGCTGTGCTATTACATCCTTTATAATAGACTCTAAATTTTTTCCAAATGATGGGTGTTAAGCTAACTGGCCTATAGATCGCTGTTTTTTGTCTCCCTTTCTGAATAAGGGTGTTATGTTGGCAGTTTTCCAATCCTCTGGAATTTTTCCAGAATCTAAGGATTCTTGGAAGATTACTACCAGTGCATCCACTATCTCTGCAGCCACTTCTTTTAATACCCTAGGATGCAACCCATCAGGTCCAGGGGACTTAGTGGCCTTTAGCCCCATTACTTTCCCTAGTACTTTTTCTCTAGTGATAGTTATTGTATTTATTTCCGCCCCCACTTTTGCTCCTTGATTATTTATTATTTTTGGAATGCTATTACTGTCTCATACCGTGAAGACTGATGCAAAGTATATATTCAACTCCTCTGCCATTTCCCCATTTTTATTTCTCCACCCTCATTCGCTAAGAGGCCCATGTTCACTTTGACCTCTCTCTTCTTTATTATATATTTAAAGAAGCTCTTACTGTCCATTTTTATATTACTTGCTAGTTTACCCTCAAGGTTTATTTTTTCCCTCTTTATCATTTGTTTGGTCATCTTTTGTTGATTTTTAAAACTTTCCCAATCCTCTGGCTTACCAATAATCTTTGCCACATTTTCGATTTGATATCACCCTTAACTTCCTCGGTTAACCATGGTTGGTTTATCCCCTTCCTAGAATCCTTCTTCCTCACTGGGATATATCTTTGTTGTGAGTCATGAATTATTTGCCATTGTTTATCAACTATCTTTTCTGCTAAACTCCTTTCCCAGCCCACTCCAGCCAACTCTGCCCTCATTCCTTTGTAATTACCCTTATTTAAGTTTAACACAGTTGTCTCTGACCCAACTTTCTCTCTCTCAAACTGAATGCTAAATTCTACCATGTTATGGTCACTGTTTCCTATGGAATCTTTTACTCTGAGATCATATATTAAACCTGCCTCATTACACATTACCAAATCCAAAATAATCTGATCCCTGGTTGGATCCACAACATATTGTTCTGGGAAACTGTCCTGAATACACTCTATGAATTCTTGCTCGTGGCTACCTCTGCCAATCTGATTTTCCCAATCTACATGTAGATGAAAATCACACATGATTAATGTACTGCCTTTTTTACATACTGTCTGGAAGGAAGATTTAATAATTCCGTGTTATTGGAATTTATTGTAATATAGTGGTATCTGTGTCTGTGTTTTTGTGTGTGAGAGTTATTTGGATTAAAGGCATCTGGTCTGAAGGCTTTGAGGTGGTAGAAGATGAGCTAGGCTTGAAATGTTAAGTAGGTAAACATAGGTGTCAAGGGAACACTTGCATTTTTAAGTAAACTAGGCCAGATTGCTTTCAAAACAGGGAGTGAAATGTGTCACCTAGCCAGGTGAAGTTCAGAAACAGTGGGGAGAATTTTCACGTTGCCATGTGGGGGCAGGCCCCACACAGTGAGGTGTGAAATGACGCGCGGTGACGTCGGGTGTGCATCCCGACGTCACCACGCGTCATTCCAATCTTCCGCTCGGTGGGCACGCACCGGAGACGGCTGCACGCCCCCCGAACTGTCAAAGGCCTGTAAAAGCCATTAGGAGAGTAATTTAAATAATTGGCAGGGCTGCCCGTCTAACCTTAAGGTTGGCGGGCAGGCGAAGACCCCAAGCGGCCTTCGCGTTTTTCATGAAACCTCATCCACAGATGGGATGAGGTTTCATGAAGATTTTATTAAATTAATAAATATTTTTTTCACATTTCATAAACATGTCCCAGCTCATCTGACACCCTCACATGAGGGGACATGTCTAAGTAATTTTAATCTGTCTTTATTTTAAACTTTCAATTTGAACTTCATCTCCCTGAGACAGCTCTGTGCCTTCTGTGCTCTTTTGCATGCATGCACAAAAGAGCGCAGGCCCTGACTCTCCCATCTCCCGCCCGCACACAGGTAGCACTGAGCGGGCCTTAATTGGCCCACCCACGTAAAATGGTGGCGCTCTGCCGATCGCTGGTGGACATTGGCTCCACACCCACCCGTGCCCACTCCCAACTGGCCCACCCAACAGGCAGAAGATTCTGTCCAGTGTGTTTATTTTCCCAAAGATTACTGGTAAAACTTAGTACTACTGGTCCAGTACAGCTACAACATTGGCATCTACCCGGCTAGGTGGAAAATTGCCCAGGTATGTTCTGTACACAAAAGCAGGACAAATCTATCCCGGCCAATTACTGTCCCATCAGTCTACTCCCAATCATCACTAAAGTAATGGAAGGGGTCATCAACAGTGCTGTCAAGCAGCACTTGCTTAGCAACAGCACTTGCTTAGCAATAACCTGCTGACTGATGCCCAGTTTGGGTTCTGCCAGAGCCACTCAGCTCCTGACCTTATGACAGCCTTGGTTCAAACATGGACAAAAGATCTGAACTCCCGAGATGAGGTGAGAGTGACTGCCCTTGACATCAGGCAGCATTTGACCAAGTGTGGCATCAAAGAGACTGAGCAAACTGGAGCCAATGGAAATCAGGGGGAAAACTCTGCTGTTCGGAGTCATACCTGGCACAAAGGAAGATGTTTGTGGTTGTTGGAGGTCAGCCATCTCTGCTCCAGGACATCACTGCAGGAGTTCCTCAGGGTAGTATACTGGGCCCACTCATCTTCAGCTGCTTCATCAATGACCTTCCTTCCATTATAAGGTCAGACGGGGGGATGTTTGCTGATGATTGCACAATCTTCAGCACCATTTCGTGACTCCTCAGATACTGAAGCAGTCCGTGTCCAAATGCAGCATGACCTGGACAATATCCAGGCTTGGGCTGACAAGTGGCAAGTAATATTCACGCCACACAAGTTTCGGGTAATGACCATCTCCAACAAGAGAGAATCCAGTCACCGTCCCTAGATGTTCAATGACATTACCATCACTGAATCCCCTACTATCAACATCCTGGGGGTTACCATTGACCAGAAACTGAACAGGACTAGCCATATAAATACTGTGACTACAAGATCAGGAATCGTGCGACGAGTAACTCACCTCCTGACTCCCGAAAGCCTGTCCACCATCTACAAGGCACAAGCCAGGAGTGTGATTGAATACTTCCCACTTGCCTGGATGAGTGCAGCTCCCACAACACTTAAGAAGCTTGACACCGTCCAGGACAAAGCAGCCCGCTTGATTGGCACCACATCCACAAACATTCACCCCCTCCACCACCGATGCACAGTGGCAGCAGTGTGTACCATCTACAAGATACACTGTAGGAATTCACTAAGGCTCCTTAGACAGCACCTTCCAAACCCACGACCACTACCATTTAGAAGGACAAGGGCAGCAGATAGATGGGAACACCACAACCTGGAAGTTCTCCTCCAAGTCACTCACCATCCTGACTTGGAAATATTTCGCCGTTCCTTCACTGTTGCTGGGTCAAAATCCTGGAACTCCCTTCCTAACAGCACTGTGGATGTACCTACACCACAGGGACTGCAGCAGTTTAAGAAGGCAGCTCACCCCTGCCTTCTCGAGGACAACAATGGGTGGGCAATCAATGCTGGCACAGCCAGCAAATCCCACATCCTGTGAACGAATTGTTAAAAATGAGAGATTTTAATTATCAGAGAGGTAAAGCCCAAAGACATGGTGAAACAATGGGAATTTGCTTTCAAAGGGGAAAATGTGTATAACGGAGCCAAGGCTTGTATAAGGGTAGGCATCTTAGTATCTTACAAGTGTGATAAGTGTTCAGCATCTATGTCTTAAGCTTGCTGCCTTCAAACAACTGAAGTTAAGAAGACTCACTTTAAATTCGACTGGTCTGGGGTATTGTGCATCACTTTGCTTGGGTCTTTTAAAATCTGTGTGTCTTACTGTTGCCTTAACGAAAGTGTAACTGGGAGTTAAATTAATCAGGGGTTTTAGAAGTTAATGTACTAGTAATTTGTAGACATATGTATGTGCGTAAAAATCATTTTTCTTGTTAATAAATGTTTGTTTAATCTAGCTTTGTAAAAACCTATAAGACTTGGTGGTCTTATTACTACTGAATTCAAGGCACGCATCTCAATTTAGACAAATTGCAAAACAAGCTGTGGCAACAGTTTCAAGTTTCCCTTTGGGATTTGAACAACTCTGCATTTACCTTCAGCTGTGCCACAACACCTCATCATTTCCTGATTTATTCTCTGTCCTACAATATAGCTACTGTTAGGGGGCCTATAGACTACTCCCACCAGTGTCGTTTGCTCCTTGTTATTTCTTAGCTCCATCCATATGGATTCTAGATATTCCAATCCAAGATTATTTCTTGCTATCGTGCTTATTCCATCTCATACTAACAAAGCTACTCCACCACCCTTTCCTTCCTGTCTGTCCTTTCGAAAAGTCACACTCCTAAATATTTAGTTCCCAGCTTTGATCTCCTTGTAACCATGTCTCCATAATGGCCATAAGTTCATATCCATTAACCTCTTTGTGCCGTTAATTCTTTAATCTTGTTCAGAAAACTGCGTGCAGTTAAGTGAAGAGCCATTAATTTTGCCTTTTTACTATTTTTTCACCCTTTGACCCTATTTGCTTTTTTGTTAATGTTTGTACCCTCTGTCCCTTCCTGTCACTCTCTGGGAATCATTACCTAAATAGCTGCCCTGCAATGCTGCCATATCCTTTTGCTTTGTAAGCCTACATATCCCCTCTCCTGAACCCTGCTCCCCACTCCCCCACCTCTACAGTTATTCTATTCGCCAGGACACTGGTCCCAGCACGGTTCAAGTGAAGCCCGTCCCACCGGAACAGCTCCTTTCTGCCCCAGTGCTGGTGCCCGTGCCCCATGAACTGAAAGCCATTCCTCCTACACCAATCTTTGAGCCACGCATTTTACTCCTTGATTTTATTTACCCTGTGCCAGTTTGCCCGTGGCTCAGATAGTAATGCTGAGATTATTACCTTGGAGGTTCTGTTTTTTAATTTAGCTCCTAACTCTTCAATTTCTTTCAGGAGACCCTCCGTTCTAGTCCTATCAATGTCGTTGGTAGCAACATGGATGATGACAACTGGATCCCTCCCACTCCAAGTTCCTCTCCAGCCCTGAGGAGATGTCCTTAACCCTGGCACTGGGCAGGCACACAGCCTTCGGGACTCATATTCATGGCTGCAGAGAACAAAATCAATCCCCCTAATTATACTGTCCCCAACCACTACCACATTCCTATTTCTTCCCCCCACTTGAATGGCTCCCTGTACCACAGTACCATGGCCAGTTCACTCATCCTCCCTGCAGACCCGCTCTTGTCCACACAGTTTGCAAGAATCTCGTAACTGTTGGACAATTGCAGGGGCTGAGGCTCCTCAGATGCTACCCCCTGGGTTCCCATACTTGCCTCACCCGGGGTCACACCCTCCTGTCCCTGATCACAAACCAAATTTGAATTACTTAACCTGAGGGGCGACCACTTCTTGGAATGAAATTTCCAGATAAGTTTCCCCCTCCCTGATGTGACGCAATGTCTGCAGCTCAGACTCCAGCTCCTCGACTCTGATCTGAAGTTCCTTGAGCTGCAAATACTTACAACAGATGTGTTCACTCTGGGTCAGCTTGGTGTCCAGCAGCTCCCACATGCTGCAGCAACAACACATCGCCCATCCTACCATCACTATTGTATTTTATTTAATTTATTAATTAATTACTCGCATATCCCTGCTCTTTACACTTGAAGGATCCCCTGCTCTTCACACGTTATTGTAATTTCTTTACACCAATATCGATCTTATACTTTCCCTGCACTCATTGTGGTTTGTGACGTCACTCCGCCAATGGTCTCACATGAACTCTCCCCGTTCATTTTAAAATGAACTCTCCCAGCTCCCCGTGTTCTTTTTAAAATGAAGCCTCCCCGCTCTCTGCGCTCTTTTTTTGAAAATAAAGCCGCCCCGCTTTTTTTAAAAATGAAGTCTCCTCTTTTTAAAAAAAAATCTTCCACCTCCAACATCATTTTCATGCTCTATCCTCATATCCCTTGATGTCTTTAATATGTAGATATCTATCAATCTCTGTCTTGAATATACTCAATGACTGAACCTGCGTAGAGAATTACAAAGGTTTACCACCCTCTGAATGAAGATATTCCTCCTCATCTCAGTCCTAAATGGCCTACCTCTTACCCTGAGACTGTTCCCCTGGTTCTAGACCCTCAGCCAGGGAGAACATCCTTCCTGCATCTACCCTGTCAGGTCATGTAAGAATTTTGTATGCTTCAATGAGATCATTGCACTCCCTCTATGGCAAGTATACCCTTCCTTAGGTAAGGAGACCAGAACTGTACACAATTTACGTGTGGTTTCACTAAGCCACTATTTATGGTTCAAAAGGCAACTTAAATCTGGGGTCCAGTTATGATCTGCTACCAGAAATAAAGTGGATATAGCTCTCTGAAGCAGAGGGTGACAACTTGCTTTTTGTTGGAGTAACTTCTTCACACTCTAAGGTTTAGTGCCTGTGCAAAGTAGTTTAGACTCTCACTAAGAACAGACTTGGAGTGTGAATGTACTGTAAATGAGCTCATATACAATTGATTATGAACTGTAGTTCTAGTTCTTAATGATCGCTTTCAGACTTGGGAACCCAATTTTGCAATTTGACTCAAACATTGCTACGTTTTGTTTCAGGTATCATTTAATTACAAGACTGTTGTATGAATTTTGTACACCTATAAAATTGTAAATGCCAGACATTATTTTCTATAACCTTGAGATGCAAATATTATGCTGTTCAAAATTTAAGCCTGCAACCTCCACCAGGAATAACAATGTGTTTTTGTTGTTTCAGGGCTCCAAGCAGCAAAGTTTTGAACTGTCCTACAGACTTGCTTAATAATATTTGCCAGATAGATAATCCTCAGATTTTTGCATCCCTGCCATATGTTATAAATATAACTGCAATCAACCCTGTTGGCTACAGAACTACATTGTTAGAAATTGTGGCAATGGAGATTGGTAAGTAATGTTTGTCACCACTTCTATTTTGTTGCCATTTTGGTTGAAATATAGAATAGTTATTTAAATAGTTAAAGCTATTAACCGTCCAAAGATTTGCTAAATTTACTATTGTGATTTACAACATCATGCAATAATTGTAAAACAGGAATTTTGTTAGTATTTTAGTAGCTTAGTTAAACCAGCAGCAATAATATGGAGGTTAAAAACTTACTGCCTTGTTGCTGCTTCCAGTCTGGCTGAAAGGGACCTACTACTGGTTGACAAGTACACTTGCCTGTTTCATCGAGTCATAGTCATAGAAGTCTACAGCACAGATAAAGGCCCTTCAGCCCATCGAGTCTGCACCGGTCAAACAAGTACCTAACTATTCTAATCCCAGATATTAGAACCTTTTAAAATGTGGATGGGGATCCTATAACGTACACAGAAGTTTGGGAACCCAATTGCCATATTGGGAGACAAAGTTGGAGGAACATGTGTCCTGCAAGTTCTGCCTAGTTTTACCTTACGGTACAGCTGAATAGAACCATTTTTATTATTGTTGTGCTGTTTTATTGGTAATCATGAAGCTTGTAAATTAATAACAGAATATGTAACCAGAGAAAATCTATTATGATTCCAAATACATTTCAAAAATCAGTAGCAATTTTTGACTTGCATGAAATGGTAGTGTTTTAGCACATTTAGCTCAATATCTACTCAGGTGCAACACAGACAGCAAGCTGCCGCACAGATTTACAGGGTAATTTTAGATCACTTCTGAATTCTTTGGAAACTAAAACAGGTATTCACTATTACTACATGGCACAAACTGATAACTTTTTTAAATGTATTCATGCACAGGATGTGGGCGTCGCTGGCTAGACTAGCATTTTACAAGGCTGTCCGTTATTCTGTCATCTGCAGACCTGGATATTTGGCTTGCCTATCCTGTCATTTAAGCTTTTAATAAATACAGTGAATAATTGAGGCCCGAATGCATATCACTGTCTACCACTAAATATATCTTGCCAATTGGAGTACCTTCCCATTATCCTAATATCTCTTAACGAGATGAATAATTCGGCACATAAAACACTCTACGATATATATTGCTATTTTTTTGCTGTGATTAATATTGTTTTATTCAGATCTTGTTCAGAATGCATCTCTTTCCCCCTCCCTCACACCTCAACCCCATCCCTTGTCCCAGCTGATCATACGATTGATAGGAATATAGGTGTCATCTCCCCCTGTTCCCATAAGTTTGAAATAATTACACTTTTAGACTCAAAATGCTGGAGTTTCAAGTGTATTTCTTGATGCTCTCCATGTGGCAGATGGACTGACACCTTGTGGCTGCAGTGCAAGAAGTAAATATGGCACCCCAGATGTACATTCGCATAACAATTAGTTCCTATTTCTTTATGAATAATATTAACAATAGGACCAAGAATAGGCTACTTAGCCAATTGAGTGGTGAAACAGGCTCAGTGAGGTCATGGCTGATCTCCAGCTGAACTCCACATAACCATCCTTGCCCCCTATTCCTAACAGAAATCTGTCAATCTCAGATTTAAAGTTAACAGTTCCCCTAGTATTGTGCCATTTGATGAAAAGTTCCACCCTTTATATGTAGTTTAGTTTCCTGATTTCATCCCTGAAATACCTGGCACTATATTTTAGGCCATGTCAACTTGTTCCAGATTCCCCATTTCCCAATCAGTGAAAATAGGTGAAATAGAGATAAACTATCCATTCCTCTTAAAGTCTTGAGAACTTGGATCATATCATATCTTCTAAATTCCAAGTATTACAAAATCTCTCCTCATAATTTAACCCTTGGAGTCTAGGAATCATTCTAGTATATTAGTGCTGCACAGCCTCCCAGGCCATTATATCCTTCCTAAGGTTTGATGCCCAGAACTGATAACCAGAACTTTGTATAGCTGGAGCATAACTTCTAGCTACTAATTTTAATCTTCTAGATAAAAGGACCAGCATTCTATTTGTCTTTTTGATTATTTTGTGGCTGCCAATTACATTTTAATGATGTGTGTACATGGATATACACTTCTCTTTAGACCTCCACTGCTTCAAGTTTCACCATTTAGAAAGTACTCTTTTTTTTTAGATCCACAGTGGATAACTTCATACATATGTTGAAATCCATTTGCCACTATTATGCCTATTCAATTAATCTATTGATGTCTATAATTTTATACTTCTATCTAGATTTGCAGCTTTGTAAACAATCAGTCTGTCATCTGCAGACTTGGATATTTGGCTTGCTATCCTGTCATTTAAGTCTGAAATAAATACAGTGGCACAGTGGTTAGTGCTCCTGCCCCTCAGCTCCGTGAACCCGGGTTTGATCCTGACCTCCGATGTCTGTCTGTGTGGAGTTTGCACGTTCTCCCCGTATCTCTGTGGGTTTCCTTCCACCATCCAAAGATGTGCTGGTTAGGTGGATTGGCTGTGATAAATTGCCCTTCAGTGTGTGTGCATGTGAGTGTGTGCCCTGTGATGGACTGGTGTTCCGCCCTGGGTGTACCCCATTGTGCCTAGTGCCCATTGCCTGTTGGAATAGGCTCCGACTCCCTGCAACCCTGAATTGGATATAACGGTTCTGGAAAAGCAAGTGAGTTGAGGCCTTAACACAGATCTCTGTCTCCTATCACTAAATATATCCTGCCAATTAGAGTCCCTGCCCATTATCCCTGCTGTCTATCTCCTAATGAGGTCAATTCCATGAGCTTCAACTTCAGCTAATAGTCTCTTTAACAGACTCCAATGATTACCTACTGGTAATCCATTCAAGTAACATCTGTTTACATTCATTCCCCTGTCCACTCCTTTAGTCACCTCTTCAGAAATAAAATCAATGAGGCATGATTTACCCATCACAAATCCATGCTTGCTCTCTGTCTGATCAACTGAAAAATTGCAAGGGGCTACATCTTCCGGTTGGCCAGCAGTGGGGTGGGGCTGGCCTGCCGACACGGGGTGACGTCAGGCGTGCGTCCCAACATCAACCCGCGTCATTTAGATTTTCAGTTCGGCAGGCGCACAGCTGATTCGGCTGTGCACCCGCCGAACTGTCAAAGGCCTATTAAGGCCATTAAAAAAAAGTAATTAATGGGCCTGCCCATCCAACCGTCAGCCGAAGAGCCCAGGCGGGCTTCTGAAAAAACATGAAACCTTATCCACGGGCGGGATGAGGTTATTAAAATTTGTCTGAAATCTCTAAATAAAAGAAATTGACTTGTCCCACCTCATGTGACAGTGGCACATGAGGGGACGTGTCAGTTTTTTTTCTCATCTTTATTTAATGTTTCAAACTTGAGCCGATCTCCCTGAGGCAGCACTTTGCCTCGGGGAAGTCTGCGTGCTCTTTTGCACGTAGGGCGCACCCCCAGTTCAGGGAATCCGCCCCCCCGCCCACATAGGGAGCACATAGCGCTTCCTGGCGGACGTCATTGTCATGCTGGGAGGGTCTTAATTGGCCCGCCCACGTAAAATGGCAGAGTGCTCCCAAACGGGGGTGCCGATCAGGACCCCACCAACTCGAGCCCGCTCACACTCCCACACATCCCCCTGACGGGGGGCGGAATTGGGGGAATGTTGCCCAAGGGGCTGAGTCACTCTATTCTTATTTATAGACTCTAGTAATTTCCCAACAACAGATGTTAGGCTGATTGGTTTCTTTCTCTCACCTTTCTTAAGTAGGGAAGTGACATGTAAGAGAGTGCTGATTGGTTAGCAAGTGGTGCTGCCATGGAGAATGCACCACTGATGGTGACTACAGTTTACTGCCAAGCATTGTTTGAAAGTTAAACCAGACAGCTTGACCCTGATTGGTCAAGGCATTGCCCCTGAGGAATGAGTCAGCGAATGGCTGTCACATATTTTGTTTAGCTGAAACAGGCACAATGTGCGTACATGTATTTTCTGTCTACAAAGAACGTGGCCCTGTGTATTAATATATGTAGCTTCCAGACAGACAGAGAGAACATGTATAAACATTGCACACAGTTACTCCCAATTTTGCCTTCCTTTTCTAGGGGTGTAAAATTTTGCCAGACACACTGGACATCCTTTCACATAATTCTCTACGTCTTTTCTCATTCTCGGCCACCATTCTACCTGTTTTATTCTTTCTCAGGTACCTTCGCTTCCCAGGTGTCCTGCTCCAGGTCCCCCATGTGCTAGCTGTGATATCCTTCTGGTACTACCCACTTGTCACCCTTAAACAACATTCCCTCTCTAACCATTATCACTTGCCTGCCATGGCCCTTCCAATTCTTCCCCTTTATCCTTAGCCTGAATTACTGTCTTAATGGTTGGGTCCTTATATTGTAGCTCCTTCAAAGTGGTACAGGTACTGGCTCTGTTTTGTCTGTAATAGCTGCCACCATTCCTGATTTGTAAGGGTCCCAGGGGTTACCTTTCTCTGCACCTTCCTTTGTCAACTCACCTGCTCTGAAGAAGAGTCATACGGACTTGAAACGTCAACTCTGTTTCTCTCTCCACAGATGCTGACAGACCTGCTGAGTTTTTCCAGCATTTTCTGTTTTTGTTTCACCAGCCCACTTGTTGCCCTCCCGTCTAACTTCTGCCTTAGAATATGCCTTCACCTTATGGATATAATATTGTCATCCCGGACTTGCCGCACCCCTAGCCAAACTGTTCCAGTACAGCTACAACACTGGCATCTACCCGGCTACGTGGAAAATTGCCCGGGTATGTCTTGTACACAAAATACAGGACAAATCCAAACTGGCCAATTACCGCCCCACCAGTCTACACTTTATCATCAGTAAAAGAATGGAAGGGGTCATCAACAATGCTATCTAGTGGCACTTGCTTAGCAATAACCTGCTCACTGACGCCCAGTTTGGGTTCCACCGGGGCCACTCAGCTCCTGACCTCATTACAGCCTTGGTTCAAACATGGACAAAAGAACTGAACTCCTGAGGTGAGGTGAGGGTGACTGCCCTTGACATCAAGGCCGTATTTGACTGAGTGAGGCATCAAGGAGCCCTAGCAAAACTGGATTTAATGGGAATCAGGGGGAAAACTCTCCACTGGTTGGAGTCATACCCAGCACAAAGGAAAATGTTTGTGGTTGTTGGAGGTCAGTCATCTCATGACCTTCCTTCCATCATAAGATCAGAAGTGGGGATGTTTGTTGATGATTGCATAATGTTCAGCACCATTCACGTCTCCTCAGATACTGAAACGTTCCATGTCCAAATGCAGCAAGACTGGGACAATATCCAGACTTGGGCTGACAAGTGGCAAGTAACATTCCGAACACACAAGTGCCAGACAATGACCATCTCCAACAAGACAGAGTCTAACCATCGCTCTTTGATGTTTAATGGCATTAGCATCACTGAATCCCGCACTATCAACATCCTGGGGGTACCATTGACCAAAATCTGATCTGGATTAGCCATGTAAATACTGTGACTACAAGAGCAGATCAGAGGCTAGGAACCCTGCAATGAGTAACTCACCACCTGACTCCCCAAAGCCTGTCCACCATCTACAAGGCATGAGTCAGGAGTGTGATGGAATACTCCCCACTTGCCTGGATGAGTGCAGGTCCCACAGCACTCAAGAAGCTTGACACTGTCCTGGACAAAGCAGCCTGCTTGCTTTCAAACATTCACTCCCTCCACCACTGACACATAGTATGTACACAGAGTGTGTACCATCTACAAGATGAACTGAAGGAATTCACCAAGGCTCCTTAGGCAGCACCTTCCAAACCCACAACCACTGCCATTTAGAGGGACAAGGGCAACAGATAGATGGGAACACCACCACCTGGAAGTTCCCCTCCAAGTCACTCACCATCCTGACTTGGAAATATATTGCCGTTCCTTCACTGTTGCTGGGTCAAAATCCTGGAGCTCCCTCCCTAGCAGCACTGTGGTTGTACCTACACCACAAGGACTGCAGCGGTTCAAGAAGGCAGCTAAACACCACCTTCTGAAGGGTAACTAGGGATGGGCAATAAATGCTGGCCCAGCCAGCGAAGCTCACATCCTGTGAATGAATAAAACATTTTTTCGATGTGTATTTTGGACATTGTAGCCCCAATATTAACTCTGGGGGAGAGGGTTGAGGGGGCGGGTGCGGGGTGGGGGGAGGTGGGGGGGATGTTTAGTGGTCACAATAAACTGGAATGGACTTTTTAAATGAGTGACCGATGTAATGAAGACATATCGGATAGGTTTCAACAAGAAGCATTTAACTTTATTACAGAGAGCTTTTCAGAAACTACATGCTTGAACCTGGTGCTTGACAAGAAAGCCCCCCTCTTCCCCCCTCCGCCCCCCTAGATTACCCACGCTTAGGGCTTATTGGTCAGAGCCTCCAAGAACAATCACATGACCCTTGATAGACAGTAGGGGAGGCTACATCTTCTGTTACTGCATTTCCTCCCTGTTTAGATTTTTTACAGCTCTTTACAGAGAGCATTTGAATACCCAACAGCATATACATGTATACAACTCAGGTGATTAAAGATTAAGTCTCTGAGGTGCTTTCCTTATTCATTTCCAGCTCTACCACTTGAGGTTCTTCCACAGGATCGACATGATCAGGAAGCGCAGCACCAGATATATCATTAGAAAGTGGCAGTTCAGGGTTTTGGCAACTCTACAGAGACATCGGGCATGACTATTCTAGATTAATCTGTCACCTTGGATTAATGGTTTGACTTTAATCACAGGCAAGATAGCTGATTGTTGGAATGCCTCTCTGTTTCTAGGATGGTCCACATGTTTTCAAACAATTTGATCTTCCAGTTCCACCTGGAAGGACAAGAGACCAGTTTCTGAGACAATTGTACTAGGGACCCAACAAGGTCCACGTCCAAAATTCCACACAAAAACTTCTCCTATAATGAATCTATGAGCTTTGCTATGAATATTGTGATTCAATTTTTGAACCTTGATTCTTCTCTACCTTCCCCTCTAAGTTTAGAAACACCAGACTTAACCTTGTCCATAGGCTGCATTTCATCATTAATTCAGACAGCGTCGAACCCGTAGTTGAATGAGGTGCATATGATAATTGAGAATAAAGCAGGAATGTTGAGTTTCTGGAGTACTTTCTGATAACCTCTTTGTTCCAGAGTTGAAAGTTTGCACAGCTCTTTCAGCTAAACCATTTGATGAAGGATGGTATGGGGCTGTTTTAATATATCTTATTCCATTTTAACTCATGAATCTTTGAAACTCTGTACTGGTAAAGACTGAACCATTATCGGAAACAATGACTTCCAGTAGGCCATACTAAAACAATGATGCAGCTTTTCGATTTGCTGTATTTGATGTTGGCTATCTGACTTTGTAAACATCCATCTGTTTAGAATGCGCATCTACGATCTGTAAAAATATGGTACCTAAGAATGGTCCTGCACAATCGATATATAGTCTAACCCAAGGTCGACCCGCAGATGCAGTGGAGCTGAAACAGGCAACTTGTTGCTGACAATGAAGACAGTGCTTGACCGTGCTTTCAATGTCACTGTCAGTACCTGGCCACCAGACATAGCTTTGCACAAGCATTTTCAGCTTTGATATGCCTGGATGCGCACTGTGAAGCTCTGTGAATGATGGTTATCTTCCTTGCGAAGGGATGATGACTCTTGACCCCACAACAAATTCCATCTTGACACCTTAACTCTCTTTGGGCATGGAATGGTCTCACCTCTTAAGACACAGGTGAATTTGCCCACCCTTGCAATACATGTTTGCAATCTTGGACTTTTGAGAAAATTGGATCACTGTTCATCCAATTTCTAATTTGCTTCGCACACACAGGCAAAGAATTGTTGTGGCACTGGAGCATGTACAATGCTATCTAGTAATGGGCGCCAACTGAGTATGTCTGCATTTGCAATATGCAAGCCAGGACGGTGCATAACGGTATATTCATACGCAGATAGAATCAAAGCCCAACATTGGATTCTTGCTATTGGCGGGTTGGCCTTATCCTCACTGAATAAACCCATTAATAGTTTATGGTCCGACTCAATGGTGAAATGTCGATCATGCAGGTACTGGTGGAATTTCTTCACTCTGAATATCACTGATAAACCTTGCTTTTCTAGAACAAAGAACAAAGAAAAGTACAGCACAGGAACAGGCCCTTCGGCCCTCCAAGCCTGCGCTGATCATATTGCCCGTCAACTAAAACATTTTGCACTTCCAGGGTCCGTATCCCTCTATTCCCATCGTATTTATGTATTTGTCAAGCTGCCTCTTAAACACCACTATCGTACCTGCTTCCACCACCTCCTCTGGCAGCGAATTCCAGACACTCACTACCCTCTGCGTAAAAAACTTGCCCCGCACATCTCCTTTATAGTTTTCTCCTCTCACCTTAAATCTATGTCCCCTAGTAATTGACTCTTCCACCCTGGGAAAAAGCTTCTGACTATCTACTCTGTCCGTGCCACTCATAATTTTGTAAACTTCTATCTAGTCGCCCCTCAATCTCCGTCGCTCTAGTGAGAACAATCCGAGTTTCTCCAACCTCTCCTCGTAGCTAATAACCTCCGGACCAGGCAGCATCCTGGTAAACCTCCTCTGCACCCTCTCCAATGCCTCCATATCCTTCTGGTAATGTGGCAACCAGAATTGCACGCAGTATTCCAAGTGTGGCCTAACCAAGGTTCTATACAGCTGCAGCATGACTTCCCAGCTTTTATACTCAATACCCCGCCAATGAAGGCAAGCATGCCATATGCCTTCCTGACTACCTTATCCACCTGCGTTGCCACTTTCAGTGACCTGTGGACCTGTACACCCAGATCCCTCTGCCTGTCGATGCACTTAAGGGTTCTGCCATTTACTGTATAATTCCTCCCTGTATTAGACCTTCCAAAATGCATTACCTCGCATTTGTCCGGATTAAATTCCATCTGCCATTTCTCCGCCCAAGTCTCCAACCGATATATATCCTGTTGTATCCTTTGACAATCCTCTTCACTATCTGCAACTCCTCCAACCTTAGTGTCGTCTGCAAACTTACTAATTAGCCCAGTTACATTTTCCTCCAAATCATTTATGTATACCACAAACAGCAAAGATCCCAGCACTGATCCCTGCAGAACTCCACTAGTCACAGCTCTCCATTCAGAAAAGCACCCTTCCACTGCTACCCTCTGTCTTCTTTGACCAAGTCAATTCTGTATCCATCCTGCCAGCTCACATCTGATCCCGTGCGACTTTACCTTCTGTACCAGTCTGCCATGAGGGACCTTGTCAAAGGCCTTACTGAAATCCATGTATATAACATCCACTGCCCTTCCATCGTCGATCATCTTTGTCACTTCCTCGAAAAACTTGATCAAGTTAGTGAGACATGACCTCCCCTTCACAAAACCATGCTGCCTCTCACTAATACGCCCATTTTCTTCCAAATGGTAGTAAATTCTGTCACGGAGAATCTTCTCCAATAATTTCCCTACCACTGACGTAAGGCTCACCGGCCTGTAATTTCCTGGATTATCCCTGCTACCCTTCTTAAACAATGGAACAACAGTTGGGAATAACCCTTCTAGACTGCGGAGAAGGTTCTGGAAACATAGCCAATTGGCCTTTCTGATCCATCTTCCATTCTGTGTGGTAACACAGCTCCTACACCGTAAGGAGACACATTGCATATTAATACCAACTCTTTCGATGGATCTTAGTGTACCAACAAACATAATGAATGTAATAGCTTCTTAACTTTCACAAAGGCTTCTTCCTGTTGTGAATTTCACGACCAACGATGATTCTTTTTTAACAAGTGTAATGGTGCTAACACTGTTGACAAGTTTGGCAAGAAGCGGCTATAGTAGTTGATCATACGCAGATTTCGGTTACACTGGATGGAGAGGGCGCATCTTTGATTGCTCTAACTTTCTCTTCTACTGGATGTAAACTCATAGCATCCACCCTGTGACCCAGGTAAGTAACTTCTAGCACTTGGAATGTACATTTCTCTTTCTTTAATCGTACACCAGCTTCCAAGAATCATCTTAGCACATCTTCAAAGTTGGCCAAGTGTTTGGTTTCAGTTGACCCTGTGATCAGAACATCATCTAGGTATACTGCTACTTGGGAAAGTCCTTGCAAAAGACTCTCCATTGTCCTTTGGAAGGTTGTACATGCAGATGATACTTCAAAGGGTAGGCAAGTATATTGATACAGACCCTTGTGCGTGTTGATAGTTAAGTATCCTATAGCGGTGCTATCCAGCTCTAACTGTTGGTATGCATGGCTAATGTCCAGTTTTGCATAGGATTTGCCTCCAGCTAGCTTTGCATATAAGCTGTCTATTCTCGGGATAGGATATTTATCTAGTTTGGCAGTCAATCTTGTTCACGGTCAATTCATAGTCCTCTCAAATGCATATACTTTGGTCAGGCGTCACCACTGGGAGGGACTATAGGCGCTGTCCATTCCAAAAATTGGACTGGTTGGATGATGCCCAGCTTTTCTAACCGGCACAGTTCTGCATCCACCTTCTCTTTTAAGGCATAAGTACAGGTCTGGCCTTAAATAAACAGAGTGCCGCCTGAGAATCCACATATATTTTTTCTTGCAAGTCTTTTAACTTCCCTAATTCATCACGAAATACACTGCTGTATTTCCTTAGTAGTTCAGGAACTCCTCCTGTTCTCAAGTGAAATATTACAGACCAGTTAAGCTTGATTTTTTGTAACCAGACTTGGCAGTAGACTAGGTCTTTCTCCTGTCACTGTGACTGAAAGCTGGGCTATCTGTTGCTTATGAGACACTGGCACTGTGGCAAACCCCTTTACCTGTATAGATTCTCCAATGTATGTCTTTAATTGAGCAGTTGGCCGCTCCAGATTCAGTGGTTGGGGACCTTCATTTAAGTATTTAAATGTGTGCACTCCCATCACTGTGGTTGAGGCTCCTGTGTCTACCTCCCCTATTAGTGGCCTCCCATTAACTTGAATTGTGACTGTTATAGGTTTTGTTTTTACCGCTGTGATGTTAGACAGGGAATAGATGTCGGTATCGGCAGCTCCAGGTTCTGTTGTATTGTTCAAATCAATCATATTGGCTTGCTGCTTTATGGGCTGTTTCGATTTCACCCTGCATTGCTTTATTATGTGACCTTTCTAATGGCAGTAATAGCATTCTGCCTCCTTGAATCTGCAGCTGTCCCGTACGTGGTCACCCCCACTTCTATAACAGATTAACCTTGGAGTCACTGCTGAAATGTTTCTACTAGGCGTTTTCGTTTTTCTAACAGTGGACATTGCCTCTCACTTCGCTGCTGTGTCTCTGGTTTTCGAGCCACGCGCAGTGATAGGTTGATGCCCCACATGAAGAACAGCGCCATGTTGTATGTGTCGCAAAGCCTGCGAGTCTCTCGCAGCACTTTCCATGGCTAGTGCTATTTACATGCCGCACTTCAAATCGATGTCGACTTCTGCGAGTAAATGGCGCTGAATGCTGCTGTTGAGGTCCACAAACTAATCGGCCCCGCAGCATTATCATGGAGTGTGTCTCCGAAGTCGCAGTACTCTGTCAACTGCTTCAACTTCACTATATGGGTTGCAATGGACTCCCCCGGGGCTCCTGGGTGGGTTTTGATGCATATTGTTTCAGGTTTGAAATTTTTTTACATATTTAGTTCCTGCCCGACCCAAACCCACTTCTTATTAGGTATTAAAATTCCTCCCCTACACTTCTGTTATCAGCAAATGCGTTTAGTTGCAGATGTAGCATTTCTGATTGGTCTGACAGAAACACATTCTCTTATTTTTTTTTGATTCAGTCCAGCCTGATCCACCTGCAAATTTAACAGCTGAGCCTGTTTTTGGATCTCCTAGAAGGATAAAAGTGCAGTGGGATTATCCACCATCGTGGGGTGAACGTTTCGAATTAAAATTTATCTTGGAATACAAACTCCAGCAAAATCATTTCTGGTCAAGGGTGAGTTCACCAGTGGTTTGAGGTTACTACTTGTGGGTTGTGTTGACTTTTCTGGTGCTGAATTTGGAAATCTGTTGATAGTTTTATTGCTGCAACATTGCTATTTAAAGCTGCAGCATTTCATGTGTTGCTTTTTGAAGAATTGTCCTTATACTGGTGTGAACTCTGCCATTGTGCTTTTGGCATGGGTACAGCTGTCATCATTGTAATTCAGTTTACTGTGGTAGGTTTCTGAATCTTAGAACATACGAATTATAATCTTTGCTGAAACAAAATGCACGAGTGCTTGTTTTGAATTCCAGTGCCAGTATCAGAGTGGAAAAGTATACTTTATCCGTGTGGACAACTATTTTTAATTGCAGCAGATCTCTTACATGGGTTTAATCTTTTGAATATATATTTTATATAAAGGTAGATTATGTAATTTTAAAGGGTGGAAAGATGTTGAACAGATGCCTTGTTTAATTTTACATAACTCTTTATTGCTAAAGTAAGACTTGAAGGATTGTTCCTTCAAGTTGCTCAAAGTCATCTTGTACTATGCGAAACCAACTGTTGTAATCAAATTCCCAGTTCGCCCAGATGTATTTACTTTAAGCATGAAATCTACCCTCCTTCAGAAAGGGGGAAGAAATAAATGGTGAGGATATTCCACCCACTAGCTTCTTCATGAAGGTCTCTTTTATTATATATCCTGGTGCTGGGAAATTAGCGAGTGTTGCAGTTTTGTAGAAAGCATGGATTCTGTAGTATGTGAATTAGGTTTGTATGAAAGGACGTAAGAAATAGGAGTAGGAGTAGACCATACAGCCCTTTGACTCTGCTTTGTTAATCAATATGATTATGGCTGATCTTCAGCTACAGTTCCACTTTCCCACCTATTCCCCATATCCTTCGATTCCCTGAGAGACTGAAAATCTATCACAGCCTTAAATATATTCAACAATGGAGCATCCAAAACCCTCTGAAGTAGAGAATTCTAAAGATTCACGACCTTTGTTGTGAAGAAATTTCTTCTCATCTTAGTCCTAAATGATCAACCCCTTATTCTGAGACTGTGCCCCCATGCCTTATTCAAGACAGTTAGACAGATTTTTGATAGACAGGGGAGTCAAGGGTTATGGGGGGGTGCAGACTGCAAAGTGACGTTGGGACCACAATCCGATCAACCTTGGTCTTACTGAATGGCATAGCAGGCTTACTGAGTGGCTACTCCTCCTAAGTCCTATGTATGTTCTAGATTCCCTAGCCAGGGGGAACTCTTAAAGACTTCTTCTTAGGCAGGATGACTTGCTTCCACTCCTGTTCAGTGGGTTCTGAGATTGTTGATCTGCAGACTCTGCCATATGTGGGGCAGCTACTGCTTAAAGAGTCAAGTAGACGAGTTGTTTGGAGGTTTATAAGTTCTCCCTGACACCTCGACTTTGCCTCTGCATGTTCATGACAAAGTCTCCCCGAATTAACCTTCTTTGTTTTGGTTGGTCATGGGCTGGGGATTTCAGTGAGTCAGCAGGGATGTTTCAATGGTTGATTTTGTCAGAGATGCTTTGAGGACATCCCTAAAGTTTTTCTGATATCCCCTTGGGAGTCTTCTTCGGCAGCCAAGTTCCGAGAAGAGCAGTTGCTTTGGGAGTCAGACATATGAATGACGTCCTGCCCAGTGGAGCTAGTTTTGAATGATTAGTGCCATGATGCTGCATATGTTGCTTAGGAGGGTGCATTCTATTGGACCACCTTTCTTGCCACCGAATGGTGGTACTTCAGCGCCTTGAGGTGTAGGATGTCCAAGACTCTGAAGCACATGGGAGCACAGAGATCACTGCTGCCCGGTAAACCATGACCTTAGTCTCAGGTTTGAGATCCTGGTCCCCAAATACTCTTTTCCTCTGTCGGCCAAAGACTGACCTGGCACATTGGAGGTGATGAAGAATTTTGTCAGCTTATGTCTGCCTTTGTCGAGGGGAGACTCCCAAGAAATGGAAAATGGTCCACATTTTCCAGGATTTCAACTTCTAAAGGGCGTAACAGGTTAGATACAGTCTTGTATGTTTTAATGAGATCACCCACGTTTCTAAACTCCAGAGACTATAGGCCTAGTTTACATAGGACAAACCTCTCATATCCCAGGAACCAATCTAGTGAGCTTTTACCGTACCACCTCCAAAGCAAGTACATCCTTCCTTAAATATGGAGACCAAAACTGCATACATTACTCCCGATATGACTCACCAAAGCCATGTACAATTGTCACAAAACTTCTTTATTCCTGTACTCCAATCCCCTTGCAATCAAGGCCAACATGCCATTTGCCTTGAATAAAAAAGAAAGCACTGGAAGTAATGCTCTGAGGGCCAGGGTTCGAATTCCACCATGACAGATGGTGGAATTAGAATACCGATTAAAAATCTGGAATTAAAAGTCCAGTGATGACCATGAAACCATTTCCGATCATCATAAAAACCCATCTGATTCACTAATCTCCTTTAGGGAAGGAAATCTGCTGTCCTTACCTGGTCTGGCTTACATGTGACTCCAGATGCACAGCAATGTGGTTGACTCTTAACTGCCTTCTGAAATGCCCTAGCAAACCACTCAGTTGTAGCAAACCTCTACAAAATCTATAAGGAATGAAACCAGATGGACCACCCGGCATCGACTTAGGCTCCGGAAAAAACAACAGAAAACTCGGTCGACTTTGCAAAGTCCTCCTTACTAACATCTGGGGGCTTGTGCCAAAATTGGGAGAGCTGTCTCACAGACTAGTCAAGCAGCAGCCTGGCATAGTCATACTAACCGAATCATACCTTACAGATAATGTCCCAGACACCACCAACACCATCCCTGGGTATGCCCCGTCCCACTGGCAAGACAGACCCATCAGAGGTGGCGGCACTGTGGTATACAGTCAGGAGGGTATTGCCCTGCAAGCCCTCAACATGACTCCGGAACCCATGAAGTCTCATGGCATCAGGTCAAACATGGGTAAGGAAACCTTCTGCTGATTATCACTTACCGCCCTCCCTCAGCTGATGAGTCTGTGCTCCTCCAGCCAGAAGTCCCAAGTAGATGATCCATCTCAGCCTCTTCCGGAGGTCCCCAGCATCACAGATGCTAGTCTTTAGCCAATTCGATTCAAGATATCAAGAAACGGCTGAAAGCACTGGATAGTGCAAAGGCTATGGGCCCTGGCAATATTCAGGCAATATTACTGAAGCCTTGTGCTCCAGAGCTTGCTGCGCCCCTAGCCAAGCTGTTCCAGTACAGCTACAACACTGGCACCTACCCAGCTATGTGGAAAATTACCCAGGTATGTCATGTACACACAAAGCAGGACAAATCCAACTCAGCCAATTAATGCCCCATCAGTCAAATCTCAGTGATCAGCTAAGTGATGGAAGGGGTCATCAACAGTGCTATCAAGACACACTTAAAAATAACCTGCTCACTGACGCTCAGTTTGGGTTCCACCAGGATCACTCAGCTCCTGACCTCGTTACAGCCTTGGTTCAAACATGGACAGAAGAGCGGAACTCTCGAGGTGAAGCGAGAATGACTGCCCTTGACATCAAAGCAGCATTTGACTGAATTTGTATCAAGCAGCCTTAGCAAAACTGGAGGTAATGGGAATTAGGTGGAAAACACTCTGTTGGCTGGAGTCATGCCTGGCACAGGGAAAGATTGTTGTGGTTGTTGGAGGCCAATCATCTCAGTTCCAGGGCATCGCTGCAGGAGTTCCTCCACTGAACCATCTTCAGCTGCTTCAGTGACCTTCCTTCCATCATAAGGTCAGAAGTGGTGATGTTCACTGATGATTGCACAATGTTCACAGTCGTGACTCCTCAGATGCTGAAGCAGTCCATGTCCAAATGCAGCAAGACCAGGACAATATCCAAGCTTGGGCTGACAAGTGGCAAGTAACATTCATGCCACACAAGTGCCAAGCAATGACCATCTCCAACAAGATGGAATCTAACCATCGCCCCTTGACATTCAATGACATTACCAACACTGAATCCCCCACTATCAACATCCTGGGGTTTACCATTGACCAGAAACTGAACTGGACTAGCCATATAAATACTGTGGCTACAAGAGCAGGACAGAGGTGAGGAACGCTGCGGCGAGTAATTCATCTCCTGATGCCGCAAAGCCTGTCTGCCATTTACAAGGCACAAGTCAGGAGTGTGATGGAATACTTCCCACTTGCATGGATGAGTGCAGCTTCCACAACACTCAAGAAGCTTGACACCATCCAGGACAAAGCAGCCCGCTTGATTGGCACCATATCCACAAACATTCACTCCCTCCACTATCGGCATACAGTGACAGCAGTGTGTACCAGCTACAAGATGCACTGCAGGAATTCACTTTTCGTTAAACCATGTTAACTTTGTAGACAGCACCTTCCAAACCCACGACCATTCCATTTAGAAGGACAAGGGCAGCAGAATGATGGGAACACCACCACCTGGAAGTTCCCCTCCAAGTCACTCACCACCCTGACTAGGAAATATATTGCCATTCCTTCAGTCATTGGGTCAAAATCCTGGAATTCTCTCCCTAACAGCACTGTGGTTGTGGCTACACCACATGGATTGCAGCGGTTCAAGAAGGCAGCTCACCACCACCTTCTCGAGGGCAATTAGGGATGGGCGATAAATGCTGGCCTAGCCAGTGACGCCCACATCCCAAAAATGAATTTTTAAAAAATATTTAGTAAGTCTGGCAGCATCTGAGAGAGAGAGGGAGAGAGTTAAAGCTTCAAGGCATGATCTTTCATCAGAACCGGGAAAGATTAAAAATGCATAGAAATGTAATACATTTCCTGATGGTTAGCCAATCCTCTCTCCGTGCTAATATATTATCCGTAACTCCATGTGTATCAATCTTTCACATGGCGTCTTTTGGGAATACAAGTATACTATTACCTGCTGGCTTCCCTTTATATACCCTACTAGTTAGATCCATAAAAAACGCTAATGAACTTGCCAAACATGATTTACTTTTCGTCAAACCACGTTGATTTTGTAGAGCTGGTGTGGTGAGCATACATGTGGAAACTAATGCTGTGCTTATCAATTATGTTGCTGAGGGGCAACATTTAGACAAGAAACAGGAGGGTGCCAAAGATAGATCCTAATGGGGCACTGGAGGTAATAGTGCAGGAGCAAGAAGAGGAGCCTTGAAATTAGTACTCTAGCTACGGTTAGATAGGTAAGAATGGAGCCAGGTGAGTGCAGTCACACCAGCTGGACAACCATGGAGAGGTGTTACAGGAGGATGGTTGATTAACTGGATCAAAGGCTGCAGATAGGTCAAGAATGGTGGAGGGCTAGTTTACCACACCTTCAATAAAATATTGATTATTTCATAACTTCCAGGGTAACTGTTCCAATACCCTGTTTACCTACGTGACCACCACCTCAAACTAGCAATGCAAACAGCAGCAATAATTTACAAAAGCAGAATACTACAGATGCTGGAAATCTGAAATAAAAACAAAAAATGCTAGAAATACTGGGTCAGGCAGCACCTGTGGAGAGAAACAGAGTTAACATTTCAGGTTGAGATGATCTTTCATCAGAACTGAAGAAAGATGAAAATAGTCATTTGGTAGTATGGACCTTGAGTATTGCTGAAAAAAGAGACATGCTGTTGAATCTTTTTGTCTTACACTCATCAGGACAGATTCACAAGAATAGCAATTGTAAAGGGAAC
This sequence comes from Cetorhinus maximus, assembly GCF_964194155.1. Taxonomy (NCBI): domain Eukaryota; kingdom Metazoa; phylum Chordata; class Chondrichthyes; order Lamniformes; family Cetorhinidae; genus Cetorhinus; species Cetorhinus maximus. Next base: position 199,447,345 of record NC_135879.1, read on the forward strand.
AACTGTTTATGCATGAGAAGAGTGCTGATAGGTTGGCCTGTGGACTCTGATTATTAGAGGTGTTGCCATGGAGGTTAGGTGTCATTTCATCGAAGACATGTTTCTTCTGGAAACCCAACAAAGATGTTTGAGAACAAAAACAAAAATACCTGGAAAAACTCAGCAGATCTGACAGCATCTGCGGAGAGGGACACAGTTGACGTTTTGAGTCCGTATGACCTTTCATCAGAACTAAGACATAAAGAAATGAGATGAAATATAAGCTGGTCTCATTTCTATATTTTATCTCATTTCTTTATGTCTTAGTTCTGATGAAGGGTCATACGGACTCGAAACGTCAACTGTATCCCTCTCCGCAGATGCTGTCAGACCTGCTGAGTTTTTCCAGATATTTTTGTTTTTGTTCTAGATTTCCAGCATCCGCAGTATTTTGCTTTTATATAAAAGTGTTTGAGACCTGGTCCTAGAGGGGATCCCATGGCAGTGCCATCTATTTGGGCATCCATGGTGTTATTAAAACTGAACTCAACTGCACAAGTTGCTGAGCTTAAGTTCAATGAATACAGATTCAGAAATTGGTGGTATATCTAGATCACCATGACATAGTGACATGGTCCAAATGCCATTGGCTTCCTTGAGTGGTACATTGGTGAGTAGGCCAGTAATGTCAAATGAGCACATGGACATTGCTATTGATATGCAAGTTCTGTATGGCCTTCGCAAAGGTGAAGGAATCTTTCACTCTGCATGTGGAAAAAGTTGCTCAGAACTAGTTGTAGCACATCGCCCAACCATTTGGCCAATTCATGTTGTGCAGAATCAGGCATGTAGGAACATCACTATTGTGATGGACAATCCATATATATGCAGTGAGCCGTGAGGACAAATCCTATCGTATATACCACCTAGCAGCTCGTTACTGGTATTTTTGTAACTTGCTTTCAAGCAGGGCTATCTGGTCATGCTTAGCGGCAGGTCCAATGGATACAAATTTGGATCTGTCATTAAGAATGGAATGCATTTTGTTGATAAAGTCACACTTGTTGTAGATGACTATTCCAGTCCCTTTGTCAAGTTTAGAGATATGTATATCTGGATTGGCCTTGAGGCCTCGCAATGCCACAGACATTCGAGTTGCATGTGAAAATTAGCCAAGTTGATTAGAATCCCACATTATGCGTGCGCTAGATCAGCTAGGCATGCTTTCAAGGATTCAGCATCTTCAGTGGATGCTGATTTGTGGTGGGATAGCTGGAGTAGAGGAGTTCGAACTCAGTAGATACCTGTTCCTGTTTGTGGGGCAAAGGCACATCAAAATTCAAATCATGCGCAAGAACAAACTCCTCGCTTTCAGGGGGTACATGGTCAGAGAGATTTACTACATGTTGAAGCAACGGCTGAAGTTAGCTGTTGCACACTTACAGTGGAATAGCATCGCGAGTGGTATTCTCCACTAACATGATGCTGTTGACAAGCCAAGAAGACATTCTGCCTATCACACAAATGAGCAATGTGGTATATGAATTTCAATACTGGCATGATGCCAGGTAAGTGGGCCACATGTCCCAACGACTGGCGGATCATATCAAACAGCACGTCCCTTCGGCTGTTCGCAACAGGCAAAGTACTGACTGTACCCAACCAGTCTGTGCTTGCAAAACTGAAAACGTACTGTTCAACATGAGATGTGATTCTGCGATTGGACAACACTTGCTAAACTTCTGATTATGCTCAGAATTACACTGACAACCAATTTAAGCTTATCAGTTGGGCACACTGTGTGGCTCACTTGCGTGTGCTAGTAACTACATATATTCACACACACAAGCCTGTCCTTTTGCAGACAGAAGGAGCATATCCACGCATTACACCTTTTTCAACTAAACAGAAGCTTGGGGGGGGGGGAAGCCGTCTGCTAGTTTATGCCTCAGGGCAATGCCTTGACCAATCGGAGTTGAGCTGTCTGGTTTGAATTTAAACAAAAGCTTGGCAGTTAACTGTTCCCTTGTGCATCCTCCATGGCAACATATCTACCAAGCAGAGTCCACTTGTCATTCAAAGATAGAAATGTAAAATTTTTAAGTCAGTGGAAAGCGGGAGGGAGCAGGAAGAACAAAAGGGAAAGTCTGTAGAAAGGGTGGAGGCAGGAGAGATTAAATAACAAAGAACTTACACTTGTATTTCACTTTACCACTTTAAATAGAAGTCCCAAGGTACTTCACCTTAAGGGTTCTGGTTGAGTTCACAAATTGACTGAACCCTGTTACTATATTATAGCACAAAACACAACCAAATACAGTATTTATAGTTTGCCATTTCAAGTCAACCTCCTGTAAACACAGAAAATGTATTTTTTTAATATTTTCCACAGCAGAATACAAATGTAGTCTTCATTACTGCATGTCTGATTTGCTGTTTATCTTCCTGAGTCATACTAATTGGAATAACCATGAATACACAAAGAATTCAGGTATACACGATCAAAACATGTTCCTTATTTATTTTGTATCTCCGGAAATATTGTCAATGGGCAGCCAGTGGCTGTAGTGGCAGAGTGGAGCTTTGATTCAGTGGGAGAACACTCGCATCTGAGTCAGAAGGTTGTGGGCTGAGGCTCACACAGGAGTTTAAACACCAAAGGGATGAATTTCAGGCAGGGGGTCTCATTCTACTCCTCTACTTGGAGTCTTGGTGGACCATTTTTCCAAGATTTCCACAGCCCTTCTATCAAAGGGACAGGTCAGAAGTACTGTCTTTTCAGATGAGATGTCAAACAAAAGTCTTGTCTGCCCCCTCAGGTGGCAGTAAAAAAATCCCATGACACTATTCGAATAAGAGCAGGACAATTCTTCTAATGGCCTGGCCAAAATAATGCCTGAAGTAGCATCACTAAACTAGATTACCTGGAAAGTTACCTCATTCCTGTTTGTGGGACCTTGTGTACAAATTTGCAGGTTTTTCTCTGCAGATTACAACAGCAACTAAACTTCACCAATGCTGCACTGGCTATGAAATGCTTGGGTTATCCTGAGGCAACAGAATATGCTATGCTTAGGGTTCTGAGTTTCTGTACAAAAGCAAAATACAGCGTGCTGCCTGACCTGAGTATTGCCAGCATTTTCTGTTTTTATTTCTTGAGAGTCTGTGTTGGCTGATCTTTGGTACTTAGACAAGGATTTAGAGCACTTTAAGAATGATGGCGACATCATTGACAGTTTTTTGTGTGCTGTTTCTGGAGGAGCTCTTCTGGAATCATCTAATCATGAAACAATTACAGCAGAGAAGACGACCATTTAGCCTGACAAACCCGTGCCAGCTCTCTGCAGCAGCAAGTTAGCTAGCCCCGCTTCCTGGTAGCCCGACAAATGCTTTCTGTTCAGATGCTTATTCAATTCCCCATTGAAAGCCATGATTTAATCTGTCTCCACCAACCTTTCAGTCAGTGTGCCCCAGATCCATGTGGTGCGCTTAAAAAAAAAAAGCTTTCCTCATGTCTCCTTTGGTTCCTTTGCGAATCATTATAAATCAGTATTGTCTGGTTTCCTACCAAAATATATCACTTCACACTTCTCTGTCAAGAAGAAGAAATTATGCCATTGGTTCAGTCTTACATCTAAAATTCACCTGTCAGTTTGCTGTATTTGTGATTGTACTGAGAAATCTATGCAGATTGCCAAAAGAAAAATATAGCAGGGTGGGTGAACTGAGGAGTGGAGTAATACAGGGGAGTTAATGCGGCATGCTATTTAAAATTTAAGAATACAGGTAGACTACCTCAAATCTAACAACCTCAGGACCAAGTCCATGCTGGATTTCGGAACTTGTCGTTTTTGGGGAAACAAAGATCAGAATACCTTCATTTAATTTGGAATGTCTTAATTCAGTGAATAGGGGATGCAGGAAAACAAACTCTTTCATGTTTCCTCCACTTCCCTGCACATCAGTGCACCCTGTTTAAAATGAGGAAAGATGAATCAAGCTGAAATGATAGTTGTAACAGAAAGCTTTTTTTAAAATTCATGCAGTACAGTACTCTTTTAATAATTCTCTTTGAGCTGGCTTGGGCCAGATGCAAGAAGACAACCAGTACCCATGGAACTTAGGGAATCTAGTGCAATGTTTGTATTTAAGCCTGTGGGCTTCTATTTGGGTGGCCTTAATAACATCACAACTCATTACCGGTACCCTGAACTGTAGCAGGAATAGGCATATGGTGTGATCCCAAGGCTAAATATTCTACCTCACTGGGTTCTGCAAGAATCTTCTGTTCTCCCTGGGTAAATTCAACTGTCTCTGCCACATCTGCACTGGGTCCACTGAGGTCAGCGTTTGCTAAAGCACAGGAAATTTTTTTAAATTCATTCATGGAGTCCGGGTGTCACTGGCTAAGCCAGTATTTATTGCCCATCCCCAGTTGCCCTCGAAGACATGGTAGTGAGCTGCCTTCTTGAACCGCTGTGTTTTAAGAACACACTCAGTGCTGTTAGGAACAGAGTTCCAGGATTTTGACCCAACAACAGTAAAGGAATGGTGATATATTTCCAAGTCAGGATGGTATGTGACTTGGAGGGGTCTTGCATGTGCTCCCATGCATCTGCTGCCCTTGTGGTAGAGGTCATGGGTTTGAAAGGTGTTGTTGAAGGAGCCTTTGGGTTGCTGCAGTGCACACTTGTAGATGGTACACACTGCTGCCACTGTGCGTCAGTGGCGGAGGGAGTGAAAGTTTAAAGGTGGTGAATGAGGTGCAGATCAAGTAGGCTGCCTTGCCCTGGATGGTGTCGAGCTTCTAGTTCCATTTCTGCTCAATGTACCCTCAGGTTGTTGGTAGTGGGTACTTCAGTGATGGTGATGTGATTGAATGTCAAGGAGAGATGGCTAGATTCGCTCTTGTTGGAGATAGTCATTGCCTGGCACTTGTGTGGCACAAATGTTACTTGCCACTTGTCAGCCCAAGCCTGAATTGTTGTCTAGGCCTTGCTGCATATGCATACGGACTGCTTCAGTATCTGAGGAGTCACGAATGGTGCTGAACATTGTGCAATCATCAGCGAGCATCCCCACTTCTGACTTATGGAGGGAAGGTCATTGATGAAGCAGCTGAAGGTTGGCCCTAGGACACTACCCTGAGGAACTCCTGCAGCGAAATCTGGGGACTGAGATGATTGACCTCCAACAACCACAACCACCATATGATTCCAATCAGTGGACAGTTTTCCCCTGATTCCCACTGACTTCAGTTTTTCTGATGTGAATGGGCGCATGAAGCCGATCAGCATCATTCGTGACTCCTCAGACACTGAAGCAACTCCCCAAATTTTTCCAAGCAGAACCTGGTGGGGTCAAGGTTCACTGGAGCATGGGAAAAATATCTGGTTTTCATATTGTAAAGAACATATCTTTTTATTTCTATTGGACTGTTGTCAAGAACCTACCTTTTTATTTCTGTTGCACTGTGGACTAAAATTGCAATGGCTGCAATTTGAAAGACATGTCTACTGAAACAGTGTGAGGGATATCTACAATGTTGCTGTCCTGGAACAGAGTGGGCCATGAAAGACATGATGGTGCCAAGGAGGAGTCCGGTCTAATGGGGAACTGCCTGGCAACAATGTTTTACTTGGCTCCTGACCAGGTGACCAGGATTTGTGTGAGAGCAGTGCAGCAGAATAGTTCCTAGCCTGAAAGGAAAAAGACCTAAAACCCCTCCCTCCTGTGTGTGTAAGATTCCAGTAATCCTACAATAATAGCTAGCTGGCATTTTTCCCTCATATCTCTATAAACCTGCTCTCTCTCTCTGAAAACCCTTGTCAAGAGAAAAAAGGGAAAATCACCTTTAGAGACATTGAAAGGCAAGAGCTCAACTAAATTAAAAACTGAAAGTGCTGGAAGACCACCTCATGTCATCAACAAAGAACTAAAAGAAATCAAAATCAACCCATCAAATCCTGTACTCCAGAATTGGTGCTATTGAACCACCCTTAAATCCATGTTTTTGTGTGTCTTGTATGTATGTGTATAGGGATTTAAGAAGGGGTATAATTTAGGTTATAGAGTTCGAAATTAGCAGTTCATATTTCTTTCTTTTGCCACTGGTTAAAGATAATTTGTTTAATAAACAGTTATTTACTTATTAAGTTTACAAGCTGGTGCGCATATTCTTTTAACCTAAATTAAACAATTAGGTGGGTTAATCAAACCTTTTCACATTTGTCCCGGCTCGGGGACCAGTGGGGCTTGATATTACAGCGCACTATCCACAGTGAGCCGTGATAGGACACTGCCAGCTTTTGGGTAGCTGCATTTGAGGCACTCTACTGTCAAAATAGAGCATTCACGTGAAAAGAGCATTGATGTTAGAATGTTGCTCTGCCTACTGGAATGATCATCATAGAACAGGGATGATCTCAATATTTAGAATCCTCCTCGATTTTTATTTTTCCCTTCATTTTCAGTTGGAGACTAAAATGAAAGCAGAAATCATCACCGATGCTATTGCTGCTCAGCTGTATGTGATTCGTGTTAAAGCAAAAGATTCTTTTGACAATGGGAAGTGGAGCGATTGGAGTTCAGAAGTACTTGTCATGACATCGAGTGGTAAGCATAATCTACCTACAGAGCTACAGAAGCACTTGAAACCTTTTTATGTTGCAGAATCACCAAGTAGAAATGGTTTTAGTTTTGTGATGTGCTTCGGCAGTTGGTTCGGTTGAACCTGCTCCATTTACTTGCAGATGAATTTCATAGCGCAAGCAGCAACAGAACATATTGCACATGCACAGTTGTTTGAGAGCTGCAAATCCTGACTTTCTTTATTGGTCATGGATGGCTGAGGGCAGTCGGTAAAGATAAAGGGTAAAAATACATCACTGATGAAAGTGATGTGCCATTGGAAGGTATTTAGAAATGCTAGTACTAAAACTCATTAAGAAACAAAGCCATTTCTATATGACCCATCTGACCTTCAAACACAGGAAGCTCACACCTTGGGATCTAATCAGTTCATTTTCAATTTTTTGCAATTCAACTAGTTTCTGAAAGATTGTTCCAAAAGAAAATCAGCCACTTTGTAAACAACAAGAGGTAAATATTGGCCAAGACATTGGAAAAAATTCTGTGCAAATTCAAGCCAGCTGCTTCATCAGTTGAAAGGCGAGCAGACTGAAGTGGAATTACATTTTCTCTTTCTTTCTGCACTTCAGTAGCCAACTATAAAGCGATATTAGGACAATGAACAGCCCACTTGCTTGACCTCCAGTTGCAGGACAATCCTTAACATGGTAATGTAAAAAAAGAAGCTGATTTTAGCTGGTAAGCGATGCACAAAGACTAGTCAAGTGGTTGTTGAGGTCATAGCAGCATTCAGTACCTATTTCAGTCCTGTAATTGTGATCAGACTGTGTAATATGAAATTTAAATTGATTACATACTATTCCTTAGGGCACTGTTTTTGCCTGTTCTATCCACCTATGCAAAATCCTAGTTACATTGTTGAATATTCATTTGAACACTGAGAAGTCGAATTACTGTAGCTCTGGCACATTGGAAATCCACATCCATGTGTGGGGATGTAGGGGGAATAGACTTAATGTTGCAGCGGTAATATTGAGACCATTTGCTCCCCAAGCTAAAAGCATACAATATGCAAAGTTGCCACATGAAGGCCTTTGGGGCGTAAAACGCTCTTGTATAATTTGATTTGACTTTTGAAATTTATTAATTAATATTTATGCATTGCAGAAACATCTACAGAAAGCATCCAAACTACTGTCACCACATTGATGACGGACTTTGTGCACACATACAGTCAACCAACAGAGCCTACCTTTTCTCCAACTTCAATCCTTTCAAGTAAGATCAGAGTCTAATGTTACTTTTGGTACTGTGTCAAGAATTAATGTTAAATGCCAAATGCCATCGGGAAGCAGGCTTAAGTCAGGAGTGGAAAATGCTGCTTGTGTGAATATGTCCATAAATTATATGCGGGGGGGAAAGAAATCTGGCATAAACTTTATTTATATTATTAAGCCAGTTTGAACACTGCATCCAATGAATTATTCTTTTTGTGTATTTTTTGGAATATCCATTTTACATATCAAATCAAATAAGGGAAAAGTACCTTTCACTGAATACCAGTATACCAAAAGTACTGATTGTTTGAATTATTATTTTCTGCACTTAAGTATATAAACATCAGTTTCTGTGCATAATATGCACATAATATAACAAACTTAAACACTTTTATGGTGTAAACAGCAAAGGAACTTACATTTGTATAGCAGATCTAACATAGAAAAAGATTCCATGGCTTTTCATAAAACCATAGTCAGCCAAAAATTGATTGTGAGCCAAAGAAGGTAGCAATAGGAGGAGTGACTAATAGTTTGATCAAAGGGGTGGGTTTTGAAAAGATTATTAAGAAAGCGAGGGAGTTGAAAAAGCAGAGAGATAAAGGGAGAGAATTCCTAAAAGAAAGCAAGAACATTTTTATTGGACATATCTAGTCCAATAGATATTTAAGTTGGAATCAGGTGGGAGGGTGGCAAGTGGGGACCCTGCCATCTTTCTGCCTCTACCTCAATTAAGTTTTTAGCAGAAAGGCACGTGGACAGTCTTCCCACCCTGCTGCTTAAGGGCCTTACCCCACTGTAGCTGATATTCACCCAGCGGTGAGTGGGGGATGTAGCGTGGGGGTTCCCTCATTCATACGCGCTCTGCCTGATCAAGGGACCGTGCCTGATTGAGGGATCTTGCATCAGGAAGGAGGGTGGCTGCTGAGAGCCATCCCCTGTCCTGCTGGAGACTCCCTGACCCTGCGAGCTCACTCCCACCATCACTTAACCTGTGCTTGAGTCTATCAGCAATCCTGGGCCTCGGGTAGGTGTGGTACTGACAACAGCCACTGCTGTCACGCAATGAAGAGCTGCTGGCCTTTGGACGACAGCTCTCGGTGTGCACAGCTTCTGTCCCTGGAGGCCTTGTTCCAGGGGAAGGCCTGCCACTGCCCAGTTAAGTGCCTGATTTGCACTTAATGCAGTGGGTCTTTCTGAAAAGAGGCAATGCAGGGATCTTGCCGGCTCTCCAGTCAGCAGGCAAGACTCCAGCCACCTCCATTAAATACTGCCCATTATTACCACAGCTGTTTTAGAGGCCACCAACTCAGGATTCCTTTAAAAGTGTTTTTGCTATCCTATTTTAACTTTGAGGTTGTTCTTCTAAAACAAAAGCTCCTAACTCAATGAATCACTTAATGATAAGGGCTTATTGGGTAGTACAAAGATCCAGAGAGCAAAGTCTGACTGCGACAAACTTGATGGGTCAGTGGGCCTTTTTTAGCTTTTTTTTACAAATGCTTCCTATGTAAGTCTTAAATGTTCTGAATTTTATTTTAAAATGAACTGAATGAAGAAAAGGATTGGCGTTTAATGCAATTTCACACTCTAGGAAAGTTGGGGAAGGCTTTAGAGAGGGTGCAGAAAAGATTTATGAGAATGCTTCCAGGGGTAAGAGACTTCATTAAGGAAGATAAATTGTCTGTTCTTTTTTAGGAGAAGGTTGAGAGGATATTTGATCGTGGTGTACAAAATCATGAAGGTTCTGGGCAGAGTAGATGGGGATAAATGTTGCCCATTGGCAGATGAGTCAAGTATCAGGGGACACAGATTTAAGTATAAAAATATTTTTTTTAAAGTATAAAAATAGGGAAGTGTTGTTGCAACTGTACAAGGCATTGGTGAGGCCACACCTGGAGAACTCTGCATGGTTTTGGTCCCCTTACTTGAGGAAGGATGTAGTTGCACTGGAGACGGTTCAGAGGAGGTTCACTAGATTGATTCCAGAGATGCGGGGCTTGTCTTATGAGGAGAGATTGAGCAGTTTAGGCCTATACTCGCTGGAGTTTAGAAGGATGAGAGGAGATGTAATTAAGATATATAAGATGCTAAAAGGGATAAACAAAGTAGATGTGGAGTGGATGTTTCCTCTTGTGGGGCATTTTAGAATGAGAGGCCATTGTTTTAGGCTAATGGGGTAGTAGATTTAAATCAGAGATGAGGAGGAATAACTTTTCTCAAAGGCTCGTGAATCTGGAATTCACTACCTCAGAGTGCAGTGGATGCTGGGACGCTGAATAAATTTAAGGAGGAGATAGACATTTTTAATTAGTAACAGGTTGAAAGGTTATGGGGCGAGGGTGGGAAATTGGAGTTGAGGCCGAAATGAGATCAGCCATGATCATATTGAAAGGTTGGGCAAGTTCAAGGGGCTGAATTGCCTACTCCTGCTCTTAGTTCTTATGCTCTTATGTTCTAAGTGATTGGCAAAAGAACCAGAGGCGACATGAGGAGAAGCTTTTTTACACAGCAAGTGGTTAAGATTTGGAATGTACTTCCTGAGAGTGTGGTGGAGGCAGATTTTGTTGTGGTTTTGAAAAAGGAGTTGGATAATTATCCGAAGTAAAAACAATTGCAGAGCTAAGGGGAAAGTCAGGGGAGCGGGGACTAGCTGAATAGCTCTTGCAGAGAACCAGCAAAGACGTGACAAGTAAATGGCCTCCTTCTGTGCTGTTATCCTCCTCACAAATTGAAGTGAAAATAATTTTATAAAGAAAAGAGTTTGAGGTCCATTTTTTCTAAAAACTAATAAAAATTAATAACCATCAATAAAATCCAGATTTTGAGACATTTGTTTGACATTGTTTTACTTATGTTTCCATATTGTATAAACTGACCTGTTTCTGTTGCTTCAGCCACAGGTTCTGATGTTCTGGATAGAGATATTGTCGTATTGATCTCGGTTACCGTCTCAGTTGGAATATCCATAGCAGTTGCTACATTTCTGTTATGGTATAAAAAACAGTATTTGAATTATTTTTTGATCTCATGTTTTTGTAATTCTTACTTATGGCTGAGGATGAGTGTTATGGTCTAATCATTAACTGTGTAGAATATTAAAACAATATTAATTATTTTAAGTGTTTCAATACGAACATTCGAATTAGGAGCAAGAGTAAACCATTCAGCCCCTCGAGCCTGCTCTGCCATTTTACAAGACTTTGGCCTCAGCTCGATTATCCTACCTATCCCCGATACACTTTGACTCCTTTGTTAGTCAAAAATTTATGTACCTTTGCCTTAAAAATATTCAATGATGCTGCCTGCACCGCTATCTAGGAGAAGAGAGTTCCACAGTCTTGTGACACTCATCTCCATCTTAAATGGGAGACCCTTTATTTTTAAACTGTGTCCCCTTGTTCTAGTCTCTCTCATAAGGGGAAACATCCTTTCAGCATCCACCCTGTCAAGTCCCCTCAAGATCTTACATGTTACAATAAGATTGTCTCTCGTTAATCTAAGTTTCAATGGATATAGCCCCAACCTGTCCAACCTTTCTTCTTAAGATAACACCCCCATCTCAAGAATCAGTTGAGTGAATCTGCTCTGAACTGCTAATGCAATTATGTCCTCTCTTAATTGAGAAGACCAAAACTGTACCCAGTGTTCTAGATGTGGTCTCAACAACACCCTGTACAACTGTAGCAAAGTATCCCTACTTTTATAATACATTTCCCTTTCAATAAACAACAACATTGCATTTGCCTTCCTAATCACTGCCTGTACCTGCATACTAACTTTTTGTGATTCATGTACAGGACAACCAGATCCCTCTGTACCTCAGAGTTCTACAATCTCTCTCAATTTAAGCAATATGCTGCTTTTCTATTCTTCCTGCCAAAGTAGACATGTTCACATTTTCCCATATTATACTTCATCTACCAAATTTTTGCCTGCTCTTTGCGGACTCTTTATGTCCTCTTCACAAGTTACTTTCCTGCCTATCTTTGTGTCATCAGAAAATTTAGCAACCATACATTTGGTCTTGTCACCCAAGTCATTGATATAGGTTTTAAATAATTGAGGGCCCAGCACTGATCCTTGTGACACTGCACTTGTTACATCTTGCCAACCTAAAAATGACCCATTTACACTTGCTCTCTGTTTCCTGTTAGCTAACCAATCCTCTATCCATGCTATTATATTACTCCTTACACCATGAGCTCATATTTTGTGTAGTAACCTTTGATGTGGCACCTTGACAGATGCCTTCTGGAAATCTAAGTACAGCGTATCCGCAGGTTTCCTTTTATCTATGTTGCTTGTTACCTCAAAGAACTCAAATAAATTAGTCAAACATAATTTCCCTTTCACAAAACCATGTTGACTCTGCCTGATTGCATTGAGATTTTCTCAGTGCCCTGCTATAACCTCCTTAATAATAGATTCTAGCATTTTCCTTATGGCAGATGTTAGGCTAACTGGCCTTTGGTTTCCTGCTTTTTGTCTCCTTCCTTTCTTGAATAGAGAATTTTCCAATCTGAAGGGACCTTTCCAGAATCTAGGGGATGTTGAAAAATTACAACCAATGCATCTACTACCTTACGTACGAACATACGAAATAGGACCAGAAGTAGGCCATTCGGCCCCTTAAGCCTGCTCCGCCATTCAATAAGATTATGGCTGACCTGTTTGCGTTTCAAATTCCACATTCCCATCTACCTCTGATAACCTTAGATTCCTGTTAGGCAAGGGAATCAATCCACCTCTGCCTTAAAAATATTCAATGACCCCCACCTCCACTGCTTTTGGAGGCAGAGAGTTCCAAAGTCACACAACCCTCAAAAAAAAAAAAATTCTCCTCAACTCTGTCCTAAAAGGGCAACCCCTAATTCTGGACTCACCCAAAAGAGGAAACATCCATTCCAAACCCACCTTGTCAATACCATTCAGAATCTCATATACTTCAACAAAGTCACCCCGCACTCTTCTAAACTCTAGTGGAAACAAGCCCAGTCTGTCTAATCTTTCCTCATTAGACAACCTGCACATTCCAGGTACTAATCTAGTAAACCACTCCCAGTACATTTACATCCTTCCTTAAATAGGGAGACCAAAACTGCACACACTATTTGAGATGTGGTCTCGCCAATGCCCTGTGTAACTGAAGCATAACATCCTTTTATATTCAATTCCTCTCATAATAAAGGATAGCATTCCATTAGCCTTCTTAGTTACTTGCTGTACCTGCGTACTAACTTTTTATGACTAGTGCGATAGAATACCTAGATCCCTCTGCACCTTGGAATTCTGCAGGCATCCTTCATTTAAGTAATATTCTGCTTTTTTCATTCTTCCTGCCAAAATGAACAACTTCACATTTTCTCACATACTCCATCTGCCAGATTTTTTGCCCACTCACTCAACCAATCTATATCCTTTGCTGGATAATCCTCAGTGTGCTTAGAATTACGCTGACAACCAATTTAAGATTGTCAGTTGGGATCGCAATGTGGCGCATTTGCGTGTACTGGAAGCTACACAGGGCCCTGGTCTTTGCAGACAGAAAGAATATGTACACATGCCTGATTTAGCTAAACAAAATAAGTGACAGCCATTCGTTGACTCATTCCTCAGGAAAATACCTTGACCAATCAGGGTCAAGCTGCCTGGTTTAAATTTCAAACAAAGCTTGGAATTAACTGTCAGTCACCATCACTGGTGCATTCTCCATGGCAAAGCCTCTACCAATCAGAGTCTACTTGCCAACCAATCAGTACTCTCTTATACAGTACGAATTATTGTTTTCCCCTTATATTGGTTTCTTGTGCAATGTCCTGGTGAGTGTAAGACAAAAGGCTTCAACATGTCTCTTTTTTTCCAGCAATATCTATATCCTTATGCCTCTTCATAACATGCTTTCCTACCTATCTTTGTCTCATCTTGAAATTTAACTACCATGCCTTCACTCCCCTCATCTAAGTCATTGATTGAAATTGTAAAAAGTTGAGGCAAATAATTAAGGTCCCTGCGGGACTCCACTCGTCACATCCTGCCAATCAGAAAATTTATGCATACTCTATTTTCTGCCAGCCAGCCATTCTTTTATCTATGCTAATATGTTACCCTCTACAGCATGTGTTTTTATTTTCCGCAATAACCTTTGATGTTGCACCTTATCAAATGCCTTATGGAAATCCAAGTACAGCATGTCTACAGGCTCCCCTTTATCCATAGTGTATATTACTCCTTCAAAGAACTCCAATAAATTGGTTAAACATGCTTTCCTTTTCACAAAACCATGCTGTCGCTTCCCGAATACATTGAGTTTCTCTAAGTGCCCAGCTATAACCTCAATGATCGACTCTAACACCTTCCCCATAACAGATGTCAAGTTAACTGGCCGATAGTTTCCCTTTTTCTGCGTCCCTCCTTTCTTGAATAAAAGGGTTATATTTGCTACTTTCCAACCTGATGGAACCTTTCCAGAATCTAGCGAATTTTGGAAAATTAACGCCAACGCACATACTACCTCATTAGCCACCTCTTTTAAGACCTTGGGATGAAGTCCATCAGGACACGGAGATTTGTCAGCCCACAGCTCCATCAGTTTGCTCTGTAACGCTTCCTTCGTGATTGTAATTTTACCAAGTTCCTCTCTCCCTTCCACCTCCTGATTTACAGCTATGCCTGGAATGCTTTTTGTAACCTCTGTAGTGAAGACAGAAGCAAAATATTTGTTAAATTCATAAGCCATTTCCTTATTATCTACTATTAACTCCCCATTCTCTCTCTCTAGAAGACCAACACTCACTTTACTTTTTTTCCTTTTTAAATACCTGTAGAAACTTTTGCTATCTGTTTATACATTTCTAGCTAGCTTCCTCTCATACTCTAATTTCTTTCTCCTGATTAACCTTTTAGTCATTCTCTGCCATTCTTTATGTTCTGACCAATCGTCTGCCCTGCCACTCATCTTTGCGCAGTTATATGCTTTTTCCTTTTATCTTAGCAGCTGCTGCTTTTAAGACCCTAGGAGACAAAACTCTACACCCCATGCCCTCCAAAAGTAGCCAATAATAACTTACCATTTCCAGCTCTGTTGGAACAAAAACGTAAAGACGTAATGAATGAAACGAACGCATGTTAATGATTTACCTATGATGCTAATCATAAATTGAGTAGGTTGTTCAGTCATTCTGCTTATGGGTTATCAATTGTCTGCCAAAATTCTTCATAAAATACCCTCCATACAAAAAACAAACCTTCAGTATGCTGGTTCATGAATCACCTTAATTATTTGCCTGAATGTGAAGCAAATGGTACTGAAACTATTGAATCAGTAACCTGCCGTATGTCTTATCTTCCCAGGATCAGAAGGAAAAGACAAGAGTCAGATAAGAATGGCATTCTGACCAAGAAGGCGCTGCCTCTTTGTTAGTGTGGTATGTATGTATCCAGCTGGTACAATTCCAAATCTTTACCTTTTTCCAGTCTTCATTTTTGAAAATTAGAAACCTGGAATAAGTATGAGATTTCAATTAATGATTTAAAACCAGCATATATATCGTGTTTAACACATTTTCCTGTGCTGTGTTTGAAGTAAAGCATTGTAGTATGAATAGTGGGCTAGAATTTCAGCATCGCTATCCGCATACCGTTTCACAGATGTTGTGTCATTATAACACTGTAGGTTAAAGAACTTAACCAAGGTGAGACAGAGAACATCAAAACATCATTGACTCCTGCATTGTGTTGGTAAATGCCTTGAGGCAAATCACCACCTGCCCCCATCCCTCCACCGCCCCAAACTTCAGCTGCTGTTGGTACATGATGTGGAAGATGAGAAGGATGGTGCAAAAATAGACCTTGGAGGATAGATTTTGTGTTGTCATCCAGTCGCGGTAGTCTTTTGCAGGTTGCCCGATTGCCTTTGGGAACCAGAGAGGAATTTTCTAGACTTTATTTTTTCTACATTTATCTTAATTGCTTTCCTTTTTCCTTACTCAAAGACATTGCATAACAGTGTGGGAGGGAAGGGTACGGTATGTGGATGTTATGCTGGGATAGAACAGGCTAAGTGGATCAGCTGGTCTTTTCTTGTCATTTTTCTTATGTTGTATTACAAATCTTAAAATCTGTATCAGTAGACTACATAAATTAAGTT
Source organism: Cetorhinus maximus (assembly GCF_964194155.1). Taxonomy (NCBI): domain Eukaryota; kingdom Metazoa; phylum Chordata; class Chondrichthyes; order Lamniformes; family Cetorhinidae; genus Cetorhinus; species Cetorhinus maximus. The sequence goes on from NC_135879.1 coordinate 199,463,341, forward strand.
TTTTTTTTATCATAACCATTGGACATTTTATCACTGAAGTTGCTTTCTTGTTCACAGCTCAGCATACATATAGTCCTGAGGAATTCTGGCTACTATCTCATATGGACAATCTGTTCACTGTTTTACAGTTCTTCAGCTAACTGAAAAACATTACGAAGGAATTGGCAACTGGCCTTTAAACTGAAGGAAACGTCCAGAGATTTCCAACTAAATAATTACAAGATTGATCTGGTTAATTATTTTGTCATCGTCTACCAGTGCAACGTCCTTTTGCTTTACAAAACTGTGTTTAAACGGAGTGGAAGGTGTTCTGTTTTTTTTCAGTGAGATTGTTGTATTTCCTGAATATAATCACCCCTTGTTTTTCATTGATTTTTTTTTTCAGTCACCCTCTACTATGCTTTCCAAAATTTGGCTATTGTGACACAAATTTTTGATGCAGTTTTGTTTCTGCTATGAGGTTAATGAGAAACCAAGTTAAAGCATGGAGAACCCCTGTGCTGCAATCTATAAGGTCTCTATTTTATGGGCCACACAAATTGAAGTCCTTTCTGAAGGTGATACAAAGGACAGCTGCTGGAAAAAAAATGTGTTCTGCATCATATAAGGGTTGCAAAAATGACTGCAGTCTGCAGAAAATATGACCACTCTTAATTATAATTGCTCCAGTAACCTGCAACAACATGATACCTTGCAAGATTATGCCAACAATCTGGAGTTAAGCTGAGGAAATGGTGATTATTTTGTTTAGAGGTCTGAGCTTGTTTTGGTTTTTGGTGCTTATTTTAAAGCACTTTGCCATTGAGAAAGGGATTTCACCTGCATTTTTTTTTGGCGACAATAGGATTTTCTTTATAGGCGATCACTTCTATCTTTTAACCTGTATCATTTTGAACTTAAGCCACTTTGGTGTTAGGTGTAGATAACAGAAGAGAAAACCCAAAAGACGCTGATTTTGGACCCCACCTGTGAATATTTTTCAGCTTTATTGATCTCTCTGGCAATAGACAAGACAAAAAAATGACTCCTTTAAAGAGCAGGTGGACGGTTATTTTTTAATGTTTTAGCACAGACTGTCAAGAAGTCAAATAAATAGTCATTTGGTTGTACAGAACTTGAGTATTGCTGAAATCGTACTGGTGCATTCTCCATGGCAGCGCCTCTACCAATCAGAGTCCACTTGCCAACCAATCAGCACTCTTCTCATGCAGTATAAATTGTTGTTCCTTTGCGGATTGTCCTAACGAGTACAAGACCTTTTCAGCAATACTCAGGTCAAATAAGTGTTAGGTAAAAAGCACAAAAATTGTGATGACACAGCCCATTGGTTCAAATGGTTTGTATTTTCTTTTTGATTTTGAAATGTCAGACATATTTGGGAAACATTGAGGAGGCTGTGAGCAATTTGATTTCCCCTACTCCTGGAAGGAAGGGTTGGGGCGCTGGTGGAGGAAAAATGCAAATAATTTTTTTGAAGGTCATTCGTACACTCTGAAGTACTGAGTTTCTCTCTATTGTCATTTATAACTGAACAAATATTCACTAAGTACTGAAATAGTTACAAATGCAGTGTAACATAATCCTATTTCTGTAAAAGGCGTTTTAGAAATGACCACACAGTGCTCGATGTAATATTGGTCGTATGTCACTTGCGGAAGTTTGAGATATCTTCAGAGGCTTGTGTGTTTTTTTTAATGTGATGAGTAGATTGAATGTATTCTGTTTGTGATGCCATTCATGGTAAGGGGTGAATGACCTACAAAGAACATGGAGAAAGCACAGTAATTTAGCATTAGGTATTCATATGAAGGCAGCATTTTAGAATTGGTTGAGGTTACTTTTATTTAGTGGGGCATTATTGTGAAAAAGGTTAGCCTGATACCTAAGCACAAAATCACAGAATTTTTTCAGCACAGGAGGCCATTCAGCCCACCATATCTGCGCCAGCTCTCTGTAAGAGAAATGTACCTAGTGCCACTCCCCACCTTCTCCCATAGCCCTACACATCCATACTTTTCGGATAACAGTCCAATCCCCTATTGAATGCCACGATTGAACCTGCCTCCTGCACACTCTCAGGCAGTGCACTCCAGATCCCAGCCACTACTGTGTGAAAGCTTTTCTTTATGTCGCCATTGCTTCTTTTGCTATTACCTTAAATCTAATTTAAATTCCACCATCTGCCATGATGGGAGATATGAACCCCAGTGCATTAACCTGGGCCTCTAGATTAGTCAGTGATATTACCATTATGCCACCATCTCCCCAGGTTGAAGGGGTAGGTCCACCAGGTACGTATAATCACAGTATACAGTTATACAAATTACAGCATTTAATTTGTTTGTTTCTCCTGCTCTTCCCCAGCCAAAAGAACAGTTTGCCAAACCATGATAATGATTGTCTTTTTGAGAAGTTATGTAGATATAATGTATGAATACCAACATTTTCTATGTTGGTCCTAATTCTATACAAATTGATTCTTCCACCCCCAACCCCATCCACCACCCCTTAAAATGCATATTTTAAATTGTAGAAAGCTTGAGCAAAACAAATAAAACACAAACAAAAAATACAGATATATTCTTTGATGCTATTGATGACTTTTTAATTCCAGGTGCATCATCCCATTTGAAATGCAGAATAGAAGATGCAAATTTACAATTTGGTTATTGCACCGCTATTAATTAAATACACCAGAGTGAGCGTCAACTGTTGTGGCCCTAGATGTGGCTGATTTAACTTGAGGGTCCTAACCATACACAACCAACACTTAGTGACACTCTGCAGTCAACCAGCCAGTGTGCTTCATCCAGAGAGAATTACTTAAATGGATAAATCTGAAACAAAGCACAAGCACTAAGGGCTAACGTTTCCAACTAAAGTTGCCAATATTATTGTGCCATAAAGAGACAATAAATGCCATCCACTTGGATCCTTCAATTTTACATCATCATAGGAGACCATTTGGCCCTCTGCTTAGTCACTGACGCTGAAGACAATGGGAAAGCAAGTTATTTGCAAAATTATCTTGCAGCATCTTGCAGTTGAAGAAGTTTCTGGCTTTGCTGAATATAATGCATTTGCTATATCATTGATGTGTGAGTGACCAGTAGACTGATAATGCAGATATCTCCTGCAGTAGCTTGGAACAAACCAGTGATATAAAATTGGGACTGTGCAGACTAAAAGTGTATTTAAGGTTGTCTACAAGTCCCAAAGTTGTGGCTGCCTCCCAGCCTATCCTTTGCCTCATGGACAGTGTTTCTCAGTTATTGGCAGGCATTTATGCCAGGACCTACAATTGCAAATGGGTAGCATAGAAGCAGGGAGAGACAGTACGCTTCTGGTACCCTGACATCCCTGACAGTCCTCCTTTGTTCATTCTTGTTCCACAATTGGTACCAGAAACTTCAGTTGATATAATGAGGCATGTTATGAATCACATGTAAAATTCATAATACATCACATGACATGTTAACACATTAAAAAGTTAACATGTCTGCTGAGAATCAAGTAACTTGAAATGTTCACAGCCCCATTTGTAATTTTCAGTGTGAATTAATGACACGGTTTTACAATATTTTAAAGTTAATATACCTCTCCTGTCTGAGCCAAGACTCTAGTACCTGAGCCACACATGTATGCAATACTTCAAAATACACCAATTGCCTTGATTTTTGATATAAAAAAACATTGTGACCTCTAGTGTTCACCCCACTTCATATGGGGTGAGATCTGTCAGAATATCTTTAAATGCTAAAAAAAATTGTTTGCAATCATTACTGTAAAATCAAAGTGAGAAAGTTGGCATCCATTTTTTTTTAAAAAGTAATTTTGGCATTAATTTTAAATGTGTAATTCCAGGAATTGCAGCTCCCAGGGGCCCCTAATTAAAGTGTTACACTGACTGAGCTTTCCAGGCTAAGGCTTACAGCCAGTGATGCAACATAATTGGCTAGAGCTAGTAAAGAACATCAACCACTGTTCTTGCTTCTGACTGCTATCCAATAATTTGTATTGGAAACTGAATGACTTAGTTGTGATGCCTAACAACATTCATTCTTCATTGTTACTTGCATGGTCACTTAGAAGTAATATTCAAGGGTTGCTTTTGCCCTTACAGCCATTCCCCTTATCTTTTAATTTGAGAACTTCCTTAGTCAAAGGTGATAATTTGCAATAATTCAGGCAAAGTATTACAGATGTAAAGATTTAGGAGCAGAGGTGCATGGGCACGCCACCACCTGCAAGTTCCCCTCTAAGTCACTCACCATCCAGTCATGGAACATTCCTTCACTGTCGCTGGGTCAAAATCCTGGAACTTGCTCCCTAACAGCACTGGGTGTACCTACACCACATAAACTGCAGTGATCCAAGAAGGTGGATTGCCACCACTTTCTCAAGGGCAGCTGGGGATGGACAAATGCTGGCCATGCTAGGGATGCCAACATTCCATTAATGAATTAAAATAAAAATCAGCCTTGTTATGCTGCTGCTTCTTATGCAATTTTCCCAAAATAGATGTAACCAATGCAAATTACATAAAGCACAAATCGAGTTTCTGAAATCTTTAGCGCTAGTCTAAAAAAATATGCTAGAAGCAGGCCCAGCCCATAAGACTGGCTAACATTCCCAGGATGAATTAACCATTATTTGGGAATTTCCACTAAGTGCACTATGGCTTTCGAGGAGGCCCTAAAATTAAACTGGCTCTTTTGTAGTCTTTTTCAATCATTTAAATTCAGGTGATGGATTGCCACTGATTTTAAATGCTTATTTTTTTTTGCGATAACCCTATTTTCAATAAAATAAATCAAACTGCGCTTTTAAATATATCAAGGAATTTTGAAAATAGCTCCTCTTTAAAATTGTTTTTTTTTTATGCTGCCCAAATGCTGGTTTGTGGCAGATTTTGCATTCAGCAGCAGCATGAGCTGGAGCGGAAACTTGAGGTGGGAAAAAACTTCCCAAATTGCCCAGGTCATCAATTACGCCCAAAGCCGTGACTCCGTGTTTAAAACGTAGCTGAATGGTAGGCCAGAAGTTGTAATACAAATTGTTCAAGCTTCAGTAAGCTAGAAAGCTCTTTCCTCATATTTTGAGGAAGTGCCAACTTCAAGAAAAGGGAGAAAATTAGAAAAATTCCAGCTGGTGTCATACTGTGGAGTTGGGCTGCTTGGGATTGTGTGTTGATGGAGCTTGACAACTGCACCCCTTCGTGTGGTAAGTCAGAGCTTTTTTGACCTGTCTACTATGTGACAAGGAAAGAATCTTGGTGTGTGGAACAAAAGGGTGGGTGAAGTTTTCCTTCAAGCTCCGAATAATTTTTATGCAGATTGGTTGATTGGTAATTTCTGCCTCCCAGTTGGGCTGAATGTTGACAAATTGTCATTTGCTAAAAGAATTGCTAAAAGAAGAGGATCACTGTCATGTGCTATCAACTCATGTGGGTTTAGTACGTAATGTGGAATAACTCACTTTAGACCCTACAAATGGGTTAAATATTTTGGCAGAAGGTAACAGCTGTTTGCAGTACCATTTCACTTCAGCATAGTGTAACTCTCTGCAATGTTTTTAAAGTATTTATATCTGACAGTATAAATTGTTCCATTTCATTGGGGTGACTGAAATTTAGTGCAGGCAGTACAGTCCCTGCCAGTCAGGTTTGGCTGTCAACCAAACCAACCCTCAGTTGGATCAGCACTTGTTTGGGAGATTGCCCTGCTATCGTGGCTTAGGTAAGAGAAAGTGTAGTTGTTTTCGAGGTGAGGGGAAATATATTCCTGTATTGGAGATTTGAGCTTTGGAGAAATTAGAGAAGTAGAAATTAATAGATAAAAGTACAGTACTAATGCTGAATTTAGATTTTGCAGTAGTTTATTATAAACAAAGGGAAGGAAATATTTCATTTTAAAATCAAACAAGTTACAATTTCATTTTATTCAGAGAAGCTATCAATCTAATCTGCTTTTGAGAGTCTAAATTTAGTACTTGGTTTGTACATCTGGTACAGAAATGAATGAAGAGAGATTGTCATTGCTGGAAATACAATTCCATTACCAAGTACTCTTCAAATATAACTTATGACCATTCAGCATCTTTATACCTCTGCACCAGCTTTATTCAACACTTTGGTGTGACATTTTTTAATAAGCTATAATCTGTTGGTTCCAAAAAACTGCCTCCTGTACATAAAATGTGATTTTTTTTTAAATTGAATAAAAACTATTGTTACAATTTTTTCTACCATTTATTTTGAGGAAAATCTTGTCAAATTTTTCACTACAGGAAATATGAATGATTTAATTGCATTTGCAGTTTATTTTTCATTAAAATGTCTTGTTTGTTCATTGAATACTCTGTTTTTAATTATATTGTAATGGAATAATCTTGTATCCAGTCAGTTTTTAAAATAAACTGTTAAAATATCTGACATTAAAATTTTTTTTTCATATTGAATTACGCTGCTATGTACTTTTCTTTGCCACACCTTGGCACATGCAACTTCCATTCTGGTACTTTTATGCATTTTGTTCTGTGCTTTTGAGTCACACATTGCAACATCTCATTCCCTCATTACGTAACTTATAAAACCCTTTCTTCTATTCTAGAATTGTGGGCGAGATCCTTCAAATGAGGTTGTTCTGTGCCATTGGCATTTGATAATAAATAGTACAGGTTGAGTATCCTTTATCCGAAACCCTTGGGGCCGATGACGTTTTGGTATTCCGCTATTTTCGGATCTACCATATGGATAAAGGATATTCAACCTGTTATAAAGCTAACCAGACATTTTTGACCAGCAGAACATCCAAGTTACTTTTTGCATCCCAGAGTTTTGTAATGTTCATGAAGACATTGAGAATCAATTGTTTCATTTGCACGAGAGTCAAATGTTTGATTTACACATGATGGCAACGTTGGACACAGCAAACAAGCAGGATCGTTGATGGGCAATAATATTTATTTGGATGTGTGAAAACTCTGCAATTGATCAAATGAATCATAAATAGAATTTAATATAGAATGGTTTGGCTGAATGGGCAGAAAAGTGGCAAATGGAATTCAATCCAGGGAAATGTGGGATAATGCATTTGGGGAGGGCAAACAAAGTGAGGAATATTCAATAAATGGGAGGATATTGAGAGGGGTAGAGGAAGTGAGACACCTTGGAGTGAATGTCCACTGGTTCCTGAAGGTGGCAGGACAGTGGATAAGTTGGTTAAGAAAACATATGGAATGCTTTCCTTTATTGGACGAGATATCGAGTACAAACGGAGGGATGTTATACTGGAAATGTATAACACATTGGTTAGGCCACAGCTGGAATTTTGTGTCACAGAAGCTCAGAATTTTAAAGGCACAGAAGGAGGCCATTTGGTCCATCGTGTCTGCACTGGAACTCCAAATGAGCATTATGAGCTAGGGCCATTGCCCTGCCTTTTCCCTGTACATTGCTTCTATTCAAATAATCATCTAATGCCCTCTAGAAAGCCTTGATTTGAACCTGCCTCCACTACACTTCCATACAGTGCAGTCCAGACCTGAACCACTTGTTGCGTGAAAATGTTTTTCTCACATCACAATTGCTTCTTGTGCAAATCACTTTAAATCTGTGCCCCCTCATGATGCTTTTATGAGCAGGAACAGTTTCTCCCCATCGACTCTGTCCAGCCCCCTTGTGATTTTGAACATTACAGGAAAAACATAATTGCTTTGGAGAGAATACAAAGGAGATTTCCAAGAATGGTTGCCAGGACTTGAAAATTGCAGCTATGAGGAAAGATTGGATAGGTTAGGGTTGTTTTCCTTAGGACAGGGAGGCTGAGGGGTGACCTAATTGAAGTGTACAAAATCATGGGCCTAGATAGGGTAAACAGGAAAGACCTGTTTCCCCTAGTTGAGGGGTCAATTACCAGGGGGCATAGTTTTAAGGTGATTGGTAGAAGGATTAGAGGGGACATAAGGAAAAACTTTTTCACCCAGAGGATGGTGGGCATCTGGAATTTACTGCCTGATCAGTCGTTGAGGCTAAAACGCTCAACTCATTTAAAAGGTATCTGGATCTGCACCTGAAGTGCTGTAACCTGCAAGGCTCTGGACCAGGGAAAATGGGATGAAAATGAGTGGCTAGTTTATTTTATTCTATCTTTTTGGCCGGAACAGACACAATGTGCTGAATGGTTTCTTCATGTGCTGTAACTTTCTATGGCTCTAATTACGATCATATATCTGAACCAGGGAATGGCTATCCCCCAAGCTTTTGTTTAGTTGAAAAAGGCATGCCAAAAGCTTGGGAGATGGCCATTCCCTGGTTTATTCCGCACGGCAAAGCCTTGACCAATCAGAGTCAACTTGCCTGGTTTGAATTTAAACAAAAGCTTGGCAGTTAACTACCAAGGTGCATTCTCCTCTACCAATCAGAGTCCATTTGCCAACCAATCAGCAACTCTTATGCAGTATAAATTGTTGATTCCCTTGACATTTGGTATTATTGCGATTCTGTCCTGATGAATGCAAGATGAAAAGTTTTGACAGCATGTCTCTTTTTTCAGAAATACTGAAGTCATTACGTAATATGCTACAAGGTGGATAGAAATCTGACTTGGGCATATTTCTACCCATTAACCTAGCATCAATGTTGGTTAAAATAAGTAATCGAAGCAGTAAACCAATACTTGTAAAACAATACAGAAAAAATTTATATTTAAATAGGGCCTTTAACATAATGAAACATCCCAAGGCACTTCAATGGAGCATTATAAAGCAAAATTTGTCACCAAGCCATATGCTTATAGAAACCCAGGAGAGGATTGTTTTTTCCCCGGGAGAGAGGCAGTGAGTAAACCTGGTTGGAGAACGCACAGGAGACAACAAGGATATAAAGAGAGCCCGGGGTTCAGGGCCTGCTTTTACCCGAGAGAGAGGCAGTGTGTGAACCTGACTGGAAAATGCACAAGACAGCTGCTTCTGCTTTAGCTCTGAAATGCCAGGTTTGAAGGAAAAAAGTGACATCACAGGAAAACCGTAAGTTGATTGGTTGGTAAGAAACTGCTGAAAGGGAGTGTGTTTAAATACTGCAAATTAGAAAAGCATTATTTTTAAAGAAGTAGCTACTTGGATTTAAGTAAGAAACACTGGGAATAAGGGAGTAAATTTAAGTCCGGGCCAGTAAAATAAAGTAATATAAGTAAACCAAAGTAAATTAAAGTTAAAGTATCAGAAGTAAAGTTAAGACATGGCAGGGCAATCAGAGTCCACTTGCCAACCAATCAGCACCCTCTTATGCAGTATAAATTGTTGTTCCCCTTAAGATTTGGTATTCTGGTGATTCTGTCCTGATGAGTGCAAGATGAAAAGTTTTGACAGTATGTCTATTTCTTCAGAAATATTGAAGTCATTACTACCAAGCAAATAATTACATATATATAATTACATAAGGTGCTACATGGTGGATACACATCTGACCTGGGTATATTTCTACCCATTAACCTAGCATCAATGTTAGTTAAAATAATAACCAACACTATTCCTAGTGTTGCTTACTTAAATCCAAGTAGCTACTTCTTTAAAAATAATATGCTTTTCTAATTAGCAGGTATTTAAAGACACATGTGGAATGTGTGTCCTGTAATATGTGGGAAGTTGTGGACACTGCTGGTGTCCTAGATGACCACATGCAGGAAGTGATGCCAGCTGCAGAAACTTGACTCCAGGCAGCTGGAGTCACTGTGGTGCATCCGTGAGGCTGAGAGCTATGTGGGTAGCACGTTCAAGATGTGGTCACACCACAGCTAGGAGCATGCAGGAAGCAAATGGATGACTGCCAAGCAGTCCAAGAGAACCAACAGGTAGTGCAGGAGTCCCCTGGGGTCCTGCTCACTCATCGGTTTTCTGATTTGGACACTGGTGAGGGTATTGGCTCCTCAGAGGTGTGCAGTCACAGCCAGGTTTGTGGCACCACGAGCTTCTTCGCTGCACAGAAGGGGAGAAACAAGAAAGGAAGAGCAATAGTGATAAGGGATTCATTAGTTAGGGGAACAGACAGATGTGCCATAGATGTGACTCCAGGACGGTATGTTGCCTCCCTAGCGCTAGGGCCAAGGATATCACCGTGGCTGCAGGACATTCTTCTGGGGGAGGGTGATCAGCCAGAGATCATGGTCCACATTGGTACCAATGACTTAGGTAGGAAGTGGGATGTGGTCCTCAGATCAGAATTTAGGGAGATAGGTTGAAAATTAGCAAGCAGGACCTCAGATGTAGTAATCTCCAGATTGCCCCCAGTGCCATGTATAAGTGAGTACAGAAATAGGAGGATAAGGCAGACAAATGCATGGCTGGGAAGATAGTGCAGGAGGGAAGGTTTTAGATTCCAGGGACACTGGGACTGGCTCTGGGAAAGATGGCATCTGTACAAGCCGGATAGGTTGTACCTGAACAGATCTGGGACTGAGTTCCTTGTGGGGTGCTTTGCAAGTGCTGTTGGGAGAGCTTTAAGCTAACTCTGCAGGGGTGTGGGAACTAGGACAGACTATTAGAGAGGAATACCAGGGTGCACAGAACACTGGGACAGACAGAGCAGTTAATAAAGCATGCAGTATCCTGGGCTTTAACTATAGGGGCATAGAGCACTAGAATAGAGAAAATTAAGTTAATAGGTGGAGTCAGAATAAGGGAGAAATTCATGAAGTCTAAATCAGGGTTACTGTGCATGTATGTGAATGCATGGAGTATAGCAAATAAGATTGGGGAGTTACAGGTGCAGATTGCCATGTGGAAATATGATGTGGTGTTAACAGAGACCTGGCTCAAGGAAGGGCAGGACTGAGTGCTTAATGTTCCCTGGTACAAAGTGTTCAGGAAAGATAGGGCAGGAAGAAAGCGAGGAAGGATGGTGGCATTGGTTAAGGAGAGCATTGCAGTGCTGGAAAAAGAGGATGTCCCAGAGGGTTCAAGGACAAAATCAATTTGGCAAGAACTAAGGAGCAAAAAGGGTGAAATTACATTGCTTGGTGTAGTCTATAGACCGCCAACTCGTGGGGAGGATGTAGAGGAACAGATCTGCAGGGAAATTACAGAGATGCAAACATTGTAGAGTAGTTATAATGGGGAACTTTAATTACCCAAATGTAGACTGGTACAATGGTAGTGTAAAGGACAGAGAGAGGCAAGAGTTCCTAGATTGTGTTCAGGAGAATTTTCTACAGCAGTACATGTCCAGTCCAACAAATAGGATGCACTGTTGGACCTGGTTCTTGAAAATGAGGTGGGCCAAATAGATCAAGTGTCAGTGGGGGAACATTTAGGAAACAGTGATCATTGTATCATAAGGTTTAGGATAATGGGAGAAAAGGACAATGTGTAATCCAGAGTCAGGATAATTAATTGGGAGGGAGCTGACTTCAATATGGCAAGAACAGAGCTGGGCTGGATAGACTGGAACCAAAGGTTGGTGGGAAAAACTAGCTGAACAATGGGCTACCCTCAAAGAATAAATGGTTTGGGCATAGTCAAAGTATATTCCATTGAAAGGAAAAGGAAGGGCAAACAAATCCAGAGCTCCCTGGATGAAAAAGGAGATAGAAATTAAGATAAAGAAGAAAAAATGTGCTTATGACGGGTGTCACATGGAAAATACAATTGAGAACCAAGAGAAATACAGAAGGTTCAGGCGGGAGGTGAAAAAGTAAATAAGAGAAGCAAAGAGGGGTTATGAGAAAAGACTGGCAGCAAACAAAGAGGAACCCCAAAGTCGTCTTTCAGTACATAAATAGTAATAGGTGGTAAAAGGTGTAGGGCTGATTAGGGACCAAAAAGGGGGTTTACACATGGAGGCGGGGGCATGGCTGAGGCGATAAATGAATACTTTGCATCTATCTTTACCAAGGAAGCTGATGCTACCAAGGCCACGGTGGCAGACGAGGAAATTCTGTCACTAGAAGGGTTCAAAATTGAAAAGGAGGAGGTGGTGGATGAACTATCAGTATTTGAGGCTGATGAGGCACAGGGGAGCCAGATGAGATGCATGCAAGGATACTGAAGGACGTAAGTGTGGAAATTGCAGGGGCACTGGCCAAAATCTTTCAGTCTTCCCTAGACTCAGGGGAGGTGCCATAAGACTGGAGAATTGCAAATATTATGCCCTTGTTCAAAAAAGGTTGTAAGGATAAGCCCAGCAATTGCAGACCAGTCAGTTTAACTTTGGTGGTGGGGAAGCTTCTAGAGACAATTATTCAGGATAGAATTAGTAGTCACATGGAAAAATGTGGCTTGATTAGGAAGACCCAGCATGGATTTCCAAAGGGGAAATTGTGTTTACCTAACTTAGTTTTTTGAAGAGGTAACAGAAAGGGTAGATGAGAGTAATGCTGTTGATGTGGTGTACATGGACTTTCAAAAGGCATTCAATATAGTGCCACACAACTGATTTGTGAGAAAAGTTATAGCTCAAGGAATAAGAGGGACAACAGCAACATGGATACAAAATTGGCTGAGTAAGAGGAAACAGAGGGTAATGATCATTGGATATTTTTCAGGCTGGAGGAAGGTTTATGGTGGAGTTCCCCAGGGGTCAGTATTGGGACCCTTGCTTTTCCTGATATATGTTAATGATCTAGATCTTGGTCTGCAGGGGAGGATTTCAAAGGTTACAGATGATACGAAACTTGGAAGCATAGTAAACTGTGAGGAGGACAGTGTAGAAGTTCAAAAGAACATAGACAAATTGGTGGAGATAGGTGGCAGATCAAGTTCAATGCGGAGAAGTGTGAGGTGATGCATTTTGGTGGGAAAAATATGGAGAGACAATATAAAATAAGGGGTACAATTCTTAAGGGGATGCAGGAGCAAAGAGACCTGGGTGCATAGATCTTTGAAGGTGATGTACAGGTGGAGAGAGCAGTTAAAGTATGCAGTATCCTGGGCTTTAACTAAAGGGGCATAGAGTACAAGAGCAGGGAGATTATGCTGAGCTTATATAAGACACTGGTTAGACCTCAGCTGCAGTACTGTGTACAGATCTGGGCACCACTCTATAGGAAGAATGTGAACGCATTGGAGAGAGTGCAGAAGAGGATTACAAGAATGGTTCCAGGGATGAGAAACTTCAGTTACAAAGATAGGTTGGAGATGTTGGGACTGTTCTCCCTGGAGAGGAGAAGGCTAAGAGGAGATTTGATAGAGGTGTTCAAAATCATGCGGGGGCTGGATAGAGTAGATAGGGAGAAACTGTTCCCACTTGTAAAAGGATCGAGAACAAGAGGGCACAGCTTTAAAGTGGTTTGCAAAAGAAGCAAATGTGATGTGAAAAAAATCTTTTTCACACAGCGAATGGTTTAAGTCTGGAATGCACTGCCTGGAAATGTGGTGGATGCAGGTTCATTCGAAGCATTCAAGAGAATATTGGATGATTTTTTGAATAGAAACAATGCGCAAGGGTATGGGGAAAAGGCGGGAGAATGGCTCGTAATGCTCATTTGGAGAGCCAATTTAGACACGATGGGCCAAATGGCCTCCTTCTGCACCACAACAATTCTGTGATTCTGTGAACAAGGTCAGCAGGTTTATTGGAACATCACCACCTGCAAGTCCCCCTCCAAGTCACGCACCATCCTAACTTGGAACTATGTTGCCATTCCTTCACTGTCGGTGGGTCAAAATCCTGGAACTCCATTCCCAATAGCATTGTGCATACAACTATGCCAGATGGACTGCAGCTATTCAAGGTGACAGCTCACCACAACCTACTTGAGCAATTAGGGATGTGCAATACTTTGAATTAAAAAATGAGATATTAGAGCAGATGAGCAAAAGCTTGGTCAAAGAGGTAGGTTTTAAAGAATGTCTTAGAATCATAGAATGGTTAATGCAAAAGGAGGCTATTCAGTCCATCAAATCACTGCTGGCTCTCTGCAACAGCAATTCAGATAGTTCCATTCCCCTGTCCTTTTGTTCTAAACCGGCATGTTTTTTACCTTCTGATGCTCTAACTAATTCCTTTTTGAAAGCTACTGTTGCACCTGCCTCCACTACATTCTCAGACAGTGCATTGGAGATCCTAATCACTTGCTGTGTGAAAAAAAATGTTTTCTCATGTCACCTTTGGGTTTTTTTGCTAACCACCTTAAATCTGTGTCCTCTGATTCTCACCCCTTCCCCCAAAGCTAACCGTTTCTCTCTACTCTGTCTACACCCCTCATGAATTTTAACACCTCTATCAAATCTCCCATTCACCTTCTCTTGAGGAGAACAACCCTAGCTTTCCCGATCTATCCTCATAACTGAAATCCCTCATTCTTGGTATCACTCGTGTGAACCTTTTCTGCACCCTCTCAAACCTTCACCTCCTTCCTAAAGTGGAATTCCTGAATTGGACACAATACTCCAACTGAGGCTGAATTAGTGCTTTATAAAGTTTCATCATAACCTTGCTTTTATACTCAATATACTCAATTTCTAAGGCCCAGGAACCCACATGTCTTTTTGACCATTTTCTCAACTTGCCCTGCTACTTTTAATGATTTGTGCATATTTACCCCCAGCGGTCTGTATTCCTGTTTAGAATTGCACCCTTTAGTTATAGTGTCTCCCCTCATTCTTCCCACCAAAATATATCACTTCACATTTTTCTGCATTAAATTCCTTCTGCCACATGTGCCCATTTCACTAGCCTGTCTACGTCCTCATGGTTCAAATTACTTCCAAGTTTTGAGTCAACTGCAAATTTTGAAATTGTGCCCTGCACACCCAAGTCAAGTCATTAATATTGATCACGAAAAGCAGTGGTCCGAGTACTGAATCTTAAAGTATAGAGAGAGGGAGATGGAGAGGTTTAGGGAGAGAATTCCAGAGCTTCAGGCTTTAGCAGCTGAAGGCATGCATGCCAATAGTCATGTGAATAAAATCAGAAACTCTCAAGAGGCCAGAATTAGAATACAATAAAAAGTAGAATCCAGGATTGATGTAGGGCTGGATTTTCATCTTAGAGGCGGGCATCAGGAGTTGGAAAATTTCCTGGCTCGGTGTGCCCGCCTCAGGAGAAAGCCCTTTGAGATACACAATTTCCATTCAGGTGGTGGGGTGAGGTTGGTGCATGCTGGAGTTGGGCCTGCCACCCCTGGACATGGATCAATGGCAGCCACAGAGGTTTCGGAGTTCCGAGACTGCCTCAGTTCTCTTGAGAATTCTTTGCAGTTGTGCTGTTAAATAGTAGGCCCCTCTATCCCTCCTCCCTTACACCCCCTTACCCCCACCCACTCCCCATGCCCCATCCATGCCACCTCATGTCAACCCACACCCCCACCCACCCCCAATGGCTCCTCATACCCTGAATTCCAACTCATAGCACTACCTTGCCCATTCACCCAGTATACACCCTGTACAGAATCGATGAATCCTATCGTAACAATGGCATGTGTGGAAAAGCTTAATAAAGCTATAAATAGCTTTTGCTTTTTAATTGTTACTTTTTAACTTGTATAATTAAACACTGAGCCATTGACAAAATAGATCTGAAAAAAAGCTGTCAATTAAGCAATGTTTTCCCTTGTGTGCACCTGTTTAAACAATCTAATGGAAGTCAGGACTCTTAGCCCAGTGAGTGGGGGTGCATGGGTTGGTGTAGAGGGCAAGAGGAGCCATTGGGTGGGTAAGGGGCATGATTTGGCATTGGGAGCATGGGTAAGACTTTTTGAAGTTGTCTTTCAATAGGTTCCTGCAGCCAGATTATGGTTCCCAACTCCTCTGGGTAACTGTGAACTACGGGTCCTCAAGAAGCTGGCTTGATTCTATGAACATCATGGGGGCTAGGAGATGCTACCCCGCAATGCAGGTCAGGAATGCAGCCTGCAACCTTCTCCCACGATAGTGAAAATTTAGGGGGGCAGGAATCACAGAATTGGTTTCCTCCACCATTTTTGAAGGTCCATGAAGTCTTCCTGACTCAATGAAAATGTGGCCCATAAAAGATAGAACCCATTCGGCAAAGTTCCTCTAGTTACAAATGGAAGGATAGGTTCTTTGGTTTTTTTTTTTTGCTTCTGTTGGGGTTGGTAAGTCAGCCAAGTAGGCCTTAGCCTATTTCTCATCTAATTGCTTCTCCCCACACATTGCCTGGCTAGCTGAATTGTTTGGTCTAGAATGCTGTCAAACATGTCTTGGCAGTGCCTTACTAAGGACCCAATTTACTCTGAAATATTTAAATCAGTACCTGAAATAATTTTCTGGCTAAATAATGTTTTACAGTTTAAACATTCTTGCATACTATTTAGCCTTAAGTGTTGTGAAATATGAACTTTCCCCATGTTCTCCCTCTTCTTAGGACACTGACTCCCATTCAGCTACTGTCTTCTGCTTTTGCTGATTGGACCTACTTCATCTCACCCTATGACCTGTTTCTAAGCTGTAAATTGTATGTAATTACCACAAAAATCAAACAAAAAAATGTAATGTCTCTGAAAAAGAACAGCCTCCAACAGTCCCCTTGAGGACCACCGGTTAGGTATTCAGTTACACTGGTCAGTGCATGTGTTCTTAATTCTCTGTTTAGTGGAAAACTACAATTGCAGTAGGATCCTAAGCACTACACAGGGCTTTAACTTTAAATATATTCATGCGATTTATGTCTGCTTTGGGTGGGAGTGCTATTTTAACGCTCCTCCAAAAATTGTAGCGTGTGTGAAGACAGTGTATGTTCTCGCTTATCCTCTGGCACTGCTCTACTACATTTTCAGTGCAAAACAATTGAAGAATGTGATATTTGGGAGCCATTTACTTTACACTAAGTAACTTCCTTGAAAGAAGAAATGTATTTTGAGGAAGAGTGAAATTGTGAAAAGAAATTTTACTTAATTCACAAATAGAATTGCTAGAATAATTTAGGTAGGATTGCCACATTTTTTGTGAATAATCCCCCGTGGCTCAGGAGCACCAGACATCAGTTTCCAATAAATTTGTTTTCAACTAAATTTTCTGGATTATTTTCTCTGCGCTATTTGAGTCATATGCTTTAAAATTACAGTTATGATTAATAGTTTGGATCGAGTTCTTAAAACAGAGCTGGTTTTGCTACATTGTACTCAACACTTGAAAGGGACTGTTTTATTAGCATACACAGAATGGACTTCAAGATTTATGTGTAAAATATTCTTTGTTGCAGAATATTCAATTTAAGGTTTTCATAACTTTTCTGATACTTTTATCTTAGTCCAAGGGCAACCACATAAAAAGTAACATGTTATTTTTCAGTTTATTGCAGCTAGAAGTAGAGAAATGTTTTGCTGGTTGCGCAATAAAAGGTGGATGGTGGCATAGTGGTAATGTCACTGCATGTAATCCAGTGGCCTGGGCTAATGCTCAGGAGACCTGGATTTAAATCTCATCATGGCAGCTGGTGGAATTTTAAACTCAATTAATAAATCTGGAATATAAAGCTAGTCTTAGTAATGGTGACCATGATAACTATCATTGTTTGTTGTAAAACCCATCTAATGTCCTTTAAGGAAGGAAATCTGCCATCCTTACCTGGTCTAGTCTACATATGACTTCAGATCCACAGTAATGTGGTTGATTCTTAACTGCTATCTAAAATGGCCTATCAAGGGCAATTAGGGATGGGCAACAAATGCTGGCCTAGCTGGTGAGTAGTAACAAACTTCAGTTGAACATAGACTGGTGAAGTGGGAAGATACACGGTGGATGAAATTTAACAAAGTGTCAAGATATCTGTTTTCAAGGAGAAAGGCTATATTTACTAAATGGTACAATTTTAAAAGGGGTGCAGGAACAGAGGCCTTTTTATGTTCTGAGAGTGGATGAGAGGATGAGAGTGTCCTGTAAGGCCAGTATTCATTGCTCATCCACACTTGCCCTTGAGAAGGTTGTGGCTCACTACCACCTTGAATCTCTGCAGTCCATGTGGTGTAGGTACTCCCATAGCTGTGGGGGTGAGGGTGGGGGTGGAGGTGGGGGTGGGGCAGAATTTTGACCCAGCAACAGTGAAGGAGTGGCGATATAATTCCACGTCAAGATAGTGTGTGGCTTGGAGAGGAACTTGGAGGTGGTGGTGTTCCCATGAATCTGTTGCTCTTGTCTTTCTGGGTGATAGAGATAAAAGCAAAATACTGCAGATGCTGGAAATCTTAAATAAAAACAGAAAATTCAGGAAAATCTCAGCAGGTCTGACAGCATCTGTGGAGACACACAGAGAGTTAACGTTTCAAGGCCATATGACTCTTCTTCAGAATTTTCTTCTTCAGGTGGTAGAGGTCTTCGGTTTGGAATGTGCTGTCGAAGGAGCCCTGGCAAGTTGCTGCAGTGTATTTTTTAGATAGTAGCCACAGTACACCAGTGGTGGAGGGAGTGAATGTTTAATGTGGTAAAGTGCAGTGATCAAGCAGGCTACTTTCTGCTGGATGGTATCATGCTTCTTGCGTGTTGGAGCTGTATCCATCCAGGCAAGTGGAGAGTACTCCATCACGCTGCTGTACTTGTGCCTTGTAGATGGTGGGCAGGGGGTGAGTTACTCGCTACAGTATTTCTAGCATCTGACCTCCTCTTGTAGCCACAGTATTCATAAGGCTGGTCCAGTTCAGTTTCTGATCAATGGTAAACCCCACAATGTTGACAGCGAGGATTCAGCAATGGTAAAGCTGTTGAATGTCAAGGAGAGATGGTTAGATTCTCTCTTCTTGCTGGAGGAGAGGGTCATTGATGAAGCAGCTGAAGATAGCTGGGGCAGAATTTTCCTGTTGGCGTGTGGGGGCGGGACACGCATGCCAACACATAAAATGATGCGCGGTGATGTCGGGCGAACGTCCCGACGTCACCGTGCAGCATCGCGATATTTCATTTGGCGGGTGCGTGATGATATCCAATGCGCACCCACCGTTAATTAACAGGCCACTTAAGGTCCTTGAGGCATCAGTCGATGGCAATTTTTCAGCGCGCATGCAAATCTTTGGGTTGGTGCATGGGCACAACGGGCAGGCAGGTAGGACACATTTGTATAAGCCTCATCCACGAGTGGGATAAGAGGGCTCACTGGGGTCGCGAGTGTGCTCTGTCAAATATTGATTTTTTTAAAGTGCCTGTGTGATCTGCAATACTTCAGAATGCATACCAGCTGCTTGGACTGGACTCACAACCTTCGGGTCAGCACTCTGCAGTGAAGAATCTTTTTTGGGCTTTTTAGGAAGCCTTCCCTTAGCCTGGGAATGGGAGCTGAACTCTCCACTGGAGGCACCTCCTCTGAGGAGGAAGGGAGGGCTAGAAGGGGGAGGAGGCCAGGAGTGCACATTCAGCCTCCAGGGGAGCCATCTTTGAGAGGACAGGCACAGGCACAAGGGGTGCAGTGCCAAGAGGTGGTCCAAGGTGGAAGGGGCCACTGTCCTGCTGCCAGGGTTTACAGGCAGCGAAGCAGCTACCTCAATATGTCTGAGGTGCAGTGCCGAAGGAGGCTCCATCTCTCAAGGGAGACAGTCAACTATATCTGTCAGATGATTGGGCCTGAGATCTCCGCTAACTGTGTGGGTGGACACCCCATGCCAGTGGCCCTAAAGGTGACAGATGCCCTCAACTTCTATGCCTCTGGCTCCTTCCAGGTGTCGGTGGGTGATCTTTGCAGTGTCTCCCAATCAGCTGTCCACACTTGTGTCAAGCAGGTTACAGACGCTCTGTTCAGGCGGGTATTGACCATCATCCACTTCCGTTGGGATCAGGCAAGTCAGGCACAGCGAGCCAGAGGCTTCGCGGCCATTGCTGGCTTCCCCCATGTCCAGGGTGCTATAGACTGCACACATGTGGCCATCAAGGCGCCAGCAGGTGAGCCCGGTGCCTTCGTCAACAGGAAGGGCTTCCACTCCATGGACGTGCAGATAGTGTGTGATCACAGGATGCTGATTTTTCAAGTCTGTGCAAGGTACCCAGGCAGCCCCCACGACGCCTACATCCTCAGACACTCCCAGGTGCCGGGGCTCTTCAGTGCTGCAGCCCAGCTTGATGGGTGACAAGGGTCATTCCCTCAGAAGGTGGCTCATGAGGCCTCTCCGTCATCCAAGAACAGAAGCTGAGCAGTGCTACAATAGGAGCCACGGCACCACAAGGACTGTGGTGGAGAGAACCATCGGTCTTCTCAAAATGTGCTTCCGATGCTTAGATCGCTCGGGGCGCACTCCAGTACTCCCCAGATCGTGTCTCTGTGATAGTGGTTGCATGTTGCGTTCTCCACAATCTTGTGCTGGAAAGAGGGGATGCAGTCGATTATGAAGATGTAGATGCAGTGGCTGCGGCTGCACACGATGAGCCCAGCAATGAATCCGAGGATGAGCATGCACAGGGAAATGCTGAGGGAGTAGACACTGACTTGGGCATACTGCAGGGAGGCAGGGACACCCAGGAGGCTTTAATCCAATGAACCTTCAGCTATCACACCACATATGAACCTCCAAGACAAGCCTGGGCTGCAGGCCCCATACTCGATACCTAAGTGCCAAATCTGCCTGGATAGGAACATTAACTAAGGGCCTTGTTAATAAACCTCAATGTCCCACAAAGCACTCATAACATTATTGGAAACCATCCACCTGCAGAAGAAAAGAGGCACCCTCAGCCATGGTGACATGTCTGAATATTACAACCAAAGGAACTTAAGAAAACAAAATGATAAAGGTGTTAAAAAACACACCAACTCATAAAGACCTCATTGCGGGCCAACACAAAAGCACCAGTGACAAACATGTGGTGTGTCTAAAGTTCCTTATGTTTACATTTTCGGGTGCTACATCTTGGTGCTGCCCCCTCGCTGGGAGTGGCATCTGAGACAGCCTGCTCACTCTGTTGTCCTGTTGGCCTCGATGACCTTGGCAGTTGTCTTCTGGTCCATGGAGCCTGCGCTGGCCCCGCCTGGGAGGGAGCTGCCAGTTCCACAGCTGGCATCTCCCCAGTCGTTGCAGCCTCACCGGATGCAACGGTCACTGGCAGAGGGGTAGAGGAGCTGCTGCCCTCATCCGGAGCGCCCTGAGAGGAGCCTGCAGAGATGACAGGCAGCTGCTGCGCTGATGTAAGGTTACTTCGGACCTCCCTGCTCCCCGTGGATGGATGGGCACCAAGCTGGGAAACATGGTGCCCAGACCATCTCCCACACTGGCACTGACCAGCTGAAGTCAATGCCGATGTGAGGGCTTGCTGGTCCGAGCACATCCTCAGGAAGCCCTGATTGGGCTCCTGGAAGAGCCTCTCCACGAGAGTCACCACTCTCTCCATGGAGGATGCATGGTGCTCAGCCATGAGGCTCATTGCATCAATGATAGTCCGTGTAGACTCCTCCACCATGGACACTAAGCCTAGCATAGCCTCATGTATCTCCACCAGATGCTCTCGCACACCCGGCCGCATTTCCTGCATTTGATGTGTCGTGGACGACTCCAGAGGCACATCATCAGGCACCGACTGAGCATCTGCCTGGTCTCCTGCAGTCCTCCGACTGCTGGCGCCATGGGTACACTCTGCCTCTGCCAGCTCCTCCAGCGACTGTGAAGTGCCCTCACCGCTGTGCCCCAGGACACTAGCTGATGTTCTAATTCCCACCGAGGTGCTAGTATCTGCGCTGGTGCCTGCCTGGCAGAGATGGTGTGATGCTGGTGAGTCCGAGACGTTAGGGCCCTCAGGTGTGAGAGGGGGCCCCTGCTGCTCCTCCTCCTGGCCCTGCTCCGCTGATGCTGAAAGGAAGAACAAGGAAAAAGATAACATGGAGACAATGTCAATGTGCATCCCTGTCCCATGGATCATTATGTGCTCATCCTTCCATGAGCAATGGTCAAGCCATGTTGCAAACTTCAATCACTGAACATTCAGCACTGCCTTGGCTGTAGGGAGAACAATGGTGACCTCACTGCTGGGCAAACATACCTGCCTGTGGCACCCCAGCCTCACCGACACCGGTGGACCTGGGCGCATGGCACCTCTCCAAATCTAGGGCCTCCGCCAGTCCTCACCTGCTCTCCGGCATTATGTGCATTCTTCTCCTGAAAAGGAGAGAAGAGCATTGATTAGTGCTACTTGTACCTGGATTCTCTTCGTGGACGGCCCACCCCAACCAGAGTGGGACATTGCAGGGCTCCAGTGCCTCCTCACTGCTGCCGAACACTCACACAAGTATGCCAGGCCTGATCCCACCCCACCCCCTTGGCCAAATGCTGCCTACATCACATTTGGCACCACACGGTCTAACCTTCTATTGTAAGGAGGCGCAAGCACGTGGAGCGCAGAGGGCAGCAGATGGTTCGGTACTACACCACCTTGAAGCTCCCCTCCCAGCATGTCATCACCCTGACGTTGACATGTCCTGGAGTTTCAGCATTGCACCTAGGTGCAGCTCCTCCAGGTTGCCCCCAAAACAGTAATGTGAGTCTCAGCGTACCACATGCTGCGGAGGCAGAACCCATCTCTTCACCACCCTCTCAGGGTGGCCTCGGCATGGGCAATATCTGCTGGCCCACCCAGCGAAGGACACAAGCCGTCAATGATTCAATGTAGTCACTACACTCAGACTTGGGGGGCGCCAGTGGGGAAAGCCTACCTGCTGGATTAAGTGACCAATGCCAACATGTACTCACCCTTCCTGAGCGCAAGAGGTCATTGAAGTGCTTGCGACACTGGACCCAGGTGCATCGCACCACATCGTGGGAGCTCACGATCTCTGCCACCTCCTCCCAGGCACGTTTGGTCATGTGGGGGCGGCCTCCTCCTCCCGTCCTGGAGTACGAGCACCTCCCACCATACTGCCACCTCCTCGAGGAGGGTAACAAGGCAATTATCAGAAAAATGAGGGGCACAGTGCCCCCCTGCCCTACCTTCCTGGCCTGCTCTGGGGAGCCCTTCCACTGGCCATCATTCACAGCCTTTGAAAGGCTGCAGCAGTTTTTTAAAACAGGCCGCCGAATCGCCATTGGACCAGGCGGTCATTGTTGTCCCGCCGCTGCCCGCCCACTCCTGCTGTCCTGGGGAGCCACGATTCATGCTGGGTGGGCCTTAATTGGTCCGCCCGTGTAAAATGGCGGCGCGGACCCAACCGTGGGCGGCGATCAGGCCCACATCCGGTCCCACACCGCCCGCCCGACAGGCAGAAAATTCTGCCCCTTGGCTAGAACATTGCCCTGCGGAACTCCTGCAGTGATGTCCTGGGGCTGAGAAGATTGTTGTATTTACACAAATCTTTGAACATGGGAGCATAAATTGTGAAGGTGGTTTAAAAGCATATAGGATTCTTGGCTTTGTGAATAGAGGAGTAAGAGAGCAGCATCAAAGAATTTCTGCTAAACTTTGATAAAACATTGGTTGGGCCTCCTCTGGAATATTGTGTTAAATTCTCAGCACCACACTTTAGAAAGGATATCATGGCCGTAGAGAGGATGTAGAACAGGTTTACTACGATGGTTCCAGGGATGAGGGACTTCAGTTATGTGGGGAAGCTGGGGTAATTCTCCTTAGAACAGAGAAGGCTAGGAGGAGATTCGATAGATCTTCAAAATCAAGAACAGTTTTGATAGAGTAAATTAGGATAAAACGATTTCAATTTCAGTAGGGTCTGTAACCAGAGATATGGATTGGTAAACTTATTGCCAAAAGAATTAGAGGATAAGGAAACCTTTTCTTTATACAGCGAGTTGATATCTGGAAAGGATGTTGGAAGCAGATGCAATAGCAAGATTTGAAAGAAAATTGGATAAATAAAAATTTACAGGGCAATGGGGAAAGAACAGGGGAGGGTGGGACTAATTGGATAGCTTTGCTAAAGTGCTGGCATAGGCACACTAGACTCAATGGCTTCCTTCTATGCTGTATTATTATAGGATTATCACAGATAGACTGTAGAGTTGTTTCCTTATGTAAGGAACATAAGAATTAGAAGCATGAGAAGACCATATGGTCCATTGAGGCAGGTCAAAAATTCAAGATGATCATGGCTGTTCTCCGTGGGCATCAAATTCCTTTTCCCACCTACTCCCCATATCCCTTAATTCCCTGAGAGACCAAAAATCTGTCTATCTCAGCCTTAAATATATTTAATGATGGTGCATCCACAACCCTCTGAGGTAGAGAATTACAAAGATTCGCAAAACTTTGAGCAAAGAAATTTCTCCTTCCCTCTGTCCTAAATGATCGACCCCTTATTCTGAAACTGCACCCCCTTGTTCGAGATTCCTCAATCAGGAGCAACATCTCAGTGTCTACCCTGTCAAGCCCTTCATAATCTTAAATGTTTCAATGAGATCAAATCTCATTCTTCTAATATATGGACACAATTTATTCAGCTTCTCTTCATAGGACAACCCTTTCATCCTGGGGACCAATTTAGTGAACCTTTGCTGTATTGCCTCCAATACAAGTGTATTCTTCCTTAAATATGGAGACCAAGGGTGGAATTTTCCAGCCTGCTTGCCAGCCTCGGAGGCAACTGCTGAGCAGGGGGTGGTGTCTGGGGGCAAGTGCTGGCCAGCCTCGGAAGCAACCGTTGTCCGTGGGGGGAACAGGGGGTCAAGTGCTTCCCTGGCGCTGCATTATGTGCACAGGCAATTGAGGTGGGGGGTCAGGGTAAGCGAAGGAAGTGGCCACGCATTAAGGACACCAGTATAAACTGACCATGCCTCTGCAACTGAGACAGATCAGGCACAGCCACAGGGATATGATTGGAGTTGGGCTCCCAGTCTGCCCGCCCATGCAAGCAACGCGGAGGCACCAAAGGGCCACCGAGCGCTCCATACTTTACACCATCCCCCAGCACAAACTTCAAGTCCGCCACCACTTTACTTGACTGCGGAGCAGTTGGACTGCACATGTTGTTCAATCTCCTCACCAACGCCGGCCATGTAGCAATCACTGCTGGAGGCACTCATAGCCCCTTGCAATCTCAGCATCCCGGTTGGGACCTGTCTCCCCCATGTCGCAGGCTGACAGGGCAGCCATGCAGCGCATTCATCTCCAGCCGTCCAAAGGGTGACCAGCACTCTCCGGGAAGCATTAGGGATGGTCACACAGGGCCAGGAAAGGTGCTAAGTACAGCCATGATAACCCCGAATCTCTCTCTTTAATGTTGCAGGAGGACCACGTCAGGATCATGGATCCTGGTGACCTAGCTGTATGCCTGATGGCCCACAGAGACCAAAGAAGGCGGAGGAGAGAGCGACTGAGGCTCCTGGATGTGCAAAGGCAGGAGCAGCAACCACATGAAGAAGGGGCAGCAAGGGCTCCCGCACATGCTGCCCAGGAGCAACAGGGAACCGTGGCTGGTCAGCGCCTAGCGACACCCAGGGTCTATAGGCGCCGCCTGCCATTCCTGCAGATGAATGAGAACAAGTGTCGCCGATGACTGCGCATGTCTAGGGACCTGGTGGCTCACATCTGCCACTTACTGCAGCACTTGGCGTCAAGGGGACATGGAGGGCATCCACTGCCAGTGGCTGTGAAAGGGGCCGTGGTGCTCAATTTCTATGCCAGTGGCTCCTTTCAGGGCTCCACAGGTGACCTCTGTGGGATTTCACAATCCGCCATACACAAATACATCCATGAGGTCACTGATGCCATCTTCTCCATGGCACACAACTTTGTGCATTTCACCTGGGACTGGGACAGCCAGGATGCAAGGGCCATTGGATTCGCCCTGATCTCGGGATTCCCGCAGGTGCAGGATGCGATTGACTGCACTCATGTGGTGCTAAGGTCTCCATCACTACACTCGGTGGACTTCATCGACCGCAAAGGATTCCACTCACTGAATGTGCAGCTAGTATGTGACCACCAGAAACACATCCTGCAGGTGTGCGCATGGTTTCCAGGGAGTGTTCACAACGCCTACATCCTCAGTCGGTCAGATCCCTGAAGTCTTCCAGGGTTCCCAGAAGCTGCTGGGTTGCCTCCATGGGGACAAGGACTACCCACAGAGGCCATGGCTGATGACACCCGTGAGGCGGCTTTAGACTGCAGCAGAGTGACGGCAAAATGAGGCTCATGCTGCAGCTCACAACTTGGTGGAGCAGACCATCGGAATGCTGAAGATGTGGTTCCGGTGCCTGGACCGGTCTGCTGGAGCCCTGCAATACAGTCCACGTCTTTTGCACCCTTTACAACCTGCCACTCCAACTGAGTAATGAGCTGGCTGAGGAAGCGATGGAGGAGCTGCATGTCTCCTCCGATGAGGAGGACACCGATGGGAACGAGGGTGAGGAGGTCCTCGGTGGTGACGATGACAGAGATGAGGCTTTTGCACTGGCTAGATGAGGCAGGCATGATTGGGAAGCCCTCATAGCTGCCAGGTTTGTGGAGGATGATGACGGCATGCAGTGCGGTGTCCCCATGGACCCTCACATCGCAGTTGTGAACGTTCCAGTCTGGCTTATGGCAGCACCAATACCCTCTGTGAGAATGCTCCTGTCATGGAGATGCAGTGGAGGCCCTAATAGCTGCTCAATCGCAGGAGGATGATGACAACATGTAGTTGACAACATAGAACTTCACATTGCCTCTGAGAATGTCTGACTTCTGTCTGGCTGAGGGCAGCTCACTTGCGCTCCAGGATCAGGGCCATCTCAGAGGTGCAGCCATGGAACTTTAAACGCACCTGATGATGCACCTCAGCCCTTCAGGAGCTGGTGCATAGCATCACTGGCCGCAGGTGCTGGTGTGACAGGGGCCAGCCTCACCTTAAAGGTGCTGAGAGCACACAGAGAGAGTATGAGAGAACTCTGTGGCGCCTGCCCACTACATTCTGGCAGCAATGACGAGCACCGCCAAGGTGCAGGCATCAGTAATGTTCCCAGGGAGTGTGAGGCTGGACCATCATTTTGGTCTGAAGGCTGCACAGAGCACAGGGAAGAGGCCCTGGACTGAAACACCTGCCTTTTATCATCTGAGTGACAAGAACACTGCTCATCAGAACAAGGCAGGGAGACATACTTAGCAGTTTATTGACAATAATGAACAGTATGTGCAAGTGGTCAACACCCATGCCCAAGCTGTGCAACTACTTTTACTTAACTTTCCTAACCCTGCTGCTCCATCTTGGTACTCCCTGGACATCCACAACGGAGGAAGAAGCAGCCTGCTGACTGTGATGCCCTGTCTGTGATGACTTTGGCGGGTGTCCTCCGGAGGGCCGAGACTTTGAGGGCCCCAGCCTGCTTTCGGGGTCCTGCTGTGTGGCAGTGGCACTCTCCTCGGCCTGTGAAGCTGAAGCTGCGGAGGTCACAGGAAGATGGGATTCGGATGGGCTGGTCACTCCCAGAGTCACTTGGGTGGATGGCCCCGGAGTGTGCACCTGCTGATCCTGCTCCCTATGGACACTCGAGGGCCCCTGGCTGACTCCGTGAGCGGAAGGGGTATCGAGAGTGAGATCGAGCTGCCCAGCATCTCTCTCATGTACACACTATTGGAGGCCAGCAATGGCATCAGCGATGGAGTTCAGCCTGCGCAGCAGTGCAGGAGTGACATCCTGGACCAAGGTCTCCATGGGCCACCATCCTGCCAGTGTTGACCTTGGTGCGTTGCAATGCTGGCACTATCACCTCAGCCTGAAGATGGACGGACTCCTCCATCGAGCCTTGCAATCTGTGGAGTGCAGTGAACATCCCTTCCTGGTGTTCCCGAGCTTGCCTTTGCAGCTCCAGCAACTGTGACATGACCGAGTCCTGAGGTTTGTCATCAGACTCAGCAAATCTCTGCCTCCAGCAGTCCTCCGAGTGCCAGGGACCTGGGAAGTCCCTGCCTCCGCCTGCTGTCGATCAGAAACTGCGATGTACTTTCCAGATTGTGATCCTAAGGCTACTCTAAAGCTAGGTCCCACCAAGGTGTGTGTTTCTACACTGGTGAAGAGTGTGAGTGAGTGCTGTGATGAGACTTCAGGGACGGTTCCCCCAGATTCCTCTTCGGAGGTTTCTTCGGGGCTTGATTGGAGGCCCTGGGTCATTGACTCTGTCGGCTGTTTGGCAGATGTGCCTGCGAAAGCAAGGGAGATAATTAGTGCATGGCAGTGGCCTGTGAAAGTGGACACATCACTCACGGCACGGTTGTCTGATGGATGTTGGACTGCTGGATCCTCACTTGGCAGAGCAGCACCAACCTCACTGTCAGCACAGGACCCATCATCACAGCCAGCTGGATGGCTCTGTTTTCGAAATCTGTCAGAACTTTGATCTCTGGCATCCCTCCACCTGTCTGCGATCTTCCCTCCTGTTGTGAGCCAGTTTGTCCTGCATGGATAGAGATGGGGAGAATGTATCAGGATGCCTGCCACGCCAGATGATAAGTATGCCTGGCTTGTGTGGGTGGTGAGTGGTCCCATGGATGGGCTGAGGACAATGCAGGTGTGTGTGGGAAATGTATGTGTCCCTTGCACTGGCAGTGAGTGAGGACCCTGTGGATGTGTGATGGGTTTGTGAATTGTGAGCTGGGAGATGTGTGATGGAAAGAGTGACTTACCCTGGTGGAACGGAGGAGATCATTCATCCCTTTGCGGCTCTGGGTGGCTGTTCTCCCCCACAGGGCGTCTGCGCTGACCACCGCCTCCCAAGCCGGGTTGGTGGCTCTGCTGCCCAACTTGCGGCCAGAGCAGGAGTAGAGCACGTCCCGGGGGGTTTCCACAGCATCCAGCAGTCGCTCAAGGGACCTGTCATTGATGCAGGGGCTATGGTCCTTTTTCCTTTGCTGGCCATGTCTCCAGGGCAGTGGTGGTGAACTGGTGGCGATGATTGCTTTGCTGGCAGCTGCCTTTTAAAGATGGCGGCTGGCATGATGCAACAGCGGGGTGATGGCGGGCAGGTGATTAGAGGCTGCCGCCACGGGAATGGCGTGTTTCACAAGAATGAATAAATAATGAGGCAGGCTTAGGGCGGTTCAGAGTGAAAACCCGCCATTTTTGTCAGCTGGTAGGACTCCATTTTACCCGCCCGCTACTGCACTTTGTCCAAATCTGGGAAATCCCCTAGACATCGCACAGTATTCCAGGTGTGGACTCACCAAAGCCCTGTACAATTCTAGCCAAATATCTTTATTCTTGTACTCCAGTCCCCTTGCAATAAAGGCCAACATGCCATTTGCTTTCCTAATTGCTTGCTGTACCTGCATGCTAACTTTTTGTGATCCTTGTACAAGTACACACAAGTCTCTGAATATCAACATTCACAAGTTTCACGCCCTTTGAAAAAGATTCTGCTTTTCTATTCTTACAACCGAAGTGAATAACCTCACACTTCCCCATGTTACAGTCCATTTGCCACCTTGTTGCCTACTCAATTGACCTGTCTATATCTCTTTGCTGCCTCTTTGTGTCCTCCTCTCTGCTTCCATTACCACCAAGCTTTGTATTGCCAGCAAACTTAGATCAATTATTCTCTCTCTTCGTCTGTCATTAATATAGACTGTAAATAGCTGAGGCCCAGCATTCATCCTTGCAACACTCCGCTAGTCACAGTATGCCAACTTCAAAATGCTCCATTTATCCCAACTTATTGCCTCCTGTCCATTATCTAATCTTCAGCCTCAACTCCATAAGCCCTTATCTTGTATATTTGCTTGTGTGAGGCACCTTATCAAATGTCTTTTGGAAATCCAGGTATACTACATCTACTGGATCCCTTTTATTTACCCTTCTAGTTACACCCTCAAAAAACTCTAATAAATTTGTCAAACAGGATTTCCCTTTTGTAACACCATGTTAATATGGTTGAATCATCCTATGCTTTCCTAAGTGCATTGTTAAGCGTTCCTTAGTTATAGATTTTAGCACTTTCCTATTGATGTCAGGCTAATTGGCATGTAGTTCCTCGTTTTCTCTCTCTCTTTCCTGAATAACCATGTTAGTTTTATTAACTTTCAATCTGCTGGGACCATACCAGAATCCAGGGAAGGTCAGAAAATCATAGCCAGCGCATCTGCTTCAATAACCTCTTTTAAAACCATAGGATGTGGGCCATCAGGTCCTGGAGATTTGTCTGATTTTAGTCCCTTGAGTTTCTCGAGTACTTTTCTCTGCTATTAGTTACCTAATTTCATCACCCTTATTAATCTCTATGGGCAGAAATTTTTTGCTCGGTGGGCGGGTGTGCACTTGACCCGCTCGAGCGTAAAATGATATGCGTTGACGTCAGCTGAACGTACCGATGTCAATGCGCAGTTATATGATAGTTCGGTCAGCAGGCACACACCGGATTCGGCAGCGCGCCCAATGACAATTAAAAGGCCTGTTAAGGCCAGTAAATAATCAATTAACTTAAATTTTTCACTGCCCATCCAACCTAACAGTTGGCGGGCAGCCGAAAAGGCCAAGCGGCCTTTGAATTTTTGTGGAAACCTCATCCACAGGCGGGATGAGGTTTCCAAATGCAAATAAAAATAAAATAGAAGTTTTAAAATTTAATTAATAACATGTCCCTGCTCATGTGACAGAGTCACAGGAGGGGACATGGTTTATTACATTTTTATTTACTTCATTTTCTTTTTTAAAAATGCTTCATTCTCCCTCAGGCAGCTCCGCGTCTCAGGGAGATTATGCAAAACTCACTCGCGCACATGTGTGAAGTTTGCGCCCGGCCTGCTCTCCTCTTCCTCTCCCCAGCCCCACAGGCAGCACTGCCACTCACGTTTCATGCTGGGCGGGCCTTAATTGGCCCGCCAGCATGAAATTGTGGTGTGCGGCTGATCGAAGGCAGTGGTCAGCTTCCCAAATGACTCACCCGCCCCTGCCAAGCCTGCCCGCCAAGGGCAAAATTCTGCCCTATGTCTCCCTCTATTTCTGGTATGTAACTTGTGTCTTCTGCTGTGAAGATGGACAGAAAATATTTGTTCAATATCACTGCCATTTACTCCCTATGATAATTTATCCTGTCTCTGCTTCTAAGGGGCCAACGTTTTCTTTAACTGCCCGCTTCTTTTTAATATATTTGTAAAAGCTCTTACAATCTGTTTTTTATCTTCCCAGCTAGTTTACTCTCATGTTATATCTTATCGCCCTTATTTCCTTTTTTGGTGGCCATTTGCTGGTTTCTAAAACACTCACTCAACAGCCACCTTCCAAACCCATGACCTCTACCACCAAGAAACACAAGGGTAGCAGATGCATGGGAACACCACCACCTGCAAGTTACCCTCTGAGCCACACACTATCCTGACTTGGAAATATATCACCATTCCATCACTGTTGCTGGAACTCCCTCCCTAACAGTGCTGTGGGTGTAACTACGCCACATGGGCTCACCAACAACTTTCTCAAGATTAATTAGGGATGGGAAATAAATGCCATCCTAGCCAGCAATGCCTACATCCCATGAAAGAATAATAAAACAAAACTGTCAATCCTCAAATTTACTACAGCTCTTTATAACATTATAAGCATCTTGTTTTAACCTAATACTATCCTTAATGTTTCCCATTGCTTTTTTACCCAATCAGTTTTAGCCAACTCTCCTCTCATACTGATGTATTTGGCTTTGTTACAGTTTAAAATTCTTGTTTGTGATTGGAGTATGTCATTTTCAAACTTAATATGGAATTCAATTATATTATGATCACTATTTCCCAGTGGATCTTATACTATGGCATTACTAATTAACCCTGACTCATTGCACAACTGGATCTAAAATAGTTTTTCCAAGGGACCAGGGAGAATGTGGAATTGGAGGAAATTAGTATTAGTAAGAAGGATATATTGGAGAAATTAATGGGATGGAAGGTTGATAAGTCCCAGGACCTGATGATCTACATCCCAGAGTGTTGAAAGAGGTAGCTATGGAGATAGTGGATGCATTGGTGATCATCTTCCAAAATTCTATAGGTTCTGGAATGGTTTCTGCAGATTGGAAGGTAGCAAATGTCACTCCACTATTTAAGAAGGGAGGGAGAGAGAAAACAGGGAACCACAGACTTGTTAGCCTTACATCAGTAGTAGGAAAAATGCTAGAATCTATTCTAAAGGATGTGATAAATAGACACTTGGGTAATAATGATCTGATTCGGCATACTCAATATGGATTTATGAATGGGAAATCATGTTTGACAAGCCTGTTGGAGTTTTTTGAGGATGTTATTAACAGAATTGGAAAGGGAGTCAGTGGACGTAGTATACTTGGATTTTCAGAAGATTTTTGATAAAGTTCCCCATAGGAGGTTGTTTAACAAAATTAAAGCACATGGGATAGGAAGTAACATACTAGCACAGATTAAGGATTGGTTAACAGGCAGAAAACAGTGAGTAGGAATAAATTTGTCATTCTCATGTTGATGAGCTGTGACTAGTGGGGTACTGCAATGATCAGTACTTGGGCCCCAGCTGTTCACAATATTTATCAATGATTTGGATTTGGGGACCAAATGTAACATTTCCAATTTCGCAGATGACACAAAGCTAGGTGGAATGTGGGTTGTGGGGAAGATGCAAAGCAGCTTCAAGAGAATTTGGACAGATTTAGTGAGTGGGTAAGAACATGGCAGATGGAATATTATCTGCAAAAATGTGAAGTTATCTACTTTGGTAGAAGGAACCGATGCGCAGGGCATTTCTTAAATGGTAAGGTATAGATGTACACATGGATTTGTGTGTCTTTATCAATAAGTCACTGAAAGCTAACATGCAGGCAATTAGGAAGGAAAATGGTATGTTGGCCTTTATTGCAAGAGGATTTGAGTACAGGAGTAGCAAAGTCTTGCTTCAATCTTATAGCACCTTGGTTAGACCGCACCTGGAGTAATGTGTACAGTTTTGGTCCCCTTACCTCAGGAAGGATATTATTGCCATAGAGGGAATGCAACGAAGGTTCACCAGACTTGTTCTTGGGATGACAGGGCTGTCTTATGAAGAGAGATTGGGGAAACCAAGCCTGTATTCTCTAGAGTTTCAAATAATGAGAGATGATCTCATTGAAACCTACAAAATACTTAAAGGGATAGACAGAATTGATGCAGGGAAGATGTTTCCCCTGGTTGAGGAATCTAGAACCAGGGACACAATTTCAAAATAAGGGGGAATCCACTTAGGTCCAAGGTGAAGTGAGTTTTTTTTACTCGGGGGTTGTGAATCTTTGGCATTCTCTACCCCAGAGGGCTGTGGAAGCTCAGTCATTGAGTATGTTTAAAGTAGAGATTGACAGATTTCTAAATGCCAATGACGTAAAGGGATATGGGGATAGTGTGAAAAAAAGACATAGAAATGGATGATCAGCTATGATCGTATTGATTGGCAGAGCAGGCTCGATGGGTTGAATGGCCTACTCCTGCCCCTATGTTCCTGTGTTGGTTCCACAGCATATTGCTTCAGAAAAACATCATGAAAGCATTCTAAAAACTTACCTTCCAGACCACCTTTGTCAATTTGATTGGTCCAGTCTATAGTTATAATTATAGGCTGGCATAGTAGTAGTGTAAAGGGTAAAGAGAGGCAAGAGTTCCTAGAAAATGTTCAGAAAATTTTTCTACTGCAGTATGTTTCCAAAACAATGAAAAAGGAGGCACCACGGGACCGGATTCTTGGGAAAGAGGTGGGACAAGTGTATCAAGTGTCAATAGTAGAACATTTAGGGGACAGTGATCATTGTATCATAAGATTTACGTTCGCAATGGAAAAAGACAAAGAACAATCCAGAGTAAGAATAATTAACAAGGGGAAAGCTAACTTCAAAGAATGGATCGAGGACCGTTTTTCTGTGTTGGAAAACGGTGTGAGTGACGATTCCTCTGGGGAGTGCAGCCACGCTCATGGCACTGTGAGTGGCTCAGCTGCACAGGGGGGAGGAAAAAGAGTGGAAGAGCAATAGTGGTAGGAGACTCGATAGTAAGGGAAACAGACAGGCATTTCCGCAGCCGTAGACGTGACTCCAGGACGATGTGTTGCCTCCCTGGTGCCAGGGTCAAGGATGTCACCGAACGGCTGCAGGGCATTCTAAAGGGGGAGGGCAAACAGAGAGATCGTGGTACATATTGGTACCAATGACATAGGTAGAGAGAGGGATGAGGTCCTGCAAGCAGAGTTTAGGGAAATAGGAAACAGATTAAAAGACAGGGCCTCAAAGGTGGTAATCTCTGGATTACTTCCGTTGCCACACGCTAGTAAGTATAGAAATAGGAGGTTATTCCAGATGAATGCGTGGCTGGAGAGATGGTGCAGGAGGGAGGGCTTTAGATTTCTGGGACATTGGGACCATTTCTGGGGACGGTGGGACAGGTACAAGGCGAACGGGCTGCACCTGAACTGGAATGGGACCAACATCCTTGCGGGGAGGTTTGCTAGTACCGTTGGGGAGGGTTTAAACTAACTTGGCAGAGGGATAGGATCCTGAGAGGAGTTTCAGCAGGGGGAAATGCACAGCCAAAATTAGAAGAGAGAGCAAGTGAGTCTGGAAGGCAGAGAAATTATAGGCCAGTTAAGGCACAAGGGAGTTTGGCAAGGTTGGATGGTATTTATTTTAATGCAAGGACTCTGACGAATAAGGCAGATGAGTTGAGGGCACAAATTAACACATGGAAGTATGATATCATTGCTGTCACAGAGACATGGTTGAGAGAGGGGCAGGATTGGCAGCTCAATATTCCAGGATATAGGGTTTTCAGGTGAGACAGGGAAGGAGGTAAAAGAGGAGGGGGTATCGCAATATTGATCAAGGAATCAATTACAGCAGTAAGGAGGGATGACATCTTAGAAGGCTCCTCAAATGAAGTCATATGGGTAGAACAGAAAAACAAAAAAGGAGTAATCACATTGCTGGGAGTGTACTATAGGCCAC
Organism: Cetorhinus maximus; assembly: GCF_964194155.1. Classification (NCBI taxonomy): domain Eukaryota; kingdom Metazoa; phylum Chordata; class Chondrichthyes; order Lamniformes; family Cetorhinidae; genus Cetorhinus; species Cetorhinus maximus. Next base: position 199,498,101 of record NC_135879.1, read on the forward strand.
CAAACAGTAAGAGAGAAATAGAAGACTAGATTTGTAGGCAAATTTCAGAGAAGTGTAAAAATAATAGGGTAGTAATAGTGGGGGATTTCAACTTCCCCAACATTAACTGGGTTAGTCATAATCTGATAGGTTTAGAGGGAGCAGAATTCTTAAAATACATCCAAGAGAGCTTTTTAAGCCAGTACATACAAGGTCCTACAAGAGAGGTCCCACAAGAAGGTCCTGGATCTAATTTTAGGGAATGAAGCCAGGCAAATGGTAGCGGTATCAGCGGGGGAGCATTTTGCCAATAGTGATCATAACTCCGTTAGACTCAAGGTTGTTATGGAAAAGGACAAGGATGGGCCAGAAATCAGAGTTCTATACTGGGGGAAGGCTGATTTTAATAAGATCAGATATGATTTGGCCAGAGTTGACTGGGAGCAGCTACTTTTAGGTAAATCTGCGTCAGAGCAGTGGGACTCATTCAAGTAGGAAATAGGGAGAGTACAGGGCCAACATATTCCAGTAAAGATAAAGGGTCAGACCAACAAATCCAGGGAACCCTGGATGTCGAGGGATATACAGGATTGGATAAGAGAGAAAGGGAGGCTTATGGCAGATACTGAGGGCTCAAAACAGCGGAAGCCCTAGAGGATTATAGAATGTGCAGTGGGGATCTTAAAAAGGAAATTAGGATAACAAAAAGGGGGCATGAAAAACCATTGGTAGATCCTCTCCCCATTGCAGTGCCAGGTTGTAAAGGGTGCAGCAGACAATGACAATGCGTGACAGCCTCTGTGTACTGTATTCCAGGGCTCCACCAGAATGATCCAGGCACCAGAACTTCATCTTCAGCATCCCGATGGACTGCTCCACCAAGTTGCGAGCTGCAGCATGAGCCTCGTTATAGCGTCGCTCTGCTGCTGTCTGAGGCCTGCCGCATGGGTGTCATCAGCCACGGCCTCTGTGGGTAGCCCTTGTCCCTGAGTAGCCAACCCTGCAGCTTCTGTGGACCCTGGAAGACTCCAGGGATCTGTGACCGACTGAGGATGTAGGAGTCGTGTGCGGTCCCAGGAAACCGTGTGCACACCTGCAGGGTGCATTTCTGGTGGTCACACACCAGCTGCACATTCGGTGAGTGGAATCCCTTGTGGCTGACATAGTTCACTGTGTGTTGCAACAGAGATCTGAGAGCCACATGAGTGCAGTCGATCGCACCCTGTTCCTGTGGGAAACCTGAGATCAGGGCGAACCCAATCGCTCTTGCATCCTGGCTGTCCTGGTCCCAGGCAAAATGCACAAAGTTGTGTGCCCTCGCAAAGATGGTATCTGTGACCTCGTGGATGCATTTGTGGGCGGAGGCTTGTGAAATCCCACTGAGATCGCCTGTGGAGCCCTGAAAGGAGCCACTGGCATAGAAATTGAGTGCCACGGTTACTGGCAGTGGAGGCCCTTCATGTCCCCTTGGTGCCAAATCCTGCAGTCCCTGGAAGATGTGAGCAACCAGTTCCTGAGATGTGCGCAGACTTCGGTGACACTGGTTCTCGATCATCTACAGGAATGAAAGGCAGCATCTATAGACCCTGGGTGTTGCTAGGCGCCGACCACTCTTCGGCGGTGTGTGCGGGATCCTCAGCTGCCACTTCTTCCTGAAGTTGCTGCTCCTGTCTCTGTGTAGCCAGGATCCTCAGTTGCTCTCTCCTCCATCGTCTTCACTCTCTATCAGCCATCAGGCATACTGCTAGTTCACCAGGCTCTATGATCCTGATGTAGTCCTCCTGCAGGATGAAAGAGAGAGACACGTGGTTAGCATGGGCATACTTAGAACCTGTCCTGGTCAAGTGTGAAGGCTCCTTAATGCTTCCCAGGGAGTGCTGGCACTTGGATGGCCAGAGATTAGTGCGCTGCATGGCTACCCGAAACCCCACCACCTTCGCCCCACTCCACCCAACCGATTGGCAGCAGCTTTGCCCACTGGGCTGCATGCTGTGCTCTCAGCTCAGGTGTAGGCATTCTCCTAACCCACACTGCAAGGCTGCATTGTTAGCTTGAACCATGGAGGAGACTGGTCCAAACTGAGATGCTGACATTGGAAGGGGCTGTGAACGCCTCCAGCAGTGACTGCTCCATGGCCAGCTTTAGCAAGGAGATTGTACAACATGTGCAGTCAGCCCACTGTTCTGCAATCCACTAAAATGCTCATGACTTTGCAGTCTGTGCCAGGGGTTGGGGTGGTGGAGGGTGGGTGGGGTAGGTGGGGGGCAGGTGACAAGCTTTGGAGCACTTGGTGGCACTTTGATGCCTCTGCGTTGCTTGAGTGGGCAGATAAGCTAGAAGCCCAACTCCAATCAAACTGTCTCAGTTGCAGAGAAATGGTCACTTTATACAGGTCTCCCTGATGTGTGGCTACTTCCCTTGCCCACCATGCCCCCCGCCCTGAATATTTGTGCGCTATATCCAATGGCAGGGCTGCCCTTGCCCCCCCCCCACCAACTCCCCCCCCACCGCCCCCCCGCCCCCCCAACTCCAGCCACAAGTCGCCTCAACGGTAGGGCAGCCCTTAAGCACACCCTCTGCAACAAGTCAACAAGTTGCCTCGACGGCTGGTCTGCCCTTAATTCCAACCCCAGCACAAGTCAAGCTTGATGTCCAACAGGCAACACTGGCAAGCCCTGCACAACATTACTGTGTACTTGCCTCCGAGTTCCCCTCAAACCGCAGGCCGCCATGTGTACGCCTTATATGTGCTGTTGTGAAACACATCTGCGTGCTTTCCCGCAGATGTAGATGGATGGTCCAGTGGGGGGGAGGGGGAGCAGGGGCAGGCTGGCCTAATAATGATGTATTACAATGAGGTTCCTGACGTCCGATGACGGGAAACGCGGCCCGCCATCGTTGGGCTGAGAGGACAATCGTGAATTGATTTCACGCTGTCGTGAAACCGATCGCAAATGCCACCGAACATGCCCGATGCAAGCGAGCACAGAAAATTCCACCCAGAGTATGGGCTCGGTCGGGTCGGGCACGCGCCCACTCACCAAGCAAAAGATTTTACCCTTTAACTTTCCAAATCTCGTCTCAGGTGAACCCTGCGCCCACAATTTAATTGAAAGTCCTTTCTTCAATTTCTGTATTCTAACTTAAAAAAAAAATCAAGTAAATCCAAAGCAGAATAGGCTACGCTTCCGAATTGTATTTATTGAGATATATACACTACATAACATGCATCAAGTAAGAAGTTTGCAAAATCATGCCTTATTTTTAAACAAATACAGGGAGAGTGAACGAAATAATCTGGAACTCTACTGATAGTTGAACATAATATACACTTTTTTTTCTTTAAGCAAAATTTATTTCCTGTCTTTCCAGTACAAGAGGAATTAAATACTTCAGCAGCTTTTGTTTCATTGTGCATGAGATGTTAAATTTCGAATTTCGAACTGACTCATTACTGTTGTATGTGAAGTACAAATGCCTCTTTATGCACACACACTGTCTTTTTTTCATTTACTTTCCAATAGACTTTCCGAAACCTTACACCATACGCTCTCTGGCTGGAATCACGTGAGCCTATAAAAATAGCATGAAGAATGTGAAACGCTCCAGATTATTTATAATTTTTGCAGTCACAGTAGTAAGCAGTAGTGTTGCTCCTAAGGGTGCAGTGGATCAGAAGGCTAAATCTAATGAAGAAGAAAAAGCTATTGTTCCTTTAGGGTTGTGGAATCATGGAATTGTGCCGCACAGGAGGAGGCCATATCGGCCCATTGTGCCTGTGCTGGCTCTTTCAAAGAGCCATCCAATTAGTTCCATTCCACTGCTCTTTCCCTGTAGCCCTGCAAGCTTTCCCTTTTCGACAATACTATATATCCACTCTCTTTCAGACAGTGGCATTCCAGATCACAATTCACTGTACAAAGATGATTCTCGTCATCTCACCCTTGGATTTTTTTGTTTTTGCCAATTGCCTAAATTTGTTTTTGCTGCTTACCAAATGCCTGCTAATGGAAACAATTCCAGTGCATTATTGATGAATGAAAATGCAACCTTTGTCTTCCTGAACATCCACCTGAACATGTGGAGGAAACCTGAAAAACTGGATGGGTTTACATTTCTTCAATTTCAGGGCTCAAAAGACCTAACAATACCTAGTGCTGGTCAATCCTTCAGCTTCAGTACTGCATCAGTCCAAGTTTTAGAATTCTAGAACTCAGTTTCAATTTGGAATTGTCTTTTCAACCAGCAGAACTGAGTCTTTATTATAAATACTTGCTAATAAACTCCAAACTCAACCACATTTATAATGAATTTAATAAATACCAAATGAAACTCAGTATTTCTTGGATAATAAGTTCCAGAATTTTTTCCAATTGTTATTTCATATAGAAAATATAGTACTTTTAAAAGAACTGAATGATGTACATAAATAAATTCACATGCACAGATGCTGGTCAATCTCTTGTACTATTGCAGGTGTAGTTGTCAGGTGATATGGAAGGGAATTTGAAGTCTTCTTCTTATCGTGTCCATGGACAGTCTATACATGGCTCAGCCAGAACTGGTCACATTTTTGCGCCTTGTTGTTGAATTCGGCAAGATCTGTAACAATGCAGGGTTCCTCTAGCGATAGACACTGCAGGAGATGTTGCATAGTCTGTGGCTCAGTTCCACATTCACAAGTTGTCGGGCGGGTTGTATATCCCCATTTGCTTAGTGACGCCTTTGAACAACCTACACCAGTCCTAAGTCTGTTAAGGCACTTCCAGGTTGCCCAGTTGCAATTAGCTCCTGGGGGAAGGCTTTAACCTGGTAGAATTTCCATCGCTGGGGGTTGTTCGAGACTGACGAGCCGGTCTTTCCACAAGGCGATGCGGGCTTCAGATGGGGTTGATTGTAATGGAACAACACTGTTCATGAAGCTCTTCCTTGACTTTAGGGGGCTGGGTGTAGGTGTATGACCATGTAGAGGGTGCCTCTCATCTGATGTTTGACAGAGTCGCTCTTTCTTGCTGGCTACTGTTCTTCTTATATCAGGGGGAGCGATACCTGCCAGGATATATAGGCTGTTGGTGTTTGTTGGCTTTAAACAACCTGTGATAAGTCGGCAGCTTGCATTCAGAACGGCATCCATAGCATGAGTAGATCTTTCCCATGCAGGGCAGGCGCATTCGGCAGTGGAATAGCAAAGAGCAAGTGCACTGGTTCGCAATGTTTTCGAGCTTGCTCCCCATTTTGTGTTAGTGAGCTTATTCAGGATGTTGTTTCGTGCGCTCACTTTTGCCTTTGCCTTTGCCTTTTCGATGTGGAAAATGCAGTACATTTAAAAAAACTGAATGATGTACATAAATAAATTCACATGCACAGATGCTGGTCAATCTCTTGTAGTATTGCAGGTGTAGTTGTCAGGTGATATGGAAGGGAATTTGAATTGACACCACTCAGTGAAACCAGTGTGTTGAGCTGTTTAACCCCTGAAGTCTGCTGGGGTTAGTGTAAGGGATAATTGGACCAGGGCACACAGGATAATTTAGTCCCCGTTGTAAAGTTATATGTTCTATCCTATGTTTACATAATGCTTCCATTTAAAGTTAAACAAGACCTGTGGTGATAAGGTTCATTGGAGCAGTTTCTCTACATTACAGTCTGAAGAAATGGAAAACTAATATGTTACATGCCCACCACTGGCAGGTGGATGTAACTACAGTATGACAAAAATGTTTATACAGCCATTTTCCATCGTAAATGTGACCATAAGCAGTGCTTCCAAATCCATTTTCAAATACAACCCCATTTTAACAATTGAAAATTAATGTGACCCCAGATGCCAACAAAAACAAAACAGCAATAAAGCAGCATACATTCTGGATATAAACTTCACATATTATAGTCATTGTACAAATATTAAAACCTGCATTTTTAGCACACTTGTAATAATTTTATTATTTTATGTACTTACCTACCCAGTACTTCACCTGAGCCACTCCGGTTCAAGGACCTTGGCCAAGAAGTATCAGGGGCTCAGGCCGAGGGACTTGAGGCGGCTGATGTTGGAGCCTAGTCGTTCTGCAGTGATGGGGTTGGGCTCAGACAGGCCAGAGCTCAGTGGCAGAGGCATTGCTGGGCTTCATGACTCAGTGAAGCGGCCACGGACAGGAACCCATGACCTGGAGAGAGAGAGAGAGAGAGAGACCGAGAAACACCGAGGGCAAGGGCGAGGCTGGGTACTGCCTGGGCCTTGGTGCCAGTACAGGGTGCAGTCTCGGAGGAGGAGGAGCTCAGCCTGGACCTCGCTTCTGCACTTTTCAATCACTTCAGAGCAAAGTAGTACTGCACCCGGCTTCAGGGTTTAATGGCTTCCCTTTGTTAGGAACTAGAGGTAGTGTTAAGTAAGTTGTATGGACACATAAACACATAGAAACCAGGAGCAGGAGTAGGCCATTCGGCCCTCTGAGCCTGCTCCGCCATTCAATATGATCATAGCTGATCCTCTATCTCAACGCCATATTCCCACTTTCTCTCCATACCCCTTGATGCCTCTAATATCCAAAGATTTATCAATTTCTTTCTTGAATATACTCAGTGACCCTTCTGTGGTAGAGAATTCCACAGGTTGACCACCTTCTGAGTGAAAAAATGTTTCCTCATCTCAGTCTTAAATGGCCTGCCCCGTATCCTGAGAATGTGGCCCCTGGTTCTAGACTCCCCAACTAGGGGAAACATCCTCCTTGCATTTAGTCTGTCTAGCCCTGTTAGAATTTTATGTGCTTCAATCAGATCCCCTCTCATTCTTCTAAACTCTAATGCATACAGGCCCAGTCGAACCAATCTCTCCTCATGCGACAGCCCTGCCATCCCCTGTATCAGCCTAGTGAACCTTCGCTGCATTCCTTTCTTAGGTAGGGAGACCAAAACTGCATGCAATACTCCAGGTGTAGTCTCACCAAGGCCCTGTATAACTGCAGTAAGACATCTCTACTTCTGAACTCAAATCCTCTTGCAATGAAAGCCAACATACCATTTGCCTTCCTAATTGCTTGCTGCACTTGCCGATTTACTTTCATTGACTGGTGTACAAGGACACCCAGATCCTTTTGTACATCCACATTTCCCAATATATCACCATTTAAATAATACCCTGCCTTTCTGTTTCTCACACCGAAGCGTATAACTTCACATTTATCCATGTTATGCTGCATCTGCCATGTGTTTGCCCACACACACACAACTTGTCTAAATCACCCTGAAGCCTCCTTGCATCCTCCTCACAACTCACAACCTCGCCCAGTTTTGTGCCATCAGTAAACTTGGAAATATTGCATTTGGTTCCTTCATCCAAGTCATTTATATGTATCATGAATAGCTCAGGCCCAAACACTGATCCCTTTGGTACATCACTATTCACCCCCTGCCACCCGGATAAAGACCCATTTATTCCCACTCTCTGTTTCTGGTCTGTCAACCAATCCTCAATCCATGCCGGTATATTACCCCAATCTCATGTGCTTTAATTTTGCCCACTAGCGTCTTATGTGGGACCTTATCAAAAGCCTTCTTGAAATCCAAATACACCACTTCCACTGGTTCTCCCTTATCTATTCTGCTAGTTACATCCTCAAAAAACTCCAGTAGATTAGTTAAGCATGATTTCCCTTTCATAAGCCCATGCTGACTTTGTCTAATCCTGTAATGCTTTTCAAGTGTTCTGTTACCACCTCTTTCATAATAGACTCTAGCATTTTCCCCACTACTGATGTTAGGCTAACTGGTCTGTAATTCGCTGTTTTTTTCTCTCCCTCCTTTTTTAAATAGTGGGTTACATTTGCCACTCTCCAATTTGTAGGAACTGTTCCAGAGTCTATAGAATTTTGGGAGATGACCACCAATGCTTTCAATATTTTCAGGGCCACTTCCTTTAGTGCTCTGGGATATAGATTATCAGGCTCTGGAGATTTTTCAGCCTGTAACCCCATTAATTGCTCTAGCACCATTTTTTTAAACTAATACTGATTTTCTTTAATTCCTCCCTCTCACTAGTTCCCTAACATTCCTGGGAAATTATTTGTGTCCTCATTTATGAAGTCAGAACCAAAATATGTGTTCAATTCTTCTGCCATTTCTTGTTCCCCATTATAATTTCCTCCGTTTCTGACTGACTTACGTTTATCTTCGCTAATCTTTTTCTCTTCACATATTTATATAAGCTTTTACTGTCAGTTTTTATGTGTATTTGTGTGTGTTGGGAATAAGGTACATTGTTAAGTTTAAGTTTAATTTGTACTTCTGTATTTATCTGTTAAGAGAGGTTTGACTTAAAACTATGCTTGCATTCTAATGAGGTTTTACGACTCATGAAGAGAAGTTAAAACAAACACAGGGTAAAAAAAATGTGCTGTTGCCTAGCAACAGGGGTCCAGAGAGAGGGACCCACAGAGAGAGAAAAACAGAAAAGTAGTTTCAGTTCAGCTGGAAGCAGGTACCAGGAGAAGTTGAACACAGGAGAGGGAACTGCAGGAAGCAGGTTCCAACGAATGCAAAGTCCCAAAACCAGGGAGTGAAACAGGAGAAAGGTCCCAGGAAGACAGTGAAGTCAAGGGAGAAGAACAGGAATCTAAACTAGGTCCTGTTCAGTGGAAGTGAAAGCAAGGAGCAGACAGGAGGACCCCACATTTAGAGAGAGAAAGCTGCAGGAAGCAGACTCAAGGCAAATTGAGCTTGCAAGAAGCCAGAAGATCCAAAGAGACAGCCAAAGGTTGGTGACTACTTACCATGAGCATGTGAAGCAGCGGTGTTCTGTTGACACAGCTGAGTATCTGAGAGTGCATGGAAGGCAAAGCTTGAATGTACGTGCCAATCCAGGGGAGAGGAACATCGGAAAGGGAGTTCAAAACTCTGGAAATGGACCCTTGTGGAAGGCATCCGAGTGAAAGCATCATTTGGGAGAAGATTCCAAAGCGAGTTCTTCGAGAGCAGAGATTGGAAACCCTCATGTGAAAGATAGAGTTCAGTGAAACTGCTTGGCTCATGGTGTGACAAACATCTGGGGGAGTTGATGAGAAATCCATAGCATCTGTTTGGCGTGGCATCTGTCACTTGGTCTTGGAGTGTGGTGTGCCCGACCACAGGTTGTCTATTGGTTTATGTGAACTGTGTACTTACTGTGAACATTAGAGTATAAGAGAGCTTTTGTAACTTGTGTTATCCTTACGAATCTGAATATATCTGTAAAGGTATAGATGTGGGTGGAGTATTGTGATATAGTTCATATTTTCTTGTTTAATACATGTTTTATTCTTTTGTTAAAAGTTCATCAGCTGACTCCTTTTCAGTAGCTGCCCTCCACGTTTATAAACAAAAAATAAAAATTATGATCTATCAAGCCAGGTTCCACCCTAGGATCTGACTTGTCCAATAGTAACATCTGCTGAGATCATAACACCTTTTTAAAAATGTGCTCTCACTTGGCATTCTTGCACAGTCCATGACAAAAATGAACAACTTCTGTTTGAATGACAGCTCATTCACTCATGTTACAGGAATTTTCTTCATTTGAATGCAGACGTAACCAGAAAAAACAGCAATCCCTAAAAGTCAATGCGTCAAACTCATAGATGTGGTCTATTGGTAACAGAGGCCATGCAGAAATGTGATCAGTGGGGCTTGATTCTAAATCAAATGTAGTATGTATGTTGTCATGTCTTGCACTTCACCTTGCAATTCATTACCATATTTTATTTTTCTTTACCCTATTTGCTGTTATTGTGACCCCAATTGGGGTCGCAATTCATGGTTTGGGAACCACTGCCATGTGGATCTATAATAGAAAAAGTTGAAGCAAAAATACAAAACTGACAAGAGAAATAGGGTTTTGTAGACAGGAAGTATGTGCAGTCATAAGATTTTTACCACTGATTAAGACATGCAGCATCAAGTAAAATTGAAGTCAGTAGAGACTGGGGAAAAACTTGCCAGTTGCTGGAATCATTTCTGACACAAACAAAGATAGACATGGTCATTGAAGGCTTAACAGACAGGAGGGGGTTTAATTTAGAACAGCCCTGATTTCTCCACTCGCTGCCTGTGCGTAAACAGAAAGGTGCTTTTGATTTTTAATTTCCCCCTTTTATAAGTGGTGGCATATGTTCCCCAACTCTTTGGTTTGGAGTGATCCAACACTCTACTAATAACCCCACAACAAACTTGAGATCAGGTAAAATAAGACCATTGGTTTATTTTATACATACAAACAGAAAATGTGGGAAAGGAGCTTCATCACGTCCGCCCCTTGTTGCATTCATGCAATATAAGAGGGAGAAGGGAAAAAATGTGGTTCAGGGCAGAGACCACGATAAAAGTAAGAATTATGATTTCACGTGAGTCCAGAATCAAAGTCCAATCAGAAATTCTTTCGCAGAGTTTGGCTGACTGAAGACTAGTGGTGGGAGATTTGCTTTTCTGGTGGGGTTGATGTCCCGGGATGAAGTAAGCACGCAGGGATTGTATCAGTTCTATAGGCGATAGTACAAAATCATCCCAGCAGAATCAGGTTAGATGGGGGCCAGTTGTCCAACCTGGTGAGAGCTTGCATCTGTGTGGCCTGTCTGTCAGTCGTTAAACAGCAGAATGAAGGTGGAATTCGAAAGCTGAATAATAAGAGCTCAAGTCTCAGTCATGTGACAGGGTGGTTTCTGGTCTAGCTATTCAGCTAATAAGGCTCACTTGGTTAAAACCCATTGGGCAGAATTTTCTGGCTGATGTGCGGGTGGCGTAGCCCGCACGTCAGTGCTTAAAATGTCGTGCGCTGACGTCGTGTGAGCGTCCCAACATCAGCGCGCAAGCACCGCGATATTTCGGTCAGCCAGTGCGCACAGCAACGGGACGTGCACCCGCCATTAATTAAAGGCCTCGTTAAGGCCCTTAACTTGCCAATTGTCGAGGATTTTGAGGGGCCCATGCAAACTTCAGCTCGGCACACAGGCCCAACGGGCAGGTGGGTAGGTGATTTTTTAATAAAAATCATGCACTGGTGGGATATGTGGATTCAGATGGGTTGTTCATGTTCTCCACAAAGTTTTAATTGAAGGAAGTGCTTTAAAGTTGCCTGCTTGATTGTCAGCAGCTCACATCGATTTCCAAGAGCTGTTTGTGTACATTGAAACCAGTCTGCAGACAGTAATCTTTCTTGGGCCTGCAGCTTTCCGGAGGCCTCCATTTAACCTGGGGGTATGGGTTCTGACATCTCCACTGGAGGCAGCTCTTCTGAGGAGGAAGGGAGGGATAGAATAAGGAGGAGGCCAGGACTGGACAATCAGCCTCCAAGGGAGCTACCATTGGGAGGCCAGGCACAGGCACAAGGGGCGCAGGGCCAAGAGGTTGTCCAAGGTGGAAGGGGCCACAGAAGACGCCAATATCTTGCTGCCAGGGTACACAGGCGGCGAAGCAGCTACCTCAATATGTCTGAGGTGCAGTGCCAAAGGAAGCTCCGAATCTCAAGGGAGACAGTCAACTATATCTGTCAGATGATTGGCCCTGAGATCTCCCCTAACTGTGTGGGTGGACACCCCATGCCAGCGGCTCTGAAGCTCACAGCTGCCCTCCACTTCTGTGCATCTGGCTCCTTCCAGGGCTCAGTGGATGATCTTTGCTGTCACACTTGTGTCAAGCAGGTTACAGATGCTATGTTCAGACGGGTATTGATCTTCATCCACTTCCGCTGCGACCAGGCAAGTTAGGCACAGCGAGCCAGAGGCTTCGCAGCCATTGCTGGCTTCCCCCATGTCCAGGGTGCTATAGACTGCACACATGTGGCCATCAAGGCCCCAGCAGGTGAGCCCGGTGCCTTCGTCAACAGGAAGGGCTTCCACTCCATGAATGTGCAGATAGTGTGTGATCACAGGATGAAGATTCTGCAAGTCTGTGCAAGGTACCCAGACAGCTCCCACGATGCCTACATCCTCAGACACTCCCAGGTGCCGGGGCTCTTCGGTGCTCTGGCTCGGCTGGATGGTTGGCCGCTGGGTGACAAGGGCTATCCCCTCAGAAGGTGGCTCATGACGCCTCTCCGCCATCCAAGAACAGAAGCTGAGCATCGGTACAATAGGAGCCACGGCACCACAAGGGCTGTGGTGGAGACAACCATTGGCCTTCTCAAGATGCGCTTCCGTTGCCTGGACCACTTAGGGGGCGCACTCTAGTACCCCCCAGATCGCGTCTCTCTGATAGTGGTAGCATGCTGCGCTCTGCACAATCTTGCGCTGGAAAGGGGAGATGCAGTTGACGATGAAGACCTTGACGCCCTGGATGAGGCTACACATGATGAATCCAGCAGTGGCTCAGAGGATGAGGAAGCACAGGGCGATGATTAAGGGCAGTACGCTGACCTGCATTTACACCAAGGAGGCAGGGACACCTGGGACAATTTAATCCAATGAACCTTCAGCTAACTCCACACACATCGATCAGCAGGACCAGCATTGCCTGGCACTTCCACACATGGCACTTAGGTGCCACATCTTCCACCTCATCAGCTGCAACTAAGAGCTTAGTGCAGAAACATCAGTGTCCACTCAAACACTCATGATATGTCTGTGAAAAAGACAAATGCACCACAAAGGAAACACCCTCAGACATGGTTAGAAAAATGGACTTTATTATGTCCAACATATAACAGAAACGTCTCTATTGCAAACATAAGTATATTTTTCCCTATTCTAAGGCCAACATAAAATCACCAGTGATATACCTGTGGAGTGCCTAACGTGCCTTATGCTTTCGTTTCCGGGTGATACGTCTAGGTGCCGCCCCATCGCTCGGAGTGGCTTGTGATACAGCCTGCTGACTCTGTTGTCCTGTTGGCATCGATGACCTTGGCGGGCGTCCTTTGGCCCGTGGAGCCTGTGTTGGCCCCGCCTGGGAGTGGCCAGTTCCAGAACTGGCACCACTCCAGTTGTCGCAGCCTCAACGGAAGCAACGTTGACTGGCAGAGGAGCAGAGGAGCTGCTGCCCTCATCCGGAGCACCCTGAGAGGAGTTCGAAGCGATGACAGGCAGCTGCTGCACTGACGTGAGGTCCAAATCTACCACCCTGCTCACCGCAGATGCATGGGCACCAAGTGCCCACGCTTGGTGCCCAAGCTTGGTGCCCACAACATCTCCCACATTGGGAATGACCACCCATGGCCAGTACCACTGTGAGGGCTTGCAGATCAGAGCGTAACCCATTCAGAAGATTCTCCATCTGATCGAACCCCCTCTCCATGAGAGTCGCCAATCTCTCAGTGGAGGAAGCCTGAAACTCTGCCCTGAGGTTCATGCCTTCACGTGCACTCTGCCTGCACTCCTCCATCTCAGAGACCAAGTGAAGCATACCCTCATGCAACCCTGCCAGATGCAAACGCGATTCCTGCCACTTGTCCTGCAGCTGCTGCAATGGGGACATCTCCAGAGACACATCATCACTGCCGGACTTAGCATGGGCCTCGTCCCCTGCAGCCCTCCGGCTGCTGGTGCCATTGGCACCCTCTGTCCCTACCATCTCCTCCAACAATCGTGATGTGCCCTCTCCACTGTGACCCGGGACACTAGCCGATGGTAAATTTCCCACTGAGGTGTGTGTGTCTGCGCTGGTGCCTGGCTGGCTGAAATGATGTGCCGCAAGTTGCACATGTTGCCCCTCAGGTGTGGAGGAGGGGCTGCGGTGTCTTTGGGCGTGGCCATGTGGTGGTGATGCTGAAATTAACAACAAGGACAGTCCATCAGTTAGTGTACAGTCAGTTAAACCTTTCATCCCTTTCCCCCCCCAGCCTCATAAGTCGCTCACCCTTCAAGACCCTAAGGAGATGAACATTGGTCGGGTCAAAAAGAGTCAAGAGGAGGCTCAAACATTATATGTACATACAGACAGGCTGATCAGATGGCCTCAGGAATGCCACATGGCATGTTATGTACCATTGGAGTGGGGAGAGTACAGAGGTACCTGATCTGGATGCATGCTGGCCTGGATAGTTGCGGGGCTGAGGAAACATCGCAAACAGTAGCAACATTTGCCTTGGATCACAGGAGATTGACAGGTCACATTGTTGACCTTCATACCGTTAGGAGGGGCATAGACCAGGTGGGCAGAAGGCAACATTTCCCCTTGGCGCAGGGATGAGTAACATAGTGGCATTTATTTAAGTTGAGTGCCATGAGGTTCACAGCTGAGGTGCTGAGGACCTTTTGGACAGAGTAATGTGGGGAGCACTGACTGAAAGGGTGGTGGAGTTCCAACCCCCCTAGGATGCAATAAGTCTTTGGATGTGCAGCAGCGATGCCATGGCATGTTAGGCCATGGGAATAGTGGTCACAAATGGGATAAGGTGACTTTGGAAGGTGGTGGAGACGCGATTCCTCAAGGGGACGAGGGACCTTTGTGTATGACCCACACGTCAGAGTGTCTCAGTCTGTGAATGAGCAGTGTTGCAGCATTAACGATTGCAGTAACCATCAATGGTTTGGATGATGGGCAGACAGAGTGGATGGGACTGTGGACCTCAAATATCTGTCTGCCAGACACCAGCCTCGCCGCCACCTGCCACCCTGGCCTCCTGCCTCCTTCCCAGCTCCATGGCCTGCTCCTCAAAGTTCGTGAGGTGCTGGAGCAGGGCGTGCCCACTTCCAGTCCTCTGGTGCTCCCGCTGATTGTGTTCAGTTTTTGCCTGCAGAACAGAGAAGAGGATTTATTTGGGCCGATCGCTCATGTACTCTGCCCACGCACGCCGCACCTCAACCACAGTGGCCCATCTGAGGCCTCCAGCAGCTCCTGTCCACACGACTGGTGATCAGTCCCCAGAAGATAGTACGGCTGGTCCCAACCCCCTCCCCCAATGGCCACCTTGGACACATTCGGCATCCATCACTTTGAATAACACACGGGTCTTATCGCCCATGGCAAGGAGGCGCAATAAGGTGTGGCGCCGAGGCCAGCAGATGGCTCTTGGCCACGACACCTTGAGGCTCCCCTTCCGCCATCTCATCACCATCAATAAGACATGTGTTGGAGTTCTGAGTATGTGTCTAGCTGCCTCCCCTGCAGATTGCCCCCAGACTACTCAAATGCAACAAACACCAACATATGCTGCGGGGAGAACCCATCTTCTCCTCAACCACTAAGGCTGATGTAAGCATGGTCACTATCTGTTTGCCTACCAACCGTGCGCCAAATGCCCAATGCAGTAACAACAGCAAGACGTGAGGGGTTGAGGGGGGGGGGGCTCAAAGGCTAAGGCTACCTGCTGGGTCAAATGGCCAAGGCCGACATGGTACTCACCCTTCCAGAGTGCAGCAAATCATTGAATCTCTTGCGGCACTGGGTGCCTGTGCGCCGCACATCATCATGGGCGCTTACAGCGTCACCAACCTCCTCCCATGCCTGCCTGGTGACATGGGGGGCCCTCCTCCTCCCATCATCCGGATACAATATATCCCGACGGCTGGACACCTCTTGGAGGAGGACAGCAAGGCATGCATCGGAGAAGCGAGGGGCACACTGGCCCCCTGCTGGCCTCTCCTGCAGCCTGCCCCCTCTCCTCCTGCTCATGCTCCTGTCCTGTGACAGTTGCCTCTCTCTCTCCCCGAGTGGCCATGGTGCACTGTCTCAAGCAGTCTGCCTGGCCACTCTTTATACAGACTGCTGGTTCCCCATTGGAACCGGCGGTCTGAGCATGCCCGCCTCCACGGCTATTTTCCCGTGCTCCACGGGAGTCGCTAACCCACTGGGTGGGCCTTAATTGGCCTGCCTACGGAAAATAGCGGCGTGTCCCATTTCGGCAGCAGCAATCGGCTGCCCACCCGCCGCCGAGTTGGTTGGGCCTGCCCACCCGCCCGTCAAGGGCAAAATTCTGCCCATTGTGTTTTGAGCAGGTAACTGTTGAACCATTAGCAAAACATTGGAGATGAGAGTCACAAATAGCTCTGCCTTTGTCCATAGCTGCTGGCGCAGACGTCTCATCTACTATCCTTTGTGTTGTCTCGGCTAGAATGTTTATACAATGCAAGGAGTGTTACATTCCAGGGATTTGAAGTGTTAGCCTTTGTCTACTTTTAACCTGCTCAGAAACTTCCAGAGCTACAATCATGTGGTCAGCGGCGGCCATTTTATCAGTCCAGCCATTTGTCCATTTTAAAAGAAAAATAATGTTATTAAGTAGCCAGGGTGATGTGTATATATAATACATATATATATATATTTTTCCCTTCATGTCTTCTGATCATGACAAAGCCAATCGTTTCAGTTCCAGGACATTGCTCCAGGAGTACCTTACGGCAGCAACCCTGGCTTATCTCACACCAGCTGCTTCATCAATGACCTTCTCTCCATCATAAGGGCTCATAAGTGTCGAGGAATATTTGAGCTACACTAGTGCCAGGCAATGACCATCTCCAACAAGAGAGAATCCAACCATCGTCCCTTGACATTCAATGGCATTACTATCACTGAATCATCCACTATCAACATTCTGGGGGTTACCACTGACCAGAAACTGAACCGGACTAGCCATATAAATACTGCGGCTACAAGAGCAGGTCAGAGGCTAGGAATCCTCCAGTGAGTAACTCACCTCCTGACTCCCCAAAGGCACAAGTCAGGAGTGTGATGGAATACTCTCCACTTGCCTGGATCAGTGCAGATCCAACGACACTCAAGAAGCTTGACATTGTCAAGGACAAGGCAGCCCACTTGATTGGCACCTCATCCATTACCATCAACATTCATTCTCTCCACCACCAATGCACAGTGACAGCAGTGTGCACTTTCTACAAGATGCACTGCAGCAACTCACCAAGGTTCCTTCGACAGCACCTTTCAAACCCACAATTTCTACCACCTCAAACGAGGGCAGCAGATGCATGGGAATACCACCGCCTTCCATGTTCCCCTCCAATACCACAGCATCCTCACGTGGAACTATATCACCATTCCTTCACTGTCTCTGGGTCAAAATCCTGGAACTCCTTTCCTAACAGCACTTGGGTGTACCTGCAGCACATGGACTGCAACAGTTCAAGAAAGTGGCTCACCACTACCTTCTCAAGGGCAATTAGGGATGGACAATAAATGCTGGCCTAGCCATTGATGCCCACAATGTGAAAGAATAAAAATAAGGGCAAGAGAGGGACTGTTCTCTGATGATTGCAGAGTGTTCAGTAGTGTTCACAATACTTCAGGTGATGGGCAGTGCATGACAACATACAGCATCACCTCGACACCATCTACATTTAAAAGGAGGGCATGGTCACCATCCCATCACATTTGTTGGTCTTACCAGAAACTGAACTGGGACAACCATCTAATTGCCATGGCTATGAGAGGAATTCAGAAACTGAGTATTCCATGGTGATTGGTTCACTTCCTGCATCTCCAAAGCATCTCTATCACCTGCAAGGCACAACTGATGGAATACTCTCTGCTGGATGAGTGCAGTTTCAATAACGCTTAAGCAGCTCGATACTATTCAGGACAAAGCAGTTCACCTCATCGACAGCCCATCCACCCTTCAGTGTACCTGGGCTGCTGTACATAATACCTGCAGGATGCGCTGCAGCCAAGGTTTCTTCAGCAACTCCTTCAAAATCTATGACTTCCACCAGGCAGAAAGACAATGACAGCAGAGGCATGGGAATACTATCACCTCCAAGTGACAAACCATTGTGACAGGCATATAATCACCATTCCTTTACTGTGGCTGTGTCTCATTACTGAGCTAAAACTGAACTGGACTAGCCATATAAATACTGTGGCTACAAGAGCAGGTCAGAGGCTAGGAATCCTGCGACCAGTAACTCACCTCCTGACTCCCCAAAGCCTGTCCACCATCTACAGGACACAAGTCAGGAGTGTGGTGGAATACTCTCCACTTGCTGGAGCTCCCACAACACTCAAGAAGCTTGACACCGTCCAGGACAAAGCAGCCCACTTGATTGGCACCACATCCACACCCTTCACCCTGATGCACAGTAACAGCAGTGTGTAACATCTACAAGATGCACTGCAGGAATTCACCAAGGCTCCTTAGGCAGCATCTTCCAAACCCACGACCACTAGCATCTAGAAGGACAAGGGCAGTGGATAAATGGGAACATCACTACCCAGAAGTTCCCCTCCAAGTCACTCACCATCCTGACTTGGAAATATATTGCTGTTGCTGGGCCAAAATCCTGGAACTCCCTTCCTAACAGCACTGTGAATGTACCTACACCACATGAACTGCAGCAGTTCAAGAAGGCAGCTCACCACCACCTTCTCATGGGCAACTAGGGATGGGCAATAAATGCTGGCCCAGCCAGCGAAGCCTCCATCCTGTTAATCAATAAAAAAAAAACTCCTACTGAACACCATTGGGGGAGCATCTAAAAGACTCACTGCCATCTCAAGGGCAACTCAGGATGGACAATAAATGCCAACCATGCTAACAACATCCACATCCTGAGAACAAATATAGAAAATCGACAGCTTTCATGACAATTTCCTGATAGCTCATAATTTACCAGATTTATGAATTCACTTCAATTTCACAACATGCCATGGATAGGGTGTGATGTGCAAACCTTGGTGTTACTAGCCCAGCACTATAATCACTGGGCTACCTACATTAACGTGGCAAAATCATAGAATCATAGGTCGGTATTTTCCAGGGCCTGTTGTGGCGGGATCCACCACAGGTTCTGCGGTCCTCGGCTTGTAGCGGGACCAGATGGTGGGCAGGGCCAGAAGATCTCCCCCCCACCCCACCTCGCCCCAATAGAATACAATCATAGAATTGTTACAGCACAGAAGAACGTCGTTCAGCTTACCACGTCTGTGCTGGTTCTTTGAAGGAGCAATTCACCTAGAACCACTCCCTGCCTTCTCCCCATAGCCCTGCACATTTTTCTTTTTCAGATAACAATCCCATTCCCTCTTGAATGTTTAAATTGAACCTACCTCCCCAAGTTTCTAAAATTGTTACTGATCTTTCAATTTGAATTAAAAAGTATAGTTGCTACATAAAAGCAACTGAAAAATTCCTTTGAGCATGGCTAATAAGTACACATCTTACATTAAACAAAGTTGTGTTTTTGCCTGATTTATTGTATAAAGAATGAGAATGTAGATGGAATTTCAGAAGTATTAACATGACAAGCAATGTGCATTTTTGAAGTGTCAAAGTGGTCTCATAGCAGCTTCAGTCGTTAAAATACAATTAGAAAAAGGGGATGTATCTGAAAACACCAAGTTAATTTTAATTTGAAATTATAACAAGTTCCAATAACTATAAACAAAGATGCTCACTCTGTTTACAGAATATCAATTGTTAATCATAAATTACTACATCACTGCTTTTCCTATATAGGACATAGATGGTTCAATGCTATCACAAATTTGCATCTATTTTCAACAAACACACTTCAACACCAACACAACCAAATTGTGAATGTCTTTAATTACAAATAATAAAATTTTACCTCACTCTAGCCTTCAATCACAATACATTTACACTTCAATCAACTGAAAAGATTACATAGTTTTATGTGAACCATTGATCATGTCTACAACAGGAACTGTGGGGAAATAGAAATTTAAAATACTCTAACTGTTCCCTGAAAAACAAATACATGTTATACACAGCAGCTTTGTTTATCAGAGAATGAGGCTATGCTTTAAAATGTTATATACAGCATATTGCTGATACACAAGCAGTTTCACAAAAAGTAATGTCAATAGTTGGTATATGCAAATACGTCCAGTTCAGTGTGGTGAGCTTCACCTTAGACAGAAAATCACAACATACAGTACATATACAGTGTTATACATCAATTGCAATTCCATGGGACATGGACATTGTTTCTCTAGTACCAGTCACATACATAAGAACTGAGCAAAGGTGAGGGAATGAGGCTGTAATCGCTATGTAGGTCCAATATGGCACAGGAGCTGTATTTCCAAAGGGACAGAACCAAAGTCCATGTCGGACACCATCACGGACATGATGAGAAACCCAAGAAATGGTCACCATCCATGGCAGAAAACACCAAGAATCTTTAAGTCTAAATATCCACATAGCAAGTTTCATTGAAAAAGCCACTACAGGTATCACTGTGGAACAGTGCAGTGCAGGCCTTTGTGGGAGATGCAACGCAGCCTAAAAGAGAGAAAAGAGCTATTACTACAGAATGCTATTTCCAAATGATGACTGTTAAAATTTTATTAAAAAAAAAAGTGTGTATAATTTTTAAGCAGCTTGCCAGGGTCTACCATCAGAAACTTTTAGAAAAGTTACATTGCCTAATGTTCTTTGCAATTCCTCATTGTGTAGAAAAACTTAGTTATAACTCAACAACAACACTGGCTTCAATTTCCAAGACATCTACCAGTGCAGATGAAAGTATCAATTCATATTTACAAAAGCTTCAAAATATTTCATCAAGGAAAATGCAATCTTGTTGGTACAATTAAATTCTTCTCCTTTAGAGAAGATTTACTAACTAACCATTCCTTCTCATCATTACCGTACCATTTCCCTTTTGAACTATGCACTCCATCCACCTTAACTGTCCATCCACTCATCAACCAATTCCAACTCAATCTTCCAAAGGGAAGATGGCAAATGGACAAAGACCTCACTCACCCCTAATCTATATCTACCTTCCCCAAGTGTACTACTTCATCATAAAAACAAAATACTGCAGATGCTCTGAAGGAGGATCATACAGACTAGAAACGTTTACTTTGTTTTTCACTCTCCACAGATGCCGTCAGACCTGCTAAGCTTTTCCAGCATTTTCTGTCTTTGTACTACTTCATCGCCTGTATTCCTAACTGTTTCACGCAGATGTTTTGTTTGCTTTCAGTTTTGTTAGATTGAAAAAAGGAATTGGTCTTACTCTATTCCTCCTCTCTGTACTGCCATGCTCCTTCCCTTCCCCTTAACGCACTTTCTGAAGTTTATGGACCACAAAAGCTCAGCTTGGGCCATCATAACAATACTTCTTTCCTCATTCTCACACAAGGGGTGGAATTTAATGAGTGCAGTGGGAGGCCCAACATCCACCACCAAAACGGGTGGCACACACGCCAACCTGCTCTCCAGGAACCCAGGATGAATTAAGTTCCTAATTTTTAAAAACATTACTCATTCATGTGATGTGGGCATCGCTGGCTAGGCCAGCATTTATTGTCCATCCCTGATTGCCTTTGAAAGGGTGGTGGCGAGCTGCCTTCTTGAACCACTGCAGTCCATGAGGTGTAGGTACACCCAGTGCTAATAAGGAGGGAATTCCAGGATTTTGACCCAGCAACAATGAAGGAACGGCGATATATTTCCAAGTCAGGATGGTGATTGGCTTGGAGGGGAACTTCCAGGTGCTGGTATTCCCATATATCTGCAGCCCTTGTCCTTCTAGATGGTAGCGGTCGTGGGTTTGGATGGTGCTGCCTAAGGATCCTTGCTGGGTTCCTGCAGTGCATCTTGTAGATGGTACACACTCCTGCCACTGTGCATTGGTGGTGGAGGGAGTGAATGTTCATGGATGGTTGCCAATCAAGCAGGTTGCTTGTCCTGGATGCTGTCAAGCTTCTTGACTTGGCATGAGTTGGTCCTTTTCCGGACAAGTGGTGTGCCACAGGGATCAGTGCCGGGGCTTCAACTTTTTAGAGTTTACATAAATGACTTGGATGAAAGGACCGAAGGAATGGTGGCTAAATTTGTTGACACAAAGATAGGTAGGGAAGTAAATTGTGAAGTGGACGTAAGGAGACCACAAAGTGACAAAGATAGGTTAAGTGATGGGCAAAGATCTGGCAAATGGAGTAAAATGTGGGAAAATACAATCGTTCATTTTGGCAGGAAGAATAAAAAAGCTTATTATCTAAATGGTCAGAGATTGCAGAGCTCTGAGATTCAGTGGGATCTGGGTGTCCTAGTGCATGAATCACAAAAGGTTAGTATGCAGGTACAGCAGGTAATTAGGAAAGATAATAGAACGTTATCATTTATTGTGAGGGGAATTGATTACAAAAGTAGGGAGGTTATGCCTCAGTTGTACAGGATATTGGTGAGACCACATCTGGAATATTGTGCACCATACTGGTCTCCTTATTTAAAGAAAGATGTAAATGCGTTGGAGGCAGTTCAGAGAAAGTTTACTAGACTAATAACAGGAATGGGCGGGTTGTTTTATGAGGAAAGGCTGGACAAGTTAGGCTTGTATCCATTGGAATTCAGAAAAGAGGTGACTTAATTGAAACCTTTAAGATCCTGAGGGGTCTTGACAGGGTAGATGTGGAGAGGACGTTTCCTCTTGTGGGAGAATCTAGAACTGTTTAAAAATAAGGGGTGGCTCATTTAAGGCAGAGATGTGAAGAAATTTTCTGTCTCAGAGGATTGAGGCTCTTTGGAATTCTCTTCCACAAAAGACAATGGAAGCAGAGTCTTATAATATTTTTAAGGCAGAGCCAGATAGATTCTTGATTAATAAGGGGGTGAAAGGTTATCGGGAGTAGGCAGGAATGTGGCGTTGAGGTTACATTCAGATCAACCATCATCTTATTGAATGACACAGCAGGCTCGAGGGGCCAAGTGGCCTACTCCTGTTCCTAATTTGTATGTTGAGTGTTGATGGAGTTGCACTCAACCAGGCAAGTGGGGAGTATTCCGTCACACTCCTGATTTGTGCCTTGTAGGTGGTGGACATACTTTGGGGAGTCAGGAGGTGAGTTACTCCCCACAAGATTCCTAGCCTCTGACCTGCTCTTGTAGCCAAAGTATGAACTATGGCTAGTCCAGTTCAGTTTCTGGTCAATAATAACCCCCCAGGATGTTGATAGTGGGGGATTCAGCGATGGTAATGACATTGAATGTCAAGGGGCGAGGGTTAGGTTCTCTCCTGTTGGAGATGGTCATTGCATGGCACTTATGTGGTGCGAATGTTACTTGCCACTTGTCAACCCAAGCCTGGATATTGTCCGGGTCTTGCTGCATTTGGACATGGGCTGCTTCAGTGTCTGGAATCGCGAATTGTGCTGAACATTGTGCAATCATCAGTGAACATCCCCACTTCTGACCTTATGATGGAAAGAAGGCCATTGATGAGGCAGCTGAAGATGGTTGGACTTGAACACTATCTTCAGCAACTCCTGCAGTGATGTCCTGGAACTGAGATGATTGACCTCCAACAACCACAATCATCTTCCGTCTTGCTAGGTATGACTCCAACCACATTGTTGCGTAGTTGCCAGTGTTGTCGCTGTACTTGATCAGCTGGCTAAGGGCACACCTAGCTGTAGAGCACAAGTAAGCTGGAAACTTACCTCTGGGGCTCCCAGCTCCACGAGGGACACTTGCTTCCTGGAGGTAGTGCAGCAATTGAGTTTTGAGGCGGGTGGGAACCGTTTGATCAGGTGGGAGGATGGGAGGGGGTGGTGGGGATCTCGCCGCCTCGCCTTGATTAAGTCCAGAGCGGGAAGACTTGCAGTTTGCCTTCCAGCCCAGACGCCAATTGACACCCTTAAGTGGGCAATCAATGCCTCACCTCGCAGTTTCTCGTATTTAACCAACGGCTGGTGGGGGGACTCACTACCTCACTATGTGGGGAGGCTGATGAGCAAACCCTGTTGGAAGTGCTTGCGACCTTCTTGGCACTCGTTCTCAGGCACTCAGGGGCCAACAGGAAACCCTGCCCCAACAGCTGCCAGCCAATCAAAGGTCGGCAGCTCTCAATTACCAGCAGCACTACGAGGTGCGGTGACTGCTGCCAGTAATGCACTTGGGACTTCATCAGGGATTATCGTTAGACCCCTGGAGAAGGTAAGTGAGGGTGGAATGGGGGCGATGGGGTGGGGATCACTGGCACGGGGGGGAGGGGGGGCCGTTGGAGGAAAGGGCAGGGGGGGTTTTGGCTCTCAGCAGGCTTCCCCCGCGGGCCCCATCCTGATGCTGGTCCCTTGATCACGCACTGAATGCCTGAGAACGATGGGCTCTCCACTAAGAAGGTCGCAAGCACTTCCAAAAGGGTTTGCTCACCAGTCTCCCCACATAGCGAGATAGCAAGTCCCCCACCAGCCATTGGTTAAATACGAGAAGCTGCGAGGTGAGGAATTAATTGCCCATTTAAGGATGTCAATATGCGTCTGGGCTGGAAGGCAAACTGCAAGCCTTCCCGCTCTGGACTTAATCAAGGCGAGGCGGCGAGATCCCCACACCCCCCCTCCCCAGTCTCCCGCCCGATCAAACAGTTCCCACCTGCCTCAGAACTCGCTTCCTGGAGGGACATTAAATCTTGCCTAAGATCTCCTTTTTAAAAAGGATAGTATAATATTTGCTTCATTAAAACTATTGAAATTTTTCAATTTTATTTGGAGATAAGCTATTAACAGAATGATATTGACGCATCTTGAAAATTAGGCACACTACATAAGTTCAGGCAGCACGATCCAAATTCAGTGCAATAAATCATTTTTATTCAAAAGGTCTGAGTTTTCCCAGCTATTTTTGTTTTTGTTTCAGATTTCCAGCATCCACAGTATTTTGCTTTTATCTTAATCACTTTTATTAATTTGTTCTCAGGATGTCGGCTCCGTTGCTAAGGCTGGTTTTTATTGTCCATCCCTAGTTGGCAGTTACATCTAGGTCACACTGGGTAAAGACAGCAGGCTTCCTATCCTAAAATTGACCAGTTGCTTTATGACACACCCACAATGTCATGGTCACTTTTATGAGGTGTATTTTGACTGGAGCAGGTGCTAGAAGTGGCTGGGGAAGAGTGTGCGCACAGAACAAATACTGAAAAATGGCACACCTAACTTCCCCAGCATCCCATAACCTCTTTTGATTTACAAGCTGTAGGTGGTCTAGGTATGTCTCAACATGCACCACTTGATTTCCAGCACTCCCCTCACCACATCCCTATCCTTGTGCCTTTCTCATTTCAGATATGCTAGAACCGCAACCTAGCCAGCCAGTAATGCAGAAGCAAGAGTGGAAGAGGAAGAGACAATGCAACAACCAGTTTAGAATTTGGCAATGCCCGTACTTCAGAGGGTAGCTTCTGATATGTCTTTCTTTTACCTCAAATGAGGAATCCCCCCACTGTGGCTGACAGAGCCCTTAACCATGTTTGGTCCATTTCCCTCACTTCTTCCCCTCCCTCCCAAAACTGTGATAGGGTTCCCCTTGTCTTCATTTTCCACCCTATCACTCTTTACATTCAAAGGATCAACCTCTGCCATTTCTGTCAACTCCAGCATCATGTCACCACCAAACACATCTTCCCCTCACTTGTCAGCATACTGAAGGGCCACTCCCTGCTTGACACCCTGGTCCACCACTCCTCAAACATCCCAACACCTTGTTCCCTTCCAGCAGCACCTTCCCATGCAATCGCAGGTGTAAAACCTGCCCTTCTCTCTCCTCAGTGTCCAAGGTTCCAAACGTTCTTTCCAGATGAAGCAGCAAATTACTTGTACTTCTTTCAATTTAGTGCTCACTGCTCACAATCTTCTACTTTGGGTAACCACTCTGCTAAACATCTCCACTCAGTCTGCAAACGTGACCCCGGTTACTTGCAATTTTAATTCACCACCTTGCACAACATTTCTGTTCTCGGCCTGCTGCAGTGTTCCAATGAAGCTCAACACAAACTCGGGGAACAGCACTTCATCTTCCAAGTAGGTACTTTACAGCATTCTGGACTCAACATTGAGGTCAATAATTTCAGACCATGAACTCTGTCCTCCATTTTGATTCTGTTTTATGCCCATGTGCTGGCTGGAATCTGGTTGTCTTTGTTTTTGCTTTCGGACAGAGCTGTTCATTATTCTGGAATTTACACTCATCCTGGACAAATGCTTTGTCTCCTTACTAAAACCATTACCACTCCCTTTGCCTTTCGTTCTATGACGTCTTGTCACTTAAATTCTCCCACCCTTACCCTATCTCAGACCTTCCTTTCGTTCTCCCCCACCCACCCCAACCTTTCAATGGCATATAACCCATCACATTTCTACGCTTCTTCGGTTCTGGGGAAGAGTCATATTCGACTCGAAATGCTAACTCTGTTTCTCTCTCCACAATAGTGTCAGGCCTGCTGAATATTTCCAGCACTTCCTGTTTTTATTTTAATTTTCCACATTGTCAGGTAGATGGCAGTGTTGCAGCAGTGTTATAAAGAGGTTTCAATGAAACCCATGCTGAATTCAATCCATGAAATCGTTTACTGCATATTATTATACGTTCCTATCATATCTGTAAATATAACTGCCTGACCCATGGAATTTGATCAGAATTAGTTGGTTAGATTTTAAGGATGAAGTAGAGAGAAGTAAAAATACACAAGATCCTGAAATATTATATCTAAAAACTACAAATCAACTCAAAGGGAATTAATACACCTTGTTTAAATGTCAGCTGGGGCTCAGGAGAAGCACTCTCACCTTTTATTCAGGGGTTATGATTTCAAACCTCATTCCAGAGATTTGAGTGTAGAATCTGTAACTTCTGTGCAAATCAGAGCACTGTCAAGAGTTCAGTATTCAAAGGAAAGCTGAGGAGATCTCTTTTTAAAATCTAAGAACTAAGCTGTCTACACCCATCTGTTGGGTTGCAGAGATTATCAATTCTAAACAGCTCTCTCCTTGAATTAAGGGAAAGTTGGCCCGATAAATGAAGGCAACCTCTATTTTGGCTTGAACTTTATTTTAAAAGTCATAAAATGAAAAATCCACAAATTATGCTAATTTGACAAACAAACATCTGAAAAGACAAGATAACATTTCAACTCTTCATTAAAATTAGAAAGTTAAAGAAAGAAAGCCTCTTTTTAAGACTTAACAAAACAAAGTTGGGCCAGAGAACAGGGAAAATTCATGACAAATAAAAGAATACCCAATGCCTCTTACAGCCCGAGAATGGACTGAATACAAAAACTGCAAAGAGATGAAATACTAAAGGTCATCTCAGTCAGAAAGTGCTAAAATAAATGATTGGCCTTGCATGTCATGAACTACAAAATTAAATAATCAAACATTTTGTATGTCTGACATCAGAATGTACAGATCAGTACACTTAAAAAATATGGATGCTTCTGTAATTCACAATACACCTTGTTTACGGCATCGGTAAGAATGTTTTATGTGGCTAGCAAACTTACATAATATTTAACTAAAAAAAACTTCAGTAGTTTGTGAGGTCATTTTAAGTCATAGTGCGTGACAACTTGTGACTCCGTCCTCATCCTAGCTGAAATATTTACATTTTGTTGCGTTAATAATGCCTATTTGCTGCCAGTCATACACGATAAGATCTCAATTCTGGGTACTCTCCCAGCATGAAGCATCATTCTCATAAGTCAGAAGATTTGTTTAGCCTTTAACTGATTTAGTTCATTTCCTTCCTGAGTTTTATCATCACTAGGCTGCCTCCCCAGCTCTCAAGTGCTTTGATAAGGCTTAGTTGCTAATTTAGTTTTTAAAAATAGAACCTCAGTATCTTTAGAATATGCATAATTAGCTACCATCTAACAATAGATGCTATTCTTCATATATGGCACAGAGGGATAATCCCAGACCTGTTTCTCACCCAACATCAATGCATGATTCTAGTGGAATAAGTTGGGACCTTAACCAATTTTGGCCACCCTAATTCAAGGGTGTTGAGGACAGCTGTAATACATCAACCACAGCAATGAATGAAATTATGCAGCTTAGCGTAGAGCAGAAATTCTCCATTGGTTGGATTCATACCTAGCATAAAGGAAGATGCTTATGGTTGTTGGAGGCCAATCATCCTAGTCCCAGGACATTGCTATAGGAGTTCCTCAGGGTAATGTCCTAGGCCCAACCATCTTCAGCTGCCTCATCAATGGCCTTCCCTCTTATGTAAGGTTGAAAGTGGGGACATTTGCTCATGATTGTCCTGTTTTCAGTATCATTTGCATCTCCACCAATGCAAACACATATTGTTTTAGCATGTAGCAAGGCCTGGACAACACTCAGGCTTGTGCTGATAACTGCCAAGTAACCTTAGCATCACACAAGCGCTAGGCCATAACCATCTCCTAACTATCTCTGCTTGATATTCAATGACATTAACATCGCTGAATCCTCCACCATCTACATCCTAGGAATTGCCATTGGCCAGAAATTTAACTGGACCAGCCAGGTAAGCATTGTGGCTACAAGAGTAGGTCTGAGGCTGGGAATTTTGTGGAGAGTAACTCATCTCTTGATTCCCTAAAGCCTATCCACCAAGGCACTAGTCAGGAGTGTGATGGAATACTCTCCACTTGCCTTGAGTACAGCTCCAACAACACTCAAGAAGTTTGACACATCCAAGACAAAGCAGCAAACTTGATCAGCACTTTATCCATCACTTTAAACATTCAGTTCCTCGACCACCAGTGCAAAGTAGCAGCAGCGTGTACCATTCACAAGATGCACGGCAGCAGAGGCCTGGGAACACCACCACCTACAAATTTCCCTCCAAGTTACTCACCATCCTGGCTTGGAACTATATCGCTGTTCCTTCACTGTCGCAGGGTTAAAATCCTGGAACTCCCTTCCTAACAGCTTTATGGGTGCACCTACACTACAGTGGTTCAAAAGGGCAGCTCACTACTACCTTCTCAAGGTCAATTAGGGATGTGGGCTACAAATGCCGGCCTTGCCAGAGGCACTCACATCCCAAGAATGAATAAAAATAATCCATAATATCTAGACTATATGGTTCAGCTACTTATTTGCTTAATCAACTGGGTGACTGAAGGAGCCAGTTCCTTAACAAATAAACTGCTTGCCCAAGTATTTCTTGATAGTATTCTGTCACTGACAAGTATTATAAAAATCTCAAGGCCTAAAAAGCTGTGAACTAAGAACAAGTGTCACAGAGTAAAGGAACATTCATGTATAACATAGTACCATACTCTGTGTGTGACTGTGACTCATTAAAAAGAGCAAGTGAGCATCGTCATATTTAAATATAATTTTAGATTAAAAATCTTAAACACCCAGTAAACAATTTGCTGCAAGTGTGCAGTAAATTACACTTTCAAATATGATATAGAAGAAATGTGAGCCTGGTGTGTGTATTCTTACCTTGAGGGACATGGATCCAGCTGCAAGAAAGTGATCAACATCAATGATAGAAGATAGAAGCCCGGCTAGAATTACTTCATAAAAATCACTCTTCTTTCTCAATCCAATCACAATGGCCCAAGACCACAGGCCAATGACACCATGTACTGCGTTGTCTAAAAGAGCCCTAAGCCAGTAGCTGTTCTGTATTAAAGAAAACTGTAAACACTGATCTGATATGAAGCAGAAAATTCCTAGGCCTATGCTCGAGATGACCGATGCGGTGCTGAATGTTTTAAGTAGTGCTCGTGCATTTTCTGTCTCTGTTGCCATTGTAATGGTGGATTGTTTCGACGTGAACATTGTTCAATGTGAGTATCATCCATGGTACATTACGTCAGCATTCCTCATTCTAGATCAAGAAAGGAACAGATTGTGTTATTGTTAATCTCAATGAACAGAAAGCAATTTTCTTTATAGTACTGGTACAGCGAGGTCTGAAAATATTGGGAAGGTGCATGAACCTGATGGGAGTATCTCTACTTAATTGTAACAGTAGATCAAGGAAAAGGGAATTCCTTCTGCAAACCTCTAGTCAATCTATTAAGCATACATGGATAAAAATGCTTCCTTCTTGGACTGCACAGTCCAAAGTAAGAGCTTACATTATCAAAAATATGTATTACATTCTTCTATATGACTATCCAAATTATTCAGCTCAATGACAATTCTTATTGATTACTGGTTATTTATGAGTCTATGCAAGATCCCAGCAGTCTGAAAGAACTACAAATCTCCTTTATCCAGCAACAAAAAATTGCCATTGTAATCACATTCCTTCAGCATCTTTAACATCACAATGCGCTTCACAGGATGGTTGTCAAAGTTCCGATATCTATGCATTAATTGATGCTGCCAGTGACAACTGCCATTTCTGCTTGGAACTGACTGCGTAGCAGGTTGACGATGTAAACTCACGGGTTAAATTTTAAATCTAAATCAGCAACAAGACTTAATAATGACTGACTTCAAATTCAGTGCAAAAGCAACAGAATCAAGCTTTCTTCTGGAGAGTTCCAGTCATCACATAAACATCTCTGTAGATGTGAAAAAGAAATGCCTACAATTTGCTCTGCAGAAAAATACCTCCTCTTATCACCAGCCTCAGTCAGTCCTCTTAGCTTGTGCAATGTTCCATATTTAGTTTTAGTCCTTAAGTAGAAATTAGATACCAATATTTTTGTAAAAGGTCTTTCAGGAGCTGAAGGAAATGATAATTAAAATGGACAGACCTTACAGTTGGCAGCAGGTGACAAAGAATCATATACCGTAGCCTCTCCTTGTAAAGAAGAACAGTGCAAGCCGAACCAAAATCTCACTATTATGCTGCCTTCACACTATTTCTTTGTCAACCAAGGAGTTGACTGGAGAGGACCTAAATAGACAGCCAAGTCTCTGATCAAAATAATTATTTTTCCCTTCCTGTGAAATCACTGAAGTGAGATGTCGCAATTTCACATTACAACTCTACCCAAAACATCTACTTTCCAACCACCAGTTTTAATGAATGACATATACCTCAGATTTTGAGTAAATGTACAAACATCATTTTTTATGCTTGGTGTTTATGAATATATTCATCTAAGTATATCCTATCTTTGATTGGCCCTACATGTGATCATTTACCATACAACATTTAACAAGTCCAATAAAAGAGAGATTTATGAGTGCTGGGAATCAGAAGTAAAAGCAGGAAATAACTGCAAATACCTGGCAGGTTAGTCAGTATTTGAAAAGGAAACAAACTCAATGAAGATCACAACTGAAATGTTGGCCTATTTTTCTCTGTTAGATGTTGATTGAACTGATGCTTTCCATTTTCAGCATTTTCTATTTATTTAATAAATTTAGTATGAATACATTTTAATACTTCAGTAAAATTGCGTTTACATAAACGGTTGCTTGGGGTTCTTAAAATACCCTATTGGCTATTGATTACTTAAGTGCCTGCCTCAGAAAATAATATAAACCTGTTACATAAATTACAAAAGAACTGGGATTGATAGATTTTTATTAACAAAGGTGTTAAGGAATATGGGACAAAGGTGGGTATATGGAATTAGTTCAGCCATGATCTCACTGGCAAAAAAGTCCTGAGAGGCTAAATGGCCTCCTACTGCACACCATTACGCATCGTTTCTGCTCTGGAGGGGATTTAGCCTTTTTTATATAAAAGCGTTCCTCTGATACACCACTGACCATCCAGTCCTTTAGATTAGTTGAAGTGATAAACCAGCTGCTGACCCTATTTTGTTTATAAGCGTGCCTTGGAATCCCTTAGAATATGAGCTGGAAGATTCACTTGCAGGTTTCTCAGTCAACATATTTAAAACATTAAGAAAGGTAGGGTAGGACAGTAATGCTGTTCATACTTCAGGCTCGAGGGGCTGAATTGCCTACTCCTGCTCCTAGTTCTTATACAACTGACATGTTGCTGATAAAAATGTATGAATATAAGAAATAGGAGCAGGAGTAGGCCATATGGCACTTTGAACCTGCTCCTCTTTTTGTTAATTATTCACTTGTGGGATGTTGGTGTTGCTGGCTTGGCCAGCATTTATTGCCCATCCCGAATTGCCCTTGAGAAGATGGTGATGAGCTGTCTTCTTGAGCCGCTGCAGTCCCTGTGGTGTAAGTGAAACTAGTGCTGTTAGGGAATTCCAGGATTTTGACCCAGCAATAGTGAAGGAACGGCAATATATTTCCAAGACAGGATGGTAAGTAGAGAGGAGGGAGGGGGTGGGGTTCCCATGTGAGTGCTGCCCTTTTCCTTCTAGATGGTAGTGGTCATGGGTTTGGAAGTCGCTGCCTAAGGATCCTTGATAAGCTCCTGCAGGGCATCTTGTAGATGGTACACACTGCTGCCACTGTGCGTCAGTGGTGGAGGGGGTAAATGTTTGTGGATGAGGTGCCAATCAAGTGGGTTGCTTAGTCCTGGATGGTGTCAAGCTTCTTGAGAGTTGTTGGAACTGCATTCATCCGGGCAAGTGGGGAATGTCCCATCCTGACCCGTGCCTTGTAGATGGTGGGCAGGCTTTGGGGAGTTAGGAGGTGAGTTACTTGTCACATGATTCCTAGCCTCTGACCTGCACTTGTCGCCACAGTATTTATATGGCTAGTCCAGTTCAGTTTCTGGTCAATGGTAACCCCCAGGACGTTAATAGTGTGGGATTCAGTGATGGTAATGCCACTGAAAATCAAGGGGCGATGGTTGGATTCTCTCTTGCTGGAGATGGTCATTGCCTGGCACTTGTGTGGTGCGGATGCTATTTGCCACGACAGCCGAAGCCTGGATATCGTCCAGGTCTTGCTGCGTTTGGACAGGGACTGCTTCAGTACCTGAGGAGTCTTGAATGGTGCTGAACATTGTGCAAGCATCCCCACTTCTGACCTTATGATGGAAGTTCATTGATGAAGCAGCTGAAGATGATTGGGCCTAGGACACTACCCTGAGGAGCCCCTGCAGTGATGTCCTGGATCTGAGATGACTGAGCTCCAACAGACACAACCATCTTCCGTTCTGCTAGGTATGACTTTAAACAGCAGAGAGTTTTTCCCCCAATTCCCATTGACTCCAGTTTTGTTAGGGCTCCCTGAAGCCACAGCCAGTAAAATTCTCCCTTGATATTAAGAGCAGTCAGTCCCACCTCACCTCTGGAGTTCAGCTCCTTTGTCCATGTTTGAACCAAGGCTGTAATAAGGTCAGGAGCTGAGTGGCCCTGGCAGAATCCAAACTAAGCATCAGTAAGCAGGTTATTGCTAAGCAGGTGCCGCTTGCTAGCGCTGTTGATGACCCCTTCCATCACTTTACTGATGACCAAGAATAGACTGATGGGGTGTAATTGACCAGGTTGGATTTCTCCTGCTTTTTGTTTACAGGACATACCTGGGCAATTTTCCACATTGCTGGCTAGATGCCAGTATTGCAGTTGAACTGAAACAACTTGGCTAGGGGCATGGCTAGTGCTGGAGCTCAAGTCTTCAGTACTATTGCCAGAATATTGTCAGGGCCTATAGCTTTTGCAGTATCCAATGCCTTCAGCTGCTTCCTGATATCACATGGAGTGAATCGAATTGGCTGAAGCCTGGCATCTGTGATGCTGCGGACCTCTATCCAATGAGATCATGGCCTCAACTGCACTTTCCTGTATCACCCCCATAGCCTTCGACTCCCGAGTAGATCAAAAATCTATTTAACTCAGCCTGGAATGTATTCAGTGGCCCAACTTCCACGGCTCTCTGGAGTAAAGTATTCCAAAGATTAACAACCAGAGAAGAAATTCTTCCTCATCTCTGTCTTAAATTGGAGATCCTTTATTTTGAAACAGCGCTGCCTAGTTGTCGAATCCCCCCCAGTGAGGGGAAACATCCTCTCAGCATTTACCCTGTCAATCCTCCTCAGAATCTTATGTTTCAATAAGATCACTTCATTCTTCTAAACTCCAACGAGTATAGGCCAAACTGCTCAAGCTTTCCACATAAGACAACCCGTTCATCCCAGGAATCAGCCCAGTGAACCTTCTCTGAATTACTTCCATTGCAGGTATATCCCTCCTAAAATAAGGAAACCAAAACTGTACACGGTACTGGAGGTGTGACCTCACCAATGCTCTGTATAGCTGTAACAAGACTTTCCCACTTTTATTCACCAGTCCCCTTGTATTAAAGGCCAACATTCCTTTTGCCTTTCTAACTACTTGCTGTACCTGCATGCTGACTTTTTTGATTCATATACAAGGACACCCAGATCCCTTTGTATTTGCATCATTCTGCAGTCTCGCTCCATTTAAATAATATTCTGCTTTTCTATTCTTCCGAGTGGACAGCCTCACATTTTCCCACAATTATTTCCCTTTGCAGATTCCTGTGTCCCCCTCACAACTTGCTTTCCGACCTATCTTTAGATTATCAGCAAATTTGGCTGTAATACAGGACATCAAAAGCCTTTTTAAGACTCATCTACTGGTTCCCCTATATCCACCCTGCTTGTTACAATCTCAACGAACAGTAATAAATTTGTTAAACATGATTTCCCTTTCACAAAACCATGTTGACTCTGCCTGATTGTATTATGATTTTCTAAATGTCCCACTACTACTTCCTTAATAATGGATGCTACTATTTTTCCAACGACATATGTTAGGCTAACTGGCCTACAGTTTCCCGCTTTCTGTCTCCCTCCTTACTTGAATAGAGGAATTACATTTGCGGTTTTCCAACCCGCTGGAATCTCCAGGATCTGGGGAACTTTGAAAGATTACAACACTGTGCCTGCAGTATCATGAAGCTATTAATGTATATATTATTGGAAAATATTTTTCTTTTAAAATAGAGGTTTAGTCTGTGGGTGTGTCTTAATTGGATTAAATACAGCTAGTCTGGGTGCTTTGATATGTATTAGTTTTGATATGTAAGAGAGATAGCATGCACTTGCATTTTTTGAATACAGCATTCAAGAAGTGGGGTGAAAAATGACACCTATCTAGCAGCTACCAAGCAATGTGTTTATATTACTAATAAAATTGGTACTATGAAAGGGGTTCAAAGAGGCTGGTGATACAATGAGAATTCACATTCAATCAGTGGTGGTAGGTATAACTTCAGCAGTTTTCGGGTGTGCAGAGCAGAAGCAATGTGAGATCAAAAGGCAGCTGTAAGCCTCCAACTGGCTCCACAAGAACCAAAATGAAAAGAACCTCATTTTGATTTTGTAAGGTGAAAATGCTTTGCCTGGTGTCTGGTTAAGTCTATGGGTTGCTGTTGCCTTACTGGAGATTAGTTTGGCAATTTGTTAAAAGTTATGATAGTAGTAATTTGAAGCCACGTGTACATATATTTTAACCTGTGTAAATTAATAAAATGTTTCACTTTGTTTAATGTAAAACCCTCAAGAACTGGTGGTCTGATTTCTGAATTTAGAATCACATCTCAAACATAACACTTAAAATTATAGGTTATGACAATTGTTTAAAGTTTCCCTCTGGGATTTTTAAATAACTCCGCTTTACCAACTGCATCAGTCATTTTAAGTCTTTTAATACCCTAGAATTCAGGTCATAAGGTACTTGTCAGCCTTTAGGCCCATTGATTTTCCCAGTACTTTTTCTCTAGTGATAGCAATCAGTTTAAGTTCTTCGCTCCCTTTTGTCCCTTGATTTTTGACTATTCTTGGTATGTTTTTTGTGTCTTCTACTATGAAGGCAGATACAAAATACTTGTTCAAAGTCTCTGCCATTTCCTTGTCTTCCATTATTAACTCACCAGTCTCATCCTCTAAACAACCAACATTTACTTTAGCTGCTCTCTTTTTATATACTTATAGAAGCTCTGGCTGTTTTTAATATTTCATACTAGTTCACTCTCATGTTCTGATTTTTCCCTCTTTTTTTCAAATATCCTTTGTTGATGGTAACAGTATGAACAGTATCACTAAAATAAATACTGCTTTCAAATAGTCAGTGTACCTAAGCAATTTTCAATTCATTTTCCATAATTTGATGGGAAAACGGTACAAGTAAAATGGATTAAATTTTGACATCTGTCATACATATTTGTAGATGGCTTTTTTTAAAAGAAAAACTAAATTTAACAAATCTTGTAATACCCTAATTCCTTTGGCAGATGCACAAAAACAGTAATTGTAAGGGAAAGGCTACAAACGTGGAACAAATGCATAACATGTCAAAATTAAATGCAACCATTTGAGGAATTTTAATAATGGTACCCACACAAAGCTTCAATCACTTTCAGATAGATGCTAGCTGACTCCCTG
Source organism: Cetorhinus maximus (assembly GCF_964194155.1). Lineage (NCBI taxonomy): Eukaryota > Metazoa > Chordata > Chondrichthyes > Lamniformes > Cetorhinidae > Cetorhinus > Cetorhinus maximus. The sequence continues at coordinate 199,533,994 of NC_135879.1, forward strand.
GGTATCTGCAGCATTTTATGCTATACATTATATAAATAATTGATGAATTAATATGTTATATTGTTACATCATTCATAAAGAAATAGGAACTAATTGTTATACAAATGTACACCCAGGATGCCACATTTACTGCTCTATTGCAGACAAGGGCTAAATCCACCAGCCACATAGAAAGCTGTTAGGAAATACACTCGGTGAAGCTCCAGCATTTTGAGACTTCTATGGAGAGCTCGAGTCTGGGGTACACCCTCATGGCAGTCAAAAGAAGCCTGATAAGGGCACTCTGAAGGCTTGGCTTAGAGGAGTTATTATATCTTTGAATCCTTGGAGAACCTCACCCAGAATCGCTGCACCTGATGGAACCAAATAAAAACGGTGCGTTCTCCTTCGAAATCAGGAATATGTCAGAAGTAGAGAGAAAACGCAAGCAGGGGAAATCCCAAGCCAGCAACTGGCCCAAAGCTCACTCGTTTGGGGTATCCTGTCCTATCTGCAGCAGAACCTTCTGGGCGCAGATTGGCCTTACCAGTGTCCACCGGAACCCTACCAAATGCCCCAGATGGTACCAAACACCCCAGTTGGTGTTCACCTTGAAGGGTGAACAAGAGTCTAAATGTGTGATTATTTCAAACTTATGGGAACCAGAAAGCACAAATCTATATGCACACACGTGCGTTAATAATCACATTATAAATGGATCTGTGATGTGATCAATCACTGCATGACGAAGGCACATCTTTAGCTTGCTGGGAATCACATCCCTATTTCTCCCAAACTGGCCTGAATGTAGTGGAGGGACAATGGCCGTGATCGGAATCAGAGCCTCACCCCACCCCCCGATCCATGGACAGTTCAATAATGAATCATGTGCCAATTTCTAGAGAAGCCTCGGGTAAGTGCGCGAATTAATCAGCCAAAGCCCATCTCACCACCATCCCCAGCTGTCCACCAGCACTGCCATCCTTTCACCCGTCAGTGAGCAGCGAGAACAGGCAAGAACATCGGATCGTTACTGCTATGAGGGTGTTTAAGGGCCCAGTGAGTCTTCCTCAGCCTCTCCATCACCTACCTGCTCCTTCTGCTCCAGCTCCGTCATCCCAATCCCACACTGCCTTTCCCCCGGCCGGGACCGGCTCGGCTCGGCTCGGCCCAGCCTCGGGCCCGGCACTGCCCCACCCTGCCCTGATTGGCGGTGGTCCTCCCGCCCCTTTAAACGATTGGCTGTCTTGCCTGACAATCAAAGCACACACGCCCACGTGTGCGCTGCCGCCGTTGTCCCGCCCACTGACTCCGTCCATTGGTCCTGCCTTCCTTTCATTTGATTGGTTAGCGGTCACGTCGATCACCGGATGAAAGGAGCAACCGCTGCCCCCCTCCGGCGTAATGAAGTCGTAATCCGAAGTCAAGAATAAATCAAACGCATTCTGATAGTGAGTTTTGTGATTAATAACCTTTAATAATCAGCTCTCTTTCTTAAACAGGGCGGGCCCGGGAGAACACCCCTTGGACACGGGCCATCGGTGCGCATGCGCGGTGATAACAATGTCAAAGGAAACCCTGGTCCATTGTGTCAATCCGAGGCATTGCTGCAGCTTTCATTCAAACGAGAGTGCTTTGTACCAATGTGAAGACTTGCAATAGCTTTGCAACCATAAGCTTCGGGGAAACTGGGTCTCCTCAGAAAAGCTCACCCCTCGACACCTAACGCCCCTTGAACTGCCATCCCATCTCAAGTCCTTATCGCCTCCCACATCCATGGATATTTTTCTCAGAACTCTCATTTTAATCCTTCCAATCAGTTTTCCGCGACCACACAGCCAAAACAGCTTACCAAAATCACAAATGACATCCTTTGCGATTGTGAAAGAGGTAAACTATTCCTTTTTATCCTTCTCGACCTGGCTACCGCTCTTGCACAGTGGAACACACCATTCTCTTCTAATGTCTCTCCACTATTATCACCGAGTGGGATTGTATGAGCCTCGTTCCATTCTTATCTATTTAATATTAACCAGAGGTTAAACCCATTGGAATGTAGGATTTACGAGGTATGGGCCAATTGGACTTTCGAGCCTGCTCTGCCATTCAATAAGATCATGGCTGATCTGGTTGTGATCTTAAGTCCTCCTTCCTGTCTGTCCTTTGACTCCCTTGCCTAGGAAAAATCTACCTAACTCAGTCTTGAATAAATTCAATGACCCAGCCTCCACTGCTTTCTGGGGAAGAGAATTCCACAGCCCAATGACACTCAGCGAAACAAAATTCTCCTCATCTTAGTCTTAAATAGAACCATAGAAAAGTTACAATGCAGAAAGAGGCCATTCAACCCATCGTGTCTGCGCCAGCCAAAAAAGAGAAAAAAAGAAACTGGCTGCTTATTCTAATCCCATTTTCCAGCAGCTGGTCTGTAGCCTTGCAGGTTACAGCACTTCCGATGCAGATCCAGGTACCTTTTAAATGAGTTCAGCGTTTCAGCCTCAACCACCAATTCAAGCAATGAATTCCAGTTGCCCACCACCCTCTGGATAAAAATGATTTTCCTCATGTTCCCTCTGATCCTTCAATCTAAGCCCCCGTAATTGACGCTCAGCTAGGGGAAACGTCTTTCCTGTTTACCCTATCTAGGCCCCACAATTTTGTACACCTCAATTCGGTCACCCCTTAGCCTCCTTTGTTCTAAGGAAAACAACCCTAGCCTATCCAATCTTTGTTTTTTGTTTTTATCCTAGCCTATCCAATCTCTCCTCATATGGGAGAAACCTCATTCTTAAATTGTGTCCGCTAGTTCTAGTCTCCCCATCAAGAGGAAACATACTCCAGTATCCACCATATCAATTCCTCTGAGGATCTTAAAATATCACCTCTCTTTCTTCTAAACTCCAGTGGGTATAGGCTAGCCTGTTCAACCTTTCTTCATAAGACAAGCCCTTCATCCCAGGAATGAATCCAGTGAACCTTCTCTGGACTGCTTTGAACACAATTATATCCCTTCTCAAATAGAGATCAAAACTGTACACAGTATTCCAGATGTGGTCTCAGCAAGGTCCTGTACAGATGTAGTAAAACTTCTCTATGTTTATAAAAGCAAAATACTGCAAATGCTGGAGATCTGAAATAAAAGCAGGGGCACTGGAAAAACTCACCAGGTCTGGCAGCATCTATGGAGAGAAACGGAGTTAACATTTTCAGTCCAATATGACTTCCAATATCTACTTTTATATTCCATTTTGCTTGCAACAAATGCAAACATTCCATTTGTCTTCCTAATGACTTGCTGTACCCGTATCCCAATTTTTTGTGATCCCTCTGTACCAGAGTTCTGCAGTCCCTCTTTTTTTAAATAAAATGCCTTTCTATTCTTCCTGCCAAAGTGGACAAGTTCACATTTTCCCACATTATATTTCCTCTGCCAATTTTTTGCCCAATTAACTTATTATTTCCTTTTTCAGACACTTTACCTCCTCTCGACAATTTACTTTCCTACCTATCTTGGTGTCATCAGCAAATTTATCCACCATACACTCAGTCCCTTCATAGTCATAGAGGTCTACAGCACAGAAAAAGTCCCTTCGGCACTTGAGTCTGCACCGGTCAAACAAGTACCTAACTATTCTAATCCCATTTTCCAGCACTAGGTCCATAGCCTTGTATGCCATGGCATCGCAAGTGCACATCCAGATACTTCTTAAATGTTATGAGGGTTTCTGCCTCTACAGCCCTTTCAGGCAGTGAGTTCCAGATTCCCACCACCCTCTGGGTGAAAAAATTCTTCCTCACATCCCCTCTAAGCCTCCTGCCCCTTCCCTTAAGTCTATGCCCCCTGGTTATTGATCCCTCCACCAAGGGGAAAAGTTCCTTCCTGTCTACCCTATCTATGCCCCTCATAATTTTATACACCTCAAACATGTCCCCCCCCCAATCTCCTCTGCTCCAGTGAAAATAACCCCAGTCTATCCAATCTCTCCTCATAACTAAAACTCTCCAGCCCAGGCAACATCCTGGTAAATTTCCTCTGTACTCTCTCTAGTGCAATCACATCCTTCCTATAATGCAGATTCCAGAACTGCATGCAATACTCCAGCTGTGGCCTAACCAGCATTTTATACAGTTCCAGCATAACCTCCCTGCTCTGATATTCTATGCCTCTAATAAAGGCAAGTATTCCATACACCTTCTTAACCACCTTATTTACCTGTCCCATTAACTTAAAGGACCAGTAGACATGCACACCAAGGTCCCTCTGATCCTCGGTACTTCCCAGGGTGCTAGCATTCATTGTGTATTCCCACGCCTTGTTCGTCCTAAACCCAAGTCCTTGATATAGATTGTAAATAGTTGAGGACCCAGCACTGATTCCTGTGGCACTCCACTCGCTACATCTTGCCAACCTGAAAATGACCTGTTTATCCTTAGTCTTTGCTCCCTCTTAGCTAACGAATCCATTATGTTATTGTCTACACCATGAGCTCCTATTTTGCTATGGCCCATTATCAAATGCCTTTTGGAACTCCAAGTATATAATAGCTACAGGTTCCCATATCCCATGAAAGAATAAATAAAAGTAATAAACTATTTCCCTTTCACAAAACCATGTTGACATTGTCTGATCCCATTATGATTTTCTAAGTATTCTGCTATAACCTCCTTGATAATGGACTCTAGCAATTTCCTTATGACAAATGTTAGGCTAACTGGCCGATAGTTTCCTGCTTTCTGCCTCCCTCCTTTCTTGAATATAGATGTTAAGTTGCTATTTTCCAATCCGCTGGGACCCTTCCAGAATCGAAGGAATTTTAGAACGTTATAACCAATACCTCCACTATCTCTGCAGCCGCTTCTTTAACACCAGAAACACAAGTCACTTTATTGCGTTTGTCTCCCTGGACTGCAACAGAATCACACAATGCGGAAGAGGCCCTTCGGCCCATCGAGTCTGCACCAACACGTGAGAAACACCTGACCTACCTACCTAATCCCATTTACCAGCACTTGGCCCATAGCCTTGAATGTTATGACGTGCCAAGTGCTCACACAGGTACTTTTTAAGGGATGAGAGGCAACCCCCTTCCACCACCCTCCCAGGCAGCGCATTCCAGACCGTCACCACCCTCTGGGTAAAAAAAATTTTCCTCACATCCCCCCTAAACCTCCTGCTCCTCACCTTGAACTTGTGTCCCCTTGTGACTGACCCTTCAACTAAGGGGAACAGCGACTCCCTAACCACCCTGTCCATGGCCCTCAATCTTGTACACATCAATCAGGTTGCCCCTCAGTTTTCTCTGTTCCAACGAAAACCACCCAAGTCTATCCAACTTCTCTTCATAACTTAAATGTTTCACCCCAGGCAACATCCTGGTGAATCTCCTCTGCACCTCCTCCAGTGCAATCACATCCTTTCTATAATGTGGCAACCAGAACTGCACACACACTACTCCAGCTGTGGCCTCACCAAGGTTCTATACAACTCCAACATGACCTCCCTACTTTTGTAATCTATGCCTCGATTGATAAAGGCAGGTGTCCCATATGCCTTTTTCACCACCCCACTAACATGCCCCTCCGCCTTCAGAGGTCTGGGGGACACACACGCCAAGGTCCCTTTGTTCCTCAGAACTTCCTAGTGTCATGCCATTCATTGAATACTTCCTTGTCAAATTACTCCTTCCAAAGTGTATCACCTCACACTTTTCAGGGTTAAATTCCATCTGCCACTTATCTGCCCATCTGACCATCCTGTCTATATCTTCCTGTGAGTGTCAACCTCACTGTTAACCACCTGGCCAATCTTTGTGTCATCCACAAACTTGCTAGTCATCTATGCTGTTTATATAAATGACGAATAACAGGGGACCCAGTACAGATCCTTGTGGTATGCCACTGGACACTGGCTTCCAGTCACTAAAGCATCCCTCTGTCATCACCCTCTGTCTCCTACAACTAAGCCAATTTTGAACCTACCTTATCAAATTACCCTGTATCTCATGTGCATTTGCCTTCTTTATAAGTCTCCCATGTGGGATCTTGTCAAAGGCTTTGCTGAAATCCATATAAACTACATCAGCTGCACTATCCTCATCTACACACCTGGTCACCTCCTCAAAAAATTCAATCAAATTTGTTAGGCATGACCTCCCTCTGACAAAGCCATGCTGACTATCCCTGATCAAACCTTGCCTCTCCAAGTGGAGAAAGATTTTCTCTTTCAGAATTTTCTCCAATAGTTTCCCTACCACTGATGTTAGACTCACTGGTCTGTAGTTCCTTGGCTTATCTCTGCAACCCTTCTTAAATAGCGGGACCACATTCCCTGTTCTCCAGTCCTCTAGCACCTCCCCCGTGGCCAGAGAGGAATTAAAAATTTGGGTCAGAGCCCCTGCGTTCTCCTCCCTTGCCTCCCTCAGCAGTCTGGGACACAAATCATCTGGACCTGGAGATTTGTCCACTTTTAAGCCTGCTTACACCTCCAATACCTTGTCACTCCCTAAATGTGACCACCTCTCTAAACATGCTATCCATGATGCTCTCAGACTCGAGGATGCTCCAGTGTCCCCAGCCACCATTCCAGCTCTGAAACACCAGCTTCCAGGAGCTGCAGCTGGACACACTTCCTGCACACGTGCTGGTCCCGGGCACTGGAAATGTTCCCGGCTTCCCACATGGAGCACACCACAGCTTTGAGCTCTCCTACCATGATTTATCCCTTTAAATTAAACCTTTTAAATCAACTACTCCAGGGCCCTTCTTTCCTGATCCTCGTTACTACAGAATATACAAACTATAAACTACAAAAAGACCTTAAACTGTAAGTGATAAAAGTAGTAAATACTTACTCGACTGTACCCACTACTTACCAGTCACTCCTCTCACTTGTAGCCTCTAGGGCAAGACCAGTCTCTGAAGATTTAAGAAGTTGGATAGCAAAGAAAAAAATGCACCTCTTCCCCTCAGCACCGAATTTCCACTGTGCACCAAATTGCCAATACTCACACTCACTCTGGCTGTGTCTCACTCAGGATGAGGTCTCTCCCCATCTCATGTGCAAGAGCACTGCAACCTGGGCTTTCATGGCCAATTCATTTTTGTGTTTGATCACCAGTTTGAGTTCCTTTTCTAATCAGTCTCAGTGGATGGGCTGTGGTAAAACAGCCCATTCTGAGACATTCTGGTGCTCACATGTTAGTGGAGCTGGTCTGATGGCTTTTCGCTTATTCCAAGTGCAGAGTGGGCAGAAATTTTCGCTTGGCGGGTGGGCCCGTGTCCGACCTGCTTGAGCGTGAAATGATGCGCATTGATATGGGCTAAGCATGGAGACCTCAACACGCAGTTGCGCGATAGTTCGGTCGGCGAGCACGTGCCGGAATCGGCACGCGCCCGCCAACAATTAAAAGGCCTGTTAAGGCCATTAAATAATCAATTAACTTCAATTTTAGGCGAAAAGGCCGAGTGGCCTTTGCATTTTTTTGGAAACCTCAACCTTAGGCGGGATGAGGTTTCCAAAAGCAAATAAAAATAAAATTAAAAATTTAAAATTTAATTAATAACATGTCCCATGCTCATGTGACAGAGTCACATGAGGGGACATGTTTTATTACATTTTTATTTTCTCCATTTTCTTTTTTTAAAAATGCTTCATCTCCCTCTCCGTGCCTCAGGGAAATTTTCAAGCGCTCACTCCCATGCATACGGAAAGTTCGCACCCCACCCCTCCTGCACAGGCAGCGCTGAGCACTGCCGCTCACGTTTCATGCTGGATGGGCCTTAATTGGCTTCCTGATCGCCCCCGCTGAGCCCGCCAATAGCAAAATTCTGCCCCATGTAACAAAAGTTTTGAAAGTTCAGCTCCCATTTTTGCATTATTGTGGTTATAGGCTTTTGTTTAATCAAAACAAAATTTTAAAAAAAGGATACTCCATAGAACCATAGAAAAGTTACAGCATAGATAGAGGCCATGCACCCATTGTGTCTGCACTGGCCAAAAAGAGAGAAAAAAAAGCTAGACGCTCATTTTAACCCCACTTTCCAGCACCTGGTCTGTAGCCTTGGAGGTTACAGCACTTCAGGTGCTGATCCAGGTACGTTTTAAATGAGTTGAGCATTTCAGCCTCAATCATCAGTTCAGGCAGTGAATTCCAGATGCCCATGACCCTCTGGGTGGAAGTTTTTCCTCATGTCCCCTCTAATCCTTCTACCAATCACCTTAATTGACCCCTCAAGCTAGGGGAACCAGGACTTTCCTGTCTACCCTATCCAAGCCCTTCAATTTCGTACACCTCAATTAGGTCACCCCTCAGCCTCCTCTGTTCTAAGGAAAATAATCCCAGCCTATCCAGTATTTCTACACAGCTGCAATTTTCAAGCCTTGGCAACATTCTTGTAAATCTCCTCTGTATTCTCTCTAGAGCAATTATGTCCTTCCTGTACTGTGGTGACTAGAACTGTAAACAGTTCCAGCATTACATCCCTGCTTTTGTATTCAATACCTCGCCCCATAAAATAAAGCATTCTATATGCTTTCTTTACCACCTTATCCACCTGTCCTGCCACCTTGAGGGACCTGTGGACATGCGCTCCAAGGTCTCTCACTTCCTCAACCTCTCTCAATATCCTCCCGTTTATTGAATATTCCCTTACTTTGTTTGCCATCCTCAATGCATTATTTCACACTTTGCCGGATTGAATTCCATTTGCCACTTTTCTGCCCACTCAACCAAACCACTGATATCATTCTGGAGACAACAGCTATCCTCATCACTATTAAATACATGGCCAATTTTTGTGTCATCTGCAATTTTCACAATCATGTTTCCCATATTTAAGTCCAAATCATTAATATATAAAACAGCAAAGGCACCAACACTGAGCCCTTTGGAACGCCACTGGAAACAGCTCTCCATTCACAAAAATGTCCATCGACCATTACACTTTGTTTCCTGTCGCTGAGCCAATTTTGGATCCAATTCACCACCTCCCGTATCCCATAGGATCCCAGTTTTCTGACCAGTATTCCTTTCTGATCATTGCTACCTACCTCCCCACCACCACCCATGGCAATCAAGCAAGCTCAAGGAGACCAGAATCAATGGTACCATTGTCCCTATTAACTCACATACTTTCATAATTCAAGGCCCATCAAGTCATAGGAACTCACCCACTTGCTTCTAAAATGCTGTGTATGGACAGCTTGGTATTCACAATGTAGCTGAGATTGGACTCTGATCCTTCATGCAGATACGGTCAGTATATAATTGCTTAGCTCTTTTCCCATTCTTTTAAATTAGTACTTTAATATGAACCTTGGATTTTATGTAGAACACAGACACACAGTTTAATTTGAAATCCCCCATGATTCATATTTTACACTGTTCCTCACTGCTTACATATCTTGTGCTGCTGATCTACAGCAGTTGCCAACTAATAATTTGCTATCTTTATTATTCGAGTTCAAATACTTTCATTAGATTCTGCTGCTGGATTCATAAACTCTGTAGGTGCATCACCAATACTCCTCATCTTAAGGTAAGTGTGACTCTGCAGCTTAAGTCCCAATTCAGGACTTGAGCACAAAAATTAAAGCTGACACTCCGTTGCAGTACTGAGGGAGTGCTGCACTATTGGAGGTGTCATTTTTCAAATGAAAAGTTAAACTGAGGCCCCATGTGCCTGCTTAGGTGGACGTACAGAATCCCATGGTTCTATTTTGAAGAGCTGGGGAGTCATCCTGAGTGTCCTAGCCAATATTTATCCCTCAATCAACATCATGAAAACAGATCTTCTGGTCATTACCACATTGCCGTTTGTGGGAGTTTGTTGTGTGCAAACTGGCTGCCCTATTTCCTATATTACAACAGTGATTACACTTCAAAATACTTCATTAGCTCTATGACATCCGTCCGGTGGTCATGTAAAGAGTAATTTAAATGCAAGTCTTTCCTCTTTTGAATCAATAATATTTGTATACTTAGGTCAAGCTTTTGGCTGTAGCCTGTCAATCAATACCAATATTCTTTTTTCTGTTTTCAAGTTTTCTTCTTGATTTTTTTCCTATTCAATCCTGCAAAATAAATTCTAACCTACTGCCTCATTTAGCCTCTCTGTCGACACTGGTAGCAATCCAATTTAGTGAAGTACATTGCATTTGAATAACTTGACCTTGTTCTTAGAATTTCTCCTTCCTCCGATTCTATCTGTCTTACTACGTATCTATTTTTTTCACCCTCAATTCTCCCAGTGCTTGACACCACAAATACCATCCTTGGGGCCTTGTACTTCAATCTAAAATATAACTCCTCCATCTCTCTGTGCAAAAATCTCTATTACACTCTTTCCTCTTTGGCTGGTTCCTATTAAATTTCCTTCCATTCCAGAACTGTTTCCAGCCTTACTGAGAGAATGACTTATATAGTCCCAGTTTCAGACTTTCTGCTAACTGTATAATGTTTACTATTCCAAGGGTTTGCTTTGTGGTAACTAGGTTATTTTTTTATCCAAAACATTCTTTTTCTTAGCTATTTCCTTGTCGTGAGCTGGATTTTCCAACAGGCAAGTTGCAAAGTCAGCTCATGCTATTTGAATGCTTCGAATGAATGAAGTTCACTCGCTCAGAATTGTGGAAGCAATTCGTTTTTTCACCATCTCTCTGAATTCAGCTCGAGTAACATGCCATAAGCAACATTAAGAATTATTCTGAAGACATGGCAGTCATGTTCAAGTATTACAAACATGAGGGCACAAGAAATCTTTAATAACAAAAACATTTATTATCCAGAAAATACATTGAAGTCAATGAAATACAAGGGTTAAAATACATTAATTTTATTTACGATGCTGTAGTATAAGCAGCTGCAATAAATATGCTTTCAATCGTGTGGCTTATTGCCTGTATATTGCCAATATTGTAGCTGAACTTGTACAATATTCTGAAATACAAGTGTCCTATGTTCAACAACAAAGTTTGCAAGACATAACATTTGACTCATACCCCAGTTGTCTGTCCTTTTCTCAGTGCAACTTACCACAATTCAGCATTTCAGCAAATCCCCTTTAGGTGGGGGTGAAGGAGGTTGGTGAAAGAACAGGCATTCATCATGGCTACCTATGTGCCATAACTTTTATCAACTTTTCACTAGAGCAGGCAGTATTGGAGCATTTTGTATAAACACACGTGATACTGCTTTGTAATTAAGGTGGACACAAAGGTTGACTTTTGGCCATGAACTGGCTCTATTTATGAACACTCCTGTCGTAAATGTCTTGCAGACAAAGAAGCCCTGAGAATGCAAACAATCGTACATTAGTCTTAGTGTGGCTTAATCCTGGCCATGCTCGATAAACAGAACCCCAAAATTCGTGACATTTGAAAGTCTGAAGAATGAACGAAACTCATGACTACAATATCATTCAAACCTTTTGGTGCTATAAGGATACTTGACTTTTACGTAATTTTCTATCCAAGTATGCTAATATATGAAAAATTAACGTGCCCTAACGATCCAATCACTACTGTAAATTTTATACAGAATCATTCCAGGGCATCCAATGGCTTGGTTCTACATGTACCACTAAGTGTGGCCTTTGCCATGTAGCCCAGAAAGGCCCTTAATTCAATCACTGATCAGTCCTCAGTTAGCTGATTGCAGTCAGGATGTTACAATTGGCTTGAGCTGCCCTTGGGAAGCAAGAGGAGAAAAAAAAAAAGTCAAAATTCCTGCCCAAATTGCTATCTTCTGAAGGAACTTTTGTGCCTGGATGCTGGAGAGAACCAGATCAGGTTCACCGTTTATAGTTGAATATCTTTTCAGCAGTCACTAACCATTGAAAGATAATGGGAGAAAATGCATTCTAATACTGCGTCAGCATCGCCAGTGGAAAAATGTATTTTTTCCCCCCCATAACTGCTGGTCTTCCAGGTTTGGCTTCCTCTAGCTATATAATTTTATATGCAATTTCATGTTCTATATAGAAATATCACTGTAAAACAGGATTGGATGAATAATTTTGCTGCTTTGATGGTTCATATTAATCCAGCACACACTGACTACAACACTTAACTTCAGGACTATCAGTTAAATTCATCAAATACTCATTATTCAGTATTTGCGGAATAGCTATAGCACACAGCAAAAAAAAAATCCAATTCTGTGTTTTCATTTTTATTTAGTGTTATGCACAGTATTAGAAGAAAGGAAGGAGAATGGTTATAACCTATACATAACAACCAAACAGACAATAAAGTAACTGACTCAGTAAATTACTGGGACCTGGGTTAGAAACATCTATTAGGAACCAAGTTGTTTTAACAGAGATTCCTCCACCTTGATTGGAGAAATAAGTTAAACCATCCTTTAATGCAAACTTATAACTAAAAATGTGTAAATAGCTTGAAACTACATATTTTAACAATCCCAATGGAGCAATATACAATATAAATTTGTAATCTCTATGAATCCTTCATTATTCCATGCTTTAATTTGGTTGTTCAGGATATAAACAACCTTACCTTAACATGGAGAAAAAACACTGCTTTGGCTGATACACAGCTTCAACTGCAAGTTCTTGTTACTACATAGATACATAACTTCAAGGTACCCTGCATTCAGCTTTTCATTTATCATGGGAAATACAGCACTCGCCACCTCCCCAAATAAAAATTGCATTATAAATAAGATGTAGGACCTTTCCTTGGTTTACATTAAAACACAATTTCTAATTACAGGGCAGTATTATTCTATGTTTTCCCAACTAATTTGAACCATATACAAGGGAATGGACTTTTCAATATTTCCATATTGTTAATTTTAGTTACATGCTTACATAATTTGATCTGGAGGGGGAATCATAATACCAATCAGTCTGAAAAGAATGACAAAGTAACCTATTTTACTTAATAAGATGTAACTCTTGCAGTATTTGAGTTGATGTTATTGAATACTGCTCATTACAGCGAGCTTCAAATGTAAAGTTCTAGTAGGCTTTTAATCATATGATTATAATTTCGCATTAAATGTTAAGCTGTGAAACTTTAATGGATGCATAAAAATATGAATATGGCATGTATATCTGCATTAAGATCAAAGCAAAATACTGCGGATGCTGGAAATCTGAAACAAAAACAAAGTATTGGAAAAACTCAGCAGGTCTGACAGCATCTGTGGAGAGGACAGAGTTAACGTTTCGAGTCCGTATGACTTCTTCAGAACCGTTCTGACCTGCTGAGCTTTTCCAGCGCTTTTTGTTTTTGTTGTATATCTGCACATCAGTTTAGGCTACTCTGAAAGGTATTGTTCTATATGCTGATCAAGATTAGTAACGTTGTAAAAAAAGTGAAACCTTCTTACTATTATAACTAATTTGTTAGGTATTTATGATATGAATGAGGTTGTGACATAAGGGCTTATACAGTAAGTAAAAAAAGTCTCACCACTGATCATTTAATTTACAACTTTGACCCTTTAAAAATTAGAATTATTATTATGCAGCTGCAGCTTTGAATAGATTTATCAAAATTTGCTGTACACTGCATAAAGTAGTATTTGTAGAACTGACGGAAAAGAAGCTCAAAATATCAGCTACTTTGTCTTAAGCGTTTAGCAAGTCTGCCTTTTAATTTTCATAACTGCCTTACAAACAAGCTCCCTATGCTACTAGCTCATGGAGAATGGGACGCATCAGTTAAGTCAGCTTTTCTAATGGAGTAAAATATTGCTATTGCAAACATAGGGCAAGCTAATGTTTAATTAATGTAAACCAAATATATGTAGGACAGAATTTTACAGATTTCCTTGCAGGCAGGGAGGCCTGTAAAATTCTCCAGATGGGGTTTCTCCACAATCTGACTACAATTTTATGGGAAGCAGGTGAGGCCAAGGGTGGTCTGCCTACCCCCTATCCGAAATGAGGCCCTTAAGTGGCCAATTAATGACCACTTATGTGCTATCTCCCACCCCGGCTACAATTTTGAGGCCGGGGTGGGGGGGGGGGGGTTCAAGGACATGTGTGAAGCCCAGCAGTTTATCCTGTTCAGGCCTCAGGAAGTGGGGGTGGGGTGTGGTGTGCGCACCTTCATTACTGGCCCCCTTTCAAGCTCTCCAAGGTTTGCACCCCTCCACCCAACCACCCCAGGTGCTTCTTCTTTGCCTGATCTTCAAAGCACGACCCCCAAACTCTTAATCTCCCGTCCCATGGGTCTCCCTCCATTGCCCCCCCACATTTACCTCCATCCTGGGCCCCCGTCACTTTGACTGGTGGGACCTGCTTTAGTCCCAGCAGTCGCCACCACTCGCTGGGTGCTGCTGAGACTACAGAACTGCCAGCTAATTAGATAGCCAGCAGCTCTATGAAGTTGGAATTCTGCCCAAGTGAGGGGTTGGGAGACCACCTCCAGCCAATTAACACTCCTCAGGCTTTTAAATGGCTGTGCGGCATCCCTGGAAACCCCAACATTGGAAAAATTCTACTCATTAAGCTTTAGGAAAGCCTGTTATTCAGTACAAGAAATTGCATTCAAACTTCTCTACATCCTATTGAGATAATGGGACTGCGGCAGTGAATGCAGAATTACCGAACAAACTAGGTCAAGTACACAGAAAAGAATGGCATGATTCTACAAAATAAGCTGCCGGGAGCAAAACTAATTCAAATTTAGGACTTACAGCAATAATCAAGAGTCACATGCAAAATGTTAGTAACCATGGCAGAGATTTTCATCTGACCACTATCTACTCGTCCCTGGCATCTTTGTCCATGCTTAGACTCTCAGTACACTAACCTAAGTCTTTTCAGCTAAATACCATATATCGACCTTTTTCTCTTCAGTTTGCACTGATGTCCCCCAGCAATGCCAACGCTGCTACACTATGGACATCTGTAAGTTAAGTTTAGGATGACAAGGTGGCATTAGCTTCTCCAGTGCATTCAGTGTTTCCTATGTACGCCATGTTAACATTCATTAGTTTATTGTGCAATTGGATTGGTAAATATCTGATGCTGGATGTGTTTGCTTCTGGTTATTCATGCCATTACCCTAACAACAATGTATCATGAGCTTGCATTTCCAATGGCATGTTCAATAAACAAAATAAGTCTATTAACAAATATGACAACAATGAAGCTCTACAAACTAGTTTGTTCCCATGAAATGTTGCGTGGGAATTTTGGTACAAATATACTGACTACATTTTTTTAATATAATTATAAGGTATGCATATAGTTAGTAGGTGGAACAAAGAAAGCTCCTGTAAACTTTTTTTTGCAGTTTTAATAGTCAATTATCCGATACTCATTCTTTTTAACAGCAGTGGCAATTGAACATTAGACAAAGTTTGGCTATGTAGTGTTTTATATATTACTTCATCTGTGTCTGAGTTTTGCACATTGTCAAAATCTGTTTCAGCGCCTTCTGAACATCTTCATCCATTTGACCCTGGAAATATATTATAAAAAAGTTAGACCAAGAACAAAACCATGTAACTTTTGGCTCCAAAACATAGAACATTGAGCTTCTGCAAAGGTAGTTTGAAGATTCAGATTCAAGAACAGGACTGCAAGAGTACCAATCTCGGTAACTCCTGGTTCAGTGTACACAATGGGCAAGCTTCACCTGTCTAAGGCAAGTAGTTTCTCCCCATCTGCTTTGTCAGTTTGAGGGTTTCACTATTTGCTTAATTTTAATACTCAAAAATGGGTAGGTTTGGGTTGGGTTGGAAGCAAAAATGTTACAAATTTCAAATATGACCCCAAAATATCTCAAAACCATTCACTCAGGAGACAGGTCTTGATTGAGACATTTTAAGGAAGTTGCTTGCCTCCATTTTAACAAAGGTTACTATTTTTAACTATAGTAGCCAGTTTTCCCTGGCCTTGGGAATTCTGCAAGTAAGATGGGGCAAGAAGTTAAACCCGCTGCTTCTGGGTCAGGCCCAACAAGCTAACCCTGTAATCTCACCTCTATAATCTTCCCAGACATCCGCTGCGATCTGTCAACTTTTTGCACAAAATCATCAACACCCTTCAACTACCACAACCTCACAGTCTCTTTTCCCACTTCTACTTGCACCACAAAACCTACGTGCTCCTTGGCTGCAACCTTGTACCACAGCCATCCATGTCTGAAAGGCAGTCAAGCCTGTCAATCAGGCTAGGTGTTGAAATTGGGAAACAAAAAAATTCACACATCCAGGTTTATGATCAATACTCCTTCACTGGGCACTAAGAAACCCTGCCCGAGTAACATCAGTACTTACACATCCGTAAAAGCAATGTATGAGCAACTGGGATATAATATAGGGTGGCTTTAATATCTCACGGTAGACTCCGATAAGTTATAAGGTAACTTATTTTGTATTGGTAAGAAATATCTTTTTGAATTGTTCCAGCAATGCTTCCAAGGTCAGTATGTTTTGAGTCCAGCAAGGAAAGATTTAGGAAAATGAAAATGGGACAAATAACAGGTATAACACAGAAACATTGGGAAGTAGTAACAATTTAGGCTTGATGTGAAATTAGAAAAGGAAAATGAAGAGTCAAAGATAATGGTGCAGGACAGGAAACAAAGTTTGCTGAAACAAGAGGAGATCTGGCTCAAAGTGGACTGAAAATTCAGCAAGCTAATAAGGATAATAAGTACAAAAGATGCTGGAAATACTCAGCAGGTCAGGCAACATCTGTGGAGAGTTGTTGCAGTATCTCTCCAAGAATGCTGCCTGATCTGCTGAGCATTTCCAGCATTTTCTGTTTTTATTTTGAATTTCCAGCATCTGCGGTGTTCTGCTTTTGTAATATAATAATAAACTGGACAGTTATAAAAGAGATATATGCCTAATGAACATTAATGACATGCCTGGTATTAAGGACAGTCAGCATGGATTTATTTGTACATTTAGTAGTGTCATGGACAGAATCTGTGTGTTTTCTTACTGTCCATTATCAATGTGATTTTGCCCCAATTTAAATAATCCCAGCAGCAGGCCATTTTGAGAGTTTTAAAATAAAGAAGGTTATTTATTATCCCACACTTGCCCTGAAGGTTAGAAAGCGTGATGTCTCTCACACACTACCCCACACCAAAGATTAGATACAGATAAAGAAAATAAATTACAATCACAATTTATAATTGTCTAAGTCTTGCTTTCATGACAGGCCTGTAGTTTCTCAGATGAGTTGATGCTATTAGTTGAAGTAAAGGTCTTGAAAGCAGAGGTTTCTCAGTAAGTTACAAGGCTTTGTAGTTGAATTTCCAGGAGGTTGGTTCTCAGGTGAACTTGAAGTCGGAACAGGTCGGGGAGAGTCCTTCTCCCACTTTCAAGGTATTGCTGTTTATTACTTGGCTGCGTAGCTGAATTGCAGCTCGTTCAATGGCTTTGTGATGTCTCTGCAGAGCTGATTCTAGCTGTTTTAAAAGCAGGCAACAAACATGGCTGACTCAACCATGTGACCTAATACAAGTCCACAGTCCTTTTCCAAATAAGGTGGGTGGTCAGGCCGATAAACATCCCGTGTTTCTCATTTGACATTCTGAAATTTACCCACTCTGGGTTCGGATGAGGGGGAGGCTGATGTGGCCCCTTTCACATTTGTTTATCACACTGAGCTGCATGTGTATCTTGTCCACGGTGAACCAGAAAGGCTGGCATGCTATATTGACATTCCATCCTTAAACACAGGAATGAGTGACTTTCCCAGATGGCTGTGAACGTCCGTATAATTTGGTATTTGCTTGAGTATCAGGAGTATCTGGAACTGATACGGCCTAAAGTCACATGGTTTGCAGTGGCCATTTAACAGTTTGTTTTTGTTCAAAATTTTAAAGCATTGTCTGGAAGTTCATATCGTACTGGAACATGACAATCGTTTTTTTTTAAGTGACTTATATGGATAGGTGGAATGCAATATGGATTAGCAGAAGGAATTCACTAACATTTCTCACAGGAAGCTCATTATAATGATTCAGGCATCTGCCACAGGAGGAACTGCAAAATAATGGATCAGTTTAATGATCAGAAGCAAGGAGTTAGATTTAATGGGTGCTACACAGGACACTTTGAAGAGGCTAGAAGTGGTGTACCTTGGAAATCACTGTTCAGGCTGCTTTTGTTTTCAATAGAGAGAGCACAAAAGCAAAATTTGCTGATTTCACAAAAGTTAAAGCATTTAGCCAACAGCCAGGACTGTTTAAAAATACTTAAGACATAGACAGTTCTTGTGTCGGACAAACTTTTGATGTAAAGTATGAGGTAGTGGATTTTTGGAAAAGTAGTAACTTAATGAAAAGATGCTGAAATGTGAGGAGAATGAGACACCTGGGATGCAAGGAGACCTCATTACAGCCCTGGTTCAAATATGGACAAAAGAGCTGAACTCAACAGGTGAGGTGAGAGTGACTGCCCTTGATATCAAGGCAGCAATTGACTGAGTGTGGCATCAGGGAGCCCTAGCAAAACTGGAGTCAATGGGAATCAGGGGGAAAACTCTCCACTGGTTGGAGTAATACCTAGCACAAAGGAAGATGGTTGTTGTTGTTGGAGGTCAATCATCTCAGTCCCATGCCATCATTGCATGAGTTCCTCAGGGTAGCGTCCTAGGCCCAACCATCCTCGGCTGCATCATCAATGACCTTCCTCCATCATAAGGTCAGAAGTGGGGATGTTCGCTGATGATCGCACAATGTTCAGCACCATTCACAATTCCTCAGATACTGAAGCAGCTCGTGCCCACATGCAGCATGACCTGGACAACATTCAGGCTTGGACTGATAAGTGGCAAGTAACAGTTATGCCACACAATTGTCAGGCAATGACCATCTCCAAGAAGAGAGAATCCAACCATCTCCCCATGACATTTAATGGCATTACCATCACTGAAACCCCCACTATCAACATCCTGGAGGTTACCATTGACTAGAAACTGAACTGGGCCAGGACTAGGAATACTATGGCTGCGAGATCTGGTCAGGAGCTAGAATTTTGAGGTGAGTGACTCACCTCCTGGCTCT
The DNA here is from genome assembly GCF_964194155.1 of Cetorhinus maximus. NCBI lineage: Eukaryota > Metazoa > Chordata > Chondrichthyes > Lamniformes > Cetorhinidae > Cetorhinus > Cetorhinus maximus. Next base: position 199,552,979 of record NC_135879.1, read on the forward strand.
CAAAAGCCTATCCACAATCTACAAGGCACAAGTGAGGAGTGTTATGGAATACTCTTCACTTGCCTGCATGAGTGCAGTTCCAACAACACCCAAGCTCGTCACCAACCACAAAGCAACCTGCTTGACTGGCACCTCATCCACCACCTTAAATATTCACTCCCTCCACCACTGACCTACAGTGGCAGCAGTATATAACATCTACAAGATGGATTATAGCATCTCACCAAGGGTCCTTCGACAGCACCTTCCAAGTCTACGATCTCTACCACATGGAAGGACAATGGCAGTAAATGCATAAGAACATCACCATCTGCAAGTTCCCTCAAAGCCACTCACCATCCTGACTTGGAATTATATCACCATTCCTTCACTGTCACTGGATCAAAATCCTGGAAATCCCTTCCCAACAGCACTGTGGGTGTATCTACACCACACAGACTGTCGTGGCTCAAGAAGGTGGCTCACCACCACATTCTCAAGGGCAATTAGAGATGGGGAATAAATCCTGGCTTAGCCAGGGACATCCACATCCCATGAACAAATACGTTTTAAAAAACCTTGAAAGTTTGAGTGCTGACAGATATTGCCATAAAAGTGTTTTCAGTTTTTATAAATAGAAATTTACAGGCTTCCAGAATGAAGAGACTTATGGTAGATTTGTACAAAGCAATAGTTATACACCAGTTAGAGCACAGTCTGTCATTTTGAGTGCTCCATTATAGAAAGGAAAGTAAAGCCAAGCCAAAGGCAACAGAGTATAGATTCAGATTTGAAATTATAGTTTTTAAAAAAAATTTATCCTTTATGGTCATGAAAACAGACTGATTCAGGAGCAGAGAAGACTATGGTGCGATTCAATGAAGGCTTTTAAAATTAGAATGGTTTCCATGGGGTAGATAATGAAATATATTTTTTGGTTGGAAAGTCAGTGACATAGGATCATCAATTTTGAATTTATCACTAATTACAGAACCATAGAAAAATTATGGCACGGAAAGAGGCCATTCACCCCATCGTGTTTGTGCCAGCCAAAAAAAAGAGAAAAAAAAAGAAACTAGTTACTTATTTTAATCTCATTTTCCACTGACAGAGTGAGCAGAAAGATTAGGAGGTATTTCTCTCTGTAGAAATTCTTAAGAAATAAAGGAACCTGTCAATTCAGAAATTAACTCAACTGTGTTGTACAGTATATGAAGGATAATTACAGAAACTTACCTGGACTGCGTACAGAAGATGCATTCTATACACAGATACTACCTCCTGATGTCGTTGACTTGTATCCTATAAATTAAATGATTACATTTCATTGATTAGAGCAGCTGTAGTATATATTTGAAACACAATAATTAAACAGCATCTGAAATTCATTTCATGCAGGGATCTTCACACTCAATGATCTTCTTCCCATTAATTTTGACTATAATTCAAAACTCTCAATTTTAAAATTCTCTTCCTAGTCTTCAAATCCCTCCATGGCTTTGACCCTCCCTAACTTTGTAACCTCCTCCAGCTCCACAACCCTGTAAGATGTCTGCAGTCCTCCAATTCTACACTCATGTACCTCCCCAGTTTTAATCGCCCCACCATTGGTTGCCATGCTTTCAGCTGCTTGGGCTGAAAGGAATAGAACTCCCTCCCTAAATCTTTCCACCTTGCTGCCTCCCCTCCTTTAAGATGTACTTTAAAACCTACCCCTTTGACCAAACTTTTGATCATTTCTCCTATTACTTTATGTGGCTCAGTATTAAATTTTGTTTGATAATGCATCTGTGAAGTGCCTTGGAACATTTTATTATGTTAAAGGCACTATATGTTGTTGTTGCATGCTGTTGTTTTAAGTTCCAAAAAGGTGAAAAGGATAGTGTATTAACTCACTGTTCGGCATAGCCAGTTGTGCAGGGGTGTCTCAAAGTCTACTTTGAATAGGACACTTTCATTTGTTTTACCAGTCCTACACAAAATAATGGATTAGATTTTGTAGTCAGCAGTAAAGCAACAGCACCCGCTGCTGATATCGAGGACTACTACCCAAAAGGATCTAGTGATCTATGTGGTGCAGATCTAGTCTTTTCCAATGGCAGTTTAAGTGCAAAACCAAGTCAAGGGGATTTCCAGGCCTCAGCAGAGGTGATGTCAGCACATCGAAGTATTCTTCACTTTTCAGATAGTAAAATAAATTACGATTAGATTAAAATGGAAGCTAAACAGAGATAAAATAATTTTCAAAATGTGGATTTTTAAAAATCATGTAGGAGAAGTTTGATATTCCACATCTTTAAAATTAGCTTTTCAAGGCCAGTGAAGATGCTTAGCAGTAATTATAAAGTTAGTACATCTTTAAAATCCAGTTACACTTCATTCAACAAGGTACAACCTTTTCAAGGGTTTTTACAGCAAGACTAACAGCATAAAAGTAGAATTTTTTATGAATTCACTAACTGCTTAGGGATTGTACTCTGGAGGAGATTGGGGGGGTGGTACCTTAATAGTAGAGGAGTGTAGAATCATTGACAGCAACTGCTGGAGTTTTGTGTTATTCTGCACACGTACAATCTCGAAGTTGCTGTCAGTTTCAGTGGGGTAATGATAGTAAACACTGATACAAGAACACAAGCAATAGGAACAGGTGTAGACCATAAGGCCCGTCGAGCCTTCTCCGCCATTCAATATGATCATGGCTGATCTTGGGCTTCAACTCCACTTTCCCACCTGATCTACATATCCCTTGATTCCCCGAGAAACCAAAAATCTGTCACTGCCAAGACCGTCCAGTCCTGCCGAAAGTCAATGGACTTATGGCTGGGCCATTGAATCTCCCAACAGTAGGTCCTGCCACAACGGGGCAGGAAAATCCCAGCCACTCTCCCAGCATCTACCCTATCAAGCCCTTCTAGAATTAACAGTTTTACTATCATTACCACTGCAAAATCCAGGCTCTTGGAGCATGAACTATCACATGGGCCTGGTTTTCGTCTCCTCCTGGAATCACCAAAACTTAGCTTTCTGCATAGGACATTTAAATTTCCCATAGAAACATGGACACATGCAATGTTCCCATAGGTGGGAAGAGGTTCGAGTTAGGGTCAGGTGGCGAACCTGCATGCACACCCTCTAACATCAGGATCGTCAGTGACAGCCCTGTGGCAAATTAATTTTTTCTGTGCCCGATTTTTTTTTGGGTCCATTGGGGCTTCTAAAAGCCCCCTTGTTTGAAGCTTGGGGGAATCCTGCTGAGAAATCAGGAACATTCCAGCAGGTAAGTGTTAAATATTTTGACAACATCAAATAGCATTATTAGATGCTATATTATGCGTGTTTTTATTGCAGTGATTGATTGTATGGCTCAGTTCGGCAAACATAACTTGCCCATTGCATTGATCAGCATTGTGTGCGTGTTGAGATGCATTTCCCATGGCAATAGTGCTATTATTCATTTAAAACTGAAGAAAACAGTGCTTGGAAACTCTAGTGTCATGATCTGAACTGATGTAAATGACCACAGTGCTTTAATGTGAAAATAATATGCTCTGCAGCTTTCACTTAGAGGGAAAAAGCCACCTGCTCCTGCACTGCTTTGACTGACAGGCCATCTGGCGTGGCTTAGCAAAAAAGACAAGCCATCTTTTTTTCCCGTTTCAATAAGCTCCATTGTCTTCAGGTTTCTCTTGATGGCTGAACCCGTTATGAATGCTTGGCTGAGTCTCAAAAGCTTAAGAGTCTAGGATTGGTGCACACAGTTTGTTTGACATAGTTAAGAGATTATTAAAGGACTACCTGTCTTTGATGTGGCTACTGAATAGATATTTGTTTTTACAACTGAATGACCAGTTGATTAGATTTAATTTTTTAAATTAGGTCTGGAGTTTTTTCAGTATGGATGGTTGTATTTTTGAGTGACAAGTTCTATCAGATTGTTAAATGTGTACTTTTTTCATGTTAATTTCAAAGACTTCCCATTGCTATTACTTGGTTCCTGAGGACGCTATATAGCCCATACTAGGTGGATGGCAATGGAGGATACATGGGAGGGGCAGGGAAATATGAGGGTGCATGGAGAAATGAGGGTATGAGGGGTAGTGGGGATATCAGGGACATGGGAAATATGAGGGGGCATGGGGAATGTGAGGGGGCATGTAAGGTGGGTGAACAGTGAGGGCTAAGGGGCATAAGAGCGATGTTTCAGAGCTGAGCTAATGTCCCAGTAAACTGAAGAAAGCCTTCTAACCAGCCCACCTTGGGACCCACAGTCCTCCAATGCTCCCTCGGGAGTCAGGAAACCTGAACTCTGACCGACCACGTCTCCCGGTGACAAAATTATGGCAGGTATGAGCAGAGTGACAGGTTCAGGTTTCTAAGGTTGGGAAATGGCCTGACTTGCAACACGAAAATCTAACACCATATCTTTGGAATCAACTAACATACAAGTAAACAGCTTAGGTGCTGAAAAGCACAATCCTTTAAAATGGCATGAACGCCAGCTGGGGGAATTTATGTACTTACAGATAACTGGTGCTGTAAATGCTTCACTTGCTGCTGAAGGGTCTCAAGTTGCTGGTTTTGTCTTTTGAGAGTGCTTGCAGTATAAGAAAGTTGGGAAAGGCTATTCAGTGCCTCCTTTAATTTGCTTACTTCCTTGGACAGTTCGCTGTTCTATTTTGACACCAAAATAAAATAAGTTCAATTGGTTTGAGGGGGCAGATTCATTATGCAATGCCAAGAAGAAAAAAATAAACTTGGGGTAAAATTCCCATTTGTTGTTGAGACTTCCTTTGTTCTAAAGGGCTTCCCCTAGAGAATGATTTTGATCACAGAAGCAATAACTCCTTTTGAGTAGCAACATGAATAGGCCAGAGTAGGCCATGTTGTCCTTTAAGCTTGTTCTGTAATTCAATTTGAATCCGGAGGGATTGAAAGGTATTTTATATGTTAATAATAAGGAACCTCAAAAGACACACAGATCCATCAAAAGATGAATCCAAAACAGAATATGCTTGAAACACTCAGTAGATTGATAATCTTTTGACGACCTGAAATGCTAACTCTGTTTCTTTCTCCACAGATGTTGCCCAAACTGATGATTGTTTCCAAACCAGATTCTTGCAGTGCAATTGGAAGCCTGATTTGGAATGAACTCCTGCTGTAGATTCAACAATAAGATGGAGGTGGGAGCTACTGGCTATCCATGGTAAGTGGCCTCTTTTTACAACCCTTGTGGGCCATGAGGAGGATAAGTGTTCTGCCCAAGACCCTGAAGGAAGCCTTCAGTATATCCAAGCCTCAATCGGTGTAGTCCCCTCCCGAATCACACCCCCAAGATTGCCGACCAGTGCTCTCTCTCCACATCTCAATTGCTTTTAAGTCGGCAAGTCCCCCACACCTTCAGCATTGACAAATTCTTGGGCCATTCTCCCACCTGCATCCTCTATATCTCCGCTAAGTATTGTGGCTGTGATCAGAGGCTTTAGTTATCCAGTCTCAAAAAGGACAACGATGTAATAAAAAGAGTTCAAAGAGTGACCTCAAGGGTCTAATTATAAAGAACCCAAAGGACTAAACTTTCTTTTATTGGGTTAAGTTTATATTCATCTAGCTTTCCCTTAAATGCTTCTATGCTGTTTACCTCAACTATTTCATGTGGTAGCAAGCTCCACACTCCTTCTGAAATTGACTAGTGACTATCTTATATTTATGATCCAAAGTTTTGGCCTCCCTACAAATAGAAATCTTTCCACAGTTACTCCACTGAAGCCTTCCATAATTTGAAGGACTTCAATCAGGTCAGCCGTCAGCCTTCTCTTAGAGAAAAGAGCCCCAGTCTGTTCAATCTTTTCAGATAGTTATAACCTCTAAGTTCTGGCATTGCCTCTGTAAATTTCTTTTGCACCTTTTCCAGTGCCTCTATATCCTTTTTATAATCTGAAGACCAGATCTGTTCACTTAGTCAAACACTGCTGCAACTAGGATTCTGTGCAAATTTAAAACAGGGCATAATTTTATAGGCTCCCGATAGCAGGGGCCACTGAAAGGCCACTTTCCCGCCCCAGCCTCAATTTCAAGGTTGGTGGGAGGTGATTATGGATGAGCGAGGTTAGCCTGCTCAGATTTCGGGAGGGAAGTTATGGGGGGGGGGGGGGGGGGGGGGGATGAATGCATCCCTCACAAGCCCCTTTCCCGCACCTGCCTCTGGCCTCTCAATCAAGACCCCCACCCTGATGCTTCCTGCCTTGCCCTGCCGAAAGATGTCCAGGCCCTGGCTCTTCTTCACCAGGACTGCTGGTAGTTCCTGCTCCTAATGGCGCTGCTGGTGCTACAGAGTTACCAGTCAATCAGTTTGGCCAGCAGCTCTCTGAGGTGGGAGTCAGGGTGGAAGTCCTGCCTCCAGGCAATTAAATGGCTGTAGGCAGCCATGACCGGCAAGGATGTGTATCCCGCTGACTCTTTGGGTGGGGCGAGAACCCCCCCCCCCACCCTCCCCGACCCTTTAAATTCTGCCCATAATGTCTTTCCCTTTCAATTCTATTCCCCTAGAAAGGAACCCCAGTACTTTGTTTGCATTTTTATGATCTTTTAATTACTTTCTGCTTTTAATAATTTGTGAATCTGTACTCCTATATCATTCTGTTCTTTTATCCCATTTCGTCTCCCTTCGCAATATTGAAATTTATTTGCCATTCACATGCCCATTCTGCAAGTTCATTAATGTCTTATATATTGTCACAGTCTTCCTCAGTATTACCTCCCCCAATTTGATTATTCTTTACTATTTTTCAGTTTCTAGATTTTTAAAATTACATCATTGATGAAAGAGTAAAAATTCCATTATCTTTACTACTAACTTCTTATATTCCTTAGTAAGAACAGTCTTTATATAATATATCGCCTCAAAATATTTTATGCAGAACTGAATTACAGGAAAGGGAAACAATTTTATTTTTAGAAAGAATTTTCTAAGTTTATAGTCTCAATAACAGCACAACTGTAGTATTATATCAGATATGTTCCAGTAATTGACTTCTTGCAAACTTCGTTAAAAAAAAGTAATGTCATTGTTGAAGAAGTCCCACTATTCTATTTAATATTTGTAAGTTATATGAAGTATTTCAACTGGTAAATCCAGAGTCCAAAAATACAAATGAATAGCAAAGCTGATGCAAAATATTACCTTCTTGTCTTTATCTTCTTCAAGTTTCAAGGAATCTTTAATTTGCTTTTGCAATTCTTCAATAGCTTGCTGCATATCGTGGCTTCTGATGCGAAGTCTCTTGATTTCTTGTTCCTTGACCCCAAGTTGAGCCTGAGCTGTATCACGCTCACTTTTTGTTAGCAAGCTGTCCTTCCGAGCCTGTGCAGCTTCAGCAGATGCCTTTTCTTGTTCTTTCAATAAGTCATTTATTTTAGCAGTCAATCGATTTGACTCTGCTTCTAATGAAACTTTTAACTTCTCATACTCTGATTTTGGAACCATCGCCTCTTGAACAGCAGCCTTTTCTGTAGCCAGATTACCTTGTAATATGTTGAGCTCAATTTCTTTCTGCTCAAGCCCTTGCTCCATTTGGCGTACTTTGCCATTAAATGTTTTTATAGTATTTTCAAGGGACATTATAATTTGCGTATGTTCAGAGAGAGATACAGAAGTCTGCTTTTGAACTTCAAGGTCCCTCTGGAACTTTGTATTGTCTTGCTCAGCTCCCTTAAGCTTCATCTCCATTTCTGACAGATTTTCTTTCAATTCATCTACAGACTCATTTAGAACTTGTACTATTTGTTCATGTTGTTCTTTATGGATATAGTTTGAATTAACATGCTCAGATGCTACTTCAGCTCTTTTATCCTTCAACTTTTTTAACTCACTTTGTGCTTCATTGTATTGCTGTGTGATTTTAGTTAATTGATTATTCAGCTCATCTACTGTTTTTTTCAATGCTGACACCATTTCTTGGAAGTAGTTTTCCTTTCCTTGAGAGGATGCCTGATGGTTTAGCTTTTCTTGTAGCTTTTTAATTTCCTCTTGTGCTTCCTCATACCTCTCAATTAACAGTGCCTTCTCTTGACTGATATTCTCAATAAGTAAGCTTTGAGAAGTTTTTAGCTCCTCACACTCTTCCTCAGACATACACTTGGCCAAGATTTTATCTTTGATTTCCAGGAGTTCCTCCATTTCTCTCAAGTTGTTATTAGCCCTTTCTTCATCTTCCAAAGATCTTTTAAGCCTTTGCTTCAGCTCTTCTATCTCATCCTCATAGGACTGAGTAAGCTCTTCCAAATTTGGTAAAGAGATATGCTCTTCCCTGAAGGACAAATCTTGTTGTACCTGTGCTCGCAGACTCGAAAGTTCTTTTAATGCTTCATCATATTTGCTTTGTGTCTCTCGGAGTTTCTGTTCGAGACAATAACCATTCTCGTTAGTTTCTCCTAATGTCTGCAGGCTTTCCTCAGAGAATTCAGCCAACAATCCCATCGCCAATGCATGTTGACTTTCTTGGTCATGCAAATCCTTTGTCTCTGTATTACTGTTACCATGTTCAAATACCTCTGTTTGCAGCGAACTATTTGACAGATTTGAAAACATCTCTGCTCTTAGGTTTGTAATTTCAGCTTCAGCATTTTTATACAGTTCCTTTAGCTGGATGTAATCAGCTTTGAGAGTGCAATGGGAATCATCTGAATTAAGATTTAGGTCAAATGATGTTTCTAGATTCTGTCTTGATTGCTCATCCTGTGACAAGATGCTTGTTACTTTGTCCTGTGAATGCTTTCCCTGTAATTGAAATCAAATTCACAATTAAACAGTAAGATACCAGTTTTAGAGAGCAGCAAGTTTCACAAAAACAAAAATAGCTGGAAAAACTCAGCAGGTCTGACAGCATCTGTGGAGAGGAAGACAGAGTTAACGTTTCGAGTCCGTATGACTCTTCATCAGAACTGAAGAGAAATAGAAATGAGGTGAAATATAAGCTGTTTAAGGGGGGTGGGACAGGTGGAGCTGGATAGAGGGTCAGTGATAAGTGGAGGCAAAGGAGAGATTGCCAAAGATGTCATAGACAAAAAGGTCAAAGGGGTGTTGACGGTGGTGATATTAGCCAAAGGGCGTGCTAATGGTGACATTAAGGGTAGAAAGCAGGATGAGCAAGTGACAGATGACCCTAGCGGGGGTGGGGTGGGGGGAAGGGATCGAAATAGGCTAAAAGGTGGAGATAAAACAATGGATGGAAATAAATTTAAAAATAATGATAGAAATAGGTGGGAAAAGAAAAATATATTTAAAAAATGTATAATAATTTAGAAAAAAGAGGATCGGAAAGGGGATGGGGCTGGAAGAGAGAGTTCATGATCTGAAGTTGTTGAACTCAATGTTAAGTCCGGAAGGCTGTAAAGTGCCTAATCGGAAGGTGAGGTGCTGTTCCTCCAGTTTGCTTTGAGCTTCACTGAAACATTGCAGCAGGCCAAGAACGGACATGTGGGCATGAGAGCAGGGTGGAGTGTTGAAACGGCAAGCGACAGGGAGGTCTGGGTCATGCTTGCGGACAGACTGAAGGTGTTCCGCAAAGCGGTCACCCAGTCTGCGTCTGTTGCTCCAATGTAGAGGAGACCGCATTGGGTGCAGCGAATGCAGTAGACTAAATTGAGAGAAGTTCAAGTGAAGTGCTGTTTCGCTTGAAAGGAGTGTTTGGGCCCTTGGACGGTGAGGAGGGGGGAAGTAAAGGGGCAGGTGTTGCACCTTCTGCAGTTGCATGGGAAGGTGCCGTGGGAGGGGGTCGAGCTTTAGAAGGTGATGGCGGAGTGGACCAGGGTGTCCCGGAGGGAACGGTCCCTACAGAATGCCGACAGGAGGGGTGAAGAGAAGAGAAGGGTGAAGAGAAGGTGGTGGCATCATGCTGGAGTTGGCGGAAATGGCGGAGGATGATCCTTTGAATGTGGAGGAGGCTGGTGGGGTGATAAGTGAGGACAAGGGGGACCCTATCATGGTTCTGGGAGGGAGAGGAAGGTGTGAGGGCGGATGCGCGGGAGATGGGCCGGACACGGTTGAGGGCACTGTTAACCACCGTGAGTGGAAAACCTCGGTTAAGGAAGAAGGAAGACATGTCAGAAGAACTGTTTTGGAAAGTGGCATCATCAGAACAGATGCGACGGAGGCGAAGGAACTGAGGGAATGGGATGGAGTCCTTACAGGAAGCAGGGTGTGAGGAGCTGTAGCCGAGGTAGCTGTGGGAGTTGGTGGGCTTGTAATGAATATTGGTGGACAGTCTATCATCAGAAATTGAGACGGAGAGGTCAAGGAAGGGAAGGGGAGTGTCAGTGATGGACCATGTAAAAATGATGGAGGGGTGGACATTGGAAGCAAAATCAATAAATTTTTCCAGGTCCAGACGAGAGCATGAGGCGGCACCAAAGCAGTCATTGATGTACCGGAGAAAGAGTTGTGGGGAGGGGGCCTGAATAGGACTGGAACAAGGAATGTTCCACATACCCCATAAAGAGACAGGTATAACTGGGGCCCATGAGGGTACCCACAGCCACATCTTTTATTTGGAGGAAGTGAGACGAGTTTAAGGAGAAATTGTTCAGTGAGAGAACAAGTTCAACCCTGACTTTGTCATCAAACCTGCTGACAAAGGTGGTGCTGTTGTTGTCTGGTGCATTGACCTCTACCTCGCAGAGGCTGAGCGCCAGCTCGCAGACACTTTCTCCTACCTCCCCCTGGACCATGACCCCACCATTGAACATCAAGCCATTGTTTCCAGAACTGTCACTGTCCTCATCTCCTCTGGAGATCTTCCCTCCACAGCTTCCAACCTCATTGTCTCCCAACCTCGGACGGCCCGCTTCTACCTCCTACCCAAAATCCACAAACAGGACTGTCCCGGCAGACCGATCGTGTCAGCCTGTTCCTGCCCCACAGAACTAATTTCTTGCTATCTTGACTCCATTCTCCCTCCCCCTTGTCCAGTCTCTTCCCACCTACATCCGCAATTCCTCTGACGCCCTACATCATATCAACAATTTCCGGTTCCCTGGCCCCAACCGCCTCCTCTTCACCACGGACGTCCAATCCCTCTACAACTCCATACCCCACCAGGATGGTCTGAAGGCTCTCCGCTTCTTCCTCGAACAGAGACCCGAACAATTCCCATCCACCAACACTCTCCTCCATCTGGCTGAACTTGTTCTCTCACTGAACAATTTCTCCTTAAACTTGTCTCACTTCCTTCAAATAAAAGGTGTGGCTATGGGTACCCGCATGGGCCCCCGTTATGCCTGTCTCTTTATGGGGTATGTGGAACATTCCTTCTTCCAGTCCAACTCAGACCCCTCCTAAAACTCTTTCTCCGGTACATCGATGATTGCTTCGGTGCCGCTTCATGCTCTCGTCTGGATATGGAAAAATTTACTAATTTTGCTTCCAATTTCCACCCCTCCATCATTTTCACATGGTCCATCATTGACACTTTCCTTCATTTCCTTGACCTCTCTGTCTCAATTTCTGGTGATAGACTGTCCACCAATACTCATTACAAGCCCACCAACTCCCACAGCTACAGCTCACATGTCCGTCCTTGGCCTGCTGCAATGTTCCAGTGAAGCTCAACGCAAACGGGAGGAACAGCACCTCACCTTCCGATTAGGCACTTTACAGCCTTCCGGACTTAACATTGAGTTCAACAACTTCAGATCATGAACTCTCTCCACCATCCCCACCCCTTTTACGATCCCCTTTTTTCTAATAATTATTATATATTTTTCTTTTCCCACCTATTTCTATTATTATTTTTAAATTTATTTCCATCCATTGTTTTATCTCCACCTTTTAGCCTATTTCAATCCCTTCCTTCCACCTCACCCTCGCTAGGGCCATCTGTCACTTGCTCATCCTGCTTTCTACCCTTAATGTCACCATTAGCACATCCTTTAGCTTATATCACCACCGTCAACACCCACTTTGTCTTTTTGACTATGACATCTTTGAGGAGGTGATAGTGAGCTCTATTCTTGAACCACTGCAGTTCATATGGTGTAGGTACATCCACCGTGCTGTTAGGGCACAGTATTTCAACTTGTACATTGGATTTTCAGGGCAAAAAATGTCCGAAGGAATCGAACTCTGGCTTTAAAATTGAATCCTATGGGAACCCATGATTCAAATAAAGCTGTTACACTTAAAGCCATGATTTTCAGGAACACAACCACAACTTATAGTGAAGACTTACCATCGCTCTCTGTGTTTCAACTGTTTCAATTGGTTAAGAAAATAAAATTCTCCAAGATGCAGGCACCGCATTCTTTTCCTGATTTAGTCAGCTCAGTAAATTGATTTCAAACTCCTCAGCAAAGATAAAAAGCTAGGTCGTAACTTAGCTTCATCCTTCTCTTGGCCATTTGCTCCCTGCATTCCGATATACTAGGTTTCCCTACACTCTTGTGCTCCACAGCTCTTACAGACTATGAATCTTGCATACACTTGCTTTCTTCTCTGTCTTGATTTTGACTTGTTTGCTCTTAGCCTCTGCATCCACTACAATATTTCAGACTTCAGCCTTGGCCCATGAGCAACATTATGAAAGATACACTTAAATATTTCTATGTTGAACAATTTCTCTTGTATTAAATTTCAATGGCACAAAAGCAGGTTTTTCTTACAGTACTTTAAATAATAATTATTAGCGGAGCACACATAGGATGTTTCACATTTTTGAAGGTACAGATTTCAACATAGAACTGCAAAGGAATTCAACTATTGATGAATAAATGGTAAAGAATCTCAGATTATCCAAAGTACCTGCAATATATCCCACAGCTCTTTATTTTGCCCTGCAAGAGAAGCAATTCGGGATTGCAATGCCGTTATTTGATCTGGTTCCTCTACACACGATACCTCCGTTTTTTTACTTCCGCTACCTAAGAGGCAATCAAACCAGAAATGAATACACACTTGAGCACCTAAAGAGAAATCTTTGATACATTTGAAATGTGGAATGAAAGTCACGTACTTGAAAAGTGAACTGCAGTTGATAAATATTACACCCAGACATTTGAGCATGGTCCAATTTCATAACATATGGTGCAAATTTACACGAGTATTGTAAGCAAAGAGAAATCAGTGATAAAAATCACTGCTGTTCTATAAAAAAATGAAATGGAATTGGGAATGGGAGTACAATATCAAAATATGCAGATAGTCATGGACTCTTTATTATGTTAACTCTGAAGAGAACTGCATAATTGGCCATTTCTAGTTGGCCATTTTCTCATCTGCCCCGCCTGTTTATATTAAATTAAAATATCCTTGCAACCTACCAGCTGAGATTTCAGGGGTTTTTTTTGTGAACAAGGTTGTGGAAGCAAGAAATAGTCACTCATAGATAATAGATGAGGAACATCAGAATGCTGACAAAGACTGTTATGAGATCCAAGCTTATGATCTTGCGGAGCAGAGGTCCAGAACGCCAAATCCTGACAGTCCTTGAGAGTTTCTTGCATGCGTGGGCCGGAAACCGACGGAGCATGCACAATCCGACATTTTGCAGTTCTTGGGGCCGAGGACGGGCTGAGTGCCCCCATGCAATAAGTAAATGGTGCGAAAATGTGGATCATGTGACTCAGAGTGGAGTGCCATAATAAAAGGAGCCCCAGCCAGGGGACAGGAAGAGGTCCCAGTTAAGAAGAAAGAGGAGCACAGAAAGGGGCTCCAAGCAGAAAAAGAGCTACGGTTGGCAGACCTTGTGGACAAGGCTGAGGAGAGGCCCTGACAATCGAAGAGGGCTCAGGAGAACACCTGGCAATTGAAAGCCTAGCCAGGCTTCTTAAACCAATTTATAAAATGGAACTGCTCCATTGGAAGGGATTACAAAATTGCACTGAATTTGTCCATTTATGCTGCAGGACATATTTGGCAACAACAAAACAGTTACACAATTATCAGAAGTAGTTGCACAATGTACAGGCCAATAACCTTATACTATACCTATTGCATCAAATGACACTTCTTCACTATTTCTACAGTCTTGCCTTTTGAGGTTATTTTGTTGTGCCTAAAATTTAAAAAAAATCAATATAAAAGAGATTAAGCTTCAATTTCCAGCATCTGTTCAAAAGGATTATTTCTGATTTGCAAGTAGTTCTGAAATGGAATTATATTTCATGCATATCATATTCACATGGAGGTTGAACACACAGCCATCAGCTTTATTTTTTTACAATTATATTAAACTACTAAGGGTGAGGTTTGACAGGTGGAATTGTGATATAGTAGCCATCACAGAGACGTGGTTGAGGGAGGGGCAGGATTGGCAGCTCAACATTCCGGGATTTGGATCTTCAGGCGAGACAGGGAAGAGGGTAAAAGAGGAGGAGGCATTGCATTATTAGTTAAGAAGTCAGTTGCTGCAGTAAGGAGAGATGATATCTTGGAGAGGGCATCAAATGAAGCTTTGTGGATAGAGCTTAAGAATAAAAAAGGGACAGCCACATTGTTAGGTGTTTATTATAGATCCCCAGATAGTCAGTGGGAAATTGAGGAGCAAATATGTGCACAATTTGCAGAGGTGTGTAAAAATAATAACAAGAGGGTTGTATTATATTAGGTGATTTCAACTTTCCCAACATTAATTGGGATAGACATAGTGTTAAGGGCTTGGATGGAGTGGATTTCTTGAAATGTGCACAGGAGAACTTTTTAGGTCAATATGTAGAGGGTCCAACAATGGACGGCACAGTGCTGGACCTAATTCTGGGGAATGAAGCCGGACAGGTGGCTGAGGTGGTGGTGGGGGAGCATTTTAGTGATAGCGACCACAACATGGTACAATTTAAGCTTGTTATGGAGAAAGAAATAGACAAGTTGCAAAAAAATGTTTTGCATTGTGGGAGAGCGGATTTTAGTAAAATAAGGCAGGATCTGGCCAAGGTAGACTGGGAACAGCTACTTGTGGGGAAATCTACAGAAGAACAGTGGGGGACGTTCAGAAAGGAAATGGGGAGGGTACAGGCTCAACACGTTCCCTCTAGGGTGATTGGAAGGAGTAACAAGCCCAGAGAACCATGTGTGACCAGAGATATTCAGGATACGACGAGAAGGAAAAGAGAGGCTTTTAGCAGGTACAAGGGGAGCAAATCAGCGGAGGCATTAGTGGAGTACAGAAAGTGCAGGGTGGAGCTTAAGAAAGCAATTAGGAGAGCAAAGAGGGGATATGAGAAAACTCTGGCTGGTAAAAGTAAGGAAAATCCCAAGATATTCTATAAGTATATCAATGGGAAGAGGATAACCAGGGAAAGAGTAGGGCCCATTCGGGACCAAGGGGGCAATCTATGGGTGGAGCCAGAGGACATCGGTAGAGTGTTGAACAAGCATTCACATCTGTCTTCACCCAAGAGAATGAGGATGAAGGTATTGAACTCGGGGAGAGAAACTGCGAGGTTCTTGAGCAAATTGATTTAGGGAGTGACAAGGTATTAGAGGTGTTGGCAGGCTTATGTGGACAAATCTCCAGGTCCGGATGATTTGTGTCCCAGACTGCTGAGGGAGGCAAGGGAGGAGATCGCAGGGGTTCTGACCCAAATTTTTAATTCCTCTCTGGCCACGGGGGAGGTGCCAGAGGACTGGAGAACAGCTAATGTGGTTCCGTTATTTAGGAAGGGCTGTAGAGATAAGCCAGGGAACCACAGACCAATGAGTCTCACGTCAGTGGTAGGGAAACTATTGGAGAAAATTCTGAAGGAGAGAATCTATCTCCACTTGGAGAGGCAAGGTTTGATCAGGGATAGTCAACATGGCTTTGTCAGAGGGAGGTCATACCTAACAAATTTGATTGAATTTTTCGAGGAGGTGACCAGGTGTATAGATGAGGGTAGTGCAGTTGATGTAGTTTATATGGATTTCAGCAAAGCCTTTGACAAGATCCCACATGGGAGACTTATAAAGAAGCATATGCACATGGGAGACAGGGTAATTTGATAAGGTGGATTCAAAATTAGCTTAGTTGTAGGAGACAGAGGGTGATGACAGAAGGCTGCTTTCGTGACTGGAAGCCCATGTCCAGTGGCGTACCACAGGGATCTGTACTGCGTCCCCTATTATTTGTCATTTATATTAACGACATAGATGACTATGTGGGGGGTAGGATTAGTAAGTTTGCAGATGACACAAAGATTGGCCGGGTGGTTAACAGTGAGGTTGAGTGTCTTGGGCTACAGGAAGATATAGATGGGATGGTCAAATGGGCAGATAAGTGGCAGATGGAATTTAACCCTGAAAAGTGTGAGGTGATACACTTTGGAAGGAGTAATTTGACAAGGAAGTATTCAATGAACGGCATGACACTAGGAAGTTCTGAGGAACAAAGGGACCTTGGCGTGTGTGTCCATAGATCTCTGAAGGCGGAAGGGCATGTTAGTGGGGTGGTAAAAAAAGGCATATGGGACACTTGCCTTTATCAATCGAAGCATAGATTACAAAAGTAGGGAGGTCATGTTGGAGTTGTATAGAACCTTGGTGAGGCCACAGCTGGAGTAGTGTGTGCAGTTCTGGTTGCCACATTATAGGAAGGATGTGATTGCACTGGAGGGGGTGCAGAGGAGATTCGCCAGGATGTTGCCTGGGATGAAACATTTAAGTTATGAAGAGAGGTTGGATAGACTTGGGCTGTTTTCGTTGGAGCAGAGAAGACTGAGGGGCGAACTGATCGAGATGTAAAAGATTATGAGGGGCATGGACAGGATGGATAGGGAGCAGCTGTTCCCCTTAGTTGAAGGGTCAGTCACGAGGGGACACAAGTTCAGGGTGAGGGGCAGGAGGTTTAGGGGGGATGTGAGGAAAAACTTTTTTTTACCCAGAGGGTGGTGACGGTCTGGAATGCGCTGCCTGGGAGGGTGGCGGAGGCGGGATGTGCCTCACATCCTTTAAAAAGTACCTGGATGAGCACTTGGCACATCATAACATTCAAGGCTATGAGCCAAGTGCTGGTAAATGGCATTAGGTAGGTAGGTCAGGTGTTTCTCACGTGTCGGTGCAGACTCGATGGGCCGAAGGGCCTCTTCTGCACTGTGTGATTCTGTGATACACTGCAAGATGCTCATAATGAGCAGGCTCTTATCCAGTGCAAAGCTGTAGCATGACCATAGGAACAGAAATCAGACTTTCAGCCTGTTCTCAGGCCTATCCCACCAATCAATTAGGTCAGGGGTCATCTGAACCCTATTTACTCAAGTTTGTTCTGTGTCCCTTGATACCCTTACCCTGAAAATTGCAATTGGCCCACCATCCATTGAAACAACAGGTATGCTCAATCTAAAAGAAAAATACCTCTTGGGAGTTTTTGTCCCGTAGCTGTTGATTTAGATTTTGTATCATCTCCAATAAATTTGCCTTCTCTGCTTGAAGCTTCCTCATTTCCTCATTGTTCTCCCTTTCCTGCACCACAAATATATCAAAATGAGCAAGGTCATCACCTCCAAACAGAAATGAAAACGAGTTTTAAAAATAATTTTACGTTACAAATAAATCGCACATGTTGTCCTGGATTTATTGGTTGCAGTGGTGCCACTGTCCACCAGCCAGAAAACTGGAAGAAATCCACCGCGCAGCAGCCCTGAGGGGTTTCAACGCCAATCAAGCAGTTAACGGCCTGCTATCGGCAAAGGCAAAGATACTCCCCGGCCGTCTCCCAGCCTGCTCTTGGGGTGTGGGAGGTTAATTAAATTCCTCCCATTAAGCTAAATGTTATTTGGACATTTAGAAAGAATGCACTGTCTGCTATGAATGACAACACAATTTTGTTTCATAAGTGCGCATCTGTTAGAGGGTTGGGGTGATGAGGTTAGAAATGTTTCTTTCCAGATTGCATAACAGATTGCATAACACAAACTGTTGCCTTTAACAAATTCAAAATGCATCATATTACTTATATTCCAAAAATAACACCAGATATTTTTATTTCTCTGACTGACAGAGAGTGGGTCGGCCAGAAAGCCATGGGGAACTTGCAATTTGAGATTCCCACACTAGCCATGGAGTCTTAACTCCAGTGTGTCTGTGGTATCACTGATTGGTCCCCAGGCCAACCTGATTGACAGCCTGGGCCTCTAGATGGGCAGGGAACCGGTCAGTGAAGGTCACAGCAGCAGTTAAGTCAATGGGGGGTCGACCAGGAAGGGACAGGGTCGAACAGGGGTGCAAAAGGAGGGAGGGAGGTCAATTGGGTAGGCTGTCAGTCCTGGGAAGAAGGTGGTCATTGGGGATGGTGCCTGATTGCGGAGGCTCCTCAGGCACTCACCTGGATCCAAGAGGTAGGTGCAAAGACACATCTCCTGAATCCACCAAGACCTCACCACAACAAAGTTGCCGGGTTCCCCAGTACTCAGGAAACATTGTCAACAGCACCTGAAGTCGAAAAGCTGAATGACAATCCGGCTTGCAGCCTTGTTACCATATTTAAAGTTTCAACCTGTTGATTAGCTGCCCGCCCACCCACCTTCTGGTCTCAGTTAAAATTAGACATGCAGAGATCAGAGGCTGGTTTGGATTGTGAAGCAGATTTTTCAGACGTTAACCCCATAGCCAATGAAAACCTTCCATTTTTCAAAAAAAAGATTAAAATTTAGCCTATTTCTTCAAACCTCTCGGTAAAGGAGAGGAACCTCCTTTTGGCAGCAATTCAACTCCCAACAAAGCTGCTGACAATTCTTTATATTAACCAGCATATAATTGTACATTTGCACTTTTTCCCTCAGACACAATAAACGCAGTAAGCAGTATTACATGTCTTTTAAACTTGGCTATTTAATGTCTCTAGTATTAACTTGCATCTGAACAGCATAAGTTTATTAGAATTATAACATTGCCCAGAAGAGTTTCCTCCAGTAGAACTTCTTTATAGTCCACTGAAGTAAAGAAAACAAATTTGAATCTTTTAATTTTTCTGTGACCAAGGTCTCTACAGAAAAGTGTTCTTTCAAAGTATATTCGAAATCATGATATTTCTCACTCATTTGGATGTAGATAAGTCAAAATTAAACTGGACATTAGATTGGAAAATGACCTTAACAGATGATGCTTCCACTTTAGATGGCTCGTAGTCTGATGAACGAGGACTGTGGGACTCTGGAGTTAGTACCTCACTAGGCTGGGGACCCTAGACAAAACACCACAAAGTATCAATATTTAAAGTGCTGACTGCCAGTCGTAAATCCTCATCGTAATAGAAAAACAAAACGGCTAAACATTGTTTTAATCAGTCTGAGAAATTCTGTAACTAACCGTTCTTAAAAGATTCAGTGCAACTGAATTTCTATCTAAAACATTTATGCTGCTAATTAAATGGTCATTCGTTAGATGCTTTTCCTTTTACCTGCATAACACTGGTTGGTGGTGGTGGTGCTTTTCGTTTTTTAGGAGTTCCACTTCTATCTGCATAGATTTTAATGGCAGGTTCCAGCTGAAAATTTTACAGATCAGAAATGTAGAGGAGTTAGTTTTGTTAGTAAAAGTTGTGAATGTTAAATTAATACAATTAATTAATACATGCCTTCTTCTGTTATTTTGTTCCAAGTTTGTGCATGCTGATTTAGTTGAGAGTTTAACATGCATAAGCAAAACTCAAATTTTAAAAATATGGACAGTTTTGACGAATCTATATTATCAGAAGCTTTGCATTCAGCGTGAATAAAGCAGCAATCCTTTCTGGGCATTGATAGTTAAACTGAAAAGACGGTAATATGCAGAAATCATTAAAGAGGTTCTAAGACGCTTTTGACATCAGCAAGTAATTAGCCATAGGGCAGGATTTTACATTCATCAGGCAAGCGCGCGCCCGGCCTGATCGGGCGTAAAATCACACATGATGTCATCGCACACTCTTGCAATCTTTCAGTCAGCGGATGTGTGCGAGAGTTGGCAGCTCACCTGCCGACTCTTAAGAGGCCTATTAAGTCCCTTAAGCGATTAATTAAGTTATGTTTTTCACTGCCCACTCAGCCGTTCGGTTGGCAGGCGGGCGAATAGGCCAGGCGACCTTTGCATTTTTTACGAAACCTCATCCACAGACGGGATGAGGTTTCCAACGATAAGTAATAAAACACAAAAAAATTTTCCACTTCGTTTTAAACATGTCCCTTTTCATGTGACTAAATCACATGTGGGAACAAGTTTATATCATTTATTAAATCTTTATTTTCCTTTGTCCAAATCTTCAGCTCCCTGAGGCAGCTCTGTGCTCTCAGGGAGCTCTCAGCATGTGCTCCCCTGCGCATGCGCAGACTTCCGTGCTCGCCCTCCTCCTGCCCCCACCCTGGCAGCGCTGAGCCTTTCAGTGCACCTTTTTTGGCCAGCCAGCGGGAAATCGCGGTTGGGGCCCGATTGCAGGTGGCGGTCTGTTTTGTGGACGCCCCCAGGCCCGCCCGCCGCGCCTGACGAAGCGAAAATCCTGTCCATAGTTCACAAAGGACTACAGGCATCTTTCTCCATTAAAAAGAGACGATTGGTTCTATATAGTTTGAGGGACACCATTCTGCAAGTATGGGTCAAGGAGAGGAGGCCAACCTCCATAAACTATCACAGCATGGGGATTAAACCCGCGCGAGTGGCGTCAGTTTGCATCACACTCTAACCATTTAGCTAACTGAGCTAACTGACCCCCACCAGCAGGTCTCTGGTTTACAAAAACAACTGATAGAGAAGGTGGTAAATTCCATGGGACTAAATGGGCAAAGACAGCTGAAGCAGTTAGAAAAGACAGGACATATTGGAGACACACAAGTCTGAGTGATGGTCTGCTACCAGATAAAGGGGGTCTACACATTTGCAGGACTACAGGAAAAAGGCAGGGGACCAGCTAATTTGTTCTTGCAGAGAGCCGACAGAAGTTCGATGAGCTGAACGGCCTCCTTCTGGTGGAAAAAAATAGTTTATTTTAAGAACCGAAAGGGACTGTGTTTGTATTCAACAGGCCAAACAATAGAAAAAAAAACAAGATGGTTTAAAATTTGCAAGCATGCTAAGGCATCGTTACATTTTGGGATATTTGTCCATTTTTCTGCAGAAAGTATTTGGGGAAACATCATATTTAAGAATGGCATTTTAAAACAAATTGCATTCACCCAAGTTTCTTTTTAAAAAAGACACAGCGGTGGTAAGTGGTTATAATGTTAATGAATTTTGATTTAATGTTATTTCCCCAAACACTGCATACATAACAAGTGATCTGTTAGCCATCTTGGTAATCGATAAACATCTCACACCAATTGCATTGGAGATCTCGGGTCCCTGATGCTCAGCAGGGGAGCATGTGCTCACAGGCCCTCAAGTTGTGAACATAGGGAGCTGAGAAAATGCCATTGGTTAGGTTTCCAAACAGAAGAATACCAGTTAGAAGTGAATGGGGTAGAAATTTATTTTTCATGTAATTTTCAGGTTATTGGTGTTTC
This sequence comes from Cetorhinus maximus, assembly GCF_964194155.1. Lineage (NCBI taxonomy): Eukaryota > Metazoa > Chordata > Chondrichthyes > Lamniformes > Cetorhinidae > Cetorhinus > Cetorhinus maximus. Next base: position 199,574,393 of record NC_135879.1, read on the forward strand.
ACATACCAATTTTGTGGTGAGGCTTCAAAATATGCAAGAAACACCATGGCCAGAATTTTTGGCTCGGCGTCACTGCGCATCATTTAGATTTTCACTCGCCTGCACACCCGTTGAACTGTCAAAGGCCGATTAAGGCCATTTAAATATCAATTAACGTAATAAACTGAGCTGCCCGTCCAACCTCAAGGTTGGCGGGCAGGTGAAGAGCCCAGGCGGCCTTCGCATTTTTCATGGAGCCTCATCCACAGGTGGGATGAGGTTTCATGAAGGGTTTATAAATTAAATAAAGTTTTTCATTAATGTTCCTTGACATGTCCCAGCTCATGCGACACTGTCACATGAGGGGACATGTCTTAAAATATTCTCTTTTCTTTATCTAAACTTTTAAACTAATCTCCCTGAAGCACCTCTGTGCCTCAGGGAGATTTCTGCGCTCTTTCATGCGCTTGCGTGAAAAAGCGCAGGCCCTGACTCAGGGGACCACCCACCTCCTACCCCCACAATGAGTGCACGTAAAATGGCAGTGCAGATCCAATCGGGGGCGCCGATCGGGTTCGCGCCCACTTCCACCCAGCCCCGCACAACCCCCTCGACGGGGGGAAAAGTGTGCCTTCCCTTTAAGAGGTGCACGCTGGCTTTAAATTGCATCACAAACACCCGATAATCAGTCTCCTATCTGGTGAGCTGCTATTAAACAGTGCAACTAGTGCTGGCAGCCCACTTATTTAGTGATATTGAAGCCCTCTAATCAATTTTACTTCAGGAGCATGCTATCTGTGCGGTGGAGGGGATGGGGGACTGACGATGTTTGTGGGAGCTTGTCATGTGCAAATTGCTGCCACATTGCCTGTATTACTAATACAGTAATACTGTATAATCAAAAGAAATAATCAAAAGAAATTTATTTTGTCAAATGCTTTGGGGTACCCTGATATCTTGACAGGAGTTGTATAATTTCAAGTTCTGTCGTTCCTTTTTGCTAGTGAGGTTGCACACATGAGCACGATGAAGTCCAGGTCCAGCTTCTGTGGCATTGTTAGGCAAGGCATTCAGACCATGCAGTAAACCATGGATTGAGCTCTCTGAACACTGCAGTGGAAGGCCCCACAATGATGAAATGAGAGCTGTAGGACAGTTGTGTGTGGAGCTCAGGCTGCTGCCATCATGGTTCTGGGAGCTAGCACTCCTCATGCTTTCATTCTCTGAAGGAAAACATGAATATGTGTGGAGAGCATGAATAGAGGCTTTTAGAGCATCATTACCATCTTCAATCTACTTTCTCCCCGCCCCCCATGCAGAGCAGTGGATATGTAGAGGCACAGTCCCATGACAGTAGTGATGGCTCCCTGGAACAGGCTCATGCCATCCTCTCCAAAGATGACAGCATGCCCACTCCCCTGCAAACCTTTCACCCAGTACCTTTGTTGGTTTCACACAGTCGGCTGACAGAGGCTCTCACATTTGACACTGAACACAACAGTCTGGAGCTGGGCCCTCAGCTAGTCGAGCTGCTCCAGACCACACTCACAGCTACTTCAATTATCCTTTCTGGACAATCAGCAGCTGTTCACCTCTGAGGCTTCAGTGACAGGTGAACCACCTTGCAAGAGCATTAGAATATTTAAATGATCATAGAGGCCCAACATAATAAAACTGCAGTTGGGTTATTTCAATTCAACATTAAGAGAAGGAAAACTAGTTAAATCCAGAATGTAGAAGATGTGTAGTAAAGGGGGTTTCTTTTGCACTGATATTAGTTTTTGTACCTTAGTTGTGTAAGAGGAATACCTAGTAGTGACTGAGAACATTCAGGAGTGGCAAGATTGTGGTTGGGGCTATTGACTGCTAATATCATATCTTAGTTGATGTGCAAAGTGTAGTATGTTAATTATTTTGTATTATGCGGAAGAAATTGATACTGATTGAATTAACTGAGTTCGATCAAAACTGTTGCTTTTTATGTTCACTTGTTGTGCAACAAAGCAGATAAAGAATTTACATTATAAATCAATTAAGTCAGCAGGGATATTTTTCAGATTGGAGAAGCACATTGACGACACATCTGAAATAGATCTTCAGCCGGAAGTGCCATGTGGATGGTCCATTTCGGCCTCCTCCAGAGGTCCCCAGCATTACCCATGCCACGCTTCAGCTAATTCAATGATGCACTACCATCGATGAGTCCGCCACTATCAAAATCCTGGGGGTTACCATGAACCAGAAACTGTGGCTACAAGAGCAGGTCAGAGGCTAGGAATCCTGCAATGAGTAACTCACCTCCTGACTCCCAAGGCCTGTCCACCATCTAAAAGGCACAAGTCAGTAGTGTGATGGAATACTCTCCACATGCCTGGATGAGAGCAGCTCCAACACTCAAGAAGCTTGACACCATCCAGGACAAGGCAGACCGCTTGACTGGCACCCCTTCCACAAACATTCACTCCCTCTACCATCGATGCAGAGTGGCAGCAGTGTATACCATCTACAAGATGCACTGCAGAATCTGACCAAGGCTCCTTAGGCAGCACCTTCCAAACTCACAGCCGCTACCATCTAGAAGGACAGGGGCAGCAGATACATGGGAACACCATCACCTGGAAGTTCCCCTTCAATCCACTCACCATCCTGACTTGGAAATGTATCGCCGTTCCTTCACTATTACTGGGTCAACATCCTAGAACACCCTCCCTAACAGCACTGTGCGTATACCTACACCACATGGACTGCAGTGGTTCAAGGTGGCAGCTCACCACCACCTTCTCAAGGGCAATTGGGGATGGGCAATAAATGCTGGCCTAGCCAGCGAAGCCCACATCCTGTCAATGAATGAAGAAAAAAAAATATTTCAGACCACAAGGACTCGAGGTACCAAATTTTCATCCCTGGGTTGCACCATTATTTATGTAGGCACTTGGACATTCAGAGGGGGGATCTGCTAATGATTTAACTTTAAAATATTTCCTAGCGGTAGAAGGTAGAGTGGGAAACTCTGTCCTGAGTCTATGCTCAAAGTGAAGAAAGTTCAAGTTTTAGAAAGTGAGCATTGAGGAAAGGACACAGGGTGACTAAGTGACGGTTAAGTAGGAATATAAATAAAATGACGAATAACATGCCTTATCTGCATCCATTTTACCTGTAAAACTGGGTTAACGTTACCATATTTGTTCTGGTCGCTTGCTGTTTCATGAAAATGAAAAATTTGCTAACGAACCAACGAAGTAGAAGAACTTTTGATGAGAGACAGATTTGAATGAGCAATGAACTACTAAGATGAGAGGAAGAGGAGGAAGAGGTGGATAGGGGTATATATGTATCAATGTGGCCAAAGAAAAGAGATATCAGTATTGACTGATCCTATCAAAAGGGAGGGAGAGAGAAAGAAAGGAAAAGAAAGATGCAGATAAAAATGAATGAGATATAAAGGAAAGATGCCATTCTCATGGGTAAGGAAATAAATAAAATCTAAATTTACATAGAAACTTGACTCAGAAAATTTCTTGTCCATTTCACAATCACAATGCACCCTATCATACCTGTAAATTTCCAGGACTTGAAACCCAACCTTCCCACACCCCCCCGCCACCTCCATACTTCACCGTTTCCACCCATCTTATTTCATACATTTCAAAACCTGATGCAACAGCTGATATCTAGTTATTCATGTTAAAAGCAACTACATTTCCAGGGAATTATCTAACAGCCAGGGATCCAGCATGTGCACAATTCTTTCCTGCTTGCTGGGATGGTAACACATGCTGGACAACAGATAAGTACAGGTGCCATCCATAGGCTGGGATTTTCCATGCCCGCTGGCGTTGGGCGTGTTCGGTGGCGAGAGCGACCAATATGGCGAGAAGGCCAAAAATTGGTTTCACGATATCGTGAAACCAGTTTATGATCATCCGCTCAGCCGGGTTCCCAGTCATCAGACTTTGGGAACCTCATTGTAATACATCAGAATATCATTATAAGGACAGCCTGCCCTATTTATTCTCCCCTCCCCCCCACAAAGCCCAGGCTGGATCGTCTGCCCACATCGTCAGGAAAATATGCCAATGTGTTCCACAACAGCACATATAAGGGGTGCACTTGATGGGCTGCAATTCGCTTAGAACTTCAAGGTTTGCCTATCTTGCTTCAGTCAGCACTCGCAGACATCAGCACCGGACTTCACAGACAGCACCACATCACTTTTAGGGGGCTCACGGGCAGGTCTCTACCTACAAGATCAGCCATATGTAGGTGGATTTTCAATGGCTGGGCAGCTAGGGTTTGCTTGGGAAGGGGGAGAAGTGGCCTCAGACAATGGAAGAGGATGCAGGACGAGGGCTGTACTGGGGAAGGAGGGTATCCCAGGGTGTGTGTGGGGCACATATTGATCTGCGCAAGTAGCCTCAAGATGGTGAGGGCTGAAGAGGCAGTCTCAAGAGGAGATGAGGCCAGATAGACATGTGATGGTACATGTGTGAGGATGGGGATGATGTTCCTTGAGCTGGCAGTGAGTGAGATGCTAGTGAATGTGTGATGGGCTTGAGTGTGAGAGTTTAGAGTGATGAATAGTACTGAAGACTTGTGCTCCAGAACTTGCTGTGCCCCTAGCCAAGCTGTTTCAGTACAGCTACAATACTGGCATCTACCCAGCAATGTGGAAAATTGCCCAAGTACGTCCTGAACACAAAAATAGCAGGACAAATCTAACCCGACCAATTACCGCCCCATGAGTCTACTCTCCATCATCAGTAAAGTAATGGAAGGGGTCATCAACAGTGCTATCAAATGGCCTTGCTTAGCAATAACATGCTCACCTACGCCTAGTTTGGGTTCCCCCTGGGCCACTCAGCTGCTGACCTCATTACAGCCTTGGTTCAAACATGGACAAAAGAGCTGAACTCCCGAGGTGAGGTGAGGGTAACTGTCCTTGACATCAAGGCAGCATTTGACTGAATATGGCATCAAGGAGCCCTAGTAATACTGGAGTCAATGGGAATCAGGGGGAAATCGCTCCACTGGTTGGAGTCATACCTAACACAAAGAAAGATGGTTGTGGTTGTTGGAGGTCTGTCATCTCAGCTCCAGGACAGCACCGCAAGAGTTCCTCAGGGCAGTGTCCTAGACCCAACCATCATCAACTGCTTCATCAATGACCTTCCTTCCATCATAAGGTCAGAAGTGGGGATGTTCGCTGATGATTGCACAATGTTCAGCACCATTTGCAACTCATCAGATACTAAAGCAGTCCATGTCCAAATGCAGCAAGACCTGGACAATATCCAGGGCTGGGCTGATAAGTGGCAAGTAACATTCGTGCCATACAAGTGTCAGGCAATGACCATCTCCAACAAGAGAGAATCCAACCATTGCCCCTTGATGTTCAATTGCATTGCCATAGCTGAATCTCCCACTATCAACATCCTGGGGGGTTACCATTGGCCAGAAACTGAACTGGACTAGCCATATAAATACTGTGGCTACAAGAGCAGGTACCATGCAATAAGTAACTCACCTCCTGATTTCCCAAAGCCTGTCCACCATCTAAAAGGCACAAGTCAGGGATGTGATGGAATACTCCCCACTTGCCTGGATGAGTGCAGCTCTCATAACACTCAAGAAGCTCAACACCACCCAGGGCAAAGCAGCCTGCTTGATTGGCACCATATCCACAAACATTCACTTCCTCTACCACCGACGCAGACTGACAGCAGTGTATAACATCTACAAGGTGCACTGCAGGAATTCACCAAGGCTCCTTCAACAGCACCTTCCAAACCCACAACCACTGCCATCTAGAAGGACAAGGGCAGCAGATGGATGGGAAAACCACCACCTGGAAGTTCCCCTCCAATTCACTCACCATCCTGATTTGGAAATACATCGTCGTTCCTTCACTGGCGCTGGGTCATAATCCTGGAATTCTCTTCCTAACGGCACTGTGGGTGTACCTACACCACATGGACTGTGGCGGTTCAAGAAGGCAGCTCACCACCACCTTCCCAATGGTAATTGGGGATGGCAATGAATGCTGCCCCAGCTAGCGAAGCCCACAACCCATGAATAAAAAAAAGAGATGGTTGCCATACCCTGGCTGTAAAGATGAGATCATTCATCCTCTATCTGCATTGGATGGGCAACCTGTTCTGCGCAGCATTGGCACTGATCACCACTACCATCACCTACCAAGCCAGAGTGGTAATGTAGCTGCCCCTCCTGAGGCCAGAGCAGGGGTAGAGGACATCACAGCCGGTGTCCAAAAGGTGCTCGAGGACTGCAGTCTTCTTGCCTTTCGGGGCCATGTCTTCTTTGCTGCAGTCCTGGGCTGGAAGCGCTAAGTGCAGCTGTACTTTAAATGTGGTGCTTGGCATGATGAAGCGGCGAGGCGATGGCGTGGCAGGAGAATCGGAGCCCTCCCGCCATCGAAACGGAGTGTATCCCAGGAATGCATAATTAATACAGCGGGTTTGGGGCGATGCGGCGCAAAAAGCCGCCATTGCGGCTGGAGGATAAAACATCGTTTTTCCTGCTTGCTGCCGCATCTAGTGCAAATCTGGGACGATTCCGCCCATAGTTTCCATAAGAAAAATCCTTTTTTATTAGCTGGCATTTAGAAGATGAAACAACTTTTTTTCTTCACCAGCAGAGCCTTGAGGTCAGAACATGCCAGATTTGTTTATTTTAAAAATATAGGATTGTGTGTAATTTGCCTGTTTCAAGGTACATTCACAAAATACCTTATAACTTAAATTAAAAACAAAAAATGCCGGAAATACTCAGCAGGTCAGGCAGCATCTGTGGAGACAGAAGCAGAGTTAACGTTTCAGGTCTGTGAGCTTTTGTCAGAACTGACTGTTTTTATTTCTGATTTTCAACATCTCAGTAGTATAATGTTCTCGTACCTTGCAATTCAAGTTTAATTAGTGTAAACGTCAAGTCACCTTCTTTAAGCAATTTTAGATAGTCATTATAAATGTGAAATTATTTTAATTTTTTTTGTGCCACTCTTTCTATTAAGTATGAAAATCAGCACTACATTACAACATACTATGGTCCCTGATTAATACTGAACTGGACAATTGAGTAAATTCAAAACTTCCAACAGTCCTCCAAGATAATGACCAAATACAAAAGCACTTATTACTATTTTAAAAAAAAGAACAATTGGTGCATGTTTGAGGGTATCATTTTATTCCATGCAGAAAAGGAGAAAGGAAAGTCTGCCATGCATGATAGATGAGAGATAGTTAAATCACAGCACTTTTTTGGGGGAAATTGACATTCTGGAAATAAAATTACCAGAAACAAAAATCCTAGGTGTGATTTCGTAAATATACACCAAACAATTTTTTAAAAAAAGCATATTTCAAACTTCTGTGGAGCTTTAGAACAATGTCTATAAGCTGTAAAATAAAACCCTGACTGGCTAATGAAATTATAGGGCTGTTATCAAAGAATTGGAGGAATTAAATTTAATACACAATTACCACATATAAAAACCAGGTAACCATGAATAAATAATGGTACAATGGCTCATTACTTGGGAGAATTCTGGAAATAAATTGGATAAATTCCTTTCTTCCTTGCAATGGTACTTGGAATACTCTAGTCAAAGGTCAATGCAAAGTTTTCCTCTTTTAAAGCTAAACCCAGGTACAATAGTGATGATTCCCAGAGATACTTACGATCTCTGCATCCTTAGATTTTGTTATCTGTTGACCGTATTGATTTATTACTGACGCAGCATAGTCTCAGACCTCATCTCAATCATTTTGCCTTTCTGCCAAGAACTTACTTTGAAGTGCATATTATTTCTGCAGGCATTTTCATATTCAATATATTTAACGCCACCAAAATAAATGAATGAGTCCAAACATTTTTAGGAAGTTGTTAACCCACTAAAATAAGGATAACTTAAAGGATTTAAGAAATAATAAAATAGTGGACAAATGAATTTTACCCAAATTCATTAAACAATTGGTTATAAATACGAGAACAGGAGAGATTCAAGCATGGACTGCAGGGCAGGGAACTGGCATAAGGCTGATTGCAACTGTTAGGGATGAGATCGCAGGAAAGAGTCAAGAATCCTAGGTTATCTACCTTGAATGGAAACATTTGAGAGGTGATTTTGTAGAATATACAAGAGTCAGAAGAGCACAAAATGTACATGTACAATATTACTTCATATTAAATTGAGTGTGTAGGACAAGGAGACACAGATTGAAGCTAGTGAAGATTAAATTAAAACTGGTATCAGATAGTTCTTCTTTACACAGTAATTAATGTATGGCATGATCTTTCAGAAGGATTAGTGAAGGCAAAAACTCTGAAGTCATATAAGAAACAATGAAATGCGACAATGGGAAAGGGAGATATTGCATATTTTTGGTCAAATGGTTTTCCTCGCCTGTTATTCCTGTGTCAATCCCTAACATATATAAAAAAATAATCCTACCAGGAGGAAGATAATGATCAGCTTAAGAAATTACCTATTTACACATTTCTTCTGTTCTCAGTTGTACAATGAGATGCTGCCTTATATGAATTTGAATTTCTGCTACTTCTAATCAGGGCTCAAATCCGGTTTCCTTTTTTTTTTACAACCCCCAGAAGAATATTCACCTATTGATCTTTAGGCAAATAACGACTACCCTCTGTGCTACTTATGAGGAGCCCCCAATATTTGATGGGCAGGCAGCAATTTCTCCGAAAGCCTTTAAGCTCATCCACTGCTGATCTCCATGAATCTTATCCTTCACGTCAGTCTCCCTATACATGTCCTTAGAAACCCGCCACTATCTAATGACATCTCATGGCTTCCACGGTTCTACTTTCTGACAATCATATGTGTTCATCTTCTCATTTCCCTTACCACTTGCGCAAATTCCAATTGTACTATCATCACCAACAATCCATGGAAGAAATTCTACAACTTCTCACTTTTGTACCGGTCCTCTACTGAGTATGAGCTTTACCACCGGCAATTTCTTTAAACCTCTCCTCTCACCTCTACCTTCGATGCTCTTGCTTTTCAAAAACAGTCATTGTCTGCCCCTTACTTCCATCCCTGCAACATGGCCTTGACTTCTGCTTCATCCCATCTCCACTGCCACAAAAACCACTATTCACATTATGTCACTTTCAGATTCAATGCGACTTGCAGACCTCACATATCCTCCATCTAATTCAAACTTAGCTGTCCTGCACCAAATCCTAACTGACTTCTGTTCCTGCTGACATACGTTTGCTCTCTGTTCCCCCAAATTGTCTATGTTGAAATTCTCATCCTTTTCTTCAAACCCATCCCTCACATAAACCCCAACCTCTCTTAGTTGCCACTTCCACCCCCTGGCTGTTTGTGAATCTCTTTGCATCTCAATTCCTGAGAATTGAAGGCTGGGCCTTCACTTACTTTGACCCTACTCAATGGGCTTCCCTCAAACTCTTCTGCCTCCCTTCCTTCTCCACTAGGATGGACAAATAGTTGGCAAATGGAGCCCCACACAGATAAATGAGAGGTACAGGTTGAGTATCCTTTATCCGAAACTCTAGCGACCGATGGTGTTTTCTTAGTCGGATATTCAGTTTTCGAATGTGCTATTCCTATCGTACTGAACATCCTGCGCTAAAGGTCGGGTCCAGTTGGCAAGGGTTGTGTCGGCTCGGGTCACTGACTTCCGTGCAAAATATGTTCAGCTTTTGGATGTGTTCGGTTTTCGGATGCACGGAAAAAGGATATTCGACCTGTAGTACATTTTGTAGGAAGGATAGGGAGGTCACTTATGACTTGAAAGGTGCAAGTCTAGGTGGGATAGAAGAAGAAAGGGATCTCAGGGAATAAATACATCAATCATTCTAAGCTTCGCCATGTGTTAGCAAGACAATAAAAAAAAATAAGCACTGGGTTTTATTTCTAGGTGGATAGAATTGAAAAGTAGGAAAGTTATGAAAAACCTGTATTGAACC